>NC_053489.1:598603077-599803077 GCF_905171775.1 Rana temporaria | reverse complement strand
AACAAAGGAACAAAAGAATAGTGTATAATAGGTAAAATTGTCCTTCAGTAGTAAACGGAGCATCCAGATGTTCATATACAAAGTACAACCTTGAAGGAATTATAACCACTAGACTTGATGTGTGTGGGTGGGATGAATACTGAGTTGGCTTGACATGTTTCACGTAAACTTCCGCTTTTTCAAAAAGCCTTTGTTAAGTATCTCCACAGTTTTTTCTGCATCTTTACAGCGGCTATTCGACCGCCGGTGCGACCATTCGTGTGTGGGGGTTACCTTTAAAGTGCCCCTTATGACTGCTGGCTATATTGACGTTTGTTCCAGTCTGGTGAATGTAGGCAGTTGTGCACTCATTAATGATTGCTAGGTAAGCCACACACATCTCTATCCACTTTTCTAACCTATGCTAGCATTTATTATTTGATTATAATGGCATTAAAATTACTTTTATAGGTCCCTAGGTCCTAATAATTCTTTGCTACTAAAGGGAGCTCTACAACCTCCCTCTACATACTAAGGCCTCGTACAGATGAGGGGACAGTCCGCTGAAAACGGTCCGCCGGATCGTTTTCAGTGGACATGTCCCCTCGGAGATTTCTGTCTGATGGTTGTACACACCATCAGACAGAAATCCGCGCGGACAGACAGCGCGGTGACGTGTCCGCGCCGTCGCCGCGACGATGACGCGGCGTCGTGCGCGACCCTGGAAGGTCAATGCTTCCATGCATGCGTCGAAGTGATTCGACGCATGCGAGGGATGGCGGCCGCTCGGACATGTACGGTGAGTCTGTACAGACGACCGAACATGTCCGACGGACAGGATTCCAGCGGACATGTTTCTTAGCATGCTAAGAAACATGTGTCCGCTCGAAAACGGTCGGGTGGATAAATGTCCGCTGGAAACCTGTCCGGTCAGCAGTACACACGACCGAACATTTCTGCTGAAACTGGTCAGCGGACCAGTTTCAGCAGACATGTTCGGTCGTCTGTACGAGGCCTTCGATTTTCTGTAAGCATAAGATTCTGGTTATCGCTATTATGATCAATTTATATCATAAAAAAATCCTTTTTTCTTTTATACTAGCGAACTGTTTACTAGTTATCCTCGTCCCCATAGTGTTGTTTGTAGGCACCTTTGTAGCCGTCGCTGGCAGTTGGTTTTCCCCTTCTATGGTGATCTTAGGCTCTCCCTCTGCGATTGAGCTTTTGCCCTGTTTGCGTTTGTTTGGCATATATACACACACAGTGAATGTTATTATTGCAAAAAATGTTAGGTATGTCTACCTCACTAATATTTTCTCTCACTATATAGAATACTTAACAAAGGCTTTTTGAAGAAGCGTAAGTGTAAGCGAAACATGTCAAGCCAACTCAGTATTCATCCCACCCACACACATCAAGTCTAGTGGTTATAATTCCTTCAAGGTTGTACTTTGTATATGAACATCTGGATGCTCCGTTTACTACTGAAGGACAATTTCACCTATGATCCACTATTCTTTTGTTCCTTTGTTGGGTGTAAGGATGCTGTTTAAGACTGCTGCTATGTCTAGTTCTTGTAGAACTTGTTTTTATGAGTATTGTATGTAATAAAAAAATGTTTATACTATATTTTCTGACCACATCCCTATCTTAATATTGTGCTTTTAAAGTCCATGACTGGCCCTTTGTTCTTCTGTTTTCAATTATATTAGGACGTGGCACAGCTACTTTTTTCATATATCCGCAGTACCACTCTGCATGTTGATACATATTTCCTCTATTTAAAAGTTAATAATGGGTCTGGAGGATATTAGTTATGAGGAAAGGTTGCGACACTTGAGAGGGAATATGATTTAAACTTACAAATACTATACTGGTGACCCCACAATAGGGATAAAACTTTTTTCGCAGAAGGGAGTTTAACAAGACACGTGGCCACTTATTAAAATTAGAAGAAAAAAGGTTTAACCTTAAACTACGTAGAGGGTTCTTTACTGTAAGAGCGGCAAGGATGTGGAATTCCCTTCCACAAGTGGTGGTCTCAGCAGGGAGCATCGATAGTTTCAAGAAATGATTAGATAAGCACCTGAATGACGACAACATACAGGGATATACAATGTAATACTGACATATAATCACACACATAGGTTGGACTTGATGGACTTTTTTCAACCTCATCTACTATGTAACTATGTAAAATACAAAAATAGGTTTGAAAACATTATACACAATAAACAAGAACAAAAAAAGATCAACTGACCGCCTTACAAGTCTATGATCTTTAAAGGCACATTTATAATTATGTGAATTTAGGAATAGTAATATGGAGGCTAATCCATTTATGTGTAGAGGAAGCCAGACACAGCTTTATACAACTAAGATGGCAGAAACAGGAAGTGGATGTGACATACTGAATTGAGTGTACTGGGTGGTAAAATGGATGGAGTAGGAGTGTCGTAAAGAATTTAAGCTATACACCAACACTGAGAGCTCCAACCTTTGTGTGAGGGGCGAAACATGTTGGGTGATAACTAATGGTGACCTAATTTCTGGTCAATTGGAGCACATGGTTAAACGTACATCGATGCATCACTTCCCGTTCGGTAATCCTGCACTGTTTTATACTGTTAAAGCAAGGGTCTCAAACTGGTGGCCTTCCAGCTGTTGCGAAACCACAAGTCTCGTCATGCCTCTGCCTGTGGGAGTCATGCTTGTAACTGTCAGCCTTTCAATGCTTTGTGGGACTTTCGCAACAGCTGGAGGGCCACCAGTTTAAGACCCCTGGTTTAAAGGATAAGTTCACCTTGTCAGACAGAATTTCACTTTTCATAATACATAGAAGCATTTTCCAATGCCATTTCTGGCCCAGCCACTCCAATGTGCTTTTTCTCTCATGTACCTTATTTACAGGAGGTTTAAATTCTTGTCAATTTATTTAAACTTTTTATATGATTTTCAGATTCCGTCCCTTCCTGTAGATCGTCTTTCAGCATTCACTTCCTGTAGATCACCTCCCAGAAGTCTTCACTTCCTTGTTGCATCACAAAAGAGGGTGTGAAGTACATAGGAGGGAGTGGATGGAGACACTCAGTTGTCGGGCTTTGTTCACATCTCCATGTAGCAAAAACTCACATTCCCGCATATTTTTTTTTTTGGGTGTTTTTAAGTGTTACTCGTCATGCATAGGGAAGTCCATTCACTTGAATGAGCTGCCCTACACACGACAATCGTCTCAGAGGAGCTCCAGAACTTTTTTTGAAGCGGAGCATGGCGCTTTAGTGCAGGTTTTGGTGCGTTTGCTGCACTTGGGAAACATTTGACATGTGACGACAACACAAACATGATGCAAATTTGCAGCGTTTCTGAAACGCATGAAAAAGCGTGCATTTTCAGTGCAGTTTGCCATGCATTTGGAAATACGTAGCTGTGAATGGAGCCTCATTGTTCCTCATTGTTCCTGTTCCTGTATAACTGCACCTATTTCACTTTCAGTTCCCATTCACACTGAGAGATGTGGGAGCGCATGTTTTTTGGCTATTCTTTTCAGTGATACACACAGGCTGCTCTTCACATGGCAAAGTAGCTTGTGGGACATTTTGGCGTGGTGCGAGTTGCATGTTTGCTGCGTTTGTCACCCGTTTTTCCGTGTGGCAAAATGTGTGTTTGCTTCTGTGTTTGGTGCGCTGTTAACAATTAATGACACTGAAAGTGCAACTAGGTAATTCTAAGTGTATAAATGTGGCCATACACTATACAATCTCTGTACAATCTCCTTTAGATTTTCCAAAACAACATAATAGGAGGACAAACCATCTATCCAATCACTCTGTATCCAATCAGGCAGGCCCTTGCACTACATCAGTTGTGTCCCCTGGGCTGCATGCGGCCCCATGGAGTTTGCATGCGGCCTGTGCCTGTCTGTGCTGTCTGTGTAATCTCCAGTAGCTTCTGTGTCCTGTGCCGAGCAACTGCATTTCTGGTTACTGAACACAGGAGTTCTGCTGCTCTGCAAAGGTGACATTTTCTAAATGAATGCAAAGTGTTACAGTAGGTGACCGCCATATTGCATACCTCCCAACTGTCCCTGATTTCGAGGGACTGTCTCTGATTTGGAGCAATGTCCCTCTGTCCCTCATTCTCCTCATTTGTCCCTCATTTTGGTCTGATCCATATAGATGTATATAAAATGCACTTTTTATCTATCAAAAAGTGTTTCCCAGCACTAAACTTTCATCTGATTTCTAAATGGCTGCATTTGTAAATTTCAAAAGCCAATATAAAGGAATAGTAGTGGTAAAAAAAGCACTTGTGGGTTTAACCAATCTTATTTTTTTGTACAATTCTCCTTTAAGGGGCGTGACAATGGGTGTGTCCTATGCCTGCATACTTTTGCTGATAGGTGTCCCTCATTCCAATCTCAGAAAGTTGGGAGGTATGCATATTGTGTCAATCTCGCTCCTTTTCTTGGCGAGATTGACCACCTACGAGCCCTGTTGCGGGAGCCAACGCCGAGCCTGCTCGCCGCGACAGGAAAAAGCCGTCATAGAAGCGACGGGGATCCGACTTGTATTCCTGCCAATTCTAGACGGCGTGTTTGGTATGAATCATGAGGGGGAACGCCACGCCAAATTTCAAATAAAAAAACGGCATGGGTTCCCCTCCAGGAGCATACCAGACTCTCATCTGACCATAACACCTTTTTGGTCACACCATGTGGCCTCAGAATTGCATTTTGGCAAAGCTCAGTCATGACTGCTCATGGCCTTTCTCGAGGAGTGTTTTTTTTTTCTTTTGGCAACCCTCCTATACAAGCCACATTTGTGAAGAGTTTGTGATATTGTTGTCACATGCACACAATGACCACTCTTTGTCATAAAGTCAGAGTCAGACTCTTTTTAGAGTTGCTGTAGGCCTCTTGGTTGCCTCTCTGACCAGTCTCCTCCTGGCTCTTTCATCCAGTTTGGAGCTTTCGAGTCGAGTATGCAAATTAGCTAGATACGCGAATTCCCGAACGAACGCGCGGCCGACGCAGTAAAGTTACAACGTTTACGTTAGGCTTTTCCTGGCGTAAAGTTGCCCCTGCTATATGAGGCGCAGCCAATGTTAAGTATGTCCGTCGTTCCCGCGTCCAAATTTTAAAAAGTTACGTCGTTTGCGTAAGTCGTCCGTGAATGGGGCTGGACGTCATTTACGTTCACGTCGAAACCAATGACGTCCTTGTGACGTCATTTGGAGCAATGCACACTGGGATATTTTACGGACGGTGCATGCACAGTTCGTTCGGCGCGGGGACGCGCTTGATTTAAATGATACACGCTCCCTACCCGCCGAATTTGAATTCCGCCGGGTGATTTACGATACGCCGCCACAACTTACGGAGCAAGTGCTTTGAGAATACAGCACTTGCCCGTGTAAGTAAATCGGATACTTTACGCCGCCGCATAGATACGCCAATCTACCTGAATCTGGGCCTTTATCTTTAATCCTTGCCTAAATTCCAGTTTAAGCTGGTGACATGATTGCTGCCCCAGGTTTCCCATTTCAGGGGTATCCTTTCCCTAGTACCATCCTTTGGAGTCACTCTTGCATGCAGGGACTTGGGTTGTGCCTCTCTACATTGTGTGCATCAGAAGAAACACAGCCCCATAGCCAAGGATGGCAAAGTACTCCCCTGCTCTTTCCTTCTTCCTGCTCCAGACTGCACTGTCAACTATTAACTCTTTCCTGTGAAGACTGGAAGTTCAAGGAAGCAGAACTGAGAACGCAGGAGCCAGCAGCAAAAGATGTACACTGTAAGTGTTGGGTTAAACATTTTAACAAAAAGAGAATAAAACTGGAGAATATTTATTTTTTTGTACTAAGCTATAAAAACACGGAGGGTTAATTACTACTTTAATTGTGACAATAGAAAGCACAGACAATACCATTTTAATGAAAGTAAGTGTCCCAGTGGGTAAAGTAAGCATGATTACACAATAACATCATTTATATATGTGACTGCACAGACAATGCAGGTAAATGAATTCTGCTTTTCTCATTTGACATTGTAATCACTTGGCGATTAGAGTTTCTATGAACAAATCAACAATGTGCTGTACTTGTTATTTTCCCACCTTTTCCAAAACTAGTTAACAATAAAATGGTGTTCATCAAACAAATGCTTGTTGAAATAGGTGCAAAGTAAATTTACATGCCATGTAAAAGCTGTGATGACACCTAGACTGATCTTTAGAAACTTTAGTTCACAAAGCATGAAAGACATGAATGCACCATGCAACTCTTTATCTATAATTTTCTTTTTTCATTTATTAAAAACACGACTCCAGCCAAAACATATTCAAACCTCTGTAAGATTTTAAATATTGCCTGACACCGATCACCAGGGCTGGATTTACAACCAAAAACCTTAAATTTATTTTATTGGGATTTTATGTGATAGATCAACACAAAGTGGTACATAATTGTGAAGTGGAAGAAAGGCTGCTAGGCCGAAGCCGCAGCCTTTCCTAATGTTATGGCCGCGGCTTCGGCCTACTTTCGGAGCCGCAACCATAACGCTAGGAAAGGCCGCGGCTTCGGCCTAGCTCCGGAGCCGCCGCCGTAACATTAGGAAAGGCCGCGGCTTCGGCCTAGCTCCGGAGCTGCGGCCATCTTGGTACACCCGGCGGCGGTCCTCTTCTGTTTACACCCACAGAGGAGGAGCCCGCACTCGTGGGACACACCGCTTGTCTGGCGGTACTAGCTGGGGGGGTCACTGTACTGAGAGGAGGGGGGGGTCACTGTACTGAGAGGAGGGGGGTCACTGTACTGAGATCAGGGGGGTCACTGTACTGAGAGAAGGGGGGTCACTGTACTGAGAAGGGGGGTCACTGTACTGAGAGGAGGGGGGGTCACTGTACTGAGAGAAGGGAGGTCACTGTACTGAGAAGGGGGGTCACTGTACTGAGAAGGGGGGTCACTGTACTGAGAGGAGGGGGGTCACTGTACTGAGAGGAGGGGGGGTCACTGTACTAAGAAGAAGGGGGGGTCACTGTACTGAGAGGAGGGGGGGTCACTGTACTGAGAAGGGGGGTCACTGTACTGAGAGGAGGGGGGGTCACTGTACTGAGAAGGGGGGTCACTGTACTGAGAAGGGGGGTCTCTGTACTAAGAGGAGGGGGTAGGTGTCTGCACCGAGGGGGTACTATAGTTGGTAGGGGGGGGGGGGAATGTGGATATTACAGTGGGGGAGATTTTTTTTTTTTTTTTTGCCGATCCAAAAAATGATCCGATCCGTGACTCCTGATCCGAGGAACGATCCGAACCGTGAGTTTTTTGATCCGTTGCACCCCTAACATCTAGAGTGAAATTTTTGCCCATTGTTCTTTGCAAAATAGCTCAAGTTCTGTCAGATTGCATGAAGAGCGTCTGTGAACAGCAATTTTCAAGCCTTGCCACAGATTTTCAATTGGATTTAGTTCTGGACTTTGACTGGGCTATTCTAACACATACATATGCTTTGATCTAAACCATTCCATTGTAGCTCTGTCTGTATGTTTAGGGTCATTGTCCTGTAGCGCCAGGCTCCCAATGACAAGGGCGCTACTTTAAATTTAGGGGGCATCTAAGCCATAGTTGGGCTCAGACTGTAAATTCTATGTAAATTTGCCTCTGTTCTGGCTGTGGTTGTGCTCGGTAGAAGTTTCCCCTGTTGCCTGTAGGTAGCGTTACCACCTCAGGCCCATGTTGGAACTCGGGCGAACCATGGTGTGTTAAGTGACCCTTCTCGGCAGAAACCCAGTGGGAGGGGATATTTAAGGGGCATACGCCATTTTTCGGGGGCCTTCACCTCGTGGCCCTCCTGGCGCGAGGTGGGTGTGCGTGATTCCAGTCTCGGGACCATGGTGTCCCTATCAGGTAGGCCCAGCTATGCTGGCTGGGGCCTATGGTTCTACAAGGGATCCCAAGCTGTCCATCCATGTGGGGGAAGCTTCTTAGCGAAGGAAACCGGAAACCAGGGGAGGACCTGCCCTGGAGGAGACCAAGCAAGACCAAGCATGTCTCGGGATAGGCCTGGTGACCTCGTTAAGGAAAGGGATCCACTATGCAATTTGTCTTACAGCCCGCCGGATTGGCTTAAAGGCTCTTTTGCTGTAAGGCAGGAAGTTTGGGACTGAAATCCTGTGGCAGAGGATTTCTGACTATGCATTTTGTGTTCTCAGACGGTGGCAGAGACTGTTTCTATACTGTCCGTGCATCACTCCGACTGCTAGTCCATGTGAGAGGGGTCTATCCGGGGTGAGCAATATCCACTCAGGAGTGAGTGGCGAACATTGGAACTTTGAATACTTTTTGTGGATTCTGTACCGCGTACCTGAACCTTCCCCTTCTCTCTGTACTCTCTACTTCCTTCACAAGTTGTATGCAGCAAAAATAAAGCCTACAATTGAAGGTTTTACATCTTGTGTGGACATTGCAATTTCTACAGACTTCCTTCCCTGGACAACGAACTTAGAGGTAACGTGCAAAACCCAAAATCTAAACCAGCAGCTCCTACGGGGGTAGTGCTACAGTCTTGCTGGAAGGTAAACCTCAAAGTTGCAGATTTTAAGTGTATCCTCACAGGGTGACACTGCGGATACACAAATAAAAGTGTGCCAACGTCCCAATATTGTTTAGAAGAAAATAGGAAATATAAAAATTGACTTTATAGGCACATGCATAGGATTTGTAAAAATGTGTTGAAGTTTTTAATTGGATAGAGTTAACAATTGTATATAATAGCAGCATTCGGTGCTAATAAGGTATGTGGAGTAGTTGAGTCACAGTATGAGGTTGCTCAGAGAATTCGCTCTACAGGTTGCGTGCATTGGTGCGCTTCTTCAGGAGCTTGTATATAAAATAAGAAAAAAAATCTCTATAAATAACAAAATACAAAGATTGTGTATAAATGCGGGTCAAGAGATGTTGTCCCAAATATTCTGAGGTAGAGTCAAATGGTCAAATACAGGTATATATGACAAAGTCAAAGACTGCACAAATAGAAGTATTTTGAGCCACCAAATTAACCACTTAACGACCGCCGCATGTACATATACGTCCACAGAATGGCACGTACAGGCAGATGGGCGTACATGTACGTCCCTTCCTTTCCGCGGGTTGGGGTGTCAGATCGGGCCCCCCCCGGTACATGCGGCGGTCGGTTCTTCCGTGGGAGCGATCCGGGATGAGGGGGCGGCTATTAGTTTCTAGCCGCCCCCTCGCGATCGGTCCCCGGAGCTAAAAAACGGGGAGAGCCGTATGTAAACACGGCTTCCCCGTGCTTTACTGTGGCGGCTGCATCGATTGTGTCATCCCTTTTATAGGGAGACACAATCGATGACGTCAAACCTACAGCCACACCCCCCTGCAGTTGTAAACACACACTAGGTGAAAAAAAACTCCTTCAGCGCCCCCTGTGGTTAACTCCCAAACTGCAACTGTCATTTTCACAATAAACAATGCAATTTAAATGAAATTTTTGCTGTGAAAATGACAATGGTCCCAAAAATGTGTCAAAATTGTCCGAAGAGTCCGCCATAATGTCGCAGTCACGAAAAAAATCGCTGATCGCCGCCATTAGAAGTAAAACATTTTTTTTTTATAAAAATGCAATAAAACTATCCCCTATTTTGTAAACGCTATAAATTTTGCTCAAACCAACCGATAAACGCTTATTGCGATTTTTTTTTACCAAAAATATGTAGAAGAATACGTATCGGCCTAAACTGAGGAATTTTTTTTTTTAATATATTTAATATATTTTAAAATAAAAACCGCAGAGGTGATCAAATACCACCAAAAGAAAGCTCTATTTTTTGGAAAAGAAGGACGTCAATTTTGTTTGGGAGCCACGTCGCAGGACCGCGCAATTGTCTTTTAAAGCGACGCAGTGCCGAATCGCAAAACCTGGCCTGGGCCTTTAACTGCATTTTGGTCTGGGTCTTAAGTGGTTAAAGGAGATTTAATTGTTATTAAACCCATCATTCCGTATATAGAGTGCCAGAGTGTTTTGTTTTTTGTGTTTATGAAAAATACATATATAAATAATCACCTTTACAAAAAAAAAAAAAATCATTCTTGTATGGTCTGGAGAGAAAACAATTTTTTTAAAATTATTTTTTGTTTTACAGATCTGACGCTGTATTTGACACTTTTGCATTTTTCTGCAGAGCTTTGACACGCCTGAGATTCCGGGATGTCAGCTGAAGAGTGCTGCTTTAACTTTGATTCCTTTTCATTGAGCTTTGATGCGGTCTGTCTCATCAGGAGTCATAATTACTGTCTATATCCATACATTCTACCTTTCTACCCTCTGTCAGAGTTGTCTGAGGAAGACAAAGCATTGGGGACATTCATTTTTATAATGCATTTCAGGAATAGAATGAATTACCTGTCTAAACTTAGCACCTGCTCACAAAGCAGCATGCACCCCTGGCTATGATCTGCAGCTGTGGATAGTTACATGGCAGGTTAATAATTTAGACAGCACAGTCAGGAGTGTGGGTGTGCCCTGCTGCGTTGTGGTACAGAAATGGCAGTGCTGTTGTTCTAGAGGGACATCAGCAAATGCAATGCTGAATATCTTTAACCGCTTCAATACTGGGCACTTTCACCCTCTTCCTGCCCAGGTCAATTTACAGCTTTCAATGCTGTCACACTTTGAATTACATTTGCGCAGTTATGCAACACTGTACCCATATAACATTTGTATCATTTTTTTTTCACACAAATAGAGCTTTTCTTTGGTGGTTATTAATCACAAAAGTTTTTGAATTGTTTTGCTAAAATAAAAGTTTTTCTTAGTTTTTGTCAGAAAATTGTGTAAATAAGTAATTTCTCTCCTTCACTGATGTTCGCTGATGAGGCTGCACTGATAGGCACTGGTGAGGTGGCACTGATGAGATGGCATTGAAGAGCACTGATGAGGTGATACTAATGAGGAGGCAATAATATGCAGCACTGATAGGTGACTTTGATACGCAGCACTGATGAGCTCTGATAGGTGGTACTGATGGGCAGAGATAGGTGCCACTGATGGGCACTAATAGGCGGTACTTATGGGCAATGATAGGTGGCACAGATAAGCAGCACTGATGGTCGGCACTGATGGCCACTGAAAAGCAGCACTGACTTGCATCACTGATGATCATAACTGATCACAAGCCTGAAAAATAGGCTTCTTTCCTACGCCGGCGCAGCGCGGGCGCATATATATGCTGGACGCATCTGGCGCTCCCATTGATTTCCTATTCAAATATGCAAATGAGGGAGATACGGCGATCCACGAACGTACGTGCGCCCGACTCCGGCTAAGCGCGCTGCACGTAAGTTGTACGTCCGGCCTAAAGTTACCCCTCATAAAAGCATGGGTAAGTCAGCAGCAGAAATGCACAGGTCAGCAGGACAACAATCTGTATGCCAACATGCCAGGGGCATCCATGGTCATAGCTATACTACTGGCTTCCCAATGCGCGTAGGAGGAGGGCACGGGAGAGGATATAACGCACGCGCATAGACGTCTTTGGCATGGGTGATTTGGAGGTGTATCGCATCTTCAGATTCAGCCCTGATACCATCCTGGAAATAGCCACAGCCCTGCAAGATGACATCACCAGCCAGACAGATCGTTTACATGCAGTGGAGCCACTGGTCAAGGTATTGGCAACACTCCATTTCCTTGCCAGTGGCTCGTTCCAGCGTACAAGTGGAGTTGTGTCTGGGATGGTACAATCCTCCATGAGCAGATGCGTGCACCAGGTTGTCCCCGCAATCCTCAGACGCATGTCCCACCACATCATCAGACCCACCCAGGAGCATCTGCGGCAGAAGGCAATGCATGATTTCGTCAGAATTGCCGGATTCCCACGCACCGTGGGGGGCATTGATTGCACACATGTGGCACTACGGCCCCCCGTGCCACAGAGCACATATACCGCAATTGTAAGCATTGGCATTCCATCAACGTAGAGGTGATAGCCGATGCCCAATGCCTCATATGGCACGTCCGTGCCAAACACCCAGGGGCCAGCCATGACAGCTACCTATACCGTCAAAGCACCATCCCAACGGAATTCGAACAGAACGTGTACAGGGACAGCTGGCTGGTTGGTGAGTGACATGGGAGTCAGGCATGACTGTCCGACCCCATGATGCAGACATCACGAGGGGCACATGCACAAATAACATCCTCCTGTCTTTTCCCTTCCAGGTGACGCTGCATATGCACTTGGGCCCCATCTCATAACTCCATACCGGAATCCCCAAACCAGAGGAGAGAGAAGATCCAATGCTGCACACATACGCACCCGTGCAGTGGTGGAACGCATATTTGGCCTCCTGAAGTCCCGTTTCCGATGCCTGGATAAGTCCGGGGGGACCCTGTTGTATTCCACAAACTTTGTGTGCCAGATCATCGGTGCATGTTGCATTCTGCACAACTACGCCATGAGAAAGGGCCTGGAGATTGACCTATGTGATGACCTGACCCCCGAACCACACAATCCCCCCCTAAATGAGGCTACCCCGTCTGCTGAGGGAACAGTAGTCAGGAGATGCCTCACAGAAGACATCTTTGCATGTTAAACACACACATTCATCATGGCACAAGGAGAATGCACGCATGCACACTACTGTGGTCCCTAGCTCACACACACACACCACATCCACTTCACATTGGATTAGCCCAAGTCCACCATGCAGGACTTGGGAGCAGCAACGCCCCGCCAAGGCCCCAATTATGTCGCTGTCCATTCATACCACATTCACACGGTCGTGGGGATAACTTCTCCCCGACGACCGAGGGTGACACACCTTACTGGCAGGTATGTCACCCCCACAGTCACACACCAGTCACACTGTAGCCAGCACTCCTCACCGTGTGCCTACATAAATTTAAAAAAAGGCTCATGACCTGAGCATAAAAAAAACATCATATCCTGAGCATAAATAACCAAAAAAAACCCCTCAAATCCTGAGCCCCAAAAAAAAAGGCACTCATTTGGCCTGACGGGGGCTGTGGCTGGTGGCATCTGGAGGTGGCTCATCCCCTGGTGTGCCACTCCTGGCAGGTGATGGCTGCCTGCCCTCCAAGGCCACGGCAATGCGGCTCAGAAAGTGGTTAGTCTGGGCCTGCATCCTCAGCTGGCGGGTGAGGTTATGCCACTGGCTGCGCTGCCTCTGCCTCCCCTCCTCCTGGATGGCAGCCGTGTTGGCCTGGATGGCCCCAGTAAGGGTCTGCACCTCTGCCACTAGGTTCGCTGTGGTGGCCTGCAGCTCCCCAATGCAGGTGACCACTGCTGCGCTATTTGCATTGCCATCCTGCACTGCATCCAAAATCTGGGCCGTGTTTTCAGCCACCCGGTGCAGGTGCCCGGCTAATTCCCCCATATGCCGGGTCTGCCGGCCCTGGTCCATGTCCATTTGTTCCTGCACACATTGAGGAACACCCCTAGTCTTCCGTGTCGCCTTCCTGGGGGCAGAAGACGCTTGGGAGCGGCTGTAGGGTGAGACCCTTGAGGGGGTTCCCCTGCTGGTGGCTGAGACAAAGGGGCTTCCCCTGATGGGGGGGGAGGTGTGAGAGGGCCCAGGCACAACAGTGGACTCCTCTATAATGAGGCAAAGCTGGCCAAGTTCCACTGTCTCCTCCACCACCTCCTCGAGAGGAGAGGTGTGGCCACTCCCCTCCACTGCTGGATCTTGGCTTCCTAGGGGGTCTGGCTGAGGCTGTTACGGAGAAGAAGATGTTGTGGGACGGCCACCGGCAGCAGATGGGCCCACTCCCTCCTGCACATATGTAGATGACACAAAGCATTCACGTGTTGGTGGACCCACACACTTGTCACATGTTCTCTTCCACCCCCACACATGCTACACACCGGATAGGGGATATAAAACACTTACCTGTCCTCAAAAAATCATCACAGGAATCATAGCCCTCCACGCCCTCCAACTGCTCCCTCTGCAGACACCGGGCGACCACCTCCTCCTCCGGGGTCAAACTCACATTACATGGTGGTCCACCCCCCGTGCCACTCTGGTGCTTCCTAATGGCGCCCACCTTCTCCCGAACACGAAGCCTCAGGTCATTAATTTTTTTATTTATGTCCTTGGCGTTCCGGGTCGCATTGCCAAGGGCATTAACCTCTGTCGCAATGGTCTCCAGGATGACCTGTTTCCTGGCCTGGCTGGTATCCCGACTCTGGGCACCATGAAGGAAGGTGTCATATCTCTCCATGGCAGTGATGAGGACTGCCTTCTCCTGGGGTGAAAAATTCCTCTTCTGTACTCTAGCAGCCATCGCACAGCAAAATTACCTTGCTCAGGGGGGGAAAAAGCAGGATGTAATTTTTCGCCGGACGGGCGCATGTCTGGGCGGATTTATGCGCTCTGCGTAAGCCGGTGTATACCAGGAAGTTGGGCCAGCATGGATTATACGCCGGGCGTAAGCCACTGCTCCACGCTCAGGCCATCATTTGCATAAGGTCACACCCACTTACACTTACGCTGGCTTACGCCTTCAAATTTACGTTACGCCGGCGCAACGTTGAGAGCAAGTGCTCTGTGAATACTGTAGTTACCTCTCTGACTTATGCCGGCGTAGCGCATATGTGTTGCGTTACACCGGCACAAAAATGCGCCCATCTACCTGAATCTGGCTATATATGTTTTTTTTCTTTGTTTTCTCTGTCTGATTTCCTCACTTCCTGTTCCTCCTCAGTAAGCTGTTCTTGGCTGACTAACCCCCATGGATGATCGGGGCAAGCTTACTGAGGAGAAACAGGAAGTGAGAAATTCAGACAAAGAAAAAAAAACATTTAGAAGGGAAATTGAAGGAAAAGGTAAGTGAACCAACAATGCACTAGCTTAAAGGAACCTATTTAGAAAATAAAAAACGACCCTTTACAACCCCTTTAACTGTAGAGTTATTTTTTAAAGTCGAACTCCAGTTTGGGCCCCTGCTAATCACCCTGGATAACATGGCAACTAAGGCGAAGGTGCATTTTGCCGCCCCCCCCGGCGCGCACGCATGCACGCACACGCACACACACACTCTGTCCTAAATCCATGAATGATATGTGAGATCACCCCGAGCATTGCATTACATGGAGATAATCTCTGCCCTGTGTGATAGACTGACAGACGGACAGACTGGGTCACAAGTAGGACATGATGGTCCTCTATATCAGGAGGCACACTTCTACTACTTCTCACTATCAGGGATCATACAGAGGAGCCCCATCACTATGTGATCAGAGGGAGCAATCAGTCCTCATCATCACACCAACATTGGGGGAGGGAAGGAGAGCATCGCCCGTGCTATGGACATGGTGCATCCATCCATGCTCCACACACAGCACACTCCATGCAGACATGTCACTGTCTCTCTATCCCTTCATCACTGGTATACTGACTTGGTGCAGGGCCCGGACATGTGCCCATGTTGCCTTGCGCTAGCGCCGGCTCTGCCTGTATCCTTGTGGAAGATATTTCCCCTAATTACCTACCCTTGGGCAGCATGTTACTGTTTACTCTATGGAGGCACAGGGAGCAATGAAAACCCATCAGACGTTCTGACCCTACCTAACTTTACTCAACAGTAGTATTTTCACTGCTGTTTGCATCCCTTAAAGCGGGAGTTCACCCAAAAAATTTTTTTAACATTAGATTGATGCTCATTTTGTCAAGGGGAATCGGGTGTTTTTTTTAAAATCGAAGCAGTACTTACCGTTTTAGAGAGCGATCTTCTCCGCCGCTTCCTGGTATGGTCTTCGGGACTGGGCGTTCCTATTTGATTGACAGGCTTCCGACAGGCTTCCGACGATCGCATACATCGCGTCACGAGTAGTCGAAAGAAGCCGAACGTCGGTGCGGCTCTTTACGGCGCTTGCGCACCGACGTTTGGCTACTTTCGGAAAATCGTGACGCGATGTATGCGACCGTCGGAAGCCTGTCAATCAAATAGGAACGCCCAGTCCCGCAGCCCATACCCTGAAGCGGCGGAGAAGATCTCTCTCTAAAACGGTAAGTACTGCTTTGATTTTAAAAAAACACCTGATTCCCCTTGACAAAATGAGCCTCAATCTAATGTTAAAAATTAACTTTTTGGGTGAACCGCCATTTTAAGATTTTATATCCACTCCTGGTGACCTGAATATGGGAGGGATGAAATAATTTCCAATAGAAATAAAAACCTGACGGGTTCTATTACTTCTTCACTGCAAGAAGCTTTGGCTTGCGTTCTAATTTATGACTAGAGTATCTTAATGGAAACTGAACATCTTACTATAAAACGACTTGTATTATTTAGCGTATTTAATTCTGTATGTGTAAACTCTGTCTCCCTAGACTGACCAAGAATGGATTCTTCTTCTTTCAAAATGTCTGTCACTGCTGGTGCCCTGGTAAGTTTCACACCAGTTACCAAGTGTAAATATTTAAATGGCTTGAGATTGTGCTAGTCCCAATACATTAAACATGATAATATTTTAACTCCATCTCAATTAGCAATGATGGCCTTGTAAACTCGGCTTTCTAAAGTGATAATATGCTGTCACTGTGAACTCAGTCTCTGAGCTGGCGGTTCGTCTCCTTCTGGAGAGCTTA
Organism: Rana temporaria; assembly: GCF_905171775.1. Taxonomy (NCBI): domain Eukaryota; kingdom Metazoa; phylum Chordata; class Amphibia; order Anura; family Ranidae; genus Rana; species Rana temporaria. Next base: position 599,786,475 of record NC_053489.1, on the reverse strand, counting down.
CATGACTTGCTGAACATTTCTTATTTAACACATCTAGAGACATCAAAATGTTTCTATCGAACTCTCTTGGCCAGCCTATGGCCTTTAGTCATTTAGGATTTGAAAATTCTAGTATGGCCTGCCAGATGCTTGCCAGTTGCCACAGAGGACCTTGACAGCTTTGCTCTTGTCATTTTATCTTAAGATATAGTTATTACCTACTTGTATATTTAATAAGTCATTTATTTTGAATTAATGTTTCTATTCATATACTTTTGGTACTTTTTGGTACAGTTGTATAAAGTTGCATTTTTTTAACTTTATTACTAATACTTATATAGCGCTGACATTTTATGCAGCACTTTACATATAATGTACGTTCACAAAATTAGTTTTGTGGGAGAAAACATTTCTAGGTGGAGCCTAAAGACCCGTACACATGGGCAGAATGTCGGGAGACATTTGCCGGTACAAAAAATACCGCCCAACATTCCGCCCGTGTGTATGTCGGTCTGTCCGACAGAAGCCGGCCGAACCAGCAGCCAACCGACTCCTGATCAGTGCTCTCAGCCAATGGCCACCCCCCCTTTCAGAACACAACAGCTCAGTGGGCGAGATCGCCAGACTAACCTTGCACAGTCTGCCCGTGTGTATGGGGCTTTAGGTGATCCTCCCTGCTTAATTGGCAGAGATGAAAACAACCAATCTGCAGATCCCTTGCAACTCTGATGTCAAGCTCCCAAGAGCCAAACATCATTCCTACATAGGAAAATGATCATATAGCTGTGAAACACATTTGTTTTGTGCTAGATATTGAGAAACAAAAGTATAGGTGGCTGAACCAATGTTTAAGAACTAGGGTGCATACCAGATCAAAAAGATTTGTCCACTGAAGCTACCCACAAACTTTTATAATTTTACAAATTGTCATTTGTTAATGATTGGAAGGCTAATGGCCCTTACACACTATGAGATTATCGAACAAATGATTGTCCTTTTTTTTGCATGCTTATCTCAGATTGACACCGAAGATTTAACTAAAGTTATGAAAATTCTCTTATAACAGAATATAAATTTGGAAGTGATGTAATGTATTGTTGTGTATTTGTATTGCATTTTCGAGCGACAACTGTACTGATTAGATGAAAATCATACGATCTGATATTGTACGAGAAACATTTTTGTGCTTGTCCGATCGGATAATATCAGATGAACTGTTGTTATCAACTCTCGAAAGCTCTGTACTAACGATCAGATTATTATATGATTGCTTCGAAAAGCGGTATTTTACCTATGATTTTTGGATTGTGTGTATGGTCCTTAACTCATTTGTAACTAATCCTCTGTTAAGCCAGATCCTACTTCAGAGCTAACTTCCTTAACTCTCTCATATACTTTCCACTATGTCCTGCAATTTTAACACCAAGAATGCAGCATGCGAGACTATTTGTGCTCTTTCATAAAATGCACCAAACTCCATGGGAAACTACAGGTAACCCACACCAAAACCACCGGAGTTGCATCTGAGCTGTGGCCAAACCAAAATGCAGCAGTGTGAAAGTGGCCTTTTAGAGTCCACCACCTGCTGCACAAAGAAAGGAAATTAAGGTCACATCCCTGCCAGGAATGCCAGTACAATATATACACTGCTCAAACAACTAAAGGAATACCTTTTAATCAGAGTATAGCATTAAGTCAATTAAACTTCTGGAATATTGATCTGGGCAGTTAAGTAGCATAGTGGGGTTGTTAATCAATTTCAGCTGCTTTGGTGTTAATGAAATTAACAACAGGTGCACTAGATGGGCAACAATGAGACGACCTCCAAAACAGGAATGGAAGCCACTGACATGTTTTCCCCTACTCAGCTCTTCTGACTGTTTTTCACTAGTTTTTCATTTGGTTAGGGTCAGTTTTACTACTGGTAGCATGAAGCAATACCTGCACCCTATAGAGGTTGCACAGGGAGTCCAACTCCTCCAGAATGGCACATCAATACATGTCATTGCCAGAAGGTTTGCTGTGTCTCCCTGTGTCTCAAGAGCATGGAGGAGATTCCAGGAGACAGGCAGTTTTTCTAGGAAAGCTAGACAGGGCTGTAGAAGATCCTTTACCCATCTGCTCCTTTGAGCAAGGAGGAACAGGATGAACACTGCCAGAGCCCTACAAAATGACCTGCAGCAGGCCAATGGTGTGAATGTCTCTGACCAAACAATCAGAAACAGACTTCATGAGGGTGGCCTGAGGGCCCCACGTCCTCTAGTGGGTCCTGTGCTCACTGCCCGGCACTGTGGAGCTTTATTGGCATTTGCCATTGAACACCAGAATTGGCAGGTCCGCCACTGGCGCCCTGCGCTTTTCACAGATGAGAGCAGGTTCACCATGAGCACATGTGACCAACGTGAAAGGGTCTGGAGAAGCCGTGGAGAATGTTATGCTGTCTGTACAATCATTCAGCATGACCGGTTTGGTGGTGGGTCAGTGATGGTCAGGGGAGGCACATCCATGGAGCGACCACAGACCTCTACAGGCTAGACAATGGCTCCCTGACTGCCATTAGGTATTAAGATGAAATCCTTGGAACCATTGTCAGACCCTACGCTGGTGAAGTGGGTGTGGGTTCCTCCTGGTGCACAACAATGCCCGGCCTTGTGTATGCAGCCAGTTCCTGAAGGATGAAGGAATTGATACCATTGAATTGCCCCCACGCTCGCCTGACTCAAATTCAATAGAACACCTCTTGTACATTATGTTTCGGTCCATCCGACACCGCCAGGTGGCACCTCAGTCTGTTCAGGAGCTCTGTGTTCCCACCGGTCCAAATGTGGGAGGAAATACCCCAGGAAACCATCTATTGTCTCATTAGAAGCATGCCCTGACTTTGTGCACGTGGGGGGCCATCCAAACTACTGAGTACCATTTGGAGTTGCTGCAATGAAATTTTAGCAAAAGGGACTAGCCTACTGCATAATTTTTTTCACTTTGATTTTCAGGGTGTCTTTGAATTCAGCCCTCTGTAGGTTGATAATTTTAATTTCCATCAAATATTGTGGCATCCTTGTGTTCCTAACACATTACCCAGTCCATATCAATATAGATATCCAGCATTATATTTTTCCACATTGATGTCTGATGTGTTTTCAAAGTGTTCCAGTGTATTAATTATTTATATTGCAATGATGCTAGTGCTGTGCTCACTAGTTGCTGTTGGCGTTATCATCCTCTACTCACATTATATTTCAATTGGGAATATTGACTAAAGTGACAACTGTGAAGAAAAATCATTTAAGAATGTCACACTGGGAATTTTCACACATTTGCTGACACATATATCACCTGCTCCTTCCTCTGCCTCTGCTATATCAAAAGAAAACATATTTTTTACCCGGAAACCTGTGTGATTCATGGCCAAATTGCAAGGTGCATATTTGCGAGCGAAGTGAGTTTTTTTATCCAGTTTATGAAAATTAAAGGCAAATCTTGACTGGTTCTCTCATCCTTTCTAAAAAAACTCTCAGACTAGAGATACCCAACTCTTATGCCGCATACACACCATCACTTTATGTGATGAAAAAAAACGACACTTTCTGTGAAGTAAAAAATTACGTTTTTGAAACTTCAATTTTCAAAGACGAAGTTGCCTACACACCATCGTTTTTCTTACAATGTTCTTGCAAAGTGAGGTTACGTTCCACCACGTTTTACCATTGAAGCTTGCTTCATAAGTAGCTTCTGGGCATGCGTGGATGAAAAAACGTCTTAGAAAACGACGTTTTTTTGCTACACACGGTCAATTTCTGTGAAGTAAAAAGTGCACTTTTGAAAAACGACACATAAAATTGAAGCATGCTTCAATTTTTTTTGGTCGTTTTTTACAAGACATAAAACGACGTTTTCCCCCACACACAGTCAATTAAAGTGACGTTTTTAAAAACGTCATTTTTTTTCATCACATAAAGTGATGGTGTGTACGCGGCATTATTTATTCCATTTGAAAGTGGAGGTTCACCCGGAAATAAAAAATTTTAACCTTAGATTCCTGCTCATTTTGTCTAGGGGAATCGGCTAGTTGTTTTAAAATCGAAGCTGTACTTACCGTTGTAGAGAGCGATCTTCTCCGCTGCTTCCGGGTATGGGCTGCGGGACTGGGCGTTCCTATTTTGATTGACAGTCTTCCGACAGGCTTCCGACGGTCACATTCATCGCGTCACGATTTTCCGAAAGTAGCCGAACGTCGGTGCGCAGGCTACTTGTGACGCGATGTATGCGACCGTCAGAAGCTTGTTAATCAAAATAGGAACGCCCAGTCCCGAAGACCATACCCGGAAGCGGCGGAGAAGATTGCTCTCTACAACGGTAAGTACGGCTTCGATTTTAAAACAACTAGCCGATTCCCCTAGACAAAATGAGCATCAATCCAAGGGTAAAAAATTTTTTATGGGTGAACTCCTGCTTTAATTTCCTATTTAAATGAGAACATTAAATATAGTTTAATAAGAATAAAGAGTCAGAGACGGTTATACATGAGTACTGTGAGTTAAGGAATGCAAGAATGCACTGCTTTTTCAAAAAATAATTTAAGGGCTCCAATGGAAAATCCTTTCAGATCAATTAATTTATCACACGTGGTACGCAAAATGTGGTGTATGGATTAGTGCTCTTGCGGCCTATGCTATGTGGGTCGTACTATGTGCACCCGATCCGGTAAACACAGGAGGTTCATCGAAAAGGGTGTCACCAAGCATAGTGTGCCGTGCAACTTCAGCACTCACCATGGGCCGTGTACTGGTGGTCTTGAGCTGTTTGGAATAAAGGCTATTTCAATGCAGCTACTGGAAGGCGAGAGGTTTTTGCAACTATGTCCCTGAGAAACCTTCCGGATATTCACCCTGGCTACTATTAGTCCGAGGGGACTCAACGAGGAGTTGGAGGTTAGTACTATCATCTAATCACAACTCATCCCCTCTTTCCCATTATCCTTTTTTTAACCCCCACTTGCCAACAAATTTTGAGTCTATTCTATTGTGCTGGAGGAAAACTAGTTTGGTTTGACACCAGGTACATTAGTTAGTGTACAACTGTACTTATATACATTGCACTTATGGCATCATAGTGATGTTACTGGTACTTATATCTTATATGGGGGGGTGGGGAGGGGGGTGTTTCTTTTTCATAAGCATTCTATTGCATTGCATGGGTTTATTATCCAGCCTCTAGCTTAAATCTCTTATTGGTGTCCAATGGTCTATCAGCATTGGTTTACTGATGGTTGGAGGAAGGGAAGGACCCATGTGTATGTTTATACATATATGTTTGTGCGTGATGCGGATGTGTGTATATATGTATTTATGTGTGTACACGCTTTTGTATGCATATCTCCCATTACAAATATCTAGCATTTGTCAGGTATACATATTTTTAACTATACCAATTATTATGGTTATCCTTAACTTTACCTCTAATCTCATTCTCTATTTTAATTTCATTCAGATTCTTAACTAATTTTTCAGGTAATAAGTCTCCAATTAATTTATAATTTATAATAATATCTATATGAAATAATGACAAGCATGTGCACTATTCAATTCTTATTTATATTTTATTTATCTTTTATTAATTTGTACTCTCTAATGGATTCACAATATATAGTTTTTTCTAGTATAATCGATAAATGGCTACAGTATTTATTTTCATTTATTTTTAATCATTTGTATCCCAATACAACCTATCTTGAAGTTTTATTCCGTTTTAACCAGTAAACTAACGTACAAAATTCTCTCTATGACACACTAAGGGGTTAAAAAGCCAAAAAAGCAAGAATACCGGTAATCATAATTAAGGAAACAAGTTATCTGATACAAATAGGATATAAACAAATAATGATCAAGCGCGACTACCTAAAGTAAACGTCTGACTCTATGAGTGAGTCTAATGAAGTTTAAATAACATGTGAATCTGCAAAAGTCCACACTAATTCTGCATCCAAAAAGGATGGTAAAACCAAAATAGTTCTAAATCCCAGGAACTTAAAGGGGTTGTAAAGGTAAACTTTTCCCCCTAAATGGCTTCCTTTACCTTAGTGCAGTTCTCCTTCACTTACCCCATCCTTCCATTTTACTTTTAAATGTCCTTATTTCTTCTGAGAAATCCTCACTTCCTGTTCCTGTTCTTTTGTCTGTAACTCCACACAGTAATGCGAGGCTTTCTCCCTGGTGTGGAGAAAGCCTCTTGAGGGGGGAAGGGGCGAGCAGGAGTGTCAGGACGTCCACTAACACACAGCTCCTTTCTCTATCTGCAAAGTAGAGAGTGTCCTGACACTCCTGCTCGCCCCCTCCCCCCTCAAGTGGCTTTCTCCACACCAGGGAGAAAGCCTTGCATTATGGTGTGTAGTTACAGACAGAAGAACAGGAAGTGAGGATTTCTCAGAAGAAATAAGGACATTTGAAAGCAAAATCGAAGGATGAGGACTGCACTAAGGTAAAGGAAGCTATTTAGGGATATTTTTTTTTACCTTTACAACCCCTTTAATTGAGAAAATTAAGTTCTTGATATGCAATGGGTGTCACAAATCTTCTAACTCGTGTATCAAACGAATCTTCCATGAGTAATCGTCATAATGATAAATGCTCACAGAGCGCTTACCAGAGTACACTGAGCCTTCAAGATTTCCTAGATATCCAAGGCAACAGCGGCTATCAGTCTCCACGCGTTGTCCGTGCTTCTTATGGTGTAGTTGGAACTTTCTGGTGGTGATGTGGATATCCGAGTTTCCAGATGCCAATGAGTCTCTCAATGTATGTATTAAAAGATAAACAAAGAAACTCTCATAGTGTAAACCCGTTATATAATGAGAGTTTATTAAATAGCCAAATGGGCTCTTACATGTAAACAAAGAAAAACTGGTAAAATAGTGCAAACTGCGCGTCTGTGGACACTTCCAGCGTCACTTCCGGTTTCAATAGTACATCTGGCCCTTACGCGTTACGTCACACCATGCGACTTCATCAGAGGTTGTTTATATCCTGTTTTTGGTGCACATGTACACTTGTATATTTAGCAGCGATTTCCATTAATTTAGTTTTCATTTTGTTCTATTTTATATACATATTTTTTACACACCCTACACACGTGGTAGCGTGAAAGATTCATTCAACTTTATCCGATACAAACAACCATTGTATTAAAAAAAAAACACAATTTGATATATATATCAAGATATTGATAAACAAATCAACATGTGTGTGTGTGTGTGTATATGTATGTGTACATATGTATGTTTGTATATAGAAAGAACCAAGGAATGTACAACCCTAGTACTATTTTCTACCTATCCAATTTTATTAAAATGTATGATTTATTAATATATATATTAATATATATAATTATCTTTTATTTTTTCTTTAAAAAAAAAGGAAGTAAATATATGTAATTATTTCTTAGGCATATTGTATGTATGCTGTTCTTGAATGTATTCTAGTTGTCATACTATTCCCCCATATGTTTTTTAGTTGAAGTTCGATACATTTTGATTATAGGATTACAAAACCCAGGCCAATTAAATTCAGCTACAAAAGGGCTCTCTGAATAACAGGGCGTGGATCTGAGGAAGGAGGCCACTGCCTCTGAAACATGTTATCCTGACAACTACAGTGTCCTCTATCAGTTGGCTTCACCTGATCGGCTGTTTCTTCAGTCAGTGAGCGGCTCACTTGCAGCCTGTCGGCAGCTGCTTGATGAGCCTGTGTCTGTGGAGCCAGCCCATCCAGTCTTCTCATTCCCTCTGAAGCACGGATGTGTCCCTCGCTAAGGCTCTCTATTGGAGGAACTGCTTGACGCTGTTTATTCACCTTCACTTGTGAGCAGGGCCGGTACAAGGCAGGGGCGGGAGGGGCAAGTGCTCTGGGTGCTACCATTTTGCACAGGAGGGGGGCGCAATCAGCCACGGCCACAGTTGGATCAGTGTGTTAGTGAGTTTCATAGACAGTGCAGTGGCACTTTACAAACTGTGTGCAGACTGGCTGCCGAGTGCGCTCCTGGCTCGGGCTCCCTTTCCTCCTGTGCGTTTCCTCGCCCCCCCCCCAATGGAGGATTCATTTGGTTGATTCCACCGGCGTGCGCCGTGTGACGTCACGCGGCACGCCGGAGACGAGGTGAGAGAGGGAGGACTCGCGCAGGAAGCTGTGCCGGCGCGTTCTGAAGGAAGAACAAGTCACGAGGAGCCTGCTGCAGTGCTGCGCCTGCCTACAGTTGTTAGCCTAGTGCTACTGCTCTGGCCTAACAGAAGAACACTACTGAAGTCAGACACACACAGACTGTGTAAAAAGTAAGAAAATAATGAAATTACTGTATTGGGGAGGGGATTGGACTGAGATGACCATAATTTTTTTTTAATATAAAATAGCAGTTTAAAAAAATGCTTTTGTGTTATTTTGAGCTTGCCTTCTCTGTCAAAAAACCCCCCATTAATTGCAGCCTTACTGTGCCACCAAACGCAGCCACTGTGCCATCACATGCAGCCACTCTGTGCCCACCAAACGCAGCCACTGTGCCATCACATGCAGCCACTCTGTGCCCACTGTGCCATCACATGCAGCCACTCTGTGCCCACCAAACGCAGCCACTGTGCCATCACATGCAGCCACTCTGTGCCCACCAAACGCAGCCACTGTGCCATCACATGCAGCCACTCTGTGCCCACTGTGCCATCACATGCAGCCACTCTGTGCCCACCAAACGCAGCCACTGTGCCATCACATGCAGCCACTCTGTGCCCACCAAACGCAGCCACTGTGCCATCAATTGTTGCCACTGTGCCAACACACGCAGCCACTGTGCCAACACACGCAGCCACTGTGCCAACACACGCAGCCACTGTGCCACTCGTCAATTTTCGCCACTGTGCCCATCAAACGCAGCCACTGTGCCTTGCAATTGACGCCACTGTGCCCAAACGCAGCCACTGTGCCAATCACACGCAGCCACTGTAACCATCAAACGCAGCCACTGTAACCAACAATTGTTGCCAGTTTGCCCCACTGTGCCCATCAATTGTCGCCAGCGTGCTGCCAGTTTGCCCGATCAATTGCCACCAGTGTGCTGGTGGAGGAGGCTGACTGAGGTGACCAGCACTTTGTTAATAAAAAATGGCAAATAAAAAAAAAGTGTTTGTGTTATTTTGAGCCATGCTTACCTTCTCTGACTAGCAAAAAAAAAAAAAGAGAACATCAATTGCAGCCTCACTATGCCACCAAACCCAGCCACTGTGCCATCACATGCAGCCACTGTGCAAACACACGCGGCCACTGTGCCATCAATTTTCGCCAATGTGCCCATCAAACGCAGCCACTGTGCCAATCACACGCAGCCACTGTAACCATCAAACGCAGCCACTGTAACCATCAAGCGCAGCCACTGTAACCATCAATTGTTGCCAGTTTGCCCCACTGTGCCCATCGATTGCCGCCAGCGTGCTGCCAGTTTGCCCGATCAATTGCCACCAGTGTGCTGGTGGAGGAGGCTGACTGAGGTGACCAGCACTTTGTTAATAAAAAATGGCAAATAAAAAAAAAGTGTTTGTGTTATTTTGAGCCATGCTTGCCTTCTCTGACTAGCAAAAAAAAAAGAGAACATCAATTGCAGCCTCACTATGCCACCAAACCCAGCCACTGTGCCATCACATGCAGCCACTGTGCCAACACACGCAGCCACTGTGCTATCAATTGTCGCCAATGGGCACAGTGGCTGTGTTTGATGGGCACATTGGCGACAATTGATGGCACAGTGGCCGCGTGTGTTGGCACAGTGGCTGCATGTGATGGCACAGTGGCTGGGTTTGGTGGCATAGTGAGGCTGCAATTGATGTTCTCTTTTTTTTTTTGCTAGTCAGAGAAGGCAAGCATGGCTCAAAATAACACAAACACTTTTTTTTTATTTGCCAGTTTGCCCATCAAACGCAGCCACTGTGCCCATCAAACGCAGCCACTGTGCCCATCACACGCAGCCACTCAGCTGTGCCCATCACACACAGCCGCTGTGCCTATCACACGCAGCCACTGTGCCCATCACACGCAGCCACCGCCCATCAAACGCAGCCACCGCCCATCAAACGCAGCCACCGTGCCCATCAAACGCAGCCACTCAGCTGTGCCCATCAAACGCAGCCACTCAGCTGTGCCCATCAAACGCAGCCACTGTGCCATCAAACACAGCCATCAAACAACACCCCCTAGCATTTCTGGCCGTGGCCATCTTGAGTAAGGGCAAATGATTCATATAGCATTTACTTGTAAATGTAAATAAAAAGTATAAACCAAGTAAATACGGTATACTTTCTTATCTGTTTACAAATGCTAGCAGCATAAGGATTAAAACTATTAAGTGTTGATTGGGAGAGTGAAGGTCCACTTTAACGTTCTTTGGATATTTTAAATATTGAAGCTGCTTACTGTGTTTTTTTGCACATATAATGTATGTATTTAGACAGGGCTCGACAAAATCCGGGCGCCCGATCGCAATTGCTTAGGCCCATCACGGGGCGCGATCACGACGGGCAACATTGATTCTTTCTTAAAAACGAGGGGGGGGGGGGGCGCAGTTTGCCATCTTCGCCCTGGGCACCAAATGGCCTTGTCCCAGCCCTGCTTGTGAGTGTATTGATTTTATTCTTTTATATTCAATAAAAGACGTTACTGCCCCATGAGCCTGTGCACTTGTATTCCCTTTTGTTTTCACAGCTATCAATTTCTCGTTGATCACTGAGCTGCAAGGAGTATGGTGCTGGCCAGATTGTTTCACATTAAGCATTCTCATTAAAGCGGAGTTCCAGCCTTTTTTAGGTTTATTAAGTCAGCAGCTACAAAAAGTTTAGCTGCTGACTAATAATAAACAGACATTTACCTGCTCCACGGTCCAGCGATGCGGCTGTCCGGAGTTCCGCCCCTCCCGCAGAAGGAGGAAGTGGGACAGGAAGTCCCACTCCTACCGAAGCCCCCACTTCCCCCCAAAAAATGACATGCCAAATGTGATAAAAAATATTGTTTTTTTTTTTCAAAATTGGCTGCTTTTTTTGTCTACAGCTAAAAATAAAAACGGCAGAGGTAATCAAATACCACCAAAAGAAAGCTCTATTAGTGGGAAAATAAAGGACATACATTTTATTTGGGTACAGCGTCGCATGACCACGTAATTGTTAGTTAAAATAACGCAGTGCCGTATTGCAAAAAATGGCCTGGTCATGAAGGGGGTGTAAACCTTCAGGGGCTGAATTGGTTAAAGGGACAACATAGTGATCCCTGCCTGCCTGCATTTAATTCTGCAGACTGACAGCTGTAAACGGCATAAAAGTTATTTCCTGGAAGGTAAAGGAAGCCAGAAATGAGAGGAAGGCCCCCTAGGGACACAACTAATATACACATGAGAGCACTAGAGTTTGAATATTGCTGGAATAGATAAATCCTTATCCATGAGCATCTACAGCACATCAAGAAAAGACAATCCTCTATTAATTCTGACTCACGGTTTTCTCATTCCTATACATTAGCGTGGGACCACTAAGCATTTCCACTGTTGGAACAGCAGCAGTCTGTAAGTATTAAAAAGATTACCACTAAAGGTTAAGAGCATAAGCTGATGTGAAGTGTCCCAATCTGCCACAAACTCAACTTGCAGGGATCAATTCACTAATCACTTGTTGTTTTTTGAATGATAGAGGTACTGAACAAGTGGAAAGGAAACAGGCAGAGGATTCAGGGCTAGTTTGCTCCATGTTTGGTACAACAACCAGACAGCTTTTACTGCATGCTATTAAAGGGGTGTTCCAGCCTTTTTTTAAGTTTATTAAAAGTCAGCAGCTACAAAAAGTGTAGCTGCTGGCTTTTATTAACCACTTACCCCCCGGACCATATTGCTGCCCAAAGACCAGAGTACTTTTTGCGATTCGGGACTGCGTCGCTTTAACAGACAATTGCGCGGTCGTGCGACGTGGCTCCCAAACAAAATTGGCGTCCTTTTTTTCCCACAAATAGAGCTTTCTTTTGGTGGTATTTGATCACCTCTGCGTTTTTTATTTTTTGCGCTATAAACAAAAATAGAACGACAATTTTGAAAAAAAAAAATATTTTTTACTTTTTGCTGTAATAAATATCCCCCAAAAATATATAAAAAAACTTTTTTTTCCCTCAGTTTAGGCCGATACGTATTCTTCTACATATTTTTCGTAAAAAAAAAATCGCAATAAGCGTTTATTGATTGGTTTGCGCAAAAGTTATAGCGTTTACAAAATAGGGGGTATTTTTATGGCATTTTTATTAATATTTTTTTTTACTAGTAATGGCGGCGATCAGCGATTTTTTTTCGGTATTGCGACATTATGGCGGACACTTCGGAAATTTTTGACACATTTTTGGGACCATTGGCATTTTTATAGCGATCAGTGCTATAAAAATGTATTGGATTACTATAAAAATGCCACTGGCAGTGAAGGGGTTAACACTAGGGGGCGGGGAAGGGGTTAAGTATGTCCCTGGGTGTGTTCTTACTGTGGGGGGGGGGGGGTGGCCTCACTAGGGGAAACACTGATCCTCGGTTCATACATTGTATGAACAGAAAATCAGCATTTCCCCTGCTGACAGGAACGAGAGCTGTGTGTTTACACACACAGCTCCCGTTCCCCGCTCTGTACCGAGCGATCGCGTGTGCCCGGCGGCGATCGCGCCCGCCGGGCACACGCACGGGAGTCGGGGGCGAGCGGGGGGCGCGCGCCCCTAGTGGCGAAAGATAGACAGGACGTCATATTACGTGCTCTCGCCTAGGAGAGCCACCTTGTGGACGTATTTCGGCGGTGCGCGGTCGGCAAGTGGTTAAACAGACACTTACCTGCTCCACGGCTCCAGCGACGCGCCGGCCGGGGCTCCGCTCCTCGCCCCCCCTCGCCGGCCGGCGTCTTCATTCCTAGTGTGGGCACCCGGCAGTGACAGCTTTCGGCTTTACGGCCGGGCACCCACTGCGCATGCGCGAGCGGCACTGCGCATGCGCAAGCGGCGCGGCGCCATCCGATTGCACAGGCGCTCGCCTACAGGGAGGGGCTGCAATAAGGCGATTAAGCTAATCGCCTTACCAGCCCCTCGGCGGAAGGAGGAAGTGGGACAGGAAGTCCCCTTCTCCTGAAGCCCCCACTCCCCCCCAAAAAAATGACATGCCAAATGTGGCATGTAAGGGGGCGAGGAGTGGGTTAAGCGGAAGTTCCATTTTTAGGTGGAACTCCGCTTTAAGCAAGAGGACAAGATTTGTATATAATATCACTGCTTATGTCTAAGCAGTGGCGATGTGTCCATAGAGGGCGCAGGAGCGCTGCCCCCTCTCTCCTGCACTCATCAATTAACAATAGATAGATTTATGCATTGCATGAATCTATCTATTGTTGGCTCTGCCGCCCCCTATTCTGGTGTCCGGACCCTTGTGGAGCGCCGGCCATCTGAATTACAGCGGTGGGTGTGTTTTGGAAGTGCCCGATTAGAGTCGTCAGCTCCTATAGGCTTCCTGATTAGAGCCTGTGGGTTCTAACAGGCTTCCAAATTGTTAAACAGAGGGCGCACTGCTGTGCGTTCGCTGTTTACACAGTGCTGTGTTAGGGAATTGCTTCCCTAACACTGACCCGCCTCTCAGCCAATCAGGTGTCCAATCATAGCAGAGATGACATGAAGAGGACAGGAGAAGACATCAAGGACTCAGAGGGAGCGTGGAGGATGGCGCTGACCCGAGAAAGGTAAGTGCCGGGCGGGGGGGGGGGGCAAACTGACAGCATTTGATGGGGCAAACTAGCAGCATCTGATAGAGCAAACTGGCAGCATTTGATGGGGTCAACCGGCAGCGTTTGATGGGAAAAACTGGCGGTGTTTGATGGGGCAAACTGGCAACATTTGATGGGCAAACTGGAGGATTTTGATGGGGCAAACTGGTAGCGTTTGATGGGGCAAACTGGCGGCGTTTGATGGGGCAAACTGGCAGCATTTGATGGGGCAAACTGACAGCATTTGATAGGGCAAACTGGCGGCAATTGATGGGCACAGTGGATGCATTTGAAGGCACAGTGGCTGCGTTTGATGGGCACAGTGGCGGCAATTGATGGGCACAGTACCTGCGTTTGATGGGCACAGTGAGGCTGCAATTGATGTTTTTTTCAGTTTGTTTGTGCCCCCTAAAAATTTTGAGCACCAGCCGCCACTGTGTCTAAGCATGTTATGATCTGGTAAACAGGTTAACAAATATAGACTGACTTCTGTACAACCACCCTGTTGGAAAGTTTCTGCACCATCAGCGCTATAGTTGACAGTTCTGATTAGTGCATTCTGACAGCAGGCACTTTTTCCTGTTGTCAGAATACAATAGCACAGAAGGGGTGATTCCCCCATCCACATTGAATATGTGGATAGTGGAATTTTATTTTATTTGTTTCCATTCAACCAACTGGTTGATTTTTTTTTGTTTTTATTAATCCTGTATGGGATGCTTTAGAGAATCCTTTATCTGGATGATATGATGATTGCCTGTTTTCTCTCTCAGCACCCTCCATGTTACATTGTACATCCCTGTAATTTTACAGCTGATCTCAAGTAATAAGAGTGTTGTAAATGAGTACAGGTTCCCATCATTTTTTGCACTTTGTGGGTAGTTGGCATCTTCAATCTCAGCACCCTGTAGTCATATCCTCACAGGTAATTAAAAATTAAGCTGCCAATTAGCACTTATTGAATGTGTTTGCTCACGCTTGCCACAATCTGTAAAATAGGGAAACAATTGACTGTGACTCCAGTTTGCAAAATAGTATTAAGTACTAGGACTTATGTTAAAAATACTCTCCATCCAAACTTAGTACATGGAGCCTTAGACAGGTTTAAAGGGTTGTAAAGGTTTGTTTTTTATTTTCTAAATAGGTTCCTTTCAGGCCCGGACTGGGACAAAAAATAGGCACGGGCATTTTGGATTGAGCAGCCCATGACATGCTAACCGGGCCCTCCGGCAGAGAGCGCGGGGGAGATGGAGAGCACAGGGAGGGCGGTGGAGGGCATGGGGGGAGATGGAGAGCATAGGGAGGGAGGTGGAGAGCATGGGGGAGGTGGAGAACATGGGGGGAGGTGGAGAGCATCGGGGGAGGTGGAGAGCACTGGGGGGCAACAGAGAGCATGGGGGGAGGTGGAGAGCACTGGGGGGGGGGGGTGGCAGAGAGAACTGGGGGAGGTTGAGAGCACTGGGGAGTGGCAGAGAGCACTGGGGGGGTTGAGAGCCCTGGGGGGTGGCAGAGAGCACTGGTGGGTAGCAGAGAGCATGGAGGGAGGTGGAGAGCACTGGGGGGGGGGGTGTCAGAGAACCCTGGAGGGGGTGGAAGAGAGCACTGGGGGGTGGCAGAGAGCCCTGGGGGGGAGGTTGGGAGCACTGGGGGTGGCAGAGAGCACTGGGGGGTGGCAGACAGCCCTGGGGGGAGGTTGAGAGCACTGGGGGGGTGGCAGAGAGCACTGGGGGGTGGCAGAGAGCCCTGGGGGGACTGTACATGCTGGTAGTATAAAGAATTTGGTCTTATATACATGTTATTTGGGTGAACCTCCGCTTTAAGCTGGCCAACTGCATAAAAGTAATCCCTCTATGGCTAGTTTGTACCTGCTATGCACGATGCAACTGCAAAGCAGACAGAAATTGCAAAAAAATGCAAAACAGATACAAACTTGAGGAGAGTTATTAGGTTCAGGTCTGCCCACTGACCTGCAATGCAATTGAAATAAGATATACAAAGTTATTTGGATTTGAGCACAGGTATATCTTATTTCTGTTACATTGCAGGTCAGTGGCCAGATCTGAACATAGTGGCTTTTTTTCCAATTTGGGTCTGTTTGCCCCATGTTGGCATTGTGTCCACTGTAGCATTTGTAATTTAGAGCGCAATTAAGGGACTGGCAATAGAGGAATGTCTTTGTGCCCCCTCTGCGATTGACCCCATTTGTGTGTGAGGGGAGTGGATGCTTGTTTGTTCATGATGTATATAAATACAGTATTTGATTTTGTGCATGTGTACTTTTTAATTATACTTACTTTCTTTATATCATTGTACTGTTGCACTTTAGACTTCCTGAAGATGCCAACTTGGTGAAACATGTAGAAGACATACTGTAAGTGCATTTGAAACCCAGAACAATGTAACTCAATTTGTTGCTTAATTACTTACACATACATGTAATTTTTATGTGTTTATGGATTTTAATTTTTCTATAAATAAATTGTACATCAATAGCTAGATTCAGAAAAGGGCGTCCTAACTTTGCGGCGGCGTAGCGTATCGTGTTTAAACTACGTCGCCGTAAGTTAGAGAGGCAAGTACATGATTCACAAAGTACTTGCCTGCTAAGTTACGGCGGCGTAGCCTAAAGCAAGCGGGCGTAAGGGCGCCTAATTCAAAATAGGCTGAGGGGGCGTGTTTTATGTTAATGGGGCTTGACCTGACGTGATTGACATATTTTACGAACGGCGAATGCGCCGTCCGCCTACATATCCCAGTGTGCATTGCGGCAAAGTACGCCGCACGGTCCTATTGATTTCGAAGTGGACGTAAATGACGTAAAACCCTATTCACGGACGACTTACGCAAACAACGTAAAATTTTCAAATTTCGACGCAGGAACGGCGGCCATACTTAACATTACTATTCCAGCTATTTGATGGAATAACTTTAGGCCTGATAATGCGTTACATAAATGGCGTATCTGTACTGCGTCGGCCGGGCGTACGTTCCTGAATAGGCGTATCTATTCATTTACATATTCTACGCTGACCGCAATGGAAGCGCCACCTAGCGGTCAGCCTAAAAATTACACTTTAGGATACGATGGTGTAAGACACTTACGCCGCTCGTATCTGAGCCTAATTTAAGAGTATCTGGTTACCAGAATACGCTTAAATTAGCGCCAACGCAAATTCAGACTTAGGCTGGCGTATCTACTGATACACCAGCCTAAGTCTTTCTGAATCTAGCTATTAAAGTTTTACTTTTTTGGTGGATGTACCTGGCGCTATAAAATTCCATTCCACTCTTGCTTAAAAAATATGTATATTTAGAGGGGTGTGGTGCTGATACACTATACCTCTATAGACAATGCATTATTATAGAGTGGTGTCTTACTAACTCTTAAAGTGATATTAAAGTCTATTTTTTTCCCTTAAAAGTAACAAACATGTTATACTTACCTCCTCTGTGCAGTGGATTTGCACACAGCAGCCCAGATCCTCCTCTTCTTGGGTCCCTGATCGGCAATCCTCCCTCCTGATGAGTGCCCCCACAACAAGCAGCTTACTATGGGGGCACCCGAGCCACAGCTCCATGTGTCCATTTAGTCTCTGAGCCCTGGCTTGGCCCCACTCTCCTTCATTGGTTTACTGACTTTGATTGACAGCAGTGGGAGCCAATTCCCGGGAAGCCGAGTCTCTCGTGCAACATCACTGGATTGAGATGGGATTTAGGTAAGTATCAGGGGGGGCTGAGGGGGGATGCTGCACACAGAAGGTTTTTTATTTTAATGCATAGAATACATTAAGATAAAAAACATTCTGAATTTACAATCACTTTAAAGTGGTTGTAAACCCAACCACACATCTTGCACCTACAGGTAAGCCTAGATTAAGCCTTACCTGTAGGTGTGTTAGATTTTGAAATTATTATTATTTTTTGTGATGAACGTTTCTGAATCACTGGTTAAACATGTTAATTTTGAAGGACAGAGAAATGCCATCTGTTGTAGGTTACATGTATTTTTGGAGATCTACGTCAAGACAGTGGGTGGAGATATGTTACTTAAATATACACAAGTGGGTGTTACGTTTATCATCACCTTCCTTGGAGCTGGTCTAAATGTGAATTATGCTTAGCTTGGCTTTTAAAACAGTATAAGAACACATGTGGTGTGCGTAGCTAGTTAGGAAGCTCTGGGGTCACCTGACCCTACAGGGAGATGGGGGTAGGAAGCCCCACCCTGCTGGAAGGGACCTTTCCCAGCAGACAGATGTATCAGCATATCTTTCCTCCGTCTGTAACCTTCTGAAATACCATCCTGCCATGTGTTATCAGCTGCCAATATGTAAGCATTGACCGTTTCCTTGTCCTGTCATGGAAGAATAAAGTTCGTACTATTTGGAAGAAAACCTGAGTTTTGAATATTGGCAACAAATAGCCTGGGAAGGAGACACTACTTGACATAACATATGACACGTGTTAAAAATGTCTCTCTCTCTCCCATATTCAACAAGGTGCAATAAATATCTCCTAAACCTTCACGGTTTAGGAGATATTTACTGAGCGTGCCGTTTTTGTTAATGTCATCAATGGGGTTAATGTCGTATTTCTGCGCATGCGCGGGAGTGACGTCATCACCGCTCTGGCCAATCACAGCGCCGGAGCGGCAATAACAGGAAGAAGCGATGAGGGGACAGGGACAAAGGAGGACTTCGGGGGCTTCCATCGGAGGTAAGTGACACATAATGAGCTAGTATGCTGTGCATACTAGCTCAGTATGCCTTTCTCTTGCAAGTTTTTTTTTTTTAAAGTGAAGGGTTTACTTCCTCTTTAAGTCACACAGGTTTAAACAACTTTTAGTCTGGCAGAACAGAGGACCCACCATCATCAGCGCCTCCTGCGGGGGTAAGTTCAATTGGGCTTTAATGTTAACTCTATCCAACTTATATGTGTATTTAAAAAAAAATCTTTAAAAAGAGTGTCTTCCATATTCTGTTTGAATGCACAGTTGAGATGCATTATAATATAACACAAACAAAGGCACACCTTTCAAGGAAGGTTTATGTAGTATAGAAAAGGGAAAATTTATATGAAATACTTACCGTAATTTTCCTTTCCTGATGGACTCCATGGCAGCCTACGTGTGGGGGTTAACCCCGCCTCTCATACCTCATAGGACCCTACTCCCATAAAGCTTTGCTTCCTGGCCATAGACAGTGTTCCGTAATATAGCCTACTCCAGCAAAGGGAGGGAACTCCGGCTGCCATGGAGTCCATCAGGAAAGGAAAATTACGGTAAGTATTTCATATAAATTTTCCCTTTTCCTGACAGACTCCATGGCAGCCTACGTGTGGGAAATGACTAGCCAAACACACCCGGGTGGGCAATTGCTGGTTAAAGAAACAAAATTTTAATTGACATTGTCAACAGATAATATATTCAAACCAAAATTAACCGACGACAAGGAGGCCGGTTCTACGCAATAGTGCGTCATAAATGTATTTAGAGACGACCAAGAGGCCGCTTTGCAAATAACTTCAGGGGAAACATGTCGGGCAGCCGCCCATGATGTAGAGACGCTCCGCGTGGAATGAGCGGTTACCGCTTCAGGAGGAGCCAACCCTTTAGCCTTGTAAGCCCTTTGGATAGCTTGGACGATCCATGCGGCGATGGTTCTGGAGGAAGCACGCATGCCTTTGTTTTTCCCATGGAATGACACAAACAAATGATCAGATTTACGGAAGGACGCTGTGGCTTCCAGATATTGTTTAAGGATTTTGCCGACATCCAGAGGATGAACCATAGAACCTTCAGAAGAATGAAACGTGGGAAGTACAATTTCCTGGTTTTCATGAAAGATTGACGTGACTTTAGGCTTGGAACCCAGCATTGGAATCAACACTACCCGGTCCGGAAAAAAGGTGAGGAACGGTTCTTTGGAGCCTAGAGAGCCAATTTCGGAGACCCTTTTGGCAGATGTTATAGCCACAAGGAAAACAATCTTGAGGGAAAGATCTTTGATAGATTGATTAGTTGAATCTTGATCTCCTGAAAAAAAGTCCAAGACTAATGGGAGATCCCACTTGGAAAATCTTGGTTTTCTTAGAGGTCTTAACCTCATGGCTCCTTTGAAGAATTGACGGACAAGGGAATGTCTGGCCCACGAAATACCTGTGAAGGCAGAGATTGCTGATACTTGGACCCTCAAGGAGCTGACTGATAAGGGTAGGTCAAGCCCAGTTTGGAGGAAGCCCAAAATGTCTTGCACTCTGGGGACTTTGGCTGAACTGTTCATGGAGGAGGTGTAATCCGAGAACTTAGACCATATCCTCTGATAGATTTTGTTGGTGCTCACTTTCCTGGCATTTAGTAATGTAGAGATTGCTTGGCTTGGGCAACCTAGCGCTTCCAATCTTTCCCTCTCAAAAACCAGGCCATCAGGAGCAGATGTGATGGACAAGGGTGAGGGGTCGACCCCTGGAGCAAGAGATCTGGTCTGGATGGGAGCTGAACTGGATCCCGGAAGCTCAACTGAAACAACAGTGGAAACCATGGTCTGTTGGGCCAGTAAGGAATTATTGCGACCACTTCGACTTCCTCCCATCTGAGTCTCGACAGGAACCGGAGAATAACTGGAGTTGGGGGAAAAGCATAGGCTTTGTGGAACATCCATTGATCTGTTAGAGCATCCACCCCGAACGCTTGGGGACAGCGATTTCTCGTGAAAAATTTCTCCAGTTTGTAGTTGCACGGGGATGCAAATAGGTCCACTTCCGGTGTGAATCCTAGTGACAGGATCCAGACGAAAACCTCGCTGTGGAGAGACCACTCGTTGTTGTCGAGTGTCGTCCTTGATAGGAAATCTGCTTGAATATTCTGAGTTCCGGGGAGATAAACTGCTGTTAGATCTGTCAGATGTGTCTGAGCCCATGACATAATCGGCTCCACCTCCCTCAGAAGGGACAGACTGCGAGTGCCTCCTTGTCTTTTTATGTAAGACACGGCTGTCGTATTGTCCATCCTTAGAAGGACTGACGACCCCTTTACCAGATGGGTGAAGGCTTGAAGGGCACAGAAGGCTGCACGGAGTTCCAGGATATTGGATACTACCTTTCGAGATGGGAAATCCCACTTCCCTTGAGCTACTTCTTTCAGGCAAAGGGCACCCCAGCCGCTGTTGCTGGCGTCGGATGTAACTGTGATCCAGGAGACAGGGGCTATTGAGAGACAATTGAGGAGATTTTTCCGCAGAAGCCACCAGAGGAGGCTGTCCCTCATTGACTGAGTTATCCGGATTAATTGGTCCTGGGGCCTCGGATCCCATTGTTGGAGAAAACCCCTCTGGAAAGGACGCATTCGCCATTGTGCCCATCTGACCATGGGCGTCGTGGATACCATGGTGCCTATAATTTTGAGACAAAGTGAAGCTTTGAGAAAAGGGGACTCCAACGCAAGACGAACTCTTTCCCGGATGACTGGGATTTTTTCTAAGGGTAGAGAAATTGTACTCTGGATCGTATCGAACTGGGCACCGAGGAAGACTAGGGACTGTGTGGGTTCTAGATGACTCTTTTCCCTGTTCAAAAGCCAGCCGAACTCGGTCAAAGTAAGGATAACTTGAGCCTGATGTATCAATATCTGTTCCCTGTTCTGTGAAAGTAACAGCAGGTCGTCTAGATAGTGGTATAGACGGATGCCTTTCATTCTGATTAGGGCCACGACAGCCAGTAAGAGCTTTGAAAACACTCGCGGCGATGTTGTAAGCCCGAATGGGAGACACGTGAACTGAAGGTGAACACTGCCTACTGCGAACCGAAGGTATTTCTGAAATTCTGCCGCTATGGGCACGTGGAAGTAGGCATCTTTCAAGTCGATTGACACAAGCCAGTCGCCCGGTAGAATGGTCTGACGAATTGTGAGAAGTGACTCCATCTTGAATTTTTCCTTTTTTATAAAGGTGTTCAGATGCGTCAGGTCTATCACTGGCCTCCAAGAGCCGGACTTCTTCAAAACCATGAACAGAGGTGAGTACATTCCCTGAAATCTTTCTGCCGCTGGAACTTGTATAGCGGCGCCCTGAGACAAGAGAGTGTCTGTGTATGTTAGAAGGATATTTCTCTTTTCTTCTGAGTGAGGCAGAGTTGTGGGGACAAACTGAAGTATAGGAGGGTTGACAAAGGTCCAGGAGTGACCTAAGGATACTGTCTTGATTGTCCAAAAGTCTTTTATCAAGGCTGCCCAAACGTGCCGGAATTGCAGAAGCCGAGCTCCAACCTGCTCCGTCTGAGCGATCCCAATATCAAAAGGACTTAGGGGTGTCACGGTTACCCGGAGTTGCCCCTTTAGTGGGTTTTTGACCCGACGGTTGGTTTCTTCTCCAATTTTTCCTGAACTCTCTACCCGGCTTGTACCGACGAGCCTCTCTAGCACGATCTTGGTCTTGCCTGGGAAAAAATTTCCTTTGGTTGAAGGGACGACGGTCTTGGGGAAGGAAACCTGACTTACCCCCTGTGGCACGGGAGATAGCGCTGTCAAGTTTGTTCCCGAACAGGGAAGACCCTTGAAAGGGAATACGGCACCATGCCTGTTTAGAGGCTGGGTCGGCTACCCAAGGACGGAGCCATAGGGCGCGTTTAGCTGTAACAGATGAGAGCATGACCCGTGCCACTAAGCGGATAATGTCAAGGGAAGCTTCTCCCATAAAGGCAGCCGCCATTCTTATTTCGTGAACTGGTAGGTCTCTGACCAGGAGACCAGACACATTTGAAAGAGTAGAATCCACCTCATCTGTCCAGGTCTCCATTGCTTTGGAGAGGGCCGCAAGGGCCAGAGCTGGCTTACAAGCCATACCTGCTGTAATATATATGCGCTTGAGGTCAGTATCAATCTTCCTATCCAAAGCATCTTTAAAAGAAACTGTGTCTTCTAAAGGAAGAGTAACATGCTTGACCAGTCTCATTAAAGCGGCATCCACCAAAGGGGCCGATTCTAGGTGTTTCACTTCTTCGCGTTTAAATGGATACATTTTTGACACTTTGGAGATCAAGGAATTCTTTCTTTCAGTGGAGGTCCACTCATCAGTGATCATTTCACTAAGTTCACCCAAAAGGGGAAAGCTAGGACGCTCTTTTTTGAGGTGTTTAAAATATTTTTTCTGTTTATTAGGAGCTTCCACCGGATCTTCCCATTTTAGAGCGGTTTTAACTGCCTTCACCAGATTTGGGACTAGAGAAAAGTCAAATCCAGTGGAATTGACGACACTCTCTTCCTCACTAAAGGAGGATAAACTTGAGGAGCGATTACGTTGAGATGGACCCGGAACTTCAGAGTCATCTTGTACAAGGACTGGAGCTGGAACTACAGGCGAAAGGATGTCACCACTGGGATCAGGTTTATTCAGAGATTCCAGGACCACTTTCCTGACTAGAGCTTCTACTTGTTGGTCTCCACCTTCTCTTTCTCTTGTAGCCCGAGAGAAACAGGAATCACAGAGGGATTTGTCTTCTGGGACTTGAGCCCTGCACCCCCAGCAAGACCTTCTTCCAGAACTGCTGGAATGACGGTGGGAATGACGCTCAGAGGTGGATCTATATTTTTCCCCATGATGTCTGGAAGGTGACCTGCTCTTTGGGCGTTTAGAACTTGCTCTAGAATGATGTCGATGTAATCTAGTGACGTCAATATCTTCATGGACTGAAGGCTGACGATCAGACCTAGAAGGGCTGATGGTAACAGAAAAAAAGGGAAATCAGAAATAAATACAGTATTAATGACCCAAACAGACAGGCAGAGGAAATTAAAAATTTCCATCCTACCTGCGGTGCAAGGGTTGGCCACCGGGGGGCGGTGAGACATCCATAGTGAAAAAAGTTTTACACTGCAAACAATCAGAAGTTTAGATGATAAGAATAGGGCATAGGCAAGTACAATAGCAGTAACATGATGCAGTAGAAGGTACCAAGTGCCACAGGGCACCTTACCTTGTCCAACAGAAACCGTGCCTGGAAGTCAGAAAACGATCCTAGGAGCACCCCCAGGATCAGCTGTCACTGACAGTCTTTTAAACCTGCCGCCCTAATGACGTCACCGCGCCCGCCGCGTCCACCGCGCAACTGCGCTGTGACTGGCGTGACCCTTGCTACCGTGTGCGCATGCGCGAACGGCGATCAGACGCTACTGCGCACGCGCGAGCCGGAGACTCGCGTGCGCGCGCAGGCTCTCACACACAGGAATTGAGTGGAGGAAGAGGTGGAACGCAGCATGCGTTCCAGCGGCCATTTGACCAACAGGTAAGGCTGTGCGGCGCAACGAACAACAAACATAAACAGCTGCCATGTGAGATTTTAAAACATAAAAGTTTATACTTCACCAGCGATCCGGTCCAGCCTGGAACAGGGAGCATGTATTCACCGCCTGGGAAACTTCATATAGGGTGAAAAAGGGCCTCCTTGCTAATAGCCAGGATAAACGACCAAAGTTGCTTGCCAGCCAATGGCTGGATAGTAAGCTCTACCAGGCATCAGTTTGTACTGTTCACTTCACCCTGCTAATAGCTGGGACATGTTGGACACTAGTACATATCATCTCCCAAAATAAAAACCGCCAGGACTGAACCTTTTAGATTGAAAATACAATAGGTCCTAGGAGGAGGACAAAAAAGGAACACTGTCTATGGCCAGGAAGCAAAGCTTTATGGGAGTAGGGTCCTATGAGGTATGAGAGGCGGGGTTAACCCCCACACGTAGGCTGCCATGGAGTCTGTCAGGAAAATATATTTTCATGCTGAGTTAGAGTAGCAGTCATCAGAACAATAAGAACACCAGACATTGACTTTTCATTATCTCTCTGCAGCCTGCCTTCCATCCTGCCAGCTTATCAAACATTACAGTTAGAACAACGTTAAACTTTTTAAAAAGTACCGTACTTTTGACCTTATTTATGAATTTCTTTTGCATTTTTTTGTCTGTGTTAGGAGGATTTGGTTTTATATTTTCTGAAGCTTGTGGTTTATTGACCGTAATAAAGTGTTCTAGTTTCGTACTGTAAAGGTGTGCTGAAAGTTATTTTCCTTCACATTTTATA
This sequence comes from Rana temporaria, assembly GCF_905171775.1. NCBI lineage: Eukaryota > Metazoa > Chordata > Amphibia > Anura > Ranidae > Rana > Rana temporaria. The sequence goes on along the minus strand of NC_053489.1, from coordinate 599,761,642 downwards.
TAAAGGGCCAGGTGAAAACCTTTCTACTCCTCGCAATAACGTTTGCTGACAGATTCACAATTCTCTTTCTTTTAAGTATAACAACTTGCTTTTCCATTGTAACCTGTAAAAAGGAACCCAACTGACATAAAAATGTACTAAGTGATTGGACTGTTTGGTAGCTTACCTAATGGGAAAGTATAGTGTGTTTTCAGTGAGCATATATTTTCAGTTATTTTAGCAAAGTTTACTTTAAAAAGGTTTTAAGGAACCTCTGCTTTTAAGGTTTTAAGGAACCTCTGCTAATAACTAGTGTACAGCTTAAAGTACATTAGTGTGATGGTCAATTGGAAGAATGTTTACCCCCCTCCCTTAAAATTGGATTAAAAAGATCATTGGCATCAGAAAAGGAAAACCCTTGCACAAAGGAGGTAAGTATATGTTTGTTATTAAAAAAAAAAAAAACCTTTACAATCCATTTAAAGTGGAGTTCTGGCCGAAATATGACTTAAAGTGGATGTAAACCCAAAATGTTTTTTGCTGTCACAATGTAGAGTATAAGATTTCCTTTCATCTGTGCCCAGTCTTGCCATAAAGAGTTAATCCTGCTCTGAGCAATCCTCTTTTCCTTTTTTAGTGAGATAAACAGACAAACAGGAGAAAACTTTTGTCCGTTCTTCCCCCTTGATGTGAGTGACAGGTTATTTACATATCTCATGCACTAGCTTAAGACAGGCATTATTGTTTAATTCCCACCCCCACTCCTTTTCTGAAGTCATGTGGTTACTTTTCTGGATTTTGACTGGATGTTAGTGATCATAGCAGAATTTAGTGTAAGGAATACACAAGAGAAAATGCATGTTGACAAGGGGAGAATAGAGGTGGGTAGGGAGTCTACTGACATCACGACTCCACCCACCAAGCTCCAGACAACAGACCTGCACACAGAATCTGCAGTTTTTCCGTTCTTATAACAGACAGAGGGGAGACATTTCACAGGTAAGGATACATGCAGGAGGCATCTATATCCTTATAGATCAGCATTATGGCAGTAGTATAGAAAGTATGAGAGTGGGTTTACATCCACTTTAGAATAAAAATACCCCTAGAATACTCATGCCTTGTGCAATGTGACAAAGGTATGCTGTAAACTATGCCCAGTTTTCTTTCTGTGCAGCATTATTTTCTTACTTTGTGATGTTTCTGCACAGCGCAGCCATCTCCAGTGTGGGCATCTGAAGCTACAGTATCCTTCTTCCTGGATTCTGTGCATGCCGGCTACCCAGCATGCACCTGTCAATCGCGCGCATGTGCAGTGCAATTTTGGTCAGCTTGGTATGGCACATGCCCTTGGCATGTTAAATGTTACTGGAGCCCTGCAATGCCAATCTGGCCAAGAATTTCCATAGACGCCAAGCCAAGCTGACCAAGATCTACCAGGAGCCCATGCAAAACCGGAAATAAATTCTGCGGCTACGGTCCCCTAGAGGAGGACGTGAAATTATATATAGGCATAAATCAGGTAAGTGAACAGAAAAAATAATAATAAATTGCCAATTAATTTTAAGGATGCACATTAGTGCTGCATGGTGAGGAGTAAAAAATGTGGGTGGAACTCCGCTTTAAGTAATTTCTAAGGCAACTTTTAAATTTGTATATGCTTTATTGTGTTTTGTTTATTGTATTAAACACAGAGATGTGTAAATTAGTACCTACAGGCAGGATAGATTACCTACTGCTACGACACTACTTTACTGCTATAAATAAATGTAAATGCATGTACAATTTCAAGTTTTAGGCGTTAACGTCATTTTTTAAATCAGTTTCCATTTTTCTTTAAAATAATATTTAATCTGATTAATAGACTTGCATTATGATTAGTGTTAAAACACATTTACTGTGTAGCATCATTGTATATAAAGAGCAAATTTGGTGGCCCCATTCTATGCATATAATTATAGGTTATAAATTGTGTGAGAATAGCCACAATCAAACAGTAGGGTAGATGGAAAGTACAACATGGGGGGTCCATTTAAGGGGTTCTTGCACCCACTTTTATTTCCAACAAGGAAGCAGCACAGCAGGTGCTGGAACATAATCAGAACTCTATATATGAATGAATGGAAAGTACATGGCTCAGATATTTACAACAAGCAGCTGTGTGACTTCTGTAGCAATATCTTGCTGGATCAGAGACAGATGAGTAAGGCTGGCCATACACAGAGCAAATTTATTGCCTGCACCCACAGGTCTGATTCCCGCATCAACACAGATCTGTGTGGTGGAAGCCATCCCCTCCAGGAGAAGACAGTGATTATTGCTAGTGGTTATAGCATCCGCTTGCAATAATCACAAGCAAATCCGGCAGGCTGGTTGTACCCAAGTTGATCAATCGATCAACTTGGTACATTCAGCCTGCCCATTAATGGTTTAAAGTGATACTAAAGGTTTGATTTTTTAACAATAACTAACATGTCATACTTACCTTAACTGTGCAGTTCGTTTTGCACAGTGTGGCCCCGATCGTCCTCTTCTGGCTCCTCCCCACATTAGATAACCCCCTAGGAGAAGCGTTCTCCAGGGGGGTTACCTTGCGGGTGCGCTCCCAAGTCAAGCATTTGGCGTCCATAGCCACAGAATGCAGGACTCGGGCCCCGCCCCCGGCAGCCGCGTCATTGGATTTGATTGACAGCAGCAGGAGCCAATGGCTGCACTGCTATCAATTTATCCAATGAAGAGACGAGAACCCCGGGCAGGGAGACTGTGCGTCCTTGGCGTGGCACATTCCAGGACTCAGGTGAGTAAAACGGATATATATGTGTAATCCGCAGTGCCTACTGTATGTCAAGGTACCTCTGTGTAATCTGGAACAATCTATAATTTTCAGAGTCGCCCAGATTGGAGCACATATAGCAGTGTATAGATTGAGGGAAGGGTTCCCACCCCTCCTTAAAGGCACATGGAAGCATGGGATGCCCAGCAAGAGCACAATGGGAGCTGAAGGCATCCAGTGCATCCCAGCATCTACTTCAAACAACTGTACAAACAAGTCTAATTGTGAATTGTTAGACAGAGTCAATCAGTTTTTTTGGCTGGTTATCTTGTAAGTGTGCTGGGAAATCTGTTGCCCTTCCATGTGCACCTTACTGCAAAGGTTGGCTACAGGTTGGGGTAGTTTCCACTTTTTTGTACAGTTAGATTTAATACCCCAACTTAGCTGGTAGGTACATTACATCCTAGACCTTTGGCAATTTGAGACTGTATGTCACCAAAGAGAAATTGTTTGTTTAAACATCAAACACATCTTTATTAATCTGTTTACATCATCTAGACAACGGGTACATATGTACCTAAAATACAATTGAAAAGACTATGCACTCACTCCTAATGAGACAATGAAAAGTGGACTTATGATGCAAATCATAGAAACTGCTCTGTATGCTGAGGTCAAATCAATGAAAACAGAAAGCTGACTTCTTTCTTCAGGTTATTGCATTGTACACATTGCTTTTTTCCTTATTGATCAAACCGATCAATGTACAAACTCAGTGATCAGTATAAATGAGTAAAACATTTAAATAGGAAGCTTCTTTTTTAGTAATTCTGAGTTAATATTCTTTACCTGAGGCAAACTATTGACATTAATATTTTAGTTACCGTATATACTCAAGTATAAGCCGAGTCTTTCGGCACATTTTTTTGTGCTGAAAATGCCCCCCCCCTTGGATTATACTCGAGTCACCTTTTTGCGGCTGATCTTCCGGACTTTGAGGACCCGGTACCGGCCGTTGTTTGTTGTCTGGAGGACCTACGGCTGGGAGCACCGATTTTTCAAAGCCGGACACCCGTTCCATAGACTCCCATGTTAAACGTCAGTCTAGTCATGGACACAGTTAGGCATGGGCATAGTGAGGCATGGGCATAGTGAGGCATGAGCACAGTGAGGCATGGACATTTACTATTATGTTTTTAGGTGCATTCTCTGTAGTGTTTGTAGTGTGATATGCATGTTATGCCATCCAAACTGCATCCTTGCTGAGTGACTTCTGCATGAAATAACCTTATGCAAAACACATCTTTAGTGCCAGAAGTCTATAGGTTAGCACTTGGATAGAAAAAGCTGGCAAGCACAATCAATGCATTGTTACCTTTTGTTACCATTGTTACAAGAAGAAAAACTTTATAATATAAGTGATATTCTATTATGTTTGCCCACATGTACATGTCATTAAAAAAGATATATGGAAACAATTTACTTGAAACATTATGGAGTCTGTTATACATGTTTGGAGAATTCTGGCTGGTAAATGTTGGAAAATGCAATTAAATGCATCAAATTCTGTGAAGAATTAATCTCTAAAAAATATTCACTCAATGTTATAGTTAATCTGGTAAAACTCTCTCAACTCTCCACAGAAATTCCCTGGAAATGGTTGGATTAACCTTATTTAAAGTGACAATTTCTTATCAGATAAATCTTGCAACATGAGCACAAATAGAAAAAATAGAGGCTCTGAAGAAGGCCAGTCCTTCGGAAATGCTTCAGGAGGGGTCTTATCCAGGACCCCCCAGGTTTAGTGATTCGAGCAACTGATGAGAGATTGCCACTCGTGTGGCCTGGTGAGCATGTTTTTAGATTATGTTTGTGAGTAGACACTTTTTTATGGTTTTATTCCTATATTTTTAATAAATCTATTGGATAATGCACTAGGCCAGTGCGCCCTTTTTTCTTTTCTTAAAGTATGGTCAGGATGACCCCAGTCCTAGAGGGCAGCAAGGCATCTATGAAATTGTCCACGGTTTGACCAGGCACTTGAGACACTATACAGCTAGCATACTATAGCACAGGAGTGTGATGTTGAATCTTGTAACATGGACTGCTTTACATTGAGTACCTAAAGTTTTGTTGGAATCAACATGAGAAGAAGAGGAAGAAAACTACTAAAAGTTGCCTGCTTTTACATTTATATTGCACCCCACTTATCTGCTGCCAAAACCAAAACAATACTATTACTTCTGGGCACGGGACACATATTGGGGTTGTTTTATTAAAAGAAAATAGTCTGTGCTTGGTAAATGACATAAAGCTTCACTTTGCAAAAAATTCCCAAAGGAAAATCAAAGAACAGCATTTTTGCTTGCACACATAGGTGTGCGCAGCTTATTGCATTAGGGTGTGCACCCCAAAGCTCAAACACATATGAGTGCATGTGTGTGTATGTATGTATGTATATATATACTATTTTAAAGAAATATAAAAACAGTTTTAAAATGTATTAAAACCTGGACTGTGTTAGTAGGGCAGTGGATGGTGTCAGTAGAGCATGTCAGTAGTATTTTATTTGTATTACTTTATTTTTGCATTATTTTAAAAAAAATTTTTTAGAAGCTCTGTTGGGGGAATCTGCACCGCACAGGGTGATTAGGGTGTTCCCAGGAAAACACAGCACACCCCCTGCGCACACCTATGCTTGCACATGATTGAATGATGGAAGTCAGTAGAGCTCCTCCTCATTTACTAAGTTCTGGAGCAACTGCAGAGTGCAACTGCAATTTGTAAAGCGTAAGTAAGTCAATCCCAGTATTACCAAGCCACCCCTTCTTCCAGAGTTTCATGGTTGTGAGGGAAGCATGCTGCGCCATGCACCATGGTATTTTGGGAGGGAACTGGTGCTACATCAGGGTAACAAGAGAACAAGCTCTTGTGATTGCTATAAATGATGCCTGTTAGTTAGCTTAGTGTATTTTAGTATTTTATTACTGGTTCACTGTGGGTAAATCATATATTATGCAAAAGGGATACGTCCTTAAAGTGGAGGTTCACCCTAAAACAATTATATAACATTACATCCAGCATACTTGCGACATGAACAGTATGCTGGTATTGTTTTTTTCCCCGTACATACCGTTATATTTTGTTATTTTCCCCCCGGCTTCCGGGTTCTGATTCCCGCGGGACTGGGCGTTCCTATTCAGGAGGTAGATGATTGACATCTGGTGAAAAACTTCCCAAGGTGCATAAGGCGCGTCACCAGTTTTCTGCAAATTTTGCCGACCTGCGAGTCGACTCTTTTTGGCACCTGCGCCCGCCGTGTAGAGCTAACTGCGCAGGCGCCATATAGAGCCGACTCTCAGGTCGGCTATTTACGGAAAACTGGTGACGCGCCTTATGCGCCTTGGGAAGTTTTTCACCAGACGTCAATCATCTACCTCCTGAATAGGAACGCCCAGTCCCGCGGGAAATAGAACCCGGAAGCCGGGGGGAAAATAACAATATAACGGTATGTACGGGGAAAAAAACAATACCAGCATACTGTTCATGTCGCAAGTATGCTGGATGTAATGTTATATAATTGTTTTAGGGTGAACCTCCACTTTAACAGATCACTAATAAACAACACATAACCACAAACATGGCAAAATGTATGGGTAGGGGAACAACAGAACCATATGTTTTTAATGAGTTGGGCAATTTTTTTATCTTTTTGTTGTGAAAAAACAAATCACTCTACTTATAGGCTTCATGTATTATCTTTTTAACCTGAAAATACTGTAATATATGCATATTGGTCTAAGTCTATGTTTCTGTCAAAGAAAATTTCAACAAATTCCATCTTCTTGTCCTGGAAAATTCTTTGTTGAAGCAAATCAGTAGAGAATCACAAATCCTTGCATTGCCTTTAAGCGAGCAAAGAGTTCTATGGGGTGGTGATTCACGTTTGTTTCGCATTTCCCGTTCCTCCTTATTAGAGGTACTTTGCCAAAAAAATACAATATCCACTGAATTTATAACCCGAAATGTACACTGCGCTATCCAAATGAAGAAAAGGGACGAATACCTGCTGTGTTTGTTAAAAGCTTCTTTTCTTTATTTCAAATTAGCACATAATTCAAAATAAATCTTGGATGCATTACCCACTGTACTCAACACTTTGTCAAAGAGTTGTCTGCTGGTGTTGGGGCAGCTTTGCAATGACAATCAACAGTAAGCTATTCACCACTTGATATTTTAAAGCAGCCTGACTTTATCTTTTTTTTGTAAACTACAATTGGGCTTTAACATAGTGCTGATATCTTTTGATTGAAGCACTGTTGGCCAGTCATGTGTGCAGAGTGAGAAATAAAATGACAGCTGGAGGCTTGGTGTTGCCATTGGTAGCAAGAACACATCCCTTTTCTAGCTGGTTTTATTGAATTTCTCATAACTGAGAAAGGCTGGCTGAAGCTAACAGCTAATGTAGCTTCAACAACAGAAATACCATATCCACAAAGTAATAATAATTAATTTTTTTTTCCTGTAGAACATTTTACATGCATAACTCCCAAATGGCTCTTCTATTACTCTTTTATTCTATACTATTCCAACAGCCTATTTTTCCCATCCTCGTAAAATCTGTTAACTGCCTTTTACAGTAATTATGTTTATTATAAACTCATACTATCTTCATACAAAACAAGAAATGATTATTTGTTTTATGCTAAAAAACAAAACAAAAAAACATTATTATAATTTACAATATAAAAACTACTGGTGAGTAAAACAGCTCTATAAATCCAGTGTGCTATTGAATCGCAATTTAATTATTTAAGCAGAAAAAAATGACATTCTTGCTAATTGATTGTTTCTGAAAGACTAGCAGTTCCAATGTTACTGAGAAGGCTAATATTAGTTTTCTATAAATAAGATGAAGAGTACTAAAGGGAGACTGAGAAACCAATTGGGTCTCATCATTACAATTCAACAAATGAAGCACGACTCAATACACCTAGATCAAACAGGCTTTCTCAGACAAAAACTAAACAATAAGAATATAAAAAAGGAAGTGTTTTTATCTTAAGGCATGCTAAGCCATTTAAAATCCTAACCATAGATGTATCCCTGGGTACTTTGGGAAGTATTTGACAAGGTTTTATGAATGTATTCTTTTCAAACACTACAAAAGTAGTCTGGTTCAATAATTTAGACGCAAACACCCTGGCAAGTTTTTTGAAGATAAAAGTTAAATGCCAGCCAAATCTTGTTTCATGTGCTTCCCAACTTTTTCTTTTGAAAGTTTTATCCCTCTAACCTTGAGGTTTGCTGTTTGCATCCTTAGAAGTCTTATCTTTCTTGGTGAGATCTTATTAGAACTTTCTTTCAGATAATTACTTCTTGGGAGGATGCCCTCATTTCTTCGGTGTAGTTCTTTAAATTTGGTGGTCAAAAATGCGATTGTGTGAAACCTGTCACATGGATTACTACTCTAATTAGATAAGTATTAAATAATACACATTTCCTCAAATCTTTCTATGTGAGATATATCTTAGAATGCAATACACAATTTATTTTGGTCACAGCCATGCTTAATCATTATAAGAAGTGTCCTGAAATGTGTTCAGAACTCAATGGCCACTTGACAATATGAAACTAAAAAGGGAAATATGATTTCTGATGTACTACAGTCTGCATTATAATACCAAAATATTGTCTTTTATAAGGTTTACTTATATTAAGTACACATTTTCTACACTGCTAGTATTTGGGTAAATTAAACATTATATTAGAATCACACTCAATTTCCAATAAACAAAAATTGTGTAAACTAAACTTGTTTAATTAAGTTCAACATAAAGCTTTTCTTATAAGGTAAACCTTTCTTGTCAACTACCCATATAATATTTAATGTAAACCTAAATCTGGCCAATTAATGATACAATCTAATTGCACAATCTATGTTCCATTTCCTTAGATTCAGCTACACTATGCACTACATAGTTATTGATAGATCTAAAGTAGATTGTACAGATTGTGCATGGTCAGTTTTAAAAACCTTTTCTGGACTGCCCTTTCTCAAACCATTTAGAAATCACAATTTCTATTATTCTTTGAACACACTTGTGCTTTTACATTACTGCTCTGCAGCCATCTTTTTTCATATATCAGGTACTAAATCCTGGTCCCAGTCTGGGTAACAGTTCCTTAGGTTTGTATTGGTAGCACCACAATAAAATGGCAGCTATTCTGCCAATTCTGGTGTCACCGTTGCTCAGAAAGAGGCACAAGAGGTGGAAGCCTCCAGTGATATCATGGCCCTGCCAGCTCCCTCTCTGTCCATAGAGGAAGATTTATGGCATAATACCTTTCTCTGTCATTCCTATCAAGTATTTTGCAGAGCAGATCTTCTCTCAGTGTAATGTGATTTATTACTAACGTAAGCCATCACAGTTGGTTTTCCTTCTTTAGGCTATATATAAGATACAGGGGAAAAAAAATTACAATCACGTGAAGGCAAATGAATAGCAAACCTAAATTAATATCTTTAAGGCATGGTTTTCTGTGGAACCATATATTTTATTGTGGTGCTCTGACTTGCTTTAAAGTGATTGTTATTATTTTTTTTTAATAACAAACATATCATACTTACCTCCACTGTGCAGCTTGTTTTGCACAGAGTGGCCCCGATCATCCTCTTCTGGGGGCCCCGGGCTGGTCTCGTGGCTCCTCCTCACATCAGATAACCCCCTAGGAGAAGCAGTCTCCTGGGGGGTTACCTTGCAGGCACGCTCCCGAGTCCAGCATTTGCGTTCACAGACATGCATGCCAGACTCGGCCCCGCTCCCCCAGCGCCAATGGCTGCACTGCTATCAATCTATCCAATCAAGACTTGGGACCCTGAGCAGAGGGCTCAGGTAGGTAAAACAGGGGCTAGGGGGCCGGTCACTGCCAGAATACTTTGCATAGGATGCATTAAGGTAAAAAAAACACGAGGGTTTACAACTCCTCTAAATGTCACTTCTTCACACATGAATCTAAACTGGTCTAGTAGGTTCACCTTATTTAATGCTCAAGCCCTGCTTCCTTCTTTTATATATTATTAAGCTACTTTAGATATAGTTAACTCACCCCAACTCCTTTTTCTTGTATTCTTGCCAAATAAATGCTCCACAAAAGGAATATATATATATATATATATATATATATATATATATATATATATAAAAAGAAGGGGGAAGGGGAACTGGAAAATGTGGGACTAAATGAGATGCAGGAAAACCTACATCTCCATCCCTGACAAAATGTAAATACGCAGAAAATTGGGACTTTAACTAGAGCATGTTCAATGTGGCCAGAAAATGTGTCAATAATAAAAATCTATATGTATTTATTACTATCTGGCCTCAGATTGAATAAAGCAGCAATTGATAAACATACAAGTTCAAGGCACATATAACATCTCCATTTGGTGTCAGTCTGTCCGTATGGCAGCACCTCTCTCAAACACCTTGAATCTGCTATTGGATTTTGGTATTCTCTGTTTTGGCAATTGGTAATTTTCCTTTATCCATATGTTCAATATTTTTGGGGTTGGGCTCCATTTCTTTTCTTCCCCCTGCTCTTTTAGAAAGTAGTATGCTCTTTAATATTAGTATTTACTTATTGTTGATTTTTGAACTTCACAGAAATGGTGCCCAAACAATTTACCAATCGGGTCTTTTCCAACACCTCATCCCCATTGCACATCAAACAGTGTGGGACCATGTGTGTGTGCTTGACTCCCTGGTGGGTCAAATCTACCACAGTTCCCAGTATGGACACTATAGGCAGCCTCCAGGTTTGGGTCTCACAGGTTCCAGGCTCGTATGTGAGTATATGTAGGGATAGTTTATTAATGTCTCTTACATATTATTTTATTAATTTTTCCTATCTACACTTTATTATACTGGCTTATTTATATTTCTCTATTTATTTAGATGCAGCCACCCATGAGAAATTGTTTTTTAGCCACAAAACATGTCGGGCATGTCTGGATGCATATTTAATTTTTACCTCAGTTTATTATTATTATACCACTCTGTTTGAAAGTCACATAAATATGGAGATGGTATATAATTTTAGTGATCAATTGTGGTTTTAATTATTTGGCACCATCATCCCTTAGTAAGTAATAATGATATAGGGGTCCCATTGGGATAGTGATGGGACTTTAAAGGTGCTAATGACTATTCAAAATACAAATATTATGTAAAAAATTTATTTTTTATTATACATACAAGAATAAAAAATTAGAGAAATAGGGAGTATACATAAAAGCAATAATCTCCATGCAAATGTTCCACACTTATCGCTCTACATGTTTCGGCGTATGGCTTCTTCAGGAACAAAAGTGAACATTCTTTTCTATTAAATAGCTACTAACAGACATTACATTGTTACAGACACAGAATATACAGATCAAGTATTAATCAAGTATTAAAGCTTAATTATGCAAAAGGGAAGAACAAGGTTAATCATCTGTTGAACGAGAATTGAAACAGTACCTGAGATAATCAAGGGGACCATAGAGAGAGTTGCTCTGAACTCACAAGCAGTTTGTTCAGAGTTTTATTAGTGTTTTTGGAGCCACTTATCAGGCTCAACTTCTTAGGCCTCGTACACACCAGCGGACATGTCCGATGAAAACGGTCCGCCCGACCGTTTTCATCGGACATGTCAGCTGGGAGATTTCGGTCTGATTTTTGTACACACAATCAAACCGAAATCCGCGTGGACAGACAGCGCGGTGACGTGTCGGCGCCGTCGCCGCGACGATGACGCGGCGCTGGAAGGTCAATGCTTCCACGCATGCGTCGAATCACTTCGACGCATACGAGGGATGGCGGCCGCTCAGACATGTACGGTGAGTCTGTACAGACGACCGAACATGTCCGACGGACAGGATTCCAGCGGACATGTTTCTTAGCATGCTAAGAAACATTTGTCCGCTGCAAAACGGTCGGCTGGACAAATGTCCGCTGGAAACCTGTCCAGTCGGCCGTACACACGACCGAACATGTCTGCTAAAACTGGTCTGCGGACCAGTTTCAGCAGACATGTTCGGTCGTGTGTACAAGGCCTAAGTGGAGGAGTTTGAGCCATACGCCAAAACATGTAGAACGATAAGTGTGGAACATTTGTGTGGAGATTATTGCTTTTATGCATACTCTATATTTCTCTATTTTTTGATTTTTGTATGTATAATAAAAATACATTTTTTTATATAATATTTGTATTTTGAATTGTCATTAGCACCTTTAAAGTCCTATCACTATCCCAATGGGACCCCCTATAACATAAATATGGAGGACGATATTTCATGCCACATTGTGTAGTGTACTTTTATGCTATGATCTTTTCTAGGACAAAGTTCTTTAATGTATATATTTTTTGTATGTTTATCAATTGTTGTATTTAATGTAAGACAGTTCTTTACTATCCAGATAATAAATACATAGGGCCAGATTCTCAGCAGAGTTACGACGGTGTATCTCAGGAAACACCATCGTATCTCTGTTTTTTGACCCGGGTATCTATGCGAGTGATTCCTAGAATCATTTTCGCATAGATACGGCCAAGATCCGACAGGTGTAAGTGACTTACACTGTCGGATCTTAAATGTAATTCGCCGCTGGCCGCTAGGTGGCGTTTACGTTCAGGTCTCATTTGACTATGCAAATGAGCCTGATACGCCGATTCCCAAACGAATTTGCATTGCGTAGTCGTCGCTTACGTCGTTTCCGTAGGCGTAAGGTTACCCCTGCTATATGAGGGGTAACCTTATGCCAGTCCGCCGTATGCCATGTTAAGTATGACATCGGGTCCGCGTCGTCTTTTCCCATCGGGTACGTCGTTTTCCTAAGTCGTTTTTGAATACGGCTTAACGTCAATGACACACACGTCGGCGTCATTGACGTTTTCCGTTGTGAGCTGGAGCATGCGCACTGGGCTATTTTTCAGCCCGGCGCATGCGCAGTTCAATCGACGCGGGGGCGCGCTTAATTTAAATACAAGCCGCCCCCTTTGAATTACGCGGGATACGCCGGGCCATTTACACTACGCCGCCGCAAACTACGGAGCAAGTGCTTGAGGAATAGGGCACTTGCTCCAGTAAGTTGCGGCGGCGTAGTGTAAATGGCTTACACTATGCCGCCACAGAATGTACCAGAATCTGGCCCATATATTTTTATTGACAAATTTTCTGGACACGTTAAACATGTTTCATTTAAAGTCCCAATTTGCTGCTTATTTACATATATATATATATAAATGTAAATAGGCAGCAAATTGGTACTTTGAATGAAACATGTTTAATGTGTCCACAGGCTCTAATAGGGAAACCTATTAGCCTATTAGAGCATCTCGCTATAATCAGGCACTTCCAAAACACACCCACCGCTGTTATTCAGATGGCCGGCGCCCTACAGGTGGTCGGACACCTGAACAGTGGGCGGCAGCGGCGACAATACATAGATTCATGCAATGCATGAATCTATGTATTGTTGATTGATGGTTGTAGGAGAGAGGGGGGCCGCGCTTCTGTGCCCACTATGGACGCACCGCCACTGATTTCAGTTATCTTGCAAATCTGGCCTGTTAGTGGGCCCTGAGGACAAGGTTGATGACCACTGACATAGAGCCTCTCTTGTCAGCTGCAGAGAGAGAGAGAGAAGAGAAGCCGGCTGCATTCTTCTTCCTCTACATTGCTGACTACTGCTGCTAGTAGTGGGGAGGTAAGTGGGGGAATCTGCCCACAACCCTGTTTACTGTTTATAGTGGCGGGAGGAAAATAGGCCGCTCATAGTCGGCAGCAGTGCCCAGCTATATGTATATAAATGTTCACTGTCTGCTCCTCACTTGACTCTGTGAATAAACACCTGTATAGGTTGAAAAGCATTAGAGGAACTCAACAGGTAGAGTGTACTCACTAACTTCTTTAACTGTATTGAGAAGAAGCTAATTTGTAGTGTGTGGCTTTACACAGTTATTTTGCAAACATGTTCACTTTAACCACTTGACAACTGGGCACTTAAACCCACTTAATAACCAGACCAATTTTCAGCTTTCGGTGCTCTCACATTTTGAATGACAATAACTCAGTCATACAACACTGTAACCAAATGAAATTTTTGTCCTTTTTTTCCCACAAATAGAGCTTTCTTTTGGTGGTATTTGATCACCTCTGCAGTTTTTATTTTTTTTTGCTATAAATGAAAAAAGAACGAAAATTTTGTAAAAAAATGAATTTTTCTTCATAAAATTGACCTAAAATGTATACTGCTACATATCTTTGGTTAAAAAAAAATTGGATATTATTTAGTCTGGGTGAAAGTTATAAGGTCTACAAGCTATGGTACCAATTACTGAAAATTGATCAATTTGATCACATCTGATGTACTGACAGCCTCTCTCATTTCTTGAGACCCTAACATGCCAGAAAAGTACAAATACCCCCCAAATGACCCCTTTTTGGAAAAAAGGCATTCCAAGGTATTTAGAAAGAGGCATTGTGAGTTTTTTGAAGTTGTCATTTTTTCCCACAATTCTTTGCAAGATCAAGGTTTTTTTTATTTTTATTTTTTCCCACAAAAGTTTCATATTAGCAGGTTATTTCTCACACACAGCATATGCATACCACAAATTGCACCCCAAAACACATTCTGCTATTCCTCACGAGTATGGCGATACCACATGTGTGAGACTTTTACACAGCGTGGCCACATACAGAGGCCCAACATGCAGGGAGCTCCATCAGGCGTTCTGGAGCACCCAGACCAATTCTGACATTTCTCTCCTACATGGAAAAATCATAATTTATTTGCTAGAAAATTACATAGAACCCCAAAACTTTATATATGCTTTTTTAGCAAAGACCCTAGAGAATACAATGGCGGTCGTTGCAACTTTGTATCGCGCATGGTATTTGCACAGCAATTTTTCGAACGCATTTTTTTGGGAAATAAAACAGTTTTGTGCTTTTAAAAAAAAAAAAACATTAAAGTTAGCCCAATGTTTTTGCATACTATGAAAAATGAAGTTACGCCGAGTAAATAGATACCCAACATGTCACCCTTCAATATTGCACACACTTGTCGAATGGCGCCAAACTTCGCTACTTAAAAATCCACATAGGTGATGCTTTAAATGTTTTTACTGGTTACATGTTTTTAGTTGGAGAAGAGGTCTAGGGCCAAAATGATTGCTCTCGCTCTAACGTTCGCAGCGATACCTCACATGTGTGGTTTGAACACCGTTTTCATATGTGGGCGGGACTTACGTGCACGTTCGCTACTGTATACGAGCACGTGGGAACAGGGGCGCTTTAAATATTTATTTTTTATTTTTATTGTTCATTTTACTTTATTTATTTTAGTTTGACACGTTTTTCCCCAAAAATAAATGTTTTGATTACTTTTATTCCTATTACAAGGAATGTAAACATCCCTTGTAATAGGAATATAGCATGACAGGTCCTCTTTACAGTGAGATATGGGGTCAATAAGACCCCACATCTCACCTCTAGGCTGGAAAGCCTGGAAAAAAAAAAAACGATCCTGGCTTTGATCGCAGCGGTGAGTCGGAAGAAGCACCGGAGGGCAAAGGGAGTGGGGACGTCCCCTATTGCCTCCCGTAAGAACGATCAAGAGACGGAACAGCCGCCATGATGGTTCTTATGGTTTAGGGAATCACCGGCTGAAAAAAATGATATCTGAATGATGCCTGTAGCTGCAGGCATTATTCAGATATCCCTGCACAAAGTCAAGGACCTCATATGACGTGGGCGGGAAGTGGTTAAAACGCATTTTTTCCCCAGAGTATTTTCTGGGTATTGCAGAGTATTGGCCGGGGTATTGCAAAGTATTGGCCGGTTATTGCAGATTATTGCGCGGGGGGTATTGCAGAATATTGCGCGGGGGGTATTGCAGAGTATTGTGCGGGGGGTATTGCAGAGTATTGTGCGGGGGTATTGCAGAGTATTGTGCGGGGGGTATTGCAGAGTATTGTGCGGGGGTATTGCAGGGTATTGTGCGGGGTATAGCAGAGTATTGTGCGGGGGGTATTGCAGAGTATTGCGCGGGGGTATTGCAGAGTATTGCGCGGGGGTATTGCAGAGTATTGCGCAGGGGGTACTGCAGAGTATTGGGCAGGGGGTACTGCAGAGTATTGGGCAGGGGGTACTGCAGAGTATTGGGCGGGGGGTACTGCAGAGTATTGCGCGGGGGGTACTGCAGAGTATTGCGCGGGGGGTACTGCAGAGTATTGCACGGGGGTTTTGCAGAGTATTGCGCGGGGGTATTGCAGAGTATTGCGCGGGGGTATTGCAGAGTATTGCGCAAGGGGTACTGCAGAGTATTGCGCAAGGGGTACTGCAGAGTATTGCGCAAGCGGTACTGCAGAGTATTGTGCAGGGGTATTGCAGAGTATTGCGCAAGGGGTACTGCAGAGTATTGCGCAAGGGGTACTGCAGAGTACTGGCAGGGGGTATTGCAGAGTATTGCGCGGGGGTATTGCGCGGGGGTATTGCAGAGTATTGCGCGGGGGTATTGCAGAGTATTGCGCGGGGGTATTGCAGAGTATTGCGCGGGGGTATTGCAGAGTATTGCGCAGGGGGTACTGCAGAGTATTGGGCAGGGGGTACTGCAGAGTATTGGGCAGGGGGTACTGCAGAGTATTGGGCAGGTTGTACTGCAGAGTATTGCGCGGGGGGTACTGCAGAGTATTGCACGGGGGTTTTGCAGAGTATTGCGCGGGGGTATTGCAGAGTATTGCACGGGGGTTTTGCAGAGTATTGCGCGAGGGTATTGCAGAGTATTGCGCGGGGGTATTGCAGAGTATTGTGCGGGGGTATTGCAGAATATTGCGCAAGGGGTACTGCAGAGGAATTCGGCAGGGGGTACTGCAGAGTATTGGGCAGGTTGTACTGCAGAGTATTGCGCGGGGGGTACTGCAGAGTATTGCACGGGGGTTTTGCAGAGTATTGCGCGGGGGTATTGCAGAGTATTGCGCGGGGGTATTGCAGAGTATTGCGCGGGGGTTTTGCAGAGTATTGCGCGGGGGTTTTGCAGAGTATTGCGCGGGGGTATTGCAGAGTATTGAGCGGGGGTATTGCAGAGTATTGCGCAGGGGTATTGCAGAGTATTGCGCGGGGGTATTGCAGAGTATTGCGCGGGGGTATTGCAGAGTATTGCGCAGGGAAGGAAGAGTATTGAGCAGGGATGGATGGATCTGTGACTGCAATAGTCACAGATCCATTCCTTAGTGCTGCTGCCATCCGCGCTCTCCTCTCACACTGTACCGATCGGTACAGAGAGAGGAGGGAGGAACCGGCGTCATCAAATGACGCCGGTTTGTTTACATGTGATCGCTCCGTCATTGGACGGAGCGATCACGTGGTGAACGGCCGCTATCAGCGGCAATTCACCGTGATCCGTGATGCACCGGACCCGGCGGTCACGGAAATTCCCGTGTGCGCGCCCCAGGGGGCGCGCGGGAGCGCGATTCTGGGAGGACGTTACATAACGTCCACCCCAGTTAAGCAACCACCTTGTCGCCGTTAATTGACGGCGGCTGATGGTTAAGGCTCCATGCACACTGGAATAAATAACGTTGCTTCTACAGGAGTTTTGTGTTCTGCCTGTAGAAGCAACTCAATGTTATCCTTTGTGTTCATACACATTAGGACGTTTCCAGGCATATTTTTTAGAACAACGTTTAGAGGCAGGAAATAAAAAAAATTCTCATTCACGTTTCTGATTGGAGCTCACTGGCAGAAAAAACGTAAAACTCTCCTAAACTCGTCTAAACTTTGTACAAAATGCTCTATATGAACGTTTTTTACTCCAAAAAGAACAGACATTTTTTAAGCCCAGTGTGCAAGTACTGCAGTCATTCTCTGTTTCAGTGAATTGGCAGTTCACCCTGCCAAGGTTTATTAATATCGATATCTGCCTAAACTATGGCAAATGCATATAGTCAGAAGAAAATGAAGCTATAAACATTGAAAGTCATTTTAGTTATATGCTGTTTATTCCAAAATACAGTAGGTATAATGGTTATAATGTATCAGATGTTGCTTCTTTCTGACTATTCTAGTTTTAAAGATCAATGAATGCTCAGCTGCGAAGGTCAATTGTTAGAGGTGGCAATTGTCTACACTCACACTGGGCACCAGTTTAGAACACCGAGTGGGATTCTAGAAATTCTTGCCAAAAGAGAGATTACTTTCCTCCTCTTGGAATGCTTGACTATAGTTGCCCTGGCAACTTCTCTTCCACAGTCAAAGCTTCTGACTTATCAAATGTGAAGTAGCATTTGATCTCTGATAATTATCACTTTCCTTGATAAAGTCATTCAGTCCAAAAGCTTTATCATGCACAGAGCCAATGCCACTTCCGTAGGGATAGAGTAGCGATGATAATATTCCTAAATATCTAGAAGAATTCCTCTCTAACCAATTAAAGGGATAACAGCTTTTGAACATATTTTCCAAAACAACCACCTCATGAATGCTTGTGTGTTCTCCAAGTAATAACATTAGTTTCTTAGTAATAATCCTAAAGTAAACCTGTTATGAAAGATGGTTGACAGAACATGTAGCGCAAGACTACTAACTCATAAACTACTGAAGGCACTAAATAAGTATGACAGCAACCAACTAGCATTTCCAGAACCCAGAGCCAGTTATGGCAGCTTCTATATTTCTTGAATGAATGGTTTCATTTAAAGCATATATTGCAGCTCCCCAATTTTTAAAGCTGAAATCTGAAGAAAACAAAAAAATTCCCTTGCAGTGTCAATTCCACTTCTAAAAACACTGCAAAGGTTGAATGCTCATCAACACCTAGGGTCCAGGGAAAAAAGGATTTTCACCTACTTTATTCCTCATTTCCCAAGTAGCTGGTGCTCAGTTCTAGTCCCTGAAGATGGTCCCTTGGTGTCCTCATGTAGAATGCAGGGCTATTGAGAATAGGTTGTGGGGACCCATTTTACAACTTAGATCAGCCTGTATGAGTGAGGGCTAAGATGAGTAAAAGTCCTTCATACTGGTACCAAACATAATTGAGCACTGACCCTTACAAAACAGGGGGAGCCCCACTACAGGGCATTTATTCGTTTATTTGTACTTATTTTTTTAGTTTAGCTTGGGTGACTGCATTTTTTTTTCTTATTTTAACTGTTGATTCTGCCAGAAAAAGATTTCTTGTCTTAGGCCCAGATTCTCGTAGATCGGCGCATCTTTGAGCGGGCGTAACGTATCCTATTTACGTTACGCCTCTGCAACTTAGACGGGCAAGTGCAGTATTCTGAAAGCACTTGCTCCGTAAGTTGCGGCGGCGTAGCGTAAATAGGCCGGCCTAAGCCCGCCTAATTCAAATGTGGAACAGGGTGGCATGTTTTATGTAAATGTTATGTGACCTGACGTGATTGACGTTTTTAACGAACGGCGCGTGCGCCGTCCGTGGACATATCCCAGTGTGCATTGCTCCAAAGTACGCCGCAAGGACGTATTGGTTTCAACGTGAACGTAAATTACGTCCAGCCCCATTCACGGGCAACTTACGCAAACAATGTAAAATTTTACAAAATTTGACGCGGTAACGACGTCCATCTTATTTTCATTCAATTTTTGTTGCCAAAGTTGAAGTTTCATTTGGAGTGATCAGATTTTTTCAGACATTTGGACTAGCATTCGTGACCCCCGGCAAGTTGGCAATCGACCCCCCAGGGGGTCGCGACCCCCGGGTTAAGAACCGCTGGGCTATGGGGTAGGAAGTGAAGGGAAATCTCTGCAATGGGACAGGGATGGTAAAACAATAAACTGACAGGGGCTATAACCCTCCCTAACTCTATCCAAAAGGAAAAAAATAAAGTGTTGCCTATAGTTCAACTTTAAGCACAAATTTATGATAATTTTATGGTACGGACTAAGAAGATATAACCATGCCAATGGTGCATCAGAAAAAATATAGCACAGTGAGGAAGGTTTGTGGTCCAGGATGATAGGACAGTCAAAATTAGAAAGCAGCTTGCATTACACCAAAAGTGTAGCACAAGCCGGCTGGGACTCTTTCCATGCTGCCCCCCTGCAAAGTGCTGCCCTAGGCCTGGGCCTTTTTGGCCTAGGCCAGGATACAGCGTTGGATGAGGATGATTCTGGGTGGGGATGAGGATGAAATTTACATTGTGGAGAGGGATGAGGATGATTCTGGAGAGGGATAAAGATGATTCTGGAGAAGGATGTGGATGATTATGGCGAGGGATAAGGATGATTCTGGGGGGGGGGGGGGGATTATGGAGTTACATTGTGGAGAGGGATGCTTTGTTTTCTTATATATTCTAGGGTAGAAGCGATTTGGGGGCATTGAAAAGCTAATGCAGTTAGTGTTAGTGTTAATGTAGGGTTCTGCTCAAAAGAGTCTACCTTGTCATTGTGGCAGGCTTCATATTTGTTGGCCAAAATATAGTTCCTTACTTTAAATCTTGAAAGCACTGATGACTTGGAGTATACTTTTAATTGTCATATATTAAGTTGAAGGAGTGCTAAAATAAAAGTGGATGCACTGAAGGACTCAGTGGGATGGTCAGTGGGCGTATTTGGTGGGACGGCCCTGGGGAATGTTGGTGGTCAGGGGGTGCCCAGGCATAAAGCTGTGTAAGGGGCCACAAAATTGCAGATGGCTGGCCTGGAGAGGAAATCTTCCAATGGGGACGCTAGTTCTGGTAACATAGGTGGCACACCAGGATTCCTTCACTTTGGAGGGGTTGCCTCTCACTTCCCGTTTTGGCTGTTTGACAGGAAGTGAAGGGAAATCTGATGGGAGTTTTAACCTTCCATCACTCTTTTCAAAATTAAAAAGACTTTTTGACGATAGTGTCTTTACAGCCAGCTTTGGGATGTATGCAATCCAGCTGGCCCATTAAGAAGCTAAGGAACATAGCCCATAAGGATGTTGCATATTTTTAAGTTATAAGTTGTATACTGATTTTGGACTCCCCTGGGATCCAGCATGTTAATTATTAAACTTCTACTCCTGGTCTATGCAATGGTGTTATTTATATATTGTAGCTAATTTACTGCATATAAGTTATCCCTGTATGTATCCTTTTGGTTATCAATTTTCATGCATCCACTACTTTAAACCTGCTGTATGAGTAGACTTTGAATTGGTAAGATAATGGCTCAAATGGCAGTATCCAGAATCCAGCAGTATCCAGCATCATTATTGATAAACTTCTTAAGTAACAAAGAATCTGTGAGAAATTTTAATACTGTATATACTCGAATATAAGCTGACCTGAATATAAGACGAGGCACCTAATTTTACCACAACAAAATGGGAAAACATATTGACTCGAGTATAAGCCTAGGGTGTCCATCTGCATGCCTCACTGTGCCTCGCTGTGCCTTACTGTGTCCATGTGCATGCCTCACTGTGTCCATGCCTCACTGTGTCCATGCCTCACTGTGTCCATGGCTCACTGTGCCCCATGCCTCACTGTGCCCCATGCCTCACTGTGCCCATGCCTCACTGTGCCCATGTCTCACTGTGTCCATGACTAGACTGACGTTTAACATGGGAGTTTATAGAAGGGGTGCCCGGCTTTGAAAAATCGGTGCTCCCCAGCCGTAGATCCCCCAGACAACAAACTTGTAGAGGAGAAATGGGGCTTCATGTGTGCTAAGTTCCGGGTTCAGGGGACCTACGACCAGCCGGCCGATCCCCAAAGTTTGGGAGATCAGGCGCAAAAAGGTGACTCGAGTATAAGCCGAGGGGGGCATTTTCAGCACACAAAAATTGTGCTGAAAAACTCGGCTTATACTCTATATACGGTAGCTTTAGTCACTGTTTCCCACTTTTATGATGCTGTGATATGAGTAAGATCTGGGCCATCAGACAAGGTATTTTTATGACAACGTTGTCATTTTAAATGGGGTGAGAAGATTGTATGTTTTGATGTATTGTGTAATAAAAGTGGTGGTGTTTCAAACTACATTTGACCTACAAAGTAACCTTTTCTTTAGACTTGTCAATTAAAGCTTTTTTCTCCTTTTGACCATTTCAGCAGAGAACCTTCTCTCAACCTAGTATGCTAACACTGCCATGGCAACAGGCAAAAAAGGAATAGAGATTAAATGATTAACCACATGCAGTTTAGTGCAATAACTCTGACATGGAATGTCGTGCATAGGGAATGATGAGGAACATCACACAGCGGATGCTTGTCATGTGAGGTGATAATCTATCTATTTGTTGCATTACAGTACAGCAGTATTTAGCAAAATAGTGATATCATGTAGTAAGTCAAATCAATAAACCCTCTTCATTTTTCTGGGCCTATTCCAGTAAATTCTCTTCATTGTGCAGGATTTATCCCGTAGCCATCAGTTTGTAGGGAAGGCGTGTGACACTTTCTCCTTCTTCCACATTAACTTGTTGGGCTCCAAATGTGGGTCACACAGGAGGCCTATACCAGGGTGGGTTATGCGACGAGCCAGAACCGCAGGGGAACACGTGAGGTGCACGGTGGGCCGATGAGAGACAGCAATAATACAGTTCATCGGTTTACTCACGGTTAGCAGAAAGCCTCCCTGGGCCGGTCGCACAGTGAAAGGGAAGACAGCACGAAATCCTCCGGGGCACGCTCTGCGATAGGGAAACGCCAGCCGAGATGGTGGTTGAGGTGCCCATGATGACAGGGGTGTTTAGAGTGCTTGTGGCGGCTGGGTCCCTTGATGAAATTTGTCGTGACGCCAGTACCGTTAATGGTGGTACAATCAGTTGTAGTAACAATGTTAAAGAATGAGGTAGACAGTGGTAGAATACAACTCACAACTTTTACTGTGTCTGGTTTTGGTTGCAGTACAAACATCCAGTTAGAATACAGTCTCTGGGTAAATAGAGGAGTTCTGCTGATCCACTGCTAATAGGCTTTAGTAGGCCTGGACTCAGGCTGTGGTTCAGTATAATGCTTACTTGTGTCTGGTCCCTTTTGAATCCAGTGACATGGGTGAGGTTGCCGGAGGCTAATAAATCCTTCACCTTTATACTCAAAGGTCTTTGCTGCCGATTAATGGCTTTTATCCTTTGATTTTAGCAGTTTAAATGTGTCCCTTCTCTGGACTGACCTTCTCTCACCTTCACATTCTCCTTTCTCTCTCCACACTCCTTCCTGTACTGAACAACTGACCACAGATAAGCCTGAGCTGGGATAGATTTCCCAGAGTGGTGCTATCCCCATCTTGTGGTGGGAAGTAAGAAGCACACCTGACCAGCCTATGAACAGGGATACCACAGGTATACAATGCAAAATGACATGCAATATAGCAATGACAAAGAAGTAATACTTTTGCAGTTCCCACATGTCCTGAGTGGGACGCTGCATACCCCCATGGTAAAACGTGTGTCGACCTCGGCACACTTTTGACTCGATGTTGTGTCTTCCTGTAAGATATAAGAGAAATGGAAAAGCATGCATGCATAGGAAATAACAATATAACCCCATTCTTGTACTTCTTGTATCTGCAAGTAAAATGGGTTAGGCAAACATATCTCAGGCAACAACGAAATGTGACAAAAGGTGACAAAAAAGGGGTGTAGTTTTTCCTCTGAAGACTGGTGATGTATGGCAAAACCAGAATAGTCCACGATGAGATGGAAAAAGGAAAACAAAGCAAAAACAACATCTCAGGAGGCTCACAGGGTATGAGTCCGTTCCCTGGGCACAGGAAAATGTCAACAGATGAATATCACGGAGGCTCAGGTACGTGAAAGTCTATCTCCGGGTGCAGGCTTGAACGTTGCAAAACAGTAGGCAAGTAGTCCTTTTGAAAAGTCCTTTAAAGGAAATAAACATAATATCCCAAGTAAGTCTTCTTCTCACTCTGGAACTTCAGACGATGTAAGGATGCACTCAACGATGAGATGACAGAGTTGGTAGTCGACTTCTCGGCTGCTGGTGCAGGTAATCCTCCAAACGGACAGGTGGTCGTCCTCTTGTAGTTCTGTCAGATCTTCTTAGCGGCTGAGTTTCTACAGGCCTTGTTTCAAGGGAACTTAGTGTCTCTTGAGCTGTAGTAGACACTTCTTGAGATAGCTCCTCTGGTTGAAGTGCGGTCGTATTGATCTTGGCAGGCACTAAGATATTGAGCCATGGTGTAAGGAACCATTGTAAAGGATCAGAGTCTAATAATGCTTTTCCAAAAGACTGTAGTGGATTCTCTGAATCAGATGATTTTGTAGGCTCTGGTTCTATGGATTGTGTTTCCTCTTGGATAGCTTCTTCTTGAAGAGTTTCTTCTTGAGTACTTTCCTTGAGACATAACTTAAGGCGATTGCGATGTACTACACGTGATTTGTTTTCTTTAGTGATCTCGTAAGTATCAGTCTCTGGATTGAGAATAGCTGTAATGGTGTAAGGTTCTCTCTCCCATTTGCTATCTAACTTGCTGGTGCGATGGTTGTTTTTTAACCATACGTGGTCACCAATTTTGAGAGGTTCTGCTTTGGCAGATTGGTTATAATCTCTTTGTTGCTTTTCATGAGCATGTTCCATGCGATGTTGAACAATTTCTTGTGCATCAATTAGACGTCTTTGGTGCTCACTCACCCAATCAGTCTTTGGTAGAGGGTTGATTGCATCAGGCACTTGTACGCCCAAAGTATGGTCAGCAGGCAGTTTACCTTGTCGGCCAAACATGAGATAGTAAGGTGTATACCCAGTAGAACAGTGAATGGTGTTATTGTAGGTGTACATCAATTGAGGCAATAGAGTAGGCCAATCACTTATTGTAGCAGGTGGTACTGCTCTTAACATCTCAATTAAAGTTTGGTTCATTTTCTCGCAAAGTCCATTCCCTTGAGGGTGGTAGGCTGTGGTCCTGATTTTCTGGCAATTGTGAAGTGTACACAGTTCTTTGAAGAGTTGCGACTCAAAGGCAGATCCCTGATCTGTAAGGATTCTTTCTGGGCATCCATATGGCAGTAGGAAATGTTTCCAGAAGGCATCTGCAGTTGTTCTAGCGGTCAGGTCCTTGACAGGTACGGCTACAACAAATTTGGTATAATGATCGATGATGGTCATGGCGTATGTGTAACCTGAGCGACTTGGTTCCAGCTTCACATGGTCAATAGCAACTATTTCTAGCGGTGTTTGGCTTACAATGGGATGTAAGGGTGCTTTTTGGTCATGTTTTTCATTTCTTCCAACAGCACAGGTGGAACACTCTCGACACCACTTTTCAATGTCTCCTCTCATCCCAATCCAGTAGAATCTTCTACGGATGGTGGCTTCTGTCTTCTGCACGCCAAAGTGTCCTGATTGATCATGATACATCTCAAGAATGATTCTTGCATCTCGGCGTGGTATTAAGATTTGGTATAGACAATCCGAGGTAATTGGGTCTAAAGTTCTTCTTAATAGTAGGCCCTTCTGTAGGAAGAGATGTTTTCTGTGTCTCCAAAGTTTTGACAATTCTGGATCAGCATTTCTTCTGCGAATTCTTTCAGGGGTTCTTCCGCTGGTGAAGAAATCTTGCAGTTCTCCCAACACTCTGCTTTCATTTTGCAGCTTGATCCACCTTTCTTTGTCCACTTGGGATCTTGGATCCACTTGTTGTTGAAGATTAAGGACTTTTCTTCCTTTGATGGTGATAATGTCTTGTTGGGCAAAATTTTTGTAAAAAGCTGGCATTTCTACCTCTTCCCAAACATCTTCCTGTGTAGTAGGGTCTTCTTGGGTAGGCAGACGGGATAATGCATCCGCATTTTCATTTGCTTTTCCTGTTCTGTATTTTATGGTGAAATCGTAGTTAGCTAGGCGTGAGGCCCATCTTTGTTCCAATGCTCCCAACTTGGCGGTATTCAGATGTGCTAGCGGGTTGTTATCTGTGAAGGCCACAAATGGTGTTGCGGCAAGGTAATCTTTAAATTTTTCTGTAACAGCCCACACGAGTGCGAGGAATTCCAATTTGAAGGAACTATAGTTTTGTTCGTTTCTTTCAGTACCTTTAAGAGATCTACTAGCGTAGGAAATAACTCTTTCTTTTCCTTCCTGTACCTGCGATAGAACAGCTCCCAGACCTTTCTTACTAGCATCTGTGTAAAGATGAAATGGCTTCTGGTAATCTGGATAGCCTAGGATTGGTGGTTCTGTTAACTTCTTCTTTAGGAGCTGGAAGGCAATTTCTCTTTCTGTGTTCCATTCGACTGGTATTGGAGACTTTTGGTACCTCTTAGGATGTCCTCTCAGAAGTTCTAATATTGGCCCCGCAATTTGGGCAAAGTGAGGAATAAAGCGTCTGTAGTATCCTGCGAAACTGAGAAAGCTCCTCACTTCTTTCACTGTAGTAGGAGTAGGCCAATTCCGGACTGCGGCTATCTTCTCTGGATCCGGTTTAACACCTTCAGAGCTTACAATATGCCCTAAGTATTTGACTTCTGTCTTCAGTAGATAGCACTTAGATGGTTTGACTTTGAGTCCATGTTTAATGAGGATTTGAAAAACTTCAGCCAAATGTTTCAAGTGATCTTCATACGATTTGGAGTAGATGATGACATCATCTAAGTACAACAGGACAGTTTCAAAATTTTTGTGTCCTAAAAAATGCTCCATTAATCTTTGAAAGGTTCCGGGCGCATTGCAAAGTCCAAAAGGCATGCGGTTGAACTCAAATAGGCCCATCGGGGTGGTAAATGCAGTCTTCTCACGATCTTCAGGTGCCATGGGTACTTGCCAGTATCCACTGGTTAAATCAAGGGTAGAGAAGTAGGCTGAAGATCCTAAAGCTGTCAAAGATTCCTCTATGCGTGGTAAAGG
This sequence comes from Rana temporaria, assembly GCF_905171775.1. NCBI lineage: Eukaryota > Metazoa > Chordata > Amphibia > Anura > Ranidae > Rana > Rana temporaria. Next base: position 599,735,052 of record NC_053489.1, on the reverse strand, counting down.
GTAAGCATCCTTGTGGGTGATTTGGTTAATTTTTCTGTAATCCACACAGAATCTGATGTTACCATCCTTTTTACGGACAAGGACTAGAGGTGCAGCCCATGGACTATGGCTGTCTCTAATGACATTGGAGTCCTTCATCTCTTGGATCATTTGCTTTACGGATTGGTACATAGTTGGTGGTATAGGCCGATATCTTTCCTTGATCGGTGGGTGTGAACCTGTAGGAATGGAGTGCTTGATGATATCCACTTCTCCATAGTCTGTGGAATGCTTACTGAAGGCAAGGTGAAGCTCCTTCACAATTTTTAGTACTCCCTCCATTTGGTTTACTGGTGTGGAAGCATCTCCCACATGAAGTTCTTTCCACCAGGATGTGTTTACATTTTGGTCCTGGGGGTTCTGTCTCTTGGGAATTTGCTCTGTGGTAGCTGTAGCCACACTGATGACATCTTGAAAAGTGACTTGGATTAGCTGTGCAATAGGAAGGTGTTTTGATAGTGTTACACTGCTATCACTCAAGTTTAGGAGTCGTATAGGCACTTTACCTTCAGAGACGGTTACTAGGCTCCTTGCAGCTCTAACTAGAGGATAGTCTTCCAAAACAACAGGCTCTACCAGGGCTTGGTAGTCTTGACCTTGGATTCCGACTACAGCTCGGCACCACAAGAGAGTTTCGGTGTTGGGTTTGAGGATCACAGGTTGCTTATCCCGGATGCGGGCACAGCAAATTTCTCCTTTTTCGTTGGTGAATCTCTGTTGCGCATTTAGTACACGGATGGTTTGTTGGATCACCTTCTTAGAATCAGGAGGGGCAGTAGGCACTAACTGGTGCAAGGCTTCTAGCATCTCAACATAACAGTTCCTGAGGACATTCATTCCTAGGACTATTGGAGGGTTAGGGTTATTGTCTCTGACTTGTACCACAATAAGGCCTTGTCGAGGTAGTGTAGTTCCTCCTACTTGAATGGTAGGTTCCCAATAACCATGGACTGGTATGGGTTTGCCGTTACTGGCTATGAGACTCAGCCAGGATTCTGGAGGCTGGGTAAGCTGATTTTGATCCCAGTATTTTTCAAAGGCTGCTCGTTGGATGGTGGTGACTTGGGATCCGGTGTCAACTAGGGCAACAAAAGGAACTCCATTTATTTGAAGTGCCACTTCAGGACGGGATCCAACGTATCTTGGCATCCAGTGGGGATCTTCTGGACCTATTGGTTTACCTCCCGAGGGGTGGTCCTTGGCCTCGGGGGTTTCCCGTTTAACTGCCAGCAGGTTGCTTCTGTATGGCCTGGTTTGTGACAGTACGTGCAGATAGGCCGCTTAGGGGTACTAGTGTGGTCAGGGGGGCGTCCGCCAGAATTTCTGGAATAAGTCTCTCTAGAATTAGAGGGGAAGAGTCTTCTGGACACAGGTTTCTCATCCTCTAGCATTAATGGTTTCTCCCATTGTTCCAATTTTTGGTGGACTTTCTCCAGACTTTTAGTCAGAAAACGGACTTGCTCAGTCAAGGCAGCAACTGCGTCAGGAACTGGAGCTTGGGTTGCCTGACTGACTATAGGTAAAGACTTTACAGGGGTAACCAGCTGTGATACAGGCACGTCAACAGATCTAACAGGTTCTGTTGGTGGGCTTTTTCCCAGTATGCTGATAGCTAGTTCTTTAAAATCTAAGAAGGTAGCGCTTGGATGTTGGGCGGCTAACATTCTTAGTTGGCTCTTTAGATTGTCTGTATGGACGCCTTCAATAAATTGTTCTTTCAGGGTTTTGTCCTGATTTTCTGCCTCACGGGGGTCTACTTGGACAACAGCTCTAAGGGCTTCCTGCAAAGATAATGCAAAGTCTCTGAGTGACTCACCAGATTGCTGTCTCTTGCTGAAGAACCTCATCTTGACCTCTGACACGGTTCTGGGTTCAAAGGTGGTGTAGAGACGTTGAAAAATCTGCTCCATGGTCTTTCTCTCTGAGCTCGGCCAAGATTTCACTTCTCTGAGCGCAGCTCCTTCCAATTGCGCAAGAAGAATCTCCATCTGTTGCTCTGAGGATACAGGGTACAATCTGAACATAGCCAGAATTTTTTCTTTAAAGTCCCTTAAAGTATGAATTTCCCCAGAATATCGTGGGAACCAGGGGGGCCCCAAAATAATAAGGCATGGTTAAAGGCATTAAACTTGGTGCTGCAGCGGTTGGTATTGCATTGGGACCGACTGCGGCTGATGCAGGGGGTCCTCTGAGGTCGGGCTGCACGTCATCTCCTTGCACAGACATGGTAACAGCAGGTGAGTTCTAGTTAGGTAAGTCAAATGCGTTTTTAGACACTTTTTTGTGCGTTGTTGCTATGGGCAACCGCTGTCTTGCGGGTGTATGGCCCTTTAAGAATTTAATGCCGGCTGAATACAATGCTGCAGCAATGTTGATTTTGGGTCTCTGGCAGAGTTCCAGCTATCAGTGCTCCTTATAGTTAGTAGAGGCACCTGACAGGCTGCGATTACTGCTCGGACGGCAAGCAATGCGATTATTTTCTCTCCTTTTGCTCGCATGCAAAGTCTCGCGACTTCTGGGGCGTGCGTTTGTCACACTTTCCTCCCAGGATTGACACAGCAAAGGTAAGGCGGGCTGGCCGGACAATTTTGCATAAATAGGTGGCACCAAACTTTCCCGCTCTTCAGGGGGTGTCACTAACTTATCCACAGTGATGGCGTAGGAATTTTTGAACAAGAAGGTCTCTGGCAGCCATGTTAAGTGAATGGAAATAGTCAATTCAAATACTGCATGCAGTTTTGTTAACACACAAATTGGATGCTGCGATTTTTATGCTGATAACTGGGATAACGCTTCCATGCAATTTTTAAACAGTTTAAACAGTTCTGTGGCCCCCACACAGCATGCAATAAGTAAATAGTCTCTCAATAAAGCAAAGGGGCTTATTCTGATGCGACAGTCTTTTAGAAAAGGCACAGGGGTAATTATCCTGTTCGTGACGCCAATTTTTTCTTATGCGACGAGCCAGAACCGCAGGGGAACACGTGAGGTGCACGGTGGGCCGATGAGAGACAGCAATAATACAGTTCATCGGTTTACTCACGGTTAGCAGAAAGCCTCCCTGGGCCGGTCGCACAGTGAAAGGGAAGACAGCACGAAATCCTCCGGGGCACGCTCTGCGATAGGGAAACGCCAGCCGAGATGGTGGTTGAGGTGCCCATGATGACAGGGGTGTTTAGAGTGCTTGTGGCGGCTGGGTCCCTTGATGAAATTTGTCGTGACGCCAGTACCGTTAATGGTGGTACAACCAGTTGTAGTAACAATGTTAAAGAATGAGGTAGACAGTGGTAGAATACAACTCACAACTTTTACTGTGTCTGGTTTTGGTTGCAGTACAAACATCCAGTTAGAATACAGTCTCTGGGTAAATAGAGGAGTTCTGCTGATCCACTGCTAATAGGCTTTAGTAGGCCTGGACTCAGGCTGTGGTTCAGTATAATGCTTACTTGTGTCTGGTCCCTTTTGAATCCAGTGACATGGGTGAGGTTGCCGGAGGCTAATAAATCCTTCACCTTTATACTCAAAGGTCTTTGCTGCCGATTAATGGCTTTTATCCTTTGATTTTAGCAGTTTAAATGTGTCCCTTCTCTGGACTGACCTTCTCTCACCTTCACATTCTCCTTTCTCTCTCCACACTCCTTCCTGTACTGAACAACTGACCACAGATAAGCCTGAGCTGGGATAGATTTCCCAGAGTGGTGCTATCCCCATCTTGTGGTGGGAAGTAAGAAGCACACCTGACCAGCCTATGAACAGGGATACCACAGGTATACAATGCAAAATGACATGCAATATAGCAATGACAAAGAAGTAATACTTTTGCAGTTCCCACATGTCCTGAGTGGGACGCTGCAGGTTCTTCTGGGCTACGCCAGGCAATAAATAGGGTAATTTATTACAGCACAGGATTACACCTTGCCAGAAGACGTCCTCACCAATACTCAGGACCAGGGAAGGACCACAGTCATGTAAAAGTCAAACATTAAGGCACTCTCCCAACTTAGATATGGGCCACATATGTGTGGCGTTAAATATGGAGTTTCTCCAGAAGACAGTGTCCTGTGACTTACACACTTGAACAGGTGCATGTATTGCATTTGGAGGGAGATGCAGAGCCTATGCCCTTTCACCAGTCAGTGTACATCTGTTACCTCACTCCCAGTAACAGAATGGGGACCTGCCAAGCACATAGCACGGACCTCATACATGCTCAACTTAAGTCTTGTTCCTTTGTAGTTAGTGATCAAGCCATAAATCTCTGTAACGCTGATCCGCTCCCAGGGACTGATTGAGGGAGCCGTAACACTGGACCTCCTCACTGCTGGACAACCTGTCACATACCTAGGTACCATGCCAATGATTGGTTGCAGTTTAACCTCTTGTTGCTGTGATGTTACCAGAACCATTTGTGTGCTGTTGTAGACTCTGTCCCTTTGATGAACGCCAGGACCCCAAATGTACCTCTTGAGTAACTTCAGACCAGGCTTTGTACAGGTAAACAACTTTTACTGGAAGTTCTGCATGACATGACAAAATGTCCTTTCCCTAACTGACTCTAACAATGGCTGCCCCACCCCAGCATAACTGAACAGGTAACGTCATTATGGGTGAAGTCCATAGCTGGCACAACTCGAGTGGAGAAGTCCATGGCTTGGGTGTATTTTTAAAGGCCGGTGAGCTGTAGATGAACTACAAGTCTCAGCAAGTCCTGTAAGGTTCTTGTCCTTAGCCTTCTACTGCATGCTCTTTTGGGACCCAAGCCTTTGCCTTTTTTTAAATGAACACAGTAGGCAACATGCTTACAAGTGTTTACATTATAAAGGAGACAATACATTTACATCACAATTCAATACAATGGGGGTTAAGCTGGCCATACATGGATCAAAATTCTGCTGATTCAGCAGGGACCGTCTAAATTTTGATCCATGTATGGGCAGGCTGGTTGTACAGAAGTCAGTCTACTGTATAACTTGGAAAATTGCCACTCAATCCATGCCACCAGCAGCACTAATTGGTGTATTCCAATGGCATCCACATTGAATGTGTGAATGAGGGTATCCAATGGATTGAACAAAACAAAAACAAAAATTAATCATCTACAGGCTGCCTTAGTATGGACCTGCTCCTGTGAGCTTACAATCTAATAGGGAGTGGCAAGTGGTACAAAAGGTAATAACTGTGGGGAAGTAGCTAAAGGGAGGATTATGGCTGGGTTCATACCATCACCACATGTGGCTCCCAGCAGGGGTCCGGTGCATCCTGGTTCACAGTTTCAGGTCTGTTTTCAGCTCAAATCTTTGGCTGAATTTAGACCTAAAATAGACCAAAAGGAGCAAGGGATCCTGTGCAAATTCGCACTGGAGGCGCAGTGGAGATATGTGAATCGGCTCCATAGAGAACTGGTCAAAATCTCCTGCTATTGCGAATTGAATGCACATCCAATTCGTAATGGTGTGAACCCAGCCTTGAAGTTAATTTGTTAGATGAAGGTGGGATAGGCTTTCCTGAAGAGATGAGTTTTCAGGAATCACCTAAAAGTGGATAGGGTAGGACATAGCTGGACAGATTGAGGTAAGGAGTTCCAGAGGATAGGACTCTATAGAGCCCTATATAACTGTATAGAAGACTCTATAGAAGTCTTGAAAGCAAAGAGACAAAGAAGCTATAGAGCAGGAGGACTTGGGAGGAGTGGAAAAGATGGTCTGGGTGATATATTGAGACAAGGTTGGTAATGTAGCTTAGAGCAGTGTTGTAAATGGCTTTGTATGTTGTTATTTTATATTGGTATTTTATTTATCTGGCAATCAGAAGCCAGAGGAGGGATTGGTAAAAAGGGGTAGTGGACACTGACTGGAAGTGTGTATCTGGGCAGCACTTGCAACCTCTTTTTACATTATTGTGTCTTCTGTCTTGTACAACTACAGCCCCTGAATGCTATGTCTGCACAGGCAGGCTGTGTTCCCATTATACATTTCAAAGACTATCTATCAACTTTGACTGGAGGGCCCTTTTCACAAACCTGTGCTGTTAAATCCTTCCTGCTTTGTTTGATATGTCTTAATTAATTAAAACATGCATTGATAATTTTTTTGCTCCATGTAAACATCCTATGACTTACAATAATAGTTTACCCCAAGAATTCTTACATCATCTGCATTATGAATTAAAGCTGCCTTTTGCATCAAATTAGCAGAGTTCAGATGGATAATTCAAAAAAGTCATTACGTTATCTGAGTGACTGTATTAGCAGCGATCTTCCGATCCATTTAAAAGATTTTATGGTAGAAAGGTGAAATAATTATATTAATATCTATATATCTTCTGTTTCCGCACAGACCTGATAAGTGGTAAAGGGTGAATAAGAGAATGTAATGGACTGTCTGACTCTGTGTCTGTTTTTGGATAAACATCGTCTACAGAAGAAGCCAAAATAGCTGTTCTATAATGATCTGGCACAGGATTTTTATTAAGATATGAACATTCCTCTTTTTGTCTTTAACCAGGCAATAATGTTCTCTGTCTGACCCTGCATCTGCTATTTACGAAACAAATTTTTTTTGTTGTGCACATGTCTAATGAGCAGAGGCACCAGGTTTAAAGGTAGGAATAGCTGGATAGTGGCAGTTGATACTAGGGCGCAGGTGAGAAAATCAAATAAGGAACTTGAGACAGGTGACAGAAGTGGAAATTCATGGCAAGAGGTAGAAGGATTCTCAGCAGCAGCATGAGGAGGCATAGGAGGCAGAGAGGTTTAAAGGCTTTCAAGTGTACAGAGATATGGCTCAATTTAGCAGGATCGAGTAATACTATTTGGGCTACAGATATAAAGACCAATAGGTGTTGATTTACTAAAACAGAGAGTGCAAAATCTGGTATAGCTGTGTATGGTAGCCAATCAGCTTCTAACTTCAACTTGTTCAATAAACTTTGGCAAAAAAACTGGAAGCCGATTGGTTTCTATACAGAGCTGCACCAGATTTTGCACTTTCCAGCTTTGATAAATAACCCCCATAATCTCTCTTGTATGGTAGTTGCCTGGGCAAATGGCTCCCCAGAAGTACATGGTCACATTGTTTGGACTAATAGTAGAGTGTGGCTAGGGTTGAGTTCCTGGAGAACCAGTAGAATTGTTGAATTACCTGTCAACTATAAGTAGGCACCGGGGGCCAGATCCACAAAAACCTGGCGCAACTTAAAAAATCCCATTTAAGTTACACTGCCTTAAAATTTCTACCTAAGTGCCCGATCCACAAAGCACTTACCTAGAAATTTCAGGCTGTGTAACTTAAATCCGGCCGGCGCAAGGCGTTCCTATTCAAATGGGGCGAGTCCCATTTAAATGAGGCGCGCTCCCGTGCCGGCCGTACTGCGCATGCGCGAAGTTACGTTACGCCGAGTTTTGTGGATCGCGCCGGGTTAAAAAAGTTGCGTCGGGGAAAAAAAAATGAAAAAAAATTGACAGCGTCGCTCGGCATGCATTCCTGAGAGGGAGAACTCCATGCCAATTTTCAAATAAAAAACCGGCATGGGTTCCCCCCCCAGGAGCATACCAGGCCCTTAGGTCTGGTATGGGTTGTAAGGAGACCCCCTACGCCGAAAAATCAACGTAGGGGGTCCCCCTACAATCCATACCAGACCCGTATCCAAAGCACGCTACCCGGCCGGCCAGGAATGGGAGTGGGGACGAGCGAGCGCCCCCCCTCCTGAGCCGTACCAGGCCGCATGCCCTCAACATGGGGGGGTTGGGTGCTCTGGGGCAGGGGGGCGCACTGCGGGCCCCCCCCACCCCAGAGCACCCTGTCCCCATGTTGATGAGGACAGGACCTCTTCCCGACAACCCTGGCCGTTGGTTGTCGGGGTCTGCGGGCGGGGGGCTTATCGGAATATGGGAGTCCCCTCAAATAAGGGGGCCCCCAGATACCGGCCCCCCACCCTAAGTGAATGGATATGGGGTACATCGTACCCCTACCCATTCACCTGGAGGCAAAGTGATAGTTATTAAACACACAACACAAGGGTTTTTAAAATCATTTATTAGTCTGCTCCGGAGGCCCCCCCTGTCTTCTTTAGCTCTAATACCAGGGGGGGCTTCTTCTTCCGCTCTCCGGGGGGGTCTTCTCCGCTCTCCGGGGGGGTCTTCTTCTTCCGCTCTCCGGGGGGGGTCTTCTCCGCTCTCCGGGGGTCTTCTTCTATCTTCGCCATTCTCCGCTGTTGACTCGGCGCACCCCGGTTCTTCTCCAGCTGTCCGGTGCCTTCTTCTTCAGCGCTGGCTGCCTGCTATCTTCGTGTGTTAGCTCAATTACTAGCAGGCAGCCAGCGCGGTCTTCTGTGACGTCATCTTCTTCTCTTCTCTTCTTCTCCCTTCTTCCGATGTTGACCCCACGCCTCTTCTTACTGTAATGATGGAAGCGCGCCTTGCATCCCATTTATATAGGCCTCACCGTCCCATCATGCTCCGGTAGGTACCGACGTGGGTGCCATGTTGAGGGCATGCGGCCTGGTACGGCTCAGGAGGGGGGGGGGGCGCTCGCTCGTCCCCATTCCTGGCCGGCCGGGTAGCGTGCTTTGGATACGGGTCTGGTATGGATTGTAGGGGGACCCCCTACGTCGATTTTTCGGCGTAGGGGGGTCTCCTTACAACCCATACCAGACCTAAGGGCCTGGTATGCTCCTGGGGGGGAACCCATGCCGGTTTAGAATTTACAAATTGCCGTGGAGTTCTCCCTCAGGAATGCATACCAAATGCCGTCGCTTGAATGTGCTTTTACAAGGTGTTACTAACTTTACACTTTGTAAAAGCAGCCCTAATTTTACACTTGCAAACTAAAACTTACGGCGAAAAAACGAAGCTGAAAAGCTTTGTGGATCGCCCTAAGTGCTAATTTGCATACCAGAAGCGGCATTTCGACTCGAAATGCCCCCAGCGGCGGATGCGGTACTGCATCCTAAGATCCGGCAGTGTAAGTCCCTTACACATGTCGGATCTTCTGCCTAACTTTGGAAAACTGATTCTGTGGATCAGTTCCAAAGTTAGAACCAGGGATACGACGGCTTACGCCGGCGTATCCCTTTTGAGGATCTGGCCCCACATCCCTTATTTGAAGAATAAATATAGGAATTAAACTGGATTTTTAAACACTTAAGGACCGCTTCACGCCGATAAACGTCGGCAGAATGGCACGGCTGGGCACAATCACGTACCCGTACCTGATTCCTTAAGCCCAGCCGTGGGGTTGCGAGCGCCGATGTCCTGTGATCGGTCACCGAAGCTGAAGAACGGGGAGAGGTGTGTGTAAACACACCTTCCCTTTTCTTTGTTGTGGCAGTATCATTGATCGTCTGTTCCCTGATATAGGGAACAACGATCAATGATGTCACACATCCAACCCCGCCCCCTACAGTAAGAAACACATACGAGGTCACACTTAACCCCTACAGTGCCCCCTAGTGGTTAACTCCTAAACTGCAATTGTCATTTTCACAGTAAATAATGCATTTTTCTAACACTTTTTGCTGTGAAAATGACAATGGTCCCAAAAATGTGTCAAAATTGACCGATGTGTCCGCCATAATGTCGCAGTCATGGAAAAAAAATCGCTGATCGCCGCCATTAGTAGTAAAAAAAAAAATATTAATGAAAATGCAATAAAACTATCCCCTATTTTGTAAACACTATAAATTTTGTGCAAACCAATCGATAAACGCTTATTGCGTTTTGTTTTACCAAAAATAGGTGGAAGAATACGTATCAGCCTAAACTGAGAAAAAAACGTTTTTTTTTATATATTTTTGGGGGATATTTATTATAGCAGAAAGTAAAAAATATTGCATTGTTTTCAAAATTCTCGCTCTATTTTTGTTTATAGCGCAAAAAAAAAACAACGCAGAGGTGATTAAATACCACCAAAATAAAGCTCTATTTGTGGGAAAAAAAGGACGCCAATTTTGTTTGGGAGCCACGTCACACGACCGCGCAATTGTCATTTTAAGCGACGCAGTGCCGAATCGCAAAAAGGGGCCTGGTCCTTTACCTGCATATTGGTCCGGGTCTTAAGTGGTTAAGGTGCAACAAAATACAACAATTTATATATATAAAAAAAATTATTATACAAAAATAGAAAAGATATAAAAATCCATCATATATTCAATAGAATTTCATAAATGCAAGCAGACAATTTCTCGACATGTTTCACCATATAATTTGGCTTCCTCAGGAGTTTGTCTCGCACTACTGAAATATAAATTAAAAAGACAACATAATAAAACACATAAAACAAACACATAAACACATACAAAAATACACTATATATATAAAACTCAACGTGTGTGTGTGTGTATGTATGTATGTTCCAGCATCACGTCCAAACGGCTAAAGATATTAACATGAAACTTGGCACACATGTTACTTATATGTCAGCAAAAAACATAGGATAGGTGGTTTAACCCTTACCCATCCCCATTTGCCATGGTCTGGGTTTTTCTTTAAAGTCCCATTCAACTCTATGGGAAATACATGTTACTTCATAACTTCCAAACGGCTGTACATATTTCGATAACACTTGGTCACATGTTACTTATATGTCCACTTAAACTATAGGATAGTTAATTTATCCCTTAACTACCCCCATTTGTGAGGATCGGGGTTTTTGTTTAAAGTCCCATGCAAAGCAATGGGAAATGTATGTTCCCACATAACTTCTGTACGCCTGGAGATATTTCAATAATACCTGGTACACATATTGTCCAAACGGCTAAAGATATTAACATGAAACTTGGCACACATGTTACTTATATGTCAGCAACAAACATAGGATAGGTGGTTTAACCCTTACCCACCCCCATTTGCCATGGTCAGGGTTTTTCTTTAAAGTCCCATTCAACTCTATGGGAAATACATGTTACTTCATAACTTCCAAACTGGTCAAATGTTACTTATATGTCCACTTAAACTATAGGATAGTTAATTTATCCCTTAACTACCCCCATTTGTGAGGGTCGGGGTTTTTGTTTAAAGTCCCATGCAAATCAATGGGAAATGTATGTTCCCACATAACTTCTGTACGCCTGGAGATATTTCAATAATACCTGGTACACATATTACTTATATGCCAAATAAAAATATATGACAGTTAAATTAACCCTTACCTACACCCTTATATAAAAGATGGGTATATTTATATTACTATGATTTTCCTCCCCAAAAGGTTAAGATAGGAAGACCGGGCAACGCCGGGTATTCAGCTAGTAAAGTATAAATAATGATCAGATCATAATCAATGTCATAATCAGGATGCCTACGGGTATATGCAATAATAAAGAAAACAAATATTAAAGAAAAAAGAAAGCAAAAATATAAAACATATGAAAAATATTAAAGTATATAAGCTTTACCTGTAAATATGGATAGAAGCGTTCAGAGAATGTATAGGATACAATTCTTAGAGCAGCATCAGGAGAAGAACCTTTGTATGAAATCAACTGGTGTACCATAGAGAGGGGAAAATATTCTAGATCAAAAACTCATGTACCAAGACATGTGTTGGAGAATGTTGGCGATAGGCTAAAGGACCTGTCTAGAGGGGCATAAAAAATACACAAATGATTATAAATATCAAACAAAATAATCCAATCATTTATCCCAATCCATAAATGACAGGGCAGATACAAAAAAAGATTACCTGGCCCATCATATAGAAGGTTTAAAGCAGGCATCTCAAACTGGCGGCCCTCCAGCTGTTGCAAAACTACAAGTCCAATGAGGCATTGCAAGAATGACAGTTACCAGCATGACTCCCACAGGCAGAGGCATGATGGGACTTGTAGTTTTACAACAGCTGGAGGGCCACCAGTAGTGTTGCTCACGAATATTCGCATTGCGAATATTCGACTCGAATATAGCATATTCGAGAAATCGCGCTATATTTCGAATTTCGCGGTGAATATTCGCAATTCCGAATATTCGCATTTTTTCAATTTGATTTTTAAAACAGATCACATCCTATCGACGTCTAAAAGCATTGCTGGTATGATTAGAGACCCTGGGCCGAGTAGCTAAGCTGAGGCGATCCTATTATGTTGCCAAATTGAAAAAAAAAAAAAATTGCGATTTTTCGCTATTGCGAATGCGAAAATGATTGCGAATTTTCGATAACTGTGGTAGGAGAACTCTGATTGTCTCTGATGCAAAAGGGGGGGGCTTTGTGTATGTGTATGTTATGAATATTTGTATGTTTGATATTATTATTTTTTGTAAGAAGGAAAAAATTGCGCATACCTTAAAAAAGGGGAGAATACAGCAGCAACTCAAAAATGTTATACAACATAAATTAATACAAGACAGAAAATGGAGTCGCTCTACAAGAATAAAAAATATGTCTAGTGACAAGACATGTGGGCAAATTATAAAATAAGCAAGCGCAAATAACTTGTGAAATACACAGTGAAACAAATATATAAAGAAATATAGTCCCAATAATAGAAAAATAATCTTTCATAAAAATGTCTTTGATATGTGAAGTGAAAAAAAGTCCAAAGCATGCAGCATGAACGTGTTCAATCTTTAAGGTGTTTGATTGACAAACGGCTGTGACAGATGGATAGAGTAAAGAATCACCACCAATGCAAAACACTTTTTATTTTCTATTGTAAAATATCAAGAATATTCTGAGCCAATCAGAGTGCTCCTTCCGCATTTGCCGAATATTCGCAATTATTTTGTATTGTAAAATATCAAGAATATTCTGAGCCAATCAGAGTGCTCCTTCTGCATTTGCCGAATATTCGCAATTATTTTGTATTGTAAAATATCAAGAATATTCTGAGCCAATCAGAGTGCTCCTTCCGCATTTGCCGAATATTCGCAATTATTTTGTATTGTAAAATATCACGAATATTCTGAGCCAATCAGAGTGCTCCTACAGCATTTCTCGAAATTGCGCAATAAATATCGCATTCGCATGTTGCGATATTTCGATAAATTATCACGAATATTCTGAGCCAATCAGAGCGCTCCTCCAGCATTTCTCGAAATTGCGCAATAAATATCGCATTCGCATGTTGCGATATTTCGATAAAATATCACGAATATTCTGAGCCAATCAGAGTGCTCCTACCGCAGTTATCAAAAAATCGCAATTATTTTCGCATTCGCAATAGCGAAAAATCGCAATCATTTACTTTCGATAAAATATCACGAATATTCGAATTTAGTGAATATATCTCGAATATTCGAATATATATTCGAGATATATCGCGAAATCGAATATGGCATATTCTGCTCAACACTAGCCACCAGTTTGAGACCCTTGGTTTAAAGGAAATTATTAAATTTGCAGATAGACACATCCACAATCTCCACTACTCCCGCATTTATCACAGAGAGAAACTGCATAGAGAAAGAATATATATATAGACTTTTTAAAGAGCTATCAATGGAGGAAGAAAAAAGCCAAACGTCCTTAATATTGAGCAACTGCATAACTGATAAGTACAAATGGACTATCAGCGTGGTCAAAGTAGAAATAAATCCATACCGCATATGCAGCAATCAACCAGCATGAAATCTAAAAAGATATAGATACTCAATGGAATATTGGCCAGAAAAAACCTTGATTTAAAAAAATCTTACAACAAAGATGGTGTCTCTCCTTCAAAAGCTGCTCCTGTCGACCAAACAAACACTGCACCTCTTATAAACCCCTCTCCTCCTTCCCATTGGATGCACAATGGCGCCAAATCAATGGGAGGAGCGGGCGTATCAGAACTGCCTTCGACTTCCTTGGCCAATTTACCCGGAAATGACGATTTAAACTAGGATAACCTAAAAGGAACCAGAAGTGCGTCACTCCCTGCCCCAGAAATGATATTAAACCATCCAGGAAGCAGGAAGATGAACACAAATGAGGCTAGAAATAGGCAGGGTAGACCTGGCGAACACAAGGAACACCTAAATGTATGCCTCTGCATTTTTACATCCTTACCAAAAATCGAAAAAATGATTGTACCAAAAAGGAAAATGGTTGAAAGTCAAAAATTGACTACCAAAAGGGGCAAAGCCATAGATTGCCTCCAGCGGGTGGCACCAGCCCAGAAACCAGAGAGAAAACCCTGGGGCATCGGGATGAACGCCCTGGGCGCCCATATGGTCACCTGACTCCATAACGTGCTATTCCTGCATAACAGATTTTAGAAACAATGATGAAAAAAATAAATAAAGTAAACTAATAAATATAAACAATATATATATATATATATATATATATATATATATATATATATATATATATATATATATATATATATATATATATATATATATATATATATATATATATATATATATATATATATATATATATATATATAAAATGAAAGATAAAATAATTATTAACCCGACTAAAGGGCACTCTGAGTACATGGACCATGATCTTCCATTTACAAAACACAAGATAAACAAAAAATAATAGTATAAACAAATACATTTAGTTTATTTGAAAGTTCAACTGCAGAGAACTGGCTCAATAGAAACCTTAGGCCTCGTACAGACGACCAGACATGTCCGATGAAAACGGTCCGCGGACCATTTTCATCGGACATGTCCGCTGGGATCATTTGGTCTGATGTGACGTGCGCGCACCAGGAAGTTCAATGCTTCCACGAATGCGTCGAATCACTTCGACGCATGCGTGGGACTTCGGGCCAGCGGACATGTCCGATGAGTCGTACTGATCATCGGACATGTCCGATGGACAGGCTTCCAGCGGACAAGTTTCTTAGCATGCTAAGAAACTTTTTTCCGCTGGAAACCTATCCGCTAGGCCGGGAAACTGTCCGGTCGGCCCTACACACGACCGAACTTGTCCGCGGAAACTGGTCCGATGGACCAGTTTTAGTTGACATGTTCGGTCGTGTGTACAAGGTCTGAGAGGAATGGCTTAGAGCTGATGGACTCATTAAGTCCGGGGTACCGGGTGGCTGCCAATAAATGGATCCATTTTGTCTCTCTTTGAAAAAGGGTTTTATCCAGGGCTTTTTTTCAGCGGGAACGTGGGGGAACGCAGTTCCGGCACCTTCAGCACTGAATGTATGTGATGGCAAGGGGTACTGGGATATGCTGGGGAATCTATTTTTGTGTGGGGGTCTATTGTTGCTGAGGGGGTCTATTGTGGCTGGCAGGGGGTCAGTTGTTGCTGACTGCTGGAAATCGGTTGATGTTGCTGGTGGTCTATTGTTGCAGGGGTGGTATTTTGTAATGGGCAACCCATTGTTACTGAGGGAGTGTACAATTTTACTTGGTTCTGTACTCTCTAAAAAGGGCCGGTAATGGGAATGACTGGCAAGAGATGGTGCTCAGAGGTGGGTAGGGGCGGAGGCAAGAAGTGACTCAGTAGGGGGGAGTTCCTGCACCTATTCTCTGAGAAAAAAAGCCCTGGTCTTATCAACATCCCCCCTCTTTCATTCAAGGGTAAGTATTCCAAAGCAAAAAATTCCATTCTTAAAGGATCAAAATAGTGAAAGAGACCACTATGTCTACTTATAGGGGTCTCCATTTTCTTTTTCTGAATAAGAGACACATGGTCTCTAATTCTGTGAAAGAAGGGCCTGTTTGTTTTGCCTACGTAAAAGGCATTGCAGTTACATTTCATAAGGTAAACAATCCCTATTGACTGGCAATTAGCAAAAAAGTTTGGTCTATAAATAGTACCACTTGGAAGAACGATTTCAGTTGAATTGGAAACAAATTTACAAAAATCACATCGGCCCCTACGTTTGACCCCAGATTTGGTTTGGAGGTGGCTATGAACCAGTTGATCTTTCAAAGATCTGGACTTTCTATAGGTAATTTGTGGAAAAGGCTTGATATATTTAGAAATTGCCTCATCGGCAGACAATAAAGGCTAGAATTATTGAATAATTTTTCTAACTTTCTTGTGTTCGGCTGAGAATCTCGTGATCAATCGTACCCGTTGACCATCTTTGGGACTCTTTTTAGGATGAATCAACTGGGCTCTGATCTTATTTTTGGCCTGTTTATATGCCTTTTTAAGAGTCGAACGGCTATAGCCCCTATTTAGTAATCGAGGCTGCAAGGCCGAGACCTCTCGTTCAAAATCCAGATCTTGACTACAATTTCTTCTGATTCTTAAATACTGGCTATAAGGTATACTTTGTACCAGAGACCTGGGATGAGAGCTGGCAGCGTGCAGGATCTCGTTCCCAGCAGATGGTTTCCTGTAGAGAGGAGAACCCAAAGTACCACCTGGATTTAGATAAATTGAGATGTCCAAAAAATTGATCAACTTTTGATCACGAGTCATCGTAAATTATAACGATTTTCAGCCAAAGATGACATAAAAGAAAATAAATCTTCAAGGCTGCCAGTCCATACAACAAAGGGAGACAAAATGGATGCATTTATTGGCAGCCACCCGGTACCCCGGACTCAATGAGTCCATCAGCTTTAGGCCATTCCTCTAAGGTTTCTATTGAGCCAGTTATCCGCAATTGAACTTTCAAATAAACAAAATGTATTTGTTTATATACTATTATTTTTTGTTTATCTTGTGTTTTTTAAATGGCAGATCATAGTCCATGTACTCAGAGTGCCTTTTTGCCTTTTAGTCGGGTTAATAATAATTTTAGCTTTCATTTTATATATATATATATATATATATATATATATATATATATATATATAGTTTACATTTATTTGTTTACTTTATTTTTATTTTCATTTTATTTTTCATCATTGCTTCTAAAATCTGTTATGCAGGAATAGCACCTTATGGAGTCAGGTGACCATATGGGTACCCAGAGCGCTCATCCCGATGCCCCAGGGTTTTCTCTCGGGTTTCTGGGCTGGCGCCACCCGATGGAGGTAATCTATGGCTTTGCCCCTTTTGGTAGTCAAATTTTTGACTTTCAACCATTTTCCTTCTTGGTACAATCAAGTTTCGATTTTTGGTAAGGATGTAAAAATGCAGAGGCATACATTTAGGTGTTCCTTGTATTTGCCAGGTCTGCCCTGCCTATTTCTAGCCTCATTTGCGTTCATCTTCCTGCTTCCTGGATGGTTTGATATAATTTCTGGGGCAGGAAGTAACGCACTTCCGGTTCCTTTTAAGTTATCCTAGTTTAAATCGTAATTTCCGGGTAAATTGGCCAAGGAAGCCGAAGGCAGATCTGATACGCCTGCGCCTCTCCCATTGATTTGGCGCCATTTTTTAGTTATCATGGGAAAAAAGTATCTCCACCAAAGCTTTATTACCAATCCTTGTTTTCACAACAACCCAACATTTTTTAAATCCAATTTTCACAGGGACATGATAATATTACCCCAGTAGTAGTCCTATACTTTTGAATTACAAACCGAAGCACCAAATTTTTCAAGGAGCCTGCCTCCTGCTATTTGGCAGGCCAGCGCTCCGCACTCCACCGACCCCCTAAGAAAGCTCCATAGCCGGCAGCATCAGTAAAAAGCTCAAGATCATAACTGCTGACCGGCCCCTCCATCCATAGTGGCCGACCATTGAAAGTTTTCAAAAAGACTTGCCACAGGTTGGCCCTATGCTCCCTGTTTAAACGGACAAAGTGCCCAGGCAGACGTACCCCCGATGTGGCTGCCGATAGCCACCAACAAAAAACTCTGCCCATCGGCATAATTTGGCATGCAAAATTCAGCTTGCCGATGAGGGACTGTGACTAACGGAGCTGGATTTTATGTTTGCCACTCATCAAATAAACCTCTTCCTTGCGAGAAAGTAACTTGTTAAGTAACTTGTCATCAGGCAGAAGACACTCCATCGCCTGAGAATCAATTACTATCCCCAGGAATTTGATAGATGACGTGGTTCAATGCACAAAAAGTCATCCAAGTAATGAATAACTGAATTGACACCCGCCACGTCGCAAACTACACTTTCCAGGAAAGAGCTAAAGGTCTCAAAAAGGGCGCAAGAAATGGAGCAACCAATAGAAAGGCACCAATCCACATAAAAGGAGCCCAACCATCTACAACCCAACAGGTGAAAACTGCATAGGTAGACTGGCAACAAGTGAAAGGCTGACTCGATGTCGGTCTTAGCCATTAGAGCACCCTTACCGTAGCGCCGCATCCAAAAGACTGCAGCATAAAACGAGGTGTAAGACACTGCACATGCCTCTGGGTCAATAGAATCATTAACCGACCCACCTTTTGGAAATGAAAAGTGGTGAATCAAGCACAATTTATTGGGCTCCTTCCTAGGAACAACACCCAAAGGAGAGACCACCAAGTTGTCCAAAGGGGGGTTATCCGGCCCAATAACACCTCCTTAGCGAGTTTATCTGAAACCACCACAGAGTGTAAAAGAGCCGACCGCAAATTGTCTGCAACGGGAGAGAGGGATTAAGAAACCTTCGGTGAAACCCGCCTGCAATACTGTGCTGCATGCCGGTCCGGATTTCTACTAAGGGGGCAATCCTGTCTACCTTCACTGGAATCTGGCTGCAGCATTGCTGGGACAGGCCCTTCTGGCCCTAAAACAGCGAGACAGGGGATGAGCCCCACAGTGAGAGCATTCGTGTTTATATTTGCAGCCGGTGCCGAATCTGCAAGAACCCTCATTGAACTGCCAGTACTGGCCCTGCCGTTTTGCGGCCGGTTGTCCAGGGGCAGTCGGACTCCGGGCCCCTGCTAGGAAAAAACAAAAGGGAGGCCCAAGACGAGGACATAAGTTTTATCCATAAACTGATGTCCTTATAATCCCAACGTAGCGAGGGACGAATAGCCTTACGTTGACTAAACTGTTCATCATAACGCAGCCAGGAAACGCCCCCGTACACCCTCTGTGCCTCGCCAGTGGCATCTAGATAACAAAAAAGGGGGGAACAGTTCTCAGGAGATGTCTCCTCGATCATGCTAGCAAACATGGCGAATGCCTGGAGCCAGTTACTAAACGTCTGTGGAATCAAACGGTAGCGACATTTTTCCTCATCCTCCTTGGATTCTTCCGGTTTAATCCTATCCAGGTTAAACTTCTCAAGAGGCAACAATGTGAAAATTTCCACATAATCCCCTGACAAATCTTGTCCCACACCTCAGATTTGAGATGCACACCCAAGGGACCCTCGAAGCAGACATAAACCTTGCACATGGCCGCATGTGCGCTTGCTAAAATCCCTCGGCGAGTCCGCTGAGGTCTTTGCAGCCACCCCCACGTAGCCACCGTGTCCCTTGATGCCTCTTTAGGCACCCGCGCAGGAACCAAAACAGCCTGCTCTTGGGCCAAAGCCCGGTTTGCCCTCCGATGAATACGTAACTCACGCCACCACCGACATTGTACTAACAAATGCAGCTCGGCCACAATATCATGGACAGCTGCGGAATCACCCTGCACAGCAGGCCCAGAGCCTGTCGGCCATGGGAAGGTGGGGGAAGGGGCCCTGCCCACTGCAGCCGTAAGGGTACCCGTACCACCCCTGGCGCCCTGACCCACCCTAACCCCTGACATAGAAGACAAAGGAAGCTGTAAAGAAGATATGGAATTAGAGATGGACTTACCAGGCTGACCAGGACCCGAACCCACAGCCGTAGATCCAGAATCCCCAGTTGCTGATCTCAGCGGAACGACCCCGTCTTCAGAGCCTGAAAGTTTGCCCTCGGATTGCGAGGAATTCAGGCGATAATCTTGCAGCCGAGGGTCTGGCATGGGCGTGCCGACCGCAGAAGTCCTAGGCTGCCGCTGTTTCTCTTGTGCCATCACCCCGCAAGACTTGCGTGCCTTGCTGTCACAGTGTGGCTCCTCTTCACCCCTTCATTGGTACGAGGGGCCCTGCTGTGTTGATGGGCACCCAACATTCTGCTGTCCCAGACTGGATCTGTTGGTGTGGGGGTCTCCGCCCATTCTGCCTGACTGGCCAGGATCTGCATGGCGACTCCTGGGACAACGCTGGGCTCCGCCCCATCCCACAGGGCTTTGTGAATGGGAAATGTACTGCCAAGGGGGACATAGGGAGGACCACCCTGTTTAATGCAACTAGACATAAAAGCATGTCCATAGATGTCAGCAGATACAACTGCTTTGACCGTTTTTTGTTTTTTTTTGCATCCAGTAATGCTTTAACTATCAAAAGATAATTTAGAAATCCTAACATAATACATTTTGCATAACGTTAAGTGATCATATGCTTTTGAGAAGTTTTTATGGCTGATTATTTAGCTTATGCCAATGATAACAGAAAACGAAATCTTATTGAAGAAAATATTACTATAATTTTCTTCATTTTACTGGGTAAAAAAAAAAAAAAAACGATTCCAGCAATATATTTCATTTGTGAATTATTTAATGCAGCCGCTGGACCAATTATGTTCTGTCAGATGTGAATCTTAGTGGTACTGATGCCAATTTACTCCCATGCCAAAATTTGATTGTGCTTTGCAATTTGTTTCAAATAAGGAAACCATTTTCAAAAGAAAATTACATTTCCTTCTAAAGAGCATTTTAGTAAGAATATACTTGGTGCTGGAATGCTTTCAGTTAAGAACGTTGATTATACTGAAACTCATAAGACCTTCAGGAGCTTTTAAAATATTCGAATGCTACTAGCATTTTTCATATCTGTACTACAAGCTCTTGTGTTGTTTAATGTGGAACTTCCTAGGTGTTTCTGTAAATTGTACTGCTTTGCATTTTTAGTGTAGCTCATTGTCTTAATTGATTAGCAACCATAAGATGCCCTTGCACCCACTTCCAAGTTCTATACTCATGCATTGCTGAACTTTGATAGCCATTAGCAGTTTTGTGTGGACCTCTGTTTATCTCTATGCAGGGCACACCGCTTCAGACCAAAGATCAGAAAAAGCAAACCAATCTGGTGTATTTTGGTCTACTGACCTACTGACCTTGCAGACGTATTCCAGAAGTAACCTTCCTTTATCATAGAAATCACATTTGGCCTTCAAGCAATATAAACAATGGTCCGTACCACTGAGGATAACTATGTATTCTAAATGAAGGGTTACAAAAAAAGCAATAAGAAAACAAAATAGACATCATTTATGAGGAAAATGACACCATTCTGTCCAATAATAACCCTTTCATCAACTGATATTATCGTGTGTCATAAAGTTTATTTACAACTGACAATCACAACAGGATACTCACACCCTTAGATACCACAATAAAACAGCTACAATCAAAAATCACCCCTCGATGACTATATACCAGTGATGGCGAACCTGTGGCACGCGTGCCACAGCCGGCACGCCGAGCCCTCTCTGTGGGCACGTGAGAAAATCCTGTACTGACTCGGTATATCGCGTCCACAGCTCCCCTTCACATAGAACTACATCTCCCATAAGTCTCTGGAGCCAGGGATGATGTGTCTAGGATGGGCGTGGACGAGATGAAAGGTTGCTCCGGGTTGGATGGCAGGCGAAGCATGTGGTGGGGATTGAGCCAATGGGTGGCCGTGTCTAGGATGGGGCGTGGACGAGATAAAGGGTTGCTCCGGATTGGATGGCAGGCGGAACATGTGGTGGGGATTAAGCCAATGGGGGGCCGTGATGGTGCCCTATGAAGCTGCCCAATCACAGGCCGTTCTTATGCCCGGGAACTCACTGAGTCGGCTGATGCATTGGAGTGCTGTGGCAATCGTTAAAGTAAGTGTACATGCTGTGTGGGGAATAAATGTGTTTAGCTGTGTACACTGTTTCTGTGCCTCTTAAAATAGAATCTATTCCTTGGGGACTTTTTTTTCTTCTTGTTCCCAACATTGCCACAAAATATGGAATTGTATGGTCAGAATAATGTTGTTTATCTGCTGTCTGTGTTATATGCTGTCTGTGTTACAGCAGATGTCTCATGCTTTGTGTTGACTATTCAGGTTTATCTGGCTGGGAATGCCTGCTAGATTTTGCAGAGATCACTGCAGTACAATGAGATGTAAATACATATAGTTTTTGTCCCTGCCATCCCCCTGTATTTCATGATACCAGAGTCACATGACAGACAGTGCAGAATCACTGACATTATACAGAGAGGTGTAAAGCTGCTGCTTGGAGTTTGCATTTGACGTGCAATGAACTGCACAGGCATTGTGAGTGAACCATTGGTAAAGCATTGCTACAGTTGTCTATGAATGTTCACTTTCAGAAGGATGTTTCCTGGACATTGAGGACTATGAAGATAGTCAGGAATGAAAGATTTTCCAAGTAATCTTCTGCTACAGCAATGCAGGGCAACCAGTATGTCTTCAGCTGGAGTAGAACTACAGATCTCAACATGCCTTAACCAAAGAGAGCATAATGTGTGCCAGCAGGGAATGGGGGGACTGGGAAGTTCTGCTGCATTGGAGAGTTGCTGGTTGCATGTCACCCCCTGTAACAGGATTTGTTTATCATCCAGCCAGTGCTTCTACTGAACAACTAGTAATTTAAAGTACACCTGTCATGCAACTTGAGTGTATTGAATATTAATGTATAGTTAGAATAGTGATACTGGAATTTGATTGCACAATGCTAGGACAGCTTCCAAAAAATGTAACTTTTGTCAAATGTGTTCTAGTTTTAGATCTTCTTGTACAAAACACTGACTACATAGTGAATACACAATGATTTCTGATGTGTCCCATGTTCACCCCCAGACATCACAGTATACGCTCATTAAGTTCTGTATATGTTGGCACTTTGGAATAAATACGTTGATTTTGCGTTACAGTTTGGGCACTCGGGCTTAAAAAGGTTCGCCATCACTGCTATATACCATCACATGCAGTATAAAGATAATGTAGTGCTACCCCTGAAAGAGCCACTGGATAGGGTGGGACAATGTTTCAATGTTCACAAAAACCTCAGCTCCTCTGACACACCAGGTTGAGTGTACTAACATGCAATATTACAGGAAATCACTAAAAGTAATACAGTACCCAATAGTAGTGCTTTATCGAATAAAACAGGCACCAAATCAGGTAGTAAAGGGAAACTTAATATATTGTCACCTAATAGGGTTGTAACTGGGCAAGCATAACATTGATTAACAGTGGTAATAACACAATTTAGCATACAAAGTGATTAACAGTACTAGGCATAAGATGACATTTGGCTTCCAGATCAGCATAAGCAGTAGCAAGGCCACCTCAAATACAGCAGAGAGCAATGGTATAATAAGTACTGGAACCATACTGGCAGAGAACATTTATGGCAGCAATGCTAGTCCTTGCCCGATTGGGTATGTACTGTCCTAAAGGAAAGGAGGATGATAGCGGAGAGGGCAGGGGAACAAAGGGGGCTTGCTGAAAAATTATTACAGTCCTTTGAGATGTTCTTCTGCTGGCTATCGTTGGGGCCCTTCAGGAGCATCTTTGCACCTAATGACAGTCCCACTAAACCTGCATGCAGTATAGATACAGTGTAGGTTTGGAATAATGCGGTATAGGGTTAGTATAGGTGAAGACTAGATTTAGAATATGTGAGGTTTAGAGTGCAGTATGGATTAGGTACACTAGGTGTCCAGCTCTCAGCCCTGCTTACAGTATTAGCAATGAGAAAATAGTCCTCTCCCCAGTCCCCAATTCCCCAAGGTGCTGCAATAGTATCTTAGCAGAGGACGAGAAGAATAAAAAGCAATGTCTCCTCCTCCATATTGCTTTAGCCCAGCACCTGGCTACAGTAAATGAATACAGACACTCTTGTTAGTGCATTACAATTCCAAAGATAAAACCCCTTTTTATATATGTACAGTATATACATTTTTTTAAATCTAGATGGTTTTTAACAATATATTTAGCTGTTTTCTATTTTGTATCAATAAAGTATGTATCTTATTTTACCTGTGGTAGGTGTGCCCATAAAGTCAATGAACTGTGGTTAGAAAACATAATTTTTTCTACTAAACATACTAAATATTTTCAACAAGGCAGGTGCCACAGTCCTTTACAATGTTTTTACTATTTGAACTTTGAGCCTAGGTTCACACTGCTGCGAATTCAAAATCGCGGTAAAATGCGCGATTTTACCGCGATTTTGCCGCGATTTCGGCCGCAATTTAATGTAAATCGCGGACCGAAATCGCAAAAAGTAGTACAGGAACTACTTTTTGAAATCGCAGATGCGGCGTCGCACTGATTAGGACAGTGCCATTGCCGACAATTGGGCCGATTTGAGATGCGATTTGACATGTCAAATCGCATCTCAAATCGTTCCAAATCGTACCTAGTGTGAACCAGGGCTTAAATGGTAGACATCCCTGGGGGCTCCTGTATATAGCCCAGAAAACAATCCACTACCTGGCACAGTTCGGCCAGCAATTGAACTATATGAGATGTCTGTGTAACATCTCAATAAAATAGGGAACAGTGGCATGCACCGAGAATGGTGTGTCATCATTGCGTTGATCTCGGCCAGACTGCATTGCACACCTCCTTCTGCATTGTAACACAGCAGCGAATGTGAAATACACTGGGCCAGATTCACGTACCTGGGTGCATCTTTGTGCGGGCGTAGCGTATCCTTTTTACGCTACGCCGCCGCAACTTAGAGAGGCAAGTGCAGTATTCACAAAGAACTTGCTCTAAAAGTTGCGGCGGCGTAGCGTAAATTGGCCGGCGTAAGCCCGCCTAATTCAAAGTAGGAAGCAGGTGGGCGTCATCTATTTAAATTAAGCGTGACCCCATGTAAATTAAGGGCCGGTCGAACTGGGCATGCGTGCGCATGCTCAGAATCACGTCGCATATACTCCCTAAGATACGTGGCGCAATGCCTACGACGTAAACGTAACTTTCGCACAGCCCTATTCACGTACGCCTTACGTAAATGACGTAAATTTCGACGGTCGTTCCGACGTCCATACCTTAACATGACTTACCCCTGCTTTACGAGGGGTAGAGTTACGCCGGTTGTACGCCTTACGTAAACAGCGTATATTAATACGCTGGGCGCAAGTACGTACGTGAATCGGCGTATCTAGGTCATTTGCATATTTATAATGGGAATGCCGAATGCGTCCAGCGCAACTATGTGCTCACGATACGCCGGCGTAGGCAAGTTACGTCGGACGGCTGAAGCCATGTTTTTGGACGTATCTTGCTTTGTGAATCAGCGTAAAGATGTGACGGCACACATTTGAAATTACGGCGGCGTATCTGGAGATACGCCGGCATAGAAGCTTTCTGGATCTGGCCCACTGTCTCTGGTAGATTAGCTTCTGGGATTCAGTAGTTAAATGAGTTCTTGCAAAAAAAGAGCTGTTTTTTTAAATTATCTGGCCAAATAAAATTAATCTACCGTGACATTGTAATTGTTCTTCATGTTACAATAAATTTAAAAACCTTATCGGGTACCTGAAGCCTCAAAAAAGCTATTTCAGGTACAGAAAATGTTAGCCCTTGTTTTTATGGTGGCATCTAACAGCGAGTGGCCAAGTCCTTGAGGTTGACTTCCACCAAGTACATTACTATCCTGGATCTTACTAAAGGGCATTGACGGGTTCTCTTAACAGGCAGAGCAAAAGTAAAAGACAGTTTTTGAAACACCAAAATGTGGTTCTCTTTTTTGGCTTACATGGGACCCTGACCTAATTCCAAAGAATGATGGATTTCATTCTTAAGCACCACTAAGCAAATGCTTCAGCATATCTTCACGATGTTTCCATTTTAGTCCTGACTGGGATTATCATCTCTGGAAGGTCCAGGGCTAATGGTAACAGCTAATCCAAAAAATATGCAATAAGCATAAAAAGCCCAATATTTTGACTACAGTATTGGGTTATAAAACAACTAGTAGGTAAGGATCTCGCGCCAATAATATATCAATAAATATTTTTATATAATTAATTAAAGTGTTTTGAGCTGCTCCCCAAAATTCAGTGAACTGAATGGATACAAAATAGCAAAGCAGGGGGCGCTAATTACCATAAGTGTGAATAATATATAGTGAAAATATAATCAAAAAAATAAATAAATGCCAAACCAGTGCAGTAACTAGTATCCACCCAAAAGAATAGTTTACCAGTAATCAACAAAATAAAACAAAATAATCACGTGCATATAACAAAGTGATAAATCCGTTTAAAAAAAATATATAACAGTAATTAAGCAAAGTGTCCATAAATACAAGAAAAGCTGTGTTGTTAGTGTTCAAATATTCTTTCAGTTCGCACTGTGCAAAGACAGTGAGGATTTCCACCTTCACCAATTGAAGACACCACCATAGTGCATATAAATATGGCACCTTACCAGAAGTAGTTGACCTTTTTCGTTAGAAAAGAGGTCAGATAAAGCTTAGTGTCACCATGAACAGACTGCAACAAATGGAGTTCCTTTGGTTCAGGTTGACTAAGCATCATAGAGCATGGTAAAAGAAGAGAAATACCGCCATAGCATATCGTTTAATAAAATTAATAAAAAACACACACAGTGCCGAGTGGCTCCTTACTTGGGGTAGTGCCCACGTCCCGGCACTGAGGCTATACGGCTTAGGTCGAGTAGAGATGAGTCCTTGCTGGGGAGGCTGGCGTGCGCTTCACCTCTAGCTTCAGAGGAACCAGCGGGACCGGAAGTAGATGCTGTGCGTGCTCACGTACCGCCTCACCCTACATTACAACATGTATTTGAATAACTAGAGGCAATATAGCTTTTGATTTAAAATGTAATGTTTGGCATGAACAAGTTGATAGACAACATTACTCCTAACAAATACATCAATTTTTCTAATACATTCATTTTCTCAGCTATTTATAAAAAAAGGCATGGAACTGTTTGTATTTATAGTGCAACAGTGTAAAGAAGGTTATTAGTTCTCATAATATAAAAAATAATAATAATAATAAAATAAAATAATATATAAAAAATTGACAATGTCAAAGAAATACTCCTGAAAAAACAAGTTGATTCTAGACCACATAGGCTGAGTTATAATTGCAGTGTAAGCCATTTTAAATGATTGAACGAGTGTTTATTCTTTTTTGACCCCTTCTCCTTGCTCCACATTGACCATCAATAGTGTTGTTAAGCTGTATTTATCACCTCTTTGAAGTCACTTTATATGGATTTATTGGTATTTTTCCACTGTTGGTTTTTGTGTTCTGTTTTTACTGTCATCGTATTATTGAACTCTTGATACATGGGGTATTGGAGAATCCCAGGGCTGAAAACATTTGTTCTTGTTTTCATACATTCTTAAGGCGATAAACAGAAAACATCTCCATAGTTTACTTGGTGCGTAAGGAGTTCTATCAGAAATCACAAGACCGTAAACAAACTTAAAAAAAGTTAAAATGACATGTATTAACTAGCCATATCAGGATCCTGGCAAACAGCCAGTTTACTGCCTATCAGGTAGTCGGGAGGCCAAACGGTGGTCAGTGTTAGTAAAATATGCCCAGGGGGGGGGAGGGGGTATAAAAATTGTCCCTGTGTACTAGGACCCCCAGGTCCTTTCCCATCCTAGATTCCCCCCAGATTCCCCATTGATACTAAGGGACAGCTTAGAGCCACCTAAAGCCAGTACAGCTACCCTACACCTCTTGCTTGGGGAACCTAAGGCCCCTGCACTTTCCCCAAAGCAGCTGGTCCTTGAGCCCACGCTTTCCCAAAATTGGGGGCCCCATGGTGGCACTGAGAGTGATGGATACACAGGGGAGGCAGGCTGGTAGCGGTGCAGAGGGGCCATAGTGATGGGGAGGCATCAATCTAGCAGATATATTATATGCACAGGACAGCTTTGTTAATTTATATACTGTATGTAGTATTTTCCCACTGTTTCTTTGCTGTACAGAATGATTGTTCATGTAGTAAATGCGGAGCTCTGCGTAAAAGGGGAAGCTCCGCTTGTCTGCCTCCTACCTACTTGATATCTATTTACCTACACTGTCTCCATTGTAGGGGCCTCAGAGCATTACTTTGCCCAGGGGCCCATGATGCTATTAAAACGGCCCTGTGTTGATCCATTTATCTCACAGGAGGACAACATATCGAGTTTTGGCAGCCAAAAGGTTAGCAAGTCCTCAAGTTGCATTCAAGTTACAGTTCTTGGCACCCCATATCTTCCTCTTCCTATCCAAGTTTATCCCCTAATAAACCAAAAACAAAACCAACTTCCCTGGACTGGTTTTTGTCTACTGTGTGGATGCTGAAAAATCCCTGTTAGCTGGCTGTGCAAGAGAAGGGGGACCCCAAAATCCAGCGGCTCAGTTTAGTAGGGCTGTAGTAGGAAATGTCCTGGAATGATGCTGTCAGCTTCTGCAGTAAGGAGTGGGAATACGGCCTAGTTGGTCCACACTCAAATGGGAGGCTGTCCATGAGGAGATAGCATAGTCTCTGCACGTTGCCTACTTCTCAGGAACCTTTCCTTACCACTAAACACTGTCTCTGCCAGACAGGGAACCTGTCCCTACACTAACTCCAAATCTGCCAAATCTGGGAGCCAGAGTATTAAATAGACTCTGCCTGACTCAAGATGGCCATCAAGGTCACATGGGGGTGCCAGTGTCCATTCGGACACCTGTCTCCCTGTGAGCTGAGGAAGACATAGAGGAACAGGGGTTCCTCACAACTTCCTTCCCCTTCTGCAGGTGCAACTACATAGCGATAAATAGGAAAGTCCAACGTAGAACTTTTTGATTTTTAACCACTTACGGACCGCCCGCCGTAGTTTTACGTCGCTACTTTGAAGAGGAATACCGTTGTTTTGGTAGCAGCTAGTTAGCTACCATAACCCCGGTACCCTCTTCAAGAGCGGGCGGTCCCCTTGCGGATAAAAGTGGTCTCTGCGGCCGATACGCCGCAAGATCACTTTTATCAGCAGTGTGAAAGGGGCCCCCCTACCACCGCTCTCCGGTGCCCTCCGCTGCTTACCGGAGCCCTCGGCAGTGGCGTGTTTTTCTGCCTGTGTTTGGAGACAAGTGAGGGAAAGATGGCCCCCATCTTTCAAAACGTCACTTCCGCTTAATGCACTTAAAGGGCCATTTTTTTTTTTTTTTTAGAATGACATTAAAAAAAGTTTTTTTTTTTATTGCATTTTAGCCTAAATATGAGATCTGAGGTCTTTTTGACCCCAAATCTCATATTTAAGAGGACTTGTCATGCTTTTTTCTATTACAAGTGATGTTTATTTTTTTTTAACGGTGACAAAATAAAAAAATAATATTTTCTTAGCGCGCCCCGCCCCAAAGAGCTTGCGTGCAGAAGCACGTCGCCTATAGAGATTTTTAAGGGTAAAAGTTTGTTGCCATTCCACGAGCGGGCACAACTTTGAAGCGTGACATGTTGGGTATCAGTTTACTCTGTATAACATTATCTGTCACAATCTAAAAAAAATTGGGCTAACTTTACTGTTGTCTTATTTTTTAATTCAAAAAAGTGATTTTTTTCCCCAAAAAGTGCGTTTGTAAGACCGCTGCGCAAATACGGTGTGACAAAAAGTATTGCAACGACCGCCATTTTATTTTCTAGGTTGTTATAAGAAAAAATATATAATGTTTGGGGGTTCTGAGTGATTTTCTAGCAAAAAAAAAATGTTTTTATCTTGTAAACACCAAATCTCAGAAAGAGGCTGGGTCCTTAGGTGGTTAAAGATCAGCTATAAAGAAAAAAAAAAAAGATCAGCTAAATGTATTTAATCTCGTAAAAAAAATATTGATGTTTAAAAACTTTTTTTATGTTAAGTATAGTTTGTACTGATACAATCACGCATCCATATTTTCACATTACTTCTTCAAACTCTGAATTCTTCTAATAAGATCCATCTGGCTGAAAACAATAGACTGTGCAGTCTATGATGCCAGACACCCACGATGCACCTGGCAGCCACAGATATCATCTTTTCTTGGGCTGTAAG
This sequence comes from Rana temporaria, assembly GCF_905171775.1. Lineage (NCBI taxonomy): Eukaryota > Metazoa > Chordata > Amphibia > Anura > Ranidae > Rana > Rana temporaria. The sequence continues at coordinate 599,705,201 of NC_053489.1, read as the reverse complement.
TGACATGATGGAGATAGAACAGTTTTTTTTTTCATGGCAATTTGTAGCTTTTTACTTTTAACTAAAAGTAATTTCGTAATGCTAACATTCGGCCAACATAGATGTAACCCTAACTAAAAGAAATTTAGTTTGCTAAAACACTCAGTATCATAAAATATTACCATTTATTAAAAAAAATAAAAAAAATTCAACTTAAAGGGGTTATAAAGGAATTTTTTTTCTTCATAATAAGCATCCTTTACCTGCAGACATTCCTCTTTTCACTTCCTCATTGTTCGTTTTTGCTCAGAAGTTGCTCTATTTCTTCTCTGTTCTGTTCACTTCCTGCTTGTCTGATTTTACTGACCACCGTGATGGGAGGCTTTACTGCGGTGGTCAGTAACGTGCTCACCCCCTCCTGGGAACTACATCTGTGCGGCAGGACGCTCTCTACGTGTTAGAGACTTCAAGGAGGTGTGAATTACTGGGCGTGCCGCAATTCATACTGGGAAATGTAGTTCTTACATGGACAAGCGATGCAAACCAGGAAGTGAATGAGAGAACAGAAACTAGAATGCCGGAGGTGATATAGATGAAGGAATTTAATAGGTATTTACTCGTTTTTTAACAGAATCATTACACTATTTTGTCTGTCTACCTTGCAGACATTGGGCCAGATTCTCAAAGGCGTTACGACGGCGCAACACCATTAGCGCCGTCGTAACTCCTCATCTGGCCCCGGGTATCTATGCGACTGATTCTTAGAATCAGTTGCGCATAGATACCCATTAGATCTGACATGCGTAAGGCTGTTACGCTGTCAGATCTTAAAAGTATTTTTTTTTCCCGCCGCTAGGTGTCGCATCGTAGTTTTCCCCGTCGTCTATGCAAATGAGGTAAGTACGCGAGATTCCCGAACCTACGCGCGTCCGACTCTGAGAATTTACGTCGTTTCCGTAGCGTACGCGACGCGTAAGGTTGCCCCTGCTATTAGCAGGGGCAACCAATGTTAACTATGGCCGTCGTTCCCGCTTCGAAGTTTAAAAAAAATACGTTGTTTGTGTAAGACGTCCGTGAATGGCGCTGGACGCCATTTACGTAAACGTCTAAGCAAATGACGTCGGGGCGACATCATTTAGCGCAAAGCACGTCGGGTAATTTACCCGACGGAGCATGCGCAGTACGCTCGGCGCGGGAGCGCGCCTAATTTAAATGGTGCCCACCCCATTTGAATTGGGCGGGCTTGCGCCGAGCGAATTAACGATACACCGCCGCAAGTTTACAGGTAAGTGTTCTGAGAATCAGGATGTAAACCTGTAAACCTGCGGCGGTGTAGCGTACAGCACATGCATTAGGTTGTCCAGGAGCAACGTTAATGTATGAGAATCTGGCCCATTAATTTTAGGCAATACATTTTTTTCCTTTACAACTCCTTTAATGTCATTATTTGATGTGCCACAGTGCTGCTGATTTTCAGCAGTCACTTTGAAGCAAATTTCTGTCTACAAGCATGGAATTCAGTGATGGGCATATGGCATTTCTCAGACTGAGTTTCATCATTTGGACCATGCCTGTGTTGTATTAGCCCTGTGTCAAAGCTCCCAACTGTCCCTGATTTTGAGGGACTGTCCCTGATTTGGAACAAAGTTCCTCTGTCCCTCATTCCTCCTCATTTGTCCCTCATTTTGATCTGATCTATACAGATGTGTATAAAATTCACTTTTTAGCTATAAAAAAAAGAGTTTCCCAGTTATAAACCTTTCTAATTTCTAAATTGCTGCATTTGTAAATTCCAAAAGCCAATATAAAGGAATAGTAGTGGTAAAAAAAGCACTTGTGGGTTTAACCAATCTTGTTTTTTTGGTACAATTCTCCTTTAAGGGTGTGTGTCAAGGGGTGTGTCCTATGCCTGCATACTTTTGCTGATAGGTGTCCCTCATTCCCATCTCAAAAAGTTGGGAGGTATGCTGTGTAGTCTCCATCAGAAGCTGGTGTTACAGCATGAGCACAAATGAGAGATAGGAATAGAGCATTGTCACCTTATAAGAGGAAGTGCCTAAACAAGATTCTTCAAGGCAGGATCACAAGGTATTATTGTAATGAAAGCAGCAGATTTAAATTGATTGAAAGTGACTCGTGAAGCTACATTAACACAAAATAGCTTATACCGTGTTTCCCTGAAAATAAGACCGGGTCTTATATTAATTTTAGTCACAAAAAACCCACTAGGGCTTATTTTTGGGGTAGGGCTTTTTTTACGGTATGTACATTAAACAACATTTAAACAACATTTATTCAAATACCGGTACAGTATCTCCATTTCCCTTTGAACCATTGGTCCTAATCTCTCATTTACAGCAATATATGGTACGGTAGCTCTCCCTAAACAACATTTATTCAATTACAATCATGTCATCTTCTTCTGGAATATCATCATAACTCTCCAAACCCTGATTGCCAGCCTGAATTTCTTGCATCTCCATTTCCTTTTGAACCATTGGGCCTAATCTCTCATGTAAAGCAATATAGCTCTCCATAAACTAGTACTTCTTGTCCATGTAGCCTGCTCGTAGTGCTATGGCAACACAGCTGTCAGTGATTTTATCCCATGAATTCTTCACCCATGTCACGACCTCTAGCAGTTTAGGCTTCACAAAGTTTCCACGCTGATTTCTGACCAATCTATTTTCAGTGTATTCATTGATTTCCGTGCGCAAATGGTCCTTGAATGGTTTGTTTATTGCAATATCAAGAGTTTGGAGATAAGCAGTCATTCCTGCGCGAATCATTACTTGATCTATTCTTCTCTCTGCAAGGAAATTCTGCATGTCTTTTGCGCGGTGAGTGCTGGCTGAATCCCAGACCTCTTTGGCCACCTCTTAGAACAAGTGGCAGCATTAAATCCATCCACTTTCTTCTAACTGCTTGTGTGCACCAGGCTTTTTCTGTTTCAAGAACATAAATGCCTGAAACGCGTTCAATCTTATCTTTCCTGCCCTTTGCGATAATTAGAGGTGTGGCTTTTGTTCCATCCAGACGAATTGCCAAAACACAAGTAATACGTGCACTTTCATAACCAGTGGAGGGAACGTAGATTGAGGAGGCTCCCCTCTGATCAATTGTCATTTGAGATGCTTGGCCCATATACACTACAGTTTCATCCATTGCAATCATGTTGGAGAGTTGGTATTTAGAAAAGTCTATGCCATCAACGAAGAACTTGAATGCAAGTACACGTTTAACAACTTCAGTATCTTCCAGCTTGAACAGTGTTAATCTTCTTAGAGACAGTTCATATCGCTGAAGGAAGCCATCCAGCCAGTGGTGTGATGCTTTGAAATCTTCTGGGCATATGTCGAATTGTGGTGCCATTTCAAGGGCAAATGCTTGAATATCAGCCCTGCGCACAGCCAAAGCCTTTGCTCTCTTGTCAGCAATCCATTCACAGATGATATCTTCCAGCTCAAGATAGAATGGCTGGCGACCTGATCCACACTTGCGCTTCTTAGAATTACCCTCGTCCACCTTTTGACTGAGGTTACAGTACTCTACTCTACTCTACAGTTTTCGGACCATTCGGAGATCTAACTTCATCTCTTTGCAGAAAGCGGTAAGATTTTTGCCGTGGGAGTTTGCCGACGATTCCTTTCTTGTACTTGACAGAATAGCTCTTTCTCTTTGAACTCATCTTGTCTGGGAATCAAAATACTGTACTGTATTAATACCGTATATGGTACGCATAAAGTGCGCAAAAGGTCTCAAGTCTGTCTAGCTGGTTGTTGCTTTAAAAAAAATCCTGTTCCTTTAAAGCATGATAAACAACACAGTGGGCCAGATCCACATACATTTAGATCGGCGCAGTGTATCAGAGATACACTACGCCGCCGTACCTTACCTGGCTTATATTCGAATCCTCAGCGAGTTTGCGCCGTAAGTTACGGCGGCGTAGTGTATTTCTGGCAGCGGATTTGAAATTGGACGGGTTTCATTTAAATGAAGTGCGTCCCCACGCCGAATGAACTGCGCATGCGTCGTCCCAAAATTTCCCGCCGTGCATTGCGCTAAATGACGTCGCTAGGACGACATTTTTTTAACTTAGACGTGAGTTACGTCCATCCCTATTCACGGACGACTTACGCAAAAAATAAAAAAAAATTAAAATTTAGACGCGGGAACGACGGCCATACTTAACATGGCAAGTCTATGTATATGCCGAAAAATACCAGATTTAACTATACGCCGGAAAAGGTCGACTACAGACGACGTTAGAAAATGCGACAGCCGCGCGTACGTTTGTGGATCGTCGTAAATCGCTAATTTGCATACCCGATGCGGAAAACGACGTGAACGCCACCCAGCGGACGCCAAAGTATTGATTCTTAGATCCGAAGGCGTACGAAGACGTACACCTGTCGGATCTAACCCAGAAGCCGTCGTATCTTGTTTTGAGGATTCAAAACAACGATACGGCGCGGGAAATTTTAAAGTACGCCGGCGTATCAGTAGATACGCCGGCGTACTTCGTCTGTGGATCTGGCCCAGTGTTTGTGCTGTGTCATTTATCCCTCTCTATTTTCTAAAAAACCTGTTAAAATCTAGAAATTCTGTGTCCTCTGTCTTCCCCTCAGGTCTCCCCCCCCCCCCCCCCCCCCCCCCCCATTGTTATGTCAGTAGTCCGTTTTTTAAATCATTATTACTGATACTGTATGCAGTTTTATACTGGTATACTGTTAAAAGTACCTGTTTAACACCTTTTTTACTGTACCGGTACAGTATTCTTCCCTGAGATCTCTGAGGTGATGAAGAGAAGTTCGGCTGTGGTGACGTCAGCCCGCTCCGTGCACTAAAGAGGGATGGGGGCGCAGACGTCAGCGGGAGGAGAGGAGGAAAAAGAAGAGCCGAGATTGCCGCCAGTGCGCTGAAGACATCTGGTGGGAGGAGGGGAGGAAAGAGAATAGCTGAGATCCCCGGGTGACGCGCGCAAAAGAGGAATCAGCAGCAGACATCAGCCGGGAGGAGAGAAGAGGACCTCCAGCGGGGCAGCGGTCTGTGCAAACATGTTTGTTTTATATTTAGCAGCAAACGGACACAATAGCCAGCATTTAAAAAGTGTTTTTTTACGGAGATTTACTAGGTCTTATTTTTGGGGTAGGGCTTATATTGCACCCGCCCCGATAATCCAGATAGGGCTTATTTTCGGGGTAGGGCGTACTTTCGGTTGAAATACGGTAAAATATTTAGTTGAATCAGTTTACGTATACTATGATTCAGGGCTTTTTTTCTCAAACAATAGGTGCTGGAACTCAACCACGACACCCCCAAAACCCCTCCCCACACACCTTCCAAATCACATCAAATAGTGGGTGTGGTCAGATTTCACAAATAGTAGGAGGGTCTTAAAGGGGCATTAAATACCAGGATTGCATTACATACAGAGTGCAGAGTTCAGGAGGGTTGCACAAAGACTTCTGAACCGGACTTCTGTGTTTACAAGTGATTGTGATGAGCAGACACCAAAGGGTCTGAGCTGGAGGTGGTGAAACTGAGTTCCACCTGAAAAAAAGCCCTGCTTTGATTCATGTTATGTATACTCTAATGATAGATTCTCTTTAGAGGGGTCTTGGTCACATTTTGACCCGAAGAGACATTGCTTCCTTGTTCTCATATAAGACTTTATTACTTTAAATTAACCTTGCTGCCCCATTTTCTCTCTGTTTTGTATATCTGCTATCTTCTTATTATCATTTCTTCTCTTCCCTAAATCGTTTTTATTAAACAATGGCACAATTCCAATCCTCCCCAATGAGATGAGACGATGACACGGACATTTTTAATGCTAAACATACAGCTTTCTTGTCTTGGTTCTATAAATTGGTAATTTTCTGTCGTTCTATATGCTGCTTTATGCCTGTGCGTCGCTATAATGCTCGTCATTGTGGAAGCCTTGCCAGCCCTCTTGTAAATTTTAATGTAATCCATAACAAAAATGAGCACATATTTTAGAAATACAACTAACATTTAGAAAAGTAAAATGAGCTACATTGCCTCTGGCTTGGATTGGAGCCCAGTGTTGTGCAGAGGAAATGTAATTTTTTATGTACACTGTTCACAAGTCTTTTGGTTTTATTTGGATTTCCAGTTTTACTGTATTCATTTTCATGAAGTTAAGTTTTGCCAAGCGTTTTTACTGTGATAATATTTACTCAATTAACTGTACTGGTGTTTTTACATACATAATTTGTAGAATGGAATAACTCAATGGGGTCATCACTATAATAACTGTCAGTGATAATTGCTTTTTTCTACAGATATGTATAGGGGAAATGAAGAAATACAAAATTGAAAACATAAACATACAAAACTTTTCTTTTCAACAAAATGGCATAAAGTCATGGGCGTAGGAACCGGGGGGGATGGGGGGGACACATCCCCCCCAGGAAATAATGCGGGGGGGACAGGTATGGTAAAATCCCCCCCAGGTTCAGGGCCGGATTCCGACTTCCACATTAATCCCGGGACAATACAGTGAAACTCACCCCACCTCCGCCTCTACCTGATATTCTACTGGATATTGGTTGCTACAGCCGCCCGGCGTGTAGCAAGCAGTGACGTCATGGATGCGACTCCCTGCTCAGCACTCAAAGCGGAGGAGGAGTTAACTTCCTCCTCCTCCGCGCCAAGTGCTCTCCACCATGCTGCATGTCCTCATCTATCGTCTGGCAAGTGCATCTGGGCTGTCAGTGGGGGCCCCACTCACGGCATCCCACACAAGGAGTCTATGCTGCTTCACTTCAGTCTCCACTGGGCACCTGAGTCTGACTCTTCACAGCACGAGCAGCAGACACCAGCGATGTTCCTGATTACACTGCACAGTGAGTGTTATTATAGTGGGGGGGGGGGACCTGCCAGCCTCTGCCCACACCAAGGAGTTTTAGGAGTTCTATAGAGCTGTCTGTTTGATGGATGAGCCTGTGCCTCCTTGTCAGTTACTTTCTTTATCTCCCCCCTCCCTAACCTGCCAGCTTGGAATGCTCCGCGGTGGCCGTGCTAGAAGAATCATAAATCACTGTGAGGGGACCATGAACGAGTGCTCAGGAGGGAGGGGGGAATGTACAGCTGTCAGTGTGTTTGTACATGTCTACTGCCTATGTGTGCTACACTGAGACACAAAACTGGCTGTGTGCAAAGAGACTGCTCACCCAATCACAGCATGTCACTGTACACAGAGAGGCAGCCCCTGACCTGGAGACCAGTCCCCCTCCTTCACCCACTACTGTGTATGGCATTATCCCTGATTAGGGACAGTCCTTGTTTTAGAAACCTACCCCTCTGTTCTTGTATTGTCTTCTGTCCCTCTACCAAGTGTAACTATCATAGTTCTAATCCCTGATCGATAAGCACAGTCCCTAATGTATGGAGGGGTTCCATGTTATAGACAGTTCATTAAAGAAACAGTCCTTATTATCCACTTGCTCTCTGAAAGATTTACCCCTCCTTAATGACTAGGCCATTTTTTGCAAAATGTCACTGCGTTATTTTAACTGACAATTGCACAGTCATGCGAGACTGTAACCAAACAAAATTGGCGTCTTCCCCCCCCCCCCCCCACAAATAGAGCTTTCTTTTGGTGGTATTTGATCATCTCTGCGGTTTTAATTTTTTGCGCTATAAACAAAAAAAGACCAACAATTTAAAAAATGTGTGTGTGTATATATATATTTTTCCTGTTATAAAACATCCAATAAAAAAATCGCCAATACGTATTCTGCTACATATTCTTGGTAAAAAAAATCCCAATAAGTGTATATTGATTGGTTTGCGCCTATATGGTTATAGCGTCTACATGGAACATTTATGGAATTTTTATTTATTTTTCTTCTACTCATAATGGTGGCAAATAGCGACGTATAGCGGGACTGCGATGTTGCAGTGGACAAATTGGACACTCTGCATCTGGTGACAAGCTCAGGGTTCCCACTGATTCTGCATTATGGTGAGTTCAACTATTTCATTATATATTACAATGTAGTAACAGAAATAATGTGATTTGATCATCCTGACACCATATCAAGCATGGTGTCAGGATGAATAAAGTGCTAACACCAGCCATTAACTCAACAAATCACCAGCTGCCAAATTCCCCATCAACTCCCGAGACTACATTCCACCTCGCACGCCACCACCCAACCGCCAGTTGCCTCCACCCCTCGGTCATTGGAAAAAGTTTGTTCCACGAAACAGGTCCCTCAAGAAGGGGGGGGGGAGTGGTGTCCCTGAATGGCAGTTTGGAAATGTGGTCACCCTAAGCGCATAGGTAACAGGGGGTGAAAAATCCTCTCTACTGTCACTTGTAAATACAGATGCGCTGCTGTATTTACAAGTGACAGCGCTCTACTCCCGATGGCCGTTTAGAACCCTCTATGCTCTACAAAACACATTGGGGGTTATTTATGAAAGGCAAATTCGCAAACAACTCCCAGTTTACTGAATAAGAATATACCTGGCGAGTAAAAATGCTGTCCCCCCCAGATTTGTAAGGGTTCCTACACCCATGCATAAAGTGTATGTCTAGGCGAAATAAAAAAATATTTAGTACATCTTTCCAATAAATGCATATTTCCCCATGTTTTGTACAGAAAAATATCTTTTAATATTGCCAGAAATGCACTCAACCTCTGGCTTTCTGTTGTTTCTGACAACACCTCCTCCGTTGTGCTGAAATTTCAAGCAGTGTTTTTTTTTGCCAATGCTCTTTCCCGCTGCCTCTCCCCCCACTAGACTACAGAATCCTTTCTCCTTTCCACATCTTTGTGGCCCTGGCTGGCAGGTAAGAGCCACATGGCCTGAGCTTTCCTGAGAACAAGCCCTAGAGCCTTTCCTGAGACCAACCTATATGCTACACTTTGGGACTCCACTCCTAAGCCTACTTATTCTCCCTCACTAGTGTTCACAGACAACATCCAAGGCAAGCTCCCTGGGGTTTCAGAACGAAGCATAAAATGTCTCAGCTCGTGGCCCCCTCTTCCTTCTCTGCATACAGCAGGGTCTTCTGGCCCTGAGTCTTTGCAGTCAGTACACAGGAACACAGCAGTAGAGTTGGGCCGGACACCCCCGGGTCAGTTTGCATCAGAACTCCCAAACATGTAAAAAGTTCAGACCTGAACCACAAACCCAATTAAAGTCTATGGGACCTGAACTTGAAAAATCAAATCCCATATTTTGAAGGTTTATATGCAAGTTATTGGCCATTATATACAATGCCTGGGGGATCCCATTAGTCTGCCTGTAAAGTAGCGCATCTGTACCGCATATAGAACCTACTGCAGCAAAACCCCCCAGGTTGAAGACATGTGGTCTGGTATGTTTCAGGGGGGGGAACACTCGCTCGCTTGCGCAGTGTGCAGTGCATTGTGGGGAGCTCAATGGACGAACATCACCCTTACTGTTCCCCGAAAATTAAGGCGTTCGCTGAATGGGTGAACAGGTAATGTTCGGGCCCAACTTTTGCTTGGCTCGAATTGTTCATCCAAATCTACACAGCAGTATTCTTTAGGCTACTGATGCAACTCTCTGGAAGCATCTTTCCCCTGTGACACATTCCGCTGCTGTGCTCCCTGCAGCTCAACCCAATAGCGCAGTCTGCTTGGCCACACAGAGCGGGGCTTCCTGCCCTAGCTGCACTATACTCTACTGCAACTCCCCTTGCTGCACTGCCTCTCTCCTCAATGTGGGCTCCTGGAAGCTCCATCCCCCTCTTCTCCATGCACCAGGGGGGGGCAGAGCCAAACACAGACTGACAATGTGACCAATAGAAACCCTCCTTTCACCTCTACCTGCTGCAGTGTTCCCTTGTAACTGGAAAGAGAGACTGATGGCTCAGAAAAGCTCAGGTTTTGAGGCTCCTGTCCCGTAATTTTTTTTTAAAGGAAGTATAAAATTTGCCAGCAGCACTTCAATTTTAAACAGCAAGGGTGGGCCTAAATTTACCAGAGACAAAAAGCACAGGCTGGGGATCTACTAAAATAATGAACTGCAGAGGATACAGCAGTGTGTAATAGGCCAGTAACAGGGATGCTTTATTCAGGAATAATAGAAAATATTTACTAGAGACAAAGGCTCGGATTCACAGACATCGGCGCACATTTATGCCGCCGTAGCGTATCTCCTGTACGATACGCCGACGCAGCGCAGAGAGGCAAGCACTGAATTCACAAAGCCAGTGCTCCCAAAACTGCGCTGGGTTTCCTAGGCGTAAGCCGGCGTAGGTGGAAATGGGCGTGAGCCATGCAAATGAGGCGTGACCCCATGCAAATGATGGGCCGAGCGCCAGACAGATACGTATAACGAACGGCGCATGTGCCGTCCCGTGGACGCATCCCAGTGCGCATGCTCAGAATCACGTCGGAACTACTCCCTAAGATACGTCGGATCACTGCCTACGGCGTGAACATAACCTATGCTCAGCCATATTCACGTTCATCGTAAACTACGTAAAATACGCCGGCTTGTGTTCCCTGGTGCAGTCCTTTGCATGGATGCTGCTGAGTTACACCTCCTTTATAGGGGAATAACTTTACGACGTACGTATAACTTACACGCACTTGCGTCGGGCACACGTACGTTCGTGAATCGCTGTATCTCCCTCATTTGCATATTTGAATGGAAAATCAATGGGAGCGCCAAATGCTTCCAGCGTAAATATGCACCCACTCTACGCTGGCGTAGGCAAGTTACGTCGGTGGGATGAAGCCTGTTTTTAGGCGTATCTTAGTATGTGGGTCCAGCGCACATATACGACGGCGCATATTTGCACTTACGCGGCGTATCTGGAGATACATTGGCGCAAGTGCTTTGTGAATCCGGCCAAAGTGTACAAGTGGGTTTAAGCTTTAAGTCATGGTCAAGTCCCCAGGTATAGTAAGAATGATGCCAGATGTATAGGTCATTCTATCCCAGGATGGAAGCAGCACCCTCTGATGCAGGTTGATAAGCCTATCACTGCAACAGGATCCTACAATCTTTCAGAATGGAGTGGTACCCAAGCACCATCCCTCTGGTTGATTGCTCGCATACAAAGGTTCCATCTTTTTTTTCAGGCCTTAGGGGCACATGGCCTGTATGGAATTACACATTAACTTGCTAGTCCATCTGGGTCTCCTCCAAGACCTGAGGCCCATTGATTGGTTGCCCAAGTGGCATGTGGGGAGCCTGGTGGAACCTTTCCAGCCCCCCACCACAAACATACTTTCATTCACTAACCCAGCAAACATTTCCAACCAAACTAGATATAACTGGAATTAACTCTTGTGACATCCCTTACTCTCAACAAGTGATGGCTGCAGGGCCGTCTTTAATATGGATTGGACCCTGGGCAAACATTTTCTTGCCCCCCCCCCCCCACCACCCATGAAATTTAGCTCTCCACCCCAACATCTCAAAAAACAAACACACACATAGAATTATAAAAAAAAAAAAAAAAGGAAGTTGACAGGTTGCAGAGACAAAACTGCGCCTCCCTGAATATTGCGCCCAGGGAAGCCGTACCGGCTGCCCCCCCACACTACGCCACTGCATGCAGCATTTTAAAATTTCAGTGGCCTTGAAATCCACCCTGCTTTTGCACCATGCGACTTACCTGCAGTTCCTGCACTGGCAAGCTTGCTGCATTTTTAAGTATGTGGGCCATGCATTTAAAAACACAGTGCGTTTGCATGACACAGTTAACGCAAATGCACTGTGTTTTTAAATGCATGGCCCACATACCTAAAAAAGCAGCAAGCTTGCCAGTGAAGGAACTGCAGGTAAGTCGCATGGTGCAAAAGCAGGATGGCTTTCAAGGCCACTGAAATTTTAAAATGCTGCATGCATCTTTTTTTTTTTGTGGGAAACGCAGGCATAGCAGCCCATTCAAATGAATAGGATGCTGTGCCTTTGAAAATGTGGCCCCCAACCTGCATACATGTGAATCAGGCCTAAAGTAGGCCCATCAAGCAGTGTCTGGTCTGGTGGTGGCCCAGGCCATGCAAATAAATCCTTCTGGACACAACCACAGCCTGGACTGGTCAGGATTTACTAACTAACTGTCTGGATTAACTACCTATATGGGGAGCAGGAGCCTAGGGAGGAGAAAGACCTACCTTGTCCGGTCCTGGTCAGCTCAGCTTGCTCTGATCAGTGGCTGCCTGAGCTGCCTCATTGACAGGAGCACTCTGCTTCGGCTCCACTGCGCAGTCCGACTCCTACCTCCCCGAGGCCTCCCGTCGTGTAGCGCACACACCATTCATGGCAAGGGGCGGGGTCAGAGCATCAGTGGAGCTCAAGGCCCCGCCCACTCCTCTCTCATTGCTAGAGAAAATATTCAGCAGCAGAGACTGCACAGTGCGCCGATGCCAGGCCCGGCCGGGTGCCGGCTTCTGTGCGCAGAAAGTTCAGTCAGGCGACGGGCGGACCGCGGCTTAAGGGGCAGCTCTGCTCAAATTGGGCCCCTAAAGATTGACAAGGCCCTGGGCAGCTGCCCCTTTTTGCCCTGTGGTAAATACGGCTATGGATGGCTGTGCTATACAGATTTTTAAGGAACCAACAACCAGTCCAGCATATATGATGCACTCTGCTGTATCTTCTGACTGCCTGTTACAACACAGCAAACAAAACCCTATTCTGACATGTATGATCTTTACCAAACACATTAAACAGATGTTTCTTGTATTCATTGCATTACTGGACTTGTAAACTGTTTACAGAGCAAACTGCAAATTGGTTTCTTCAGTGTTACATGGTATACAAAATATGGCAAATGTCACGCATGTTCAGTTCTTATGCATATTGTACCAACTGGCCGGATGTCTTAGTTGGGAAGCTGTGGTGCTCACGATACTGCTACAGGGTAGGTTCTCAAAGAGGATTGCTTTTCCCCACTTCCTCTCTGACTCAACTGCTTTGCGGTGCCTGCAGCTGCCGCAGCCGAGTCTCTCACTCTCTCTCATCACCAGGGCTGGACTGGCCCAGCCCGGTAGGCTGCCTGTCCTGAGGCTGCTTTGAGCTGTAGCTGACTGCAGCGATTCCCCTCTCTCCTGCGTGTATGACACCGGGCATCTCTCGCTGTGTTGGAGAGCTGGGTCTGTGTTCGGCTGTGCTGCCTGTGCTAGACCTGCTTGTGTGATAGTAGATGGAGATGGAACACTGATTGAAGGGGGACCTTGCTAGGGCACACTGCCCTGCCGAACACAGACCTACAGCTCCTGTTTGTTCCATGACACACGCCAGGAGAGGAGATACCTACTGTGTGTGATCGAGGCAATGCCATGGTGAGTGCCATGCACAGTGGGGCTTCATTCATATACAAAGTGGGGCTGCAGTCACATACAAAGTGGGGCTGCATTCATATACAAAGTGGGGCTGCATTCATATACAAAGTGGGGCTGCATTAATATACAAAGTGGGGCTGCATTAATAGACAAAAGTGGGACTGCATTCATAGACAAAAGTGGGACTGCATTCATAGACAAAAGTGGGACTGCATTCATAGACAAAAGTGGGGCTGCATTAATAGACAAAAGTGGGGCTGCGTTAATATACAAAAGTGGGGCTGCATTAATATACAAGTGGGGCTGCAGTAATATACAAAAGTGGGACTGCATTCATAGACAAAAGTGGGGCTGCATTCATATACAAAAGTGGGACTGCATTCATAGACAAATGTGGGGCTGCATTAATATACAAAAGTGGGGCTGCATTAATATACAAGTGAGGCTGCATTCATATACACAGTGGGGCTGCATTAATATACAAAAGTGGGACTGCATTAATATACAAAAGTGGGGCTGCATTTATATACAAAGTGGGGCTGCATTTATATACAAAATTGGGACTGCATTAATATACAAAAGTGGGGCTGCATTTATATACAAAAGTGGGGCTGCATTTATATACAAAAGTGGGGCTTCATTTATATACAAAAGTGGGGCTTCATTTATATACAAAAGTGGGGCTGCATTCATATACAAAAGTGGGGTTGCATTCATATACAACAGTGGGGCTGCATTCATATACAAAAGTGGGGCTGAATTTATATACAAAAGTGGGGCTGTATTCATATACAAAAGTGGGACTGCATTTATATACAAAAGTGGGGCTGCATTCATATACAAAAGTGGGGCTGCATTTATATACAAAAGTGGGACTGCATTTATATACAAAAGTGGGACTGCATTTATATACAAAAGTGGGACTGCATTCATATACAAAAGTGGGACTGCATTTATATACAAAAGTGGGACTGAATTTATTTACAAAAGTGGGGCTGAATTTATATACAAAAGTGGGACTGCATTTATATACAAAAGTGGGGCTGCATTTGTAGGTGTGCGCAGCCCATTGCATTAGGGTGTGCACGCCAAAGCTCAAACACATGTTCACCCTGTGCGCACGCCTATGGGTATACATATACACCCACTTAAATGCCCATAGCTTGGTCACAAATTCACTTTAAAGGTAGATAGTACCCACGAGAGGCAAACTCATGCAAGGCACTTAAGGGCCACCTATGTTTGTGTTCCAAATAAAGTAAAAAAAGAAAACGTCAGATGCTTAATCAGCTTGTTACTAGAAATGGAAGGTGCACGCAGGTGGGGCGATTCACAACAAAGACACAGTTCTCCTTTCTTTTTCTGGCTAGCAGAGTGTGTTTGTACATTTTTACAGCAGATAAAATGTGACCCTAAAGAATGAGTTGCAACAAATCTAAATATCATTGCATAAAGGAAGCTGTACTGCCGCACACCATGATCTGAAAATGATGTTTTCAGCAAAGTAATAGCTCTATAAACCCTACTGCTGGATGTGCACATCTTCCTGAACTTCCTTTGTGTCGTTAAATCCTTTTCTTCCGCAGCAAATGTCTTTTCATTGTCTCGCTGTGTAAAATGGTATAAAAATGTACAGTATCTTCCGTGCGAGCCAATTGTGTGTAAGACATTACACATGATTCCATTATGTATTATTCCTCATTCCATTTGTATGTGAAATGACAAAAGAGGGACACAATCCCACTGCAGTAATGGGACAGGTGGAAAGAAAAAGAAGGGTAAAATATTTTTTAAGTGACACCGCTTACTAAGTACTGGTAGTATGGAGTGGCTTTGTAACGCATTTGTTGTGTGTTGATGAATGCCAAAGGAAATAACGGCCTAATGTTAGTCTGGGCTCATTCAAAGTGTTTTAACAAAAATAACAAACATGTCATATGTACCTGCTCTGTGCATTAGTTTTGCACAGAGCAGCCCCAATCCTCCCTTTTTTTTGGGGGTGCCAAACTGCAGTCCTGGTTCCCCCCCCCTTTGTGTTCCCAATATCATGCCTCTTGCTATAGGGGCACTCAAGCAGGCTCGCTCCTGAGCCCTGCTCATGTGAATGGACATTGCTCATTCACACACGGAGTGTGGCTCAGCCCTGTTCAGCTCTTATCTCATTGGGTCACTGGTTGTGATTGACAGCAGCAGGAGCCAATGGCTACTGTGTGGGTCAATCAGGAGAGAGAGAGAGAGACCCTGAGGAGCCTCTGCTGTCATGCACATCGCTGGATCAAGATGGAGCTCAGATAAGTATAAGTACAAGTTTTCTTGTCAACTGAGGCTCGGGGGATTTAGTTTCAGGGGTTTCATCTTCATCATCCTCAAATAGAATTTGGGACTCTTCAACGTGTTGTGAATTGGGATTAGGGGATTGGGATAAGGAGATTGGGACTAGGGGATTGGGATTAGGGGATTGGGACTAGGGGATTGGGACAAGGGGATTGGGACAAGGGGATTGGGACTAGGGGATTGGGACAAGGGGATTGGGACTAGGGGATTGGGATTATGGTATTGGACAAAAAACAAATAGAATCAAGCGCTCACTAAGAAGAAATGAAGGGGATGGGAATATACGTATGGAAAATGGAATAGTATAAAGGTGAAACTTTAGAAAAAGGCTGAGGAATTAGGGAATAATTAATTGATTATATTAAAAACAATTATTAAAAATGATAATGTCCTTAAAATATTTGTGATAAGAGTTCAGTCCATGGGGTAATTCATGGAACGGTAGCACAAAAGTTTGTAGATTAAGTATATACTCTCTTGCTTGGAGGGCTGCCAGCTGTCAAGAAGAAGCAATTCTGGAGAAAACATAAAAAAGAACAAAAAGCGGCGCCCTCTAAGCGTAGTATGTAGTTTAATAAGGCAGACAAGCAACAGCAAATCATATGAGGGGTTACTCACAAAAGTAGAGGGAACACAGGTGTTTATATACTGGTTTCATCTGAGGATAAAGTCCGGAAAGTGTAGACTCTGCTGGGAAGATCTTTAGTGCAGGCTCCAGGCAGCGTGATGGTAGATCCACACGTTGATGGCCGTGGGGGGTGTCTCTGGGGATCCCCGGATGATATCACAGCACTAGTACTGGGGGAAACAGAGACGCCACATTCGGCGTGGTGGAGCGCAGCCGTGGAGCGCAAAACAGTCATACGTCACTTCCGGGTGAAGCCTCAGGGTGATGCGCGCGTTCGAGACATGCGTGTCTCTTCGTCAGGCTCTATGGGGGCCATCTTTGGTGAGGGACAGAAGAACAGCTCAGACGGAGCTGATTGGTTGGTATTACCATACCCGGAAATCAACTTAGCACGGCGGGGAATCGAAAACCAGGCAAACAAAAAAAATCAATAAGGACATTATTTTTAAGAAATCTCACAGAGGGATAATATGAAAAGGGCATAAGCATACAGGACTTGTAAAGTTGTAACATATTGAGAGGAACTGGATTTAAACAATAAAGTCAATTCTATAAAACGGACTACCAATAAGGAATGTACACAAGAACCGTATGAGTAAATGCATAACCATATATAGAATGAAATTTATTGGACTTGCTAAAATATTGTCTCACACACAACTATTTCGAAAGTGATGGTGAGTTCTTTATACAGGTTCAAGGAACAGCCATGGGAGCTAATTTTGCACCTAGTTATGCAAACTTAACCATGGGTTACTGGGAACTCCACCACATATGGTATAATAATCCTTTTGCCTCTCACCTTGTATTTTTCGGTAGGTACATAGATGATATTGTTATCATCTGGGATGGTCCCGGTGAGTTAATCCCCAAGTTCCTGGAACACTGTAACTCCAATACCATGGGCCTTTCCTTTACAGCAGTCACTGATGACAAAACCCTAGCCTTTCTAGATCTGGAGCTTTCATATGACAATACCACCATCTGTGCCCAAAACTTTGTAAAACCCACTGCTGGGAATTCCTTTTTACATTATCGGAGCTGCCATCATCCCCGTTGGCTAAAGAATATCCCTAAAAGCCAATTTTGTCGTCTTAAACACAATTGTACCAGACACAAGGACTATATCACTCACGGCCAAAAATTAAAAGACAAGTTTTCTGAAAAAGGATATCCTGTCGATCTTATTGAAGGTGCCTTTCAACATTATTCGCACACAGAATTAATCCCTAGAGCTAATAAGACACAGGATGAAAAGGATGAGACAATACCAATAGTGCGTTTTGTTACACAATTCCATAGCCAATTCAGGCAAATGGAAAGGATCCTTGCCAAACATTGGCCTATCCTAAAAGAAGACCCACACCTGAAAACCTCGTTAGCCGAACGCCCTATAGTAAGCTATAGAAGAGCCAAAAACATAAAGGCAAGTATAGCGCCTAGCAAAATAAAGAATAACGATAAACGAAACAATAACACCGCCTCCTTGACTTTCTTCCACATCAAAGGGATGTACCAATGTAAAAAAGCCCGTTGTCTTACCTGTCCACATGTGACCCATCGACAGAAAGACTTCACTTGCAAAGGAAAGCAGTATACCCTACCAGATTTTTTTACATGTTCCTCGGAATATGTCGTGTACTGTCTCACCTGCCCCTGCGGCCTCTTCTACGTGGGCCGTACCATTCGGACATTAAGGAAGAGGTTTGGTGAACACCGGAATTTCGTTGATAAAGGCCTAGAAAAGTACAGTGTTGCTAGGCACTTTAAAGAGGTCCATCAACAATCCTCTTCAGAACTTCGAGTTTGGGTCATAGAGTCCATATCCAGATCTCTACCCCAGGCCGAGAGATACAAAAAACTTTGCGAACGCGAAAATTATTGGATCTTCACCCTAGACTGTCTATCGCCCCGAGGCCTGAACGAGGGACTAGAAATAAATATTTTATTGTAATTTTTTATCATAACATTTTTTTATCAATTCCTATCAATTTCTATTAATTAATTGGTTATTTATATGTATATATATATATATACATATATGTATACGTATTTTTAATTAATTTATCCCTATATATATATGTATTTTTTAATTAATTGGTTATTATTATAATTATAATCATATTATAATATATTTTTCTACAATGTATACTCTTATCATTGCAATTATTTTTAATAATATCGTAGTATTCCCTTTTTGAATTGGAAATACAATATAGTCCCGGATTATTATATCTTATCCTGATGTTTTAACCTTTCTGAAATTAAGTCTGGATTATAGTAATTTTCTCTTTTCTTTTTTTCTTATTTCTTTCATTTATCCCCACACCTTCTTAGTGTTTCATATACATTGATATGTCCTATGAGTGAGTTCATTCTATATATG
Source organism: Rana temporaria (assembly GCF_905171775.1). NCBI lineage: Eukaryota > Metazoa > Chordata > Amphibia > Anura > Ranidae > Rana > Rana temporaria. The sequence goes on along the minus strand of NC_053489.1, from coordinate 599,686,570 downwards.
GTTATGCATTTACTCATACGGTTCTTGTGTACATTCCTTATTGGTAGTCCGTTTTATAGAATTGACTTTATTGTTTAAATCCAGTTCCTCTCAATATGTTACAACTTTACAAGTCCTGTATGCTTATGCCCTTTTCATATTATCCCTCTGTGAGATTTCTTAAAAATAATGTCCTTATTGATTTTTTTTGTTTGCCTGGTTTTCGATTCCCCGCCGTGCTAAGATGATTTCCGGGTATGGTAATACCAACCAATCAGCTCCGTCTGAGCTGTTCTTCTGTCCCTCACCAAAGATGGCCCCCATAGAGCCTGACGAAGAGACACGCATGTCTCGAACGCGCGCATCACCCTGAGGCTTCACCCGGAAGTGACGTATGACTGTTTTGCGCTCCACGGCTGCGCTCCACCACGCCGAATGTGGCGTCTCTGTTTCCCCCAGTACTAGTGCTGTGATATCATCCGGGGATCCCCAGAGACACCCCCCACGGCCATCAACGTGTGGATCTACCATCACGCTGCCTGGAGCCTGCACTAAAGATCTTCCCAGCAGAGTCTACACTTTCCGGACTTTATCCTCAGATGAAACCAGTATATAAACACCTGTGTTCCCTCTACTTTTGTGAGTAACCCCTCATATGATTTGCTGTTGCTTGTCTGCCTTATTAAACTACATACTACGCTTAGAGGGCGCCGCTTTTTGTTCTGGATTATGGTATTGGGACTAGGGGATTGGGATAAGGGGATTGGGACTAGGGGATTGGGACTAGGGGATTGGGAATAGGGGATTGGGATTATGGTATTGGGACTAGGGGATTGGGATAAGGGGATTGGGACTAGGGGATTGGGACTAGGGGATTTGGATTAGGGGATTGGGACTAGGGCATTGGGATTATGGTATTGGGACTAGGGGATTGAGATTAGGGGATTGGAATTAAGGGATTGGGACTTATCCTAAACCTGCACCCTTGCACTCACTTGTACTGGCTTTTTGCTGTCGATGAAGGACAATCTAGTCTTGGATGTGATGGGCAACAATTTCATCCCACACTTTATTTTTGTCGGTTTCTGTTGGCATAATTTGGGTTTTTCAGATCCCACAGCTCCGAATAGGTCCGTAGAGAGTGGATGAAATCCTCTGGCTCAAAGCAACAGGTCCTTGTCTGACTGTAAATCTCTGCTCTGGCCTGCATTTCCTGCTGGTTTTCACCCTCCATACTGTCTTCTCTCCTCTCAACAGTATTTCCTAATATCCCAGCATCCTACACTGCACTCCAGTCATGTGACCTTCCCACAGCTTCAGGGCCCTTTTCACAAGTTTTTATGGCGCTTTTAAAGTGCTTACTATTCATTTCAATGGAGAGGGGCGTTTTTGAGGCGCTTTTTAAAGTGTTCCAAACATGCTCATAAATTGCTGCACCGCTCCAGTGTGAAAGCATCTATTGAAATGAATAGGAAGCTGTTTTAAAGCACTTTTCAAGCTCTATTTTTAGCACAAATGTGCCTGAAAAGCACCTCAGTGTAAAAGGGGTATAATTGTTCTTGTTTGGTTTGGACTTTCCTCTGCACTGTGCTGGGGGGACTGTGAGGAGCTTGTAAAACCTTAGTAAGGAATAGAGCTGTCCCAGTGACGTAGCATAGTGTGCGTCAGAGGGGGACGGGGTCACGTGACGCGTGGCCCGCCTCCCCTATAAAAGAAATGTCAAGCTCCGGCGCGTCATTCGCGGAGCTGTGCTCTGAATGGATGGATCTTCTCATCGCTGGACCAATCGTGGGCGAGAACACCCGTACACCCTTTTGCTGGAGAACTCACCCGCCGCTGGATACAAGACAACGATGGATCAGGGAGCAGCATGGATCGTCTATTTTCACGGCTGGATTTTTATTTGGTTTAAAGTGGTTGTAAACCCACTTTTTTTACTTTTACCTACAAGTAAGCCTATAACAAGGCTTACCTGTAGGTAAGGAGAATATCTCCTAAACCTGTATTCCCCTCGCAATGCACCACGGCGATCTACGGCGAAAGGACCGGCGGCCGCCGGACCTTGCCGAGTTTTAAATCTCCCGCATGCGCGCGGGAGTGCCGTCATCGCCGCTCCAGCCAATCACAGCGCTGGAGCGGCGATACCCAGAAGAAACGCCGAGGCAAGATGAAATCTCGCTCGGCGTGGACCAGGTAAGTGCTACACACCTCGTTCCGAGGTAAGTATTTCATAATGAGCTAATATGCGGTGAATATTAGCTCATTATGACTTTTGCCTTGCAGGAGAAAAAAAAAAAATTGATGCGGGTTTACAACCGCTTTAATTAATAAAGTATTTTGTTCAACGGTGTGTGTGTTTTTTTTTCAGACAACTACTATTTTCACTTCCTTCGTGAAATTACCCCATTACCATTTCACACAGGGGGGGGTCAGGATCTGGGGGTCCCCTTTGTTAAAGGGGTCTTCCAGATTCTGATAAGGTGTCCGCTCAACTCTAGTTATAACACACACTAGGGAACACAGTTAACCCGTTGATTGCCCCCTAGTTTTAACCCCTTCCCTGTCAGTGACATTTACACAGTAATCAGTGCATTTTTATAGCACTGATCACTATATAAATGCCAATGGTCCCAAAATGGTGTCAAAAGTGTTCGATGTGTTCGCCATAATGTTGCAGTCCTGATAAAAAATCGCAGGTCAACGCCATTACTAGTAAAAAAAAAAAATTATAAAAATGCCATAAATCTATCCCCTATTTTGTAGACGCTATAACTTTTGTGCAAACCAATCAATATACGCTTATTGCGATTTTTTTTTTACCAAAAATATGTAGAAGAAAACATATACGCCTAAACTGAGGAAAACATTCGCTTTAAAAAAAAAAATTGGGGATATTTATTACAGCAAAAAAGTACAAAATATTGTGCTTTTTTTTTTCAAAATAGTCGCTCTTTTTTTGTTTAAAGCGCAAAAAATAAAAAACGCAGAGATGATCAAATACCACCAAAAGAAAGATCTATTTATGAAAAAAAGGACGTAAATTTTGTTTGGATACAACTTCGCATGACCGCGCAATTGTCAGTTAAAGCGACGCAGTGCCGTATCGCAAAAAAATGGCCTGGTCATTGAGCAGCCAAATCTTCTGGGGATGAAGTGGTTAAATAAGCACTGCCCTCACCAAAGATGGCCTCGAAGTTCAATCAGGGCACCAGTGTCCAATCAGACAGCTAGTTCCCTGATGAGAGCATGAAGTCTTATGCCTCGTGCACAGGACCAGTTTTCCCGGCAGGAAAACTGCCATGACAGTTTTTCGTGTGTATGCTAAATTGCAGTTTTCCCGGCAGGAAAAAAGAGAACATGTTCTTTATTTTCCTGCCGGATTCCTGGCGCTTTTTTTTCTCTGCAGTTTTCCAATCTTAAACACTGCGAGGCAGTGCCGATGGAGCATACACATGGACGGGATTCCCGACCAAAGCTCTCATGGCAGTTTTTCTGTTGGGAAACCCGGCCGCGTGTAGGGGGAAAACCGATCAGGTTCTCGGTTTTCCCCTAGGTTTTCCCGGCAAACTAAGTTCTCCACATCCTTCTTTCCTTTCTGCATTGCCGCATAAACCTAGCGCCACCTACAGAAGGGAATATAGACTGTACCTGCCTACCAGCTGTCATGCTTAACAGAGGTTGACCACAATATTACAGTGCTAGCTTTATTGAATAATATTAACCCCCCTGGCGGTATTCCCGAGTCTGACTCAGGGTTACATTTTTTTGCTGCGATCGGTAACCTCGAGTCAGACTCGGGCTCGCCTCGCTGAATCCACAGGTAGTGTTTACTTACCTTGTCCCTGGATCCAGCGATGCCACCGCGCTGTGTGAGCGAGCGGGTCCTCGCTCGATTCACACAGTGCCTCTGTGTGCCGCCGATCTCCGTTCCCTGCCACGTTACGATGCATGGGGGCGGGGAACGGCGCCAAATTTAAAAAAGTAAATAAACACATTACATACAATATACTGTAATCTTATAGATTACAGTACTGTATGTAAAAAATACACCCCCCCCCCCCCTTGTCCCTAGTGGTCTGCCCAGTGCCCTACATGTTCTTTTATATAATAAAAACTGTTCTTTCTGCCTGCAAACTGTAGATTGTCCATAGCAACCAAAAGTGTCCCTTTATGTCAAAAATGATTTTAGAGCAACTAGAAAACAGCGATAATAAATTATAATCACTTGCAGAATTGTGCGATAGCGTTTTGTGGGGAAATTCATCATAAAAAAATAAAAGTAATGACAGCGACAATTCTGCAACTGAGCAAATTTCAGTGAATTTGAGCTGATTACATTATTGAATAATTTTTATTATAATTATATTATTATTTGTTATAATTATTTATAATTATTTATTATATTATAATTTATAATTTTGTTTTTAAAAAAAAATCATACCTGGGATGCCTACTAGACTCTTGTTTGGTCAGATTTAAAGCGGGAGTTCACCCAAATTATTTTTTTTAACATTAGATTGATGCTCATTTTGTCAAGGGGAATCGGGTAGTTTTTTTAAAATCGAAGCAGTACTTACTGTTTTAGAGAGCGATCTTCTCCGCCGCTTCCGGGTATGGTCTTCGGGACTGGGCGTTCCTATTTGATTGACAGGCTTCTGACGGTCGCATACAACGCGTCACGAGTAGCCGAAAGAAGCCGAACGTCGGTGCGGCTCTATACAGCACAAGCGCACCGACGTTCGACTACTTTCGGAAAATCGTGACGCGATGTATGCGACCGTCGGAAGCCCGTCAATCAAATAGGAACGCCCAGTCCCGCAGCCCATACCCGGAAGCGGCGGAGAAGATCTATCTCTAAAACGGTAAGTACTGCTTCGATTTTAAAAAAACTACCCGATTCCCCTTGACAAAATGAGCATCAATCTAATGTTAAAAATTTACTTTTCGGGTGAACCTCCACTTTAAGTGAGTTATTCCTAAGAATTACAGGCCTACAGTATAAAACGCCAAATTTCCTTGCAAATAATGGTACCGCTTTCAGCACCTAAAATCTGAAATAATCATACCGCTAGGGAGGTTAAAGTGGAGTTCCACCCATAAATATAACATTACATCAGTAGTTTTAAAAAAATGTCATTAGTCCTTTACGAATTTTTTTTTTTTAGATGCCTTCAAAGTGTTGTTGCTAGGCAGAATAGTTAATCTTCCCACTTCCTGCACCTAGGTGCTTAATGCACCGCACAGACTCCTGGGAATGTAGTGGGTGTAACTTACCAGGAGTCTGTGCACTCCCCAGTCTCAAAGAATCATGTGACTTGGACAGTACAGGTGCTGAAACCTGATCTGACACTGCTTGTGCAGCACTGAGCATGTGCAAGGCTGAAATCCAGGAAGTCATACAGTCTGGCTTCATGATGCCCACACTTAAGATGGCCCCAGTCAATTTTATAAAGTGTCTAAATGCTGTAACAACCTAACAAAACGGACCTTAGTTTACAGACTAACTTTACTAGAATACATTAAGCTTGTGTGTTACAGGGGTATTGATATTTAAAATTGAAATTGTGGCCGGAACTCCGCTTTAAAGGGCAGGAACTAAGGAGGGATAAAAAATATTACTCTTCACAATAACACCTTAATTTTGCTGTCATCCAATAACCCCTATAATCTTTACATATTGCAAATATACCACCAAATATAAACAAACTTGCCTTAGCATTACCCTGTCTATGAAATGATTTTATTTTAGGCATTTTGGCCCTTTACAAGACTTTTGAGAAAGATGGCTTTTTGCACATTGTCTAAAGATGACTGATTGGTAGAGAAGATAAAGAATGATACTCGGCAGTGTGTGCAGATGTCGGAAAGGTTGGACCATGAGGGAGAGACTCGTGTCTGTTAATATGTGCTAAGTGCTGTAAGCCACAATTAATTTACAGTTCCCAGTATAAAGCAGAGGCCATTCTCCAGAAGTTGGAATAAAATCAAAATACAGCTGGCAAAGGAGAGAGCACTCAGGTGAAAGTGTCTGTTGAAATGAAATAAAGAAATGCATTATGGGAAGGGAAGTACAGGTCTCGCTAGATAGCAGCCGCAGCACAATAATCTAGAAAGCCAGGTACAACTTCAGATAACATAAATGGGGATTTTTTTTTCTTTTAAACAATCCGTGAAGGTTCATGCACAGCGTGGAAAGGAAAAAAAAATAAATCCCAGAGTTGAAGAAGTAAAGTAAGAACGGATTTGAGATGTTTGCTGTTTTGTGCCCTGAAGTTCTTATTCTGCATTTATTTGTTTAATAGGCTACTGGTATTGCAAACATGTACACTGTGCTAAGCTCAGCTCTGTTTGCCTAGATTTCATTTTAAGAATTGTTTAATTGAACTTGTGCTTTTATTAAAAACAGAGAGAGTGACATGGAAGGAATTTGCAATATTACTCTCTGCTTTCTGGAGCTTTGAACCAAAGCCTCGTACACACGATCAGATTTTCTGCAGACAAAGCGTAGGACTTTTGTCCCGAAGGACGTTGGCCATGAACTTGTCTTGCATACAAACGGAAAATTGTCGGCCAAGAAAAGCCAAGAAACGCGAAGCTACGTGATTTTTCAGCTCTTTAGCGCCACCCTTTGGAAAACTTCTGCTAATGTTGTGTTATGGTGAGCATTGCTTCCGTGTATGCGTGTTTGTACTTTGGAGTTTTGTCCGATGAAAATCCGCCAACACACAATTATTGGCAGACAATTTTAAAGCATGCTATCCCACATTTATCTGTGGAAAATCCGACAACAATTGTCCGATGGAGCATACAAATGGTCAGATTTTCTGACAACAGCCTGTCGTCACACAATTCCCATTGGATAATCCAATCGTGTGTACGAGGCTTAAGGCACAAAACAGAAAATGATGTATATTTTTCTCTAATATGTATGTACAGCAGGCACTAAAATGAATGGGCCAGATTCACATAGATCTGAGGCGGCGTAACGTATCTCATTTACGTTACGCCGCCGCAAGTTTTATGGGCAAGTGCTTGATTCACAAAGCACTTGCCTGTAAAGTTGCGGCAGCGTAGCGCAAATCCCCCGGCGCAAGCCCGCGTAATTCAAATCAGCCGCGTAGGGCCGAACCTAATGCACATGCGCCGTCCCTAAAATTTCCCGACGTGCATTGCGATTAATGACGTCGCAAGGACGTCATTGGTTTCGACCTGAACGTAATTGACGTCCAGCCCTATTCACGGACGAGTTACGCAAACGACGTTAAATTTCCAAATTTCGACACGGGAACGACGGCCATGCTTAACATAGGATACACCACCTAGGGGGCATGTTTATCTTTACGCCGCGTATCTCTTACGGAAACGGCGTATCTTTACTGCGACGGGCAAGCATACGTTCGTGAATCGGCGTAACTACTCATTAGCATATTCTACGCCGACCTCAATGGACGCGCCACCCAGCGGCCATTGTAAATATTGCACCCTAAGATACGACGGAGCAGGCCGTCATATCTTAGGCATGTTTAAGTGTATCTCAGTTTGAGAATACATTTAGACATACGACGGGCTTAGATTCGGAGTTACGCCGGCGTAACTCTTTGTGAATCTGGCCCAATAGGTGTAAATGGGGCCTCCCCTGGTGAACTTTATGAAAACAGTCAGGATCTGCTTAGCCAGCAACTTAAAAGACATTAAAGCACAACTCCAAAAATGTAAAAATCAACCCTTGAAGTAGCCCCCCCACCCCCCACATGCAAGGGTCATTATGTCCATAGCTCCCAAATGTCCCTGATTTTGAGGGACTGTCCCTGATTTGGAGCAATGTCTCTCTGTTCCTCATTCCTCCTCATGTGTCCCTCATTTTGGTCTGATCTAAACAGATATATATAAGATACACTTATCCTGCATTCCGTGGCTATGGGCGCCAAATGCTGGGCTCATGAGCGCGCCCGCAAGGTAACCCCCCAGAAGAGCACTTCCTAGAGGAGGCTATCTGATGCAGGGAGGAGCAGAGAGAGCCACTGGGGGACCCCATAAAACAGCATTCGGGGCCGCTTTGTGCAAAATGAGCTGCACAGTGGAGGTAAGTATGACATGTTTGTAATTAAAAAAAAAAAAATCTAACCTTTAGTATCACTTTAATTATCTACCCCTAGATTGAACAAGAAATTAACCCTTAAAGTATGGGAGGTCTCACTGCAAGGATGGATTTTTTTATTTTCCTGTAGTTGGGCTGTAAACATTTAATTAAGAGTATTGTACAGCAGTTTACAGAGTGCCACAGTCTGGGCTATATAAGGTATAGTACACCTTTAAGTCATGCAAGCTGGCTTGGAATTGCTGGACTTGGAGAACCCAACAGGAGACCCAAAGCATATTGTGCTGCCTCTAGCAGTTCTATGGGCAATGCAGTTGCTTCTATGTACACTATATTACCAAAAGTATTGGGACACCTGCCTGTACACGCACCTGAACTTTAATGGCATCCCTGTCTAAGTCCATAGGGTTCAATATGGAGTTGGCCCACCCTTTGCAGCTATAACAGCTTCAACTCTTCTGGGAAGGCTGTCCACAAGGTTTAGGAGTGTGTCTATGGGAATGTTTGACCATTTTTCCAGAAACGCATTTGTGAAGTCAGGCACCGATGTTGGACGAGAAGGCCTGGTTCGCAGTCTCCGCTCTAATTCATCTTGTTCTAACGGGTTAAGGGTGCAAGCCAATCAAGTTCCTCCACCCCAAACGTACTCAAGTCTTTATGGATCTTTCTTTGTGCACTGGTGTACAGTCATGTTGGAACAGGAAGGGGCCATCCCCAAACTGTTCCCACAAAGTTGGAAGTATGAAATTGTCCATAATGTCTTGTTATGCTGACATCTTAAGAGTTCCCTTCACTAGAACGAAGGGGCCAAGCCCTGAAAAACAACCCCACACCATAATCCCCCTCCATCAAATGATTTGGACCAGTGCACAAAGCAAGGTCCATAAAAACATGCATAGCTCCCAACTTACCTACATTGTACCCAAATAAAATTGAAGTCCTTTTTTTCCCCCACAAATAGAGTTTTCTTTTGGTGGTATTTGATTACCTCTGCGGTTTTAATTTTTTGCACTATAAACAAAAAAATATAGACAATTTTGAAAAAAAAATTTTTTTTACTTTCTGCTATAAAACGTATAAAATAATAAAATGTAAAAAATCTAATTTCTTCATAACATCAGTAGATACGCCGTCGTAACTCTGAATCTACGCCGTCGTAAATTTAAGCGTATTCTGGAAACCAGATACGCTTAAATTAGGCTAAGATACGAGCGGCGTAAGTCTCCTACGTCGTCGTATCTTAGGGTGCATATTTACGCTGGCCGCTAGGTGGCGCTTCCCTCGATTTCAGCGTAGAATATGCAAATGAGCTGGATACGCCGATTCAGAAACGTACGTGCGCCCGGCTGATTTTTTTTACGTTGTTTGCGTAAGGCTTTTTCCGGCGTAACGTTACTCCTGCTATATGAGCATCATGTGCTGGTCAGAGCGAAGGGACTATTTCTTCAGTTTCGGGTGCATGCCCATTCAGCTCCGCTCGCATGTTCTTCTGCCTTGGCTCAAGTCCCGGCCAGCCGCCTGCCTGTTTATCTCCTTGCCTTCCCTGGCGTAGTGATCTTCCTCCGCACCCCACCCAATAGTAGCCGGGCCCAGAGAGTAATACTTGACAGGCTGTGAGGCGGGTGGTGATGGGCTGATTGCCGCCATTACTAGTAAAAAAAAAAAAATTTGTCCCCAGGTTTCATTTAAAAAATCTGGTCACCTTAGGTCAGGGGTCTCCAAACTTTTCAAACAAAGGGCCATTTTATTGTTCTTCAGCCTTTAGGAGGGCCGGATTGTGGCTACCGGGGTAGAAAATGCCCCGGGCCCAGCATTGGTGAGAATAAATATGGCCTCATAGTTTGCGATCAGTAGGATAAGGAGTAGTGCCCCTATTAGTAGGAGTAATTGTATGTCATCATTGGTATCACTGGAAGAAAAAGTGCCCCCTTGTTGGAGTCAGTGGGAAGAATAGTGCCTCATATCAGTGGGAGGAATAATGTCCTGAGGGCCGGATAAAGGCTAGCAAGGGCCACATCTGGCCCTCGGGCCGCAGTTTGGAGACCCCTGTCTTAAAGCGGTGGTTCACCCTTATTAACATCTTTTTAGCCTAAAATTCGGCATTGTAGCGCGAGCTACAGTATGCCTGTCTTTATTTTTTTATCCCCGTACTCACTGTGCACTCGTAGATAGAAGATTACGACTCCCCGCAGGGAATGGGCGTTCCTATGGAGAGGGAAGGTGATTGACGGCCGGCTCTGGCACGTCACGCTCCCCGAAGACAGCCGGAACAGGTCTCGGCTCTTCACGGCGCTATACGGCGCCTGCGCACAGACTATGCGCAGGCGCCGTGAAGAGCCAAGTCCTATTTCGGCTATTTCCGGAGAAGCGTGACGTGCCAGAGCCGGCCGTCAATCACCTTCTCTCTCCATAGAAACGCCCATTCCCCGCTGGGAGTCGTAATCTTTTATCTACGAGTGCACAGTGAGTACGGGGATAAAAAAATAAAGACAGGCATACTGTAGCTCGCGCTACTATGCCGAATTTTATGCTAACATTTTTTATTTTTTTTTTATCAATAGGGTGAACCCCCGCTTTAAGTAAACCCATTCATAAAACAGTTTCATTTCCGACATGTTCCGGGAATGTAACACTATCATTGGTTGTGCTCTCATCCAATGGCTGGTGTCTAAACTGATCACATGTGCAGCATCATGGCAGTTGTAGATTAAACATAGGCAAAGATGGCAGCTTCCTTGGCTGAAAACAATGGGAGGGTTTACTTCCACTTTTGGAGTCAGAATGCAAGTGCTCCGGGTGTGTTGGTCTTGCAATTCCAATGGCAGAGGTGACAATAAAAAAATTCATTTCCAAAAACTGAAGCCCATTCATAGAAAATCAAGAAAACAAATATATTATGAGTCCCATTGGAAATACTAAGATATTTTAGTATAGTAACTGCAAATGAATACGTACTGAAAAAGCCACTCGTTTCCCTTTAAAAATGTATTCTTATACCAGTAAGTCCGAGGATAAAAGAAATGTCAAAATAAAAATGTATCAATGTACTGTTTGTTGCTGAGGCTCAGAAACGCATGTGACTAAATTCAAAACAGCACACTTTTATAGAAAACAAATCATGCGGAAAGAGTATGAAAAATTATGTTTACCTAAGGCCAGCAGAATCACAGCACAGACCCCAGCATAAAAGTCACATTACATTTTCTGGCTTATATATCATGACAAAAATGGGGCGATTGTGGGGAGAGGAAAAGAAAAATGTTAAATCACGGAGACTATGAATTGACTTCCCCGCTACAGGAGCATATTGTTACGCCCTACAATTGCATCTTGATCACAGATACTGTACTGAGCCCAGGCTGCTCACAAATAGAGATTGGCAGCTTTTCCAGGGTAAACATTTCCCATAATCTTGCTGGCAGTCAGCAATAAACATCGGAGACATTGAGAATAAGAAAGTGCAGACAATAACAAAGACATGCTTCCCGTTCTTACCTTTACTGTCCTTGAATCTCTCTTTTTTTTTTTAGCAGCATATTATTTAAAATAAGCTATTTCCAATAAAGGCACAACATAATGGATTTCTGCATGGACCAGGAGATGGGAATTTCGAATTGGTCCCGCATCTCCACCTGCAGATAACATTTGGAATGACAGTGGGGTAGATTCAGGAACGATTTACGATGGCGTATCCATAGATACGCCGCGTAAATTCAAAGCTACGCCAGCGTATCTATTTTCTGTATTCAGAAAGCTAGATACGCCGACATTAGCCTAAGATACGACTGGCATAAGTCTCTTACGCCGTCGTATCTTAGGGTGCATTCTCACGCTGGCCGCTAGGTGGCGCTTCCGTAGTTGTCAGCGTAGAGTATGCAAATTACATACTTACGCCGATTCACAAACGTACGTGCGCCCAGCGGTATTTTTTTACGTCGTTTGTGTAACTCGTTTTCGTCGTAAAGTTGCTCCTGCTATTAGGAGGCGCAGCCAATGTTAAGTATTGACGTCGTTCCCGCGTTACGATTTGAAAATTTTACGTTGTTTGCGTAAGTCGTCCGTGAATGGCGCTGGACGCCATTTACGTTCACGTCGAAACCAATGACGTCCTTGCGACGTCATTTAGCGCAATGCACGTTGGGAAATTTTAGGGACGGCGCATGCGCATTACGTTCGGTGTGGGAACGCGCTTAATTTAAATGATCCACGCCCCCTACCGAATCATTTGAATTACGCGCGCTTACGCCGGCCCCTTTTACGCTACGCCGCCGCAAATTACGGAGCAAGTGCTTGGTGAATACAGCGCTTGCTCCTGTAATTTACGGCGGCGTAGCGTAAAGTCGATACGCTGCGCCGCCGTATCAGTGCGCGCCCCTACCTGAATCTACCCCAGTGTGACCATACACATTGAGTGGTCATCTATAAACACTGGCCCAGATTCAGGTAGAATGGAGCAATATTTGCGTGGGCAAAGAGCAAAGATTTTTCTCTGCGCCCACGCAAATATTTCCATTTGCCCAGCGATTCACGGAGCAGTAGCTCTGTAAATTGCGCGGGCGCTATGCTAATTAGCCCTGCGTAAGGGCGCCTAATGTAAATGATCCCGCCGGGGACGGGAATCATTTAAATTAGGCGCGCTCCCGCGCCGACCTAACAGCGCATGCTCCGTCGGGAAACTTTCCCGACGTGCATTGCGGCAAATGACGTTGCAAGGACGTCATTTGCTTCTAAGTGAACGTGAATGGCGTCCAGCGCCATTCACGGTTCACTTACGTAAACGACGTGAAATTTAAATTTCACGGGCGGGAGGCGCAGCTATACTTTAGCATTGGCTGCGCCTGCTATTAGCAGGAGCAGCCTTATGCTAAAGGCGCCTTACGGAAACTCCGTACCTTGCGTACGCAGGGCCCGCGCAACTTTTGTGAATCGGTGGTAGTATGCAATTTGCATACTACACGCCGATCACAAAGGCCGCGCCCCCTAGCGGCCAACGCAAGAATGCAGCCTGGGATGTGAAGGCATAAGGAGGCTTATGTTTGTCACATCCTAGGCTGCATTCGGTGTAACGAGGTTCCTGAATCAGGAGCACTCGTTACACCGGAGCAAGTAAGCACTTGCGCCGCGCAACTATGGTTGCGCGGGCGCAAGTGCTTCTTGAATCTGGGCCACTATTGCTTTTGAAAGAGCAGTATTTTAACCACTTCAATACAGGGCGCTTTCACACCTTCCTGCCCAGGCCAATTTTCAGCTTGCAGCGCTGTCGCTGTTTAAATGACAATTGCACGGTCATGCTACACTGCACCCACATTTTTATTAGCTTTCTTTTGGTGGTAAAACTCTGCGTTTTTTATTTTTTGCTAAACCAATAAAATGTATTAAATAAGTAAGTTTTCTCCTTCACTGATGGGCACTGATAAACTGCACTGATGGGCACTGATAAGGTGGTACAGGTGAGGTGGCACCAATGAGATGGTACTGATGAGGTGGCACTGACAATGGGCACTGATAGGCTGCACTGATAGGTGGCACTGGTATACGGCACTGATGGACATTGATAGGCGGCACTGGTGGGCACTCATAGGTGGCACTGGTGGGCACTGATAGGTGACACTGATGGGCACTGAAAGGCTGCACTGATGGGTACTTATGAGTGGCACTGATAGATGGCACTGATGGGCACTGATAGGTGGCACTGATGGGCACTGGAAGGTGGCACTGATGGACACTCATGGTTGGCACTGATAATTTCACTGATGGGCATTGCTGGTGGCACTGGCAGGCATATTTCATGGGCACTGATTGGCATTTCCCTGGTGGTCTTGGGTGGCAAACCTGGTGGTCCAGTGTGGTTGCCATCCCTTGTCATCCTAGAGGCAGCCTGGTGGTTCTGGGGTGGGCATCCGAGGGGGGCTGCACTGATAAACAATCAAAACAGACCCCCCTTTCAGGAGAGCAGCCGATCGGCTCTTCTCTACTCGCGAGTGAGGAAAAGTGAGTGAGAAAAAGCCGCTCAACGGCTCTTTTTGTTTACATCGTGATCAGACGTGATTGGACATGGCTGATCACGTGGTAAAGAGTCTCTGTCAGAGACTCTTTATCTAGATCGGAGTTGTGGTGTGTCAGACGTTCGATCAGGATAACAGAACCACTTTGCCGCCGTCATTTTGCTATATGGTGGGCAGCAAGTGGTTAAGGATCAGAATCGCACAGGGATGCGGACCAAAATCAGTCTGTATATGCAGTAAGGCATGCTTGTTATACTCACTGTGGAACCTAAGGGGTTGATCCTCTGCATTGTGTAAAAATGCTGTTTGATCCTGTCTTCTCTAATCAATCCCTTCTTTAACTGTCCCCAATCCATCTTCTGATAAGACTGAGCCTTGGGGGCAAGCTGCTCAGTTTGGTATGTATTGCTTTGATAAAGCACAATTAGTGTGCAAAACATGTAAGCCGTGCCTCCCTTGCTTGTACATGTAGTGCTCCTCGTGTTCTTCATGATTTTATGTGAATAAAGGCATTTGGATCTCAGTTTGGGGTGCAGCCACCCGGACTTTCCTTTCATTATTGCTAGAGAGTGGTTTTTTTTTTCTTGGTAAAGTGTTCCAATGCGATTTCAGCTCATTTGCCTGCACCAATATTTTTGCAGCCTATTCATTTGAATGGGCTGCAAATCAAACCTGAATGCACAAAAATTCGTATGTACACTAGTTTTGAAAAATGCGCCACACCAAATTGTGTGGTACTGCATTACCATCTGGTGCCTGGAAAACACACTATGTTTGCAATCTGAGTTTGGGGTGCACTAAACAATGTATTGGCATCCACAGCAGATTACAAAGGCAGTGCATTTTGAATGCATTGTTGGAAACATGCACATAGCACACATTCTAGTGTGAAGCTCAACTAAAGTCAAGCTTAAAGAGGAAGTAAACTCTGATGGGTTTTACTTCCTCTTTATTCCCCTTCAAGGTAAAAGCATAATGGGCTAGTATGCATCACATACTAGCCCATTATGTTGCACCTACCTTCAAAAGAAGCCCGCAATGTCACAGAGGTCCCCACTGGTGGCCGCGTCCATCTTCACCCCTCTTTCTTTCAGGGCCATGGACTTCGGCTCTGTGACTGGCCTATCCCCGACGATGTCATTTACGACAAAACGTGCATAGGAACGGCCGGATTTTGCGTGGAACGTCATCACGCTCACGAGGAGATACACACACACACACACGGAGACCAGCTGACAGGACTGGATCAGATCAAAACGCCACTTTCTGTCTATCCCATGCCGTTTTAATTCATCTTAACTGTAAGTGCAACCCAACCTTTATTAAACCTGCGATCTTTGCAGTACTTCACTATGGAGTGTTTTTGTTCATTTTTCCAATATATATGAGACATATTATTCCATGTGTTGGGGACTGTTGCTGAGGATCTGCCCTTTCCATTCACCTGCCGGAGAAAGTCTGATTGGGAAGACTATAATCATCCCTGTGCCTTACTGACCGCTGATATAGCGGTCAGTGGATTCGGTAAGGAGACTACATCTCACTACTTGGGTGTCCCTTTTTGGTGGAAGAAGATTTTTTCAGTGCACCTCCCTTCTTTTTTCAAGTTATTAACCACTTCACTACTTGGGACTTTTACATTGATATAATATTGGTTTCAAACGTTTTTTATTTTATATCATCTTATTCACATTCTTTTGAATTTGTCACTATTTTTAACTTATTTGGTCATTATCACTCAATATTTTTAGCGCTGTACCTTTTTTGTATTTTATGTCTTTTTTACTTTGGGTATCTTGAGTAATAGGTACTGGCGGCTTCTTTAATTAGGTTAATATATATTTATTCACGTGTTAGCGCAGTGTTTTTTTCCCTAGGGAAAGAATCTCTTATAAGCCTTATTATAGGCTTACCTGTAGGTAAAAGTGGTGTGTAAGGGTTTACAACCACTTTAACCCCCCTGGCGGTATTCCCAAGTCTGACTCGGGCTTACATTTCTGTGCTGCGATCGGTAACCCAGAGTCAGACTCGGGCTTGCCTCGCTGAATCCACAGGCAGTGTTTACTTACCTTGTCCCTGGATCCAGCGATGCCACCGTGCTGTGTGAGCGAGCGGGACCTCGCTCGATTCACACAGTGCCTCTGTGTGCCGCCGATCTCCGTTCCCTGCGACGTTACGACGCACGGGGGTGGAGAACGGCGTCAAATTCAAAAAAGTAAACAAACACATTACATACAGTATACTGTAATCTTATAGATTACAGTATACTGTATGTAAAAAATACACCCCCCCCCCCTTGTCCGTAGTGGTCTGCCCAGTGCCCTACATGTACTTTTATATAATAAAAATGTTTCTTTCTCCCTGTAAACTGTAGATTGTCCATAGCAACCAAAAGTGTCCCTTTATGTCAAAAATGGTTTTAGAGCAGCTAGAAAACAGCGATAATAAATTTATAATCACTTGCAGAATTGTGCGATAGCGATTTGCAGGGAAATTCGTCATAAAAAAATAAAAGTAATGACAGCGACAATTCTGCAACTGAGCAAATTTCAGTGATTTTGAGTTGATTACATTATTGAATAATGTTTATTATAATTATATTATTATTTGTTATAATTATTTATAATTATTTATTATATTATAATTTATACTTTTGTTTTTAAAAAAAATGTCATACCCGGGATGCCTACTAGACTCTTGTTTGGTCAGATTTAAGTAAGTTATTCCTAAGAATTACACACCTACAGTATAAAACGCCAAATTTCCTTGCAAAAAATTGTACCGCTTTCAGCACCTAAAATCTGAAAGAATCATACCGCTAGGGAGGTTAATGTGTTACTAAACCCACTACAGTAAAATCAGTCTGTATATGCAGTAAAGCATGCTTGTTATATTCACTGTGGAACCTAAGGGGTTAATCCTCTGCATGGTGTAAAAATGCTGTTTGATCCCATCTTCTCTCATCCTATTCTTCTTAAACTGTCCCCAATCCATCGCCTGATAAGACAGAGCCTTGAGGGCAAGCTGCTAAGTTTGGTATGTATTACTAGAGAGTGTTTTTTTTCTTGGCAAAGTGCATGTGATCAGCACAGGGCTTTTCACTCATTGAATAAGAAAGGATATTTGTTGCCGCAAATAATCTGCATCGGCCTGATGGGGGCTCCATATTGCTGCGCTGGTGGTGCTGGACCACTCTGTTGGAAAATTCTGTAGTGGGGAAGGGGGGAGATTTCGGGGGGGGGGGGGGAGGGTGTAATATTTGGTTTAAAGTGGCCAGTGAGCTTTGCAGTCCTGAACTTTGCACTCTGTACATAGTGCATTTCAAAATCCTGCACTCTGTACATAACACACGCCTGAACCCTGCACTGTCCAGACAGAGGGTCAGGGCTCCTGCAGCCTCATAGGACAATCAGGGGAGGATGAAAACTCCTCCTACAAGCGTTAACCAGTCACCAGGGATGGACTGGCCATTGGGACTACAGGGAGTTTCCCGGTGGGCCGATGGCTCAGTGGGCCGGCTTCAGTGAAAGCGGACCGCCGCCCCCCCTCCGCTCCTCTGTCTCTCCCTTCCTGCAGCGTTCACCTCCTCTCCCTCCCCGCAGCGCTCACCTGGGGGGAACAAAGAAGCAGGGGGAGGACCAGAGGAGCAGGGGGACGACAAAGGAGCATGAGGGAGGGGACAGACAGCTGACTCAACAGCTATGGCCTGGGAGTTTCTCACTTCTGCCTAATCTTGTCCCATAAGGGGGGGCACCGAACTGATTCTTTCCCCCGGGTGAAATAATGTCTAGCTTCCCCACTGGTACTGCCTATAAGAGTACCAGTACCCGCCGTTCTACTCTAATAAAGTAGAGTTGTCCGGCCACCATGGGAGAGACCTGTAAAAGTGGGCCAGTCTGGATGAAGTCCAGGGCCAAATTTTTGTCCCAGTCCAGCCCTGCTAGTCACTGATAGAAGTCACAAGGCTGCTATATAATGCTGATGAGAAAAGGCATTTAACAGTTTATATTTACTAAAATATTTGCATTTTCATGTTCTGTGTACTGTGAGAGACCAGATATAGTAAATGCAGAGTCCTGGGTTTGGTAACACTTCAATACACATTTGGAATACACAGGTGTGAATTGTCTTATCAGCCAAAATATTGAGGAGGGAATATGTACACATTTAGGCTTCAACAAGGTAAAACTTTATAGTAATTGTTTGTTGAAATTGAAACCGTCACAATAAATTAGTGAATTGCACTCTATAGTTTAGGACAGTTCAGCACAGTTCTTCGTATTAAATTACACTGCAATGTTACCAGAGGATGTCTCCTGTTGGAGGGGTCCCTGAAGGAACCGTTCTCTGCACTAAACACTGTCCCTATCCAGCAGGTTCCTGTCCCTAACCTGCCACTTGCTCAAAGCGCACGCAAATTACATGGGATCCCCTCTTTAAAGGCTCCTCAATTAAGGGGGGCACTCAAACGTTCTTGGATATTCAATCAGATATCTGTCCATAATTATCATAAATATCAGATAATTTGTCCATAAGGAACAATTCTCCACCATTTTACCCCAGAGGAACCATTGAAATAAATTTCTGAATTTCAGGAAATCTTTGCTAAAACCCAGGGGTGTAGCTAGAGCATTTGGCACTCGGGCGGATCCTATATCTGGCACCCCCCCACATAAAAATGTAAAAACACCCCACTGTACCCCCTGCATACCACTGCATCCTTCAATATCTCTTTGTTACTACTGTGTAACCCCTCTCCACAACTGAATTCTGGACCCCTTTACTTTACAAAGCCCCCTGCACCTCTGGACCCCTTTACATTACACATCCCCCTGCACCTCTGGACCCCTTTCCATTACACAGCCCCCTGGACCCCTTTACATTACACAGTTCCTTGCACCTCTGTCTGGACCCCTTTATATTACACAGCACCCTGTACCTCTGTACCCCTTTACCTTACACAGTTCCTTGCACCTCTGTCTGGACCCCTTTACATTACACAGCACCCTGAACTACAGTATGCAGGCATCATCGAATGGGAAGTCAATCAGCCACAGCTCAAAGAACCCCTAGAAACCTCTTCAGAAACTCTCGGGTTGCAAGGAACCCTGGTTGAGAATGACTGCCCTAGAGCATTGGCACAATACCATCTACAGGTGGGAGAAATACCTGCACCAACCTACATGGTGACCTGACTTTTTTTTAGCTGTGCTGCTTAAAGAGGAGGTCCAGCCCCCCCCCCCCACGAAAAAACACCAGCCCACCCACAAATACTGTAGCTGCTGACTTTTAATAAATGGACACTTGCCTGTCCAGGGAGCCCGCAATGTCAGCACCCGAGCCGATCTTCGGATCAGCTGTCGGGTGCAGCCGCCGCCATTTCTGGTAAGGGAACCAGGCAGTGAAGCCTTTCAGTTGTTCCCCACTTTGCTTTCTAATTGGGCGGAGGAAGGAAGAGGGGGGCCGAACTTCCGAGAGACTGTGCCACGGTGCCGCCTCCAAAAGTGGGGAACGGTACCTGTCAAAAACAGGTACCCGTTTCCCCCTGAAAGGTGCCAAATGTGGCACTGGAGGGGGGAGGTAAACTGATAAGCAGATGTTCCACTTTTTAACTGCAGCAAAGTCCCCACCTCACACCCAGTATGTTTGAACACCTGATTGAACAATATAATACTGTATCTTCTATTTTCCAGTGCTGCTGTGTGCTACACTGAAATCAAATGTAGGTGTTTTTCTAATATGTATTTTTTTTTAAATAAATACATCAATTTACACATATTTTTTGAATATTGTAAACGTTACAGTATAGCTATCATGAGTTAAATATGTCGGCCATCATTGCTGACCTCTTTTTACTTTAAATGCAAGCTCTCTGGCTGTTATGGTGATGTTGTGTCTGGAATGCTTTCTGAGTAATGAGCTTACTACAAGTTTAGAAATTAGGAATCCAGACTTTTCACTGACTTTCCTTTACTGTGTGCTCGTTCCAGTTCTGTGACTTACAAGCATTAAAGTCAGACACAACCAACCATGACTTTCAGAAGGAGGTCAGCAAAGGCAGCCTACATATTTCTGTTTTGATAGGTGAACTTTAGGAAGAGCTCCAAGCAAACTTAAAATTACCATCACAAATATGAAAAGGGGAAAGCCATTAACATCTGTCGGATTTGGGGTATTTGAGACTCCATTTAAATGATAAATAATGTTCTATACATTTTTGGGCTTATGGAAATGAAATTTGTTTTAGATAGAGTCCCTGCTTCTGTGCATCCCAGACAAACTAACAATTACACGCCTAATGCAGTTTCATGCAGCAGTATTTTATTTCTGTTATTTCAGTAGTGTACAGTGCCTTATTAGTTGCTTGGCGTTTCTATATTATTTTTTCATGACAGAATTTTCTTCATTATTTAAATAAACCTGTCATCAGAGAAAGTTGTCACTACTGACCTCTCTTTTTGCAAATGTTATTTGTAAGACGGCTGTCTTGCTGGTGTTTTTGCTGGTTTCAGCCTGTGACAGACTCACTCAGGACAGAGGCTTTTGGAGGGGACTTAATGCTATTCTCTTGCCTACCGATCATGGGCCCTGGCATTTGGGGGGAACGGTGCTCTTTGTGAGCTGTATGCCTGGGGATCCTTGAGGTGCTAATTAACCCTGCAATTGTATGAAGGAGTTCTGTGTTGATAATGTGAATTGCAGTTAAGGAGTCACATCGGCTGCTTTAAGAGATTAGTTAATTAGCTCATGTTAATTTATGTTTCTGGTTACAGGTGTATTGTTAGAGTAATATGAGCAGGAGGGGGGAACCTCCTCCTCAACTGTATATAAGACTTGTATTCTGGTTCTAATAAACTGTCTGATGTTTTACCCTACACTGAGCTCGACTAGTGAATAGGAAAGCTAAGGGTTCTTGGATTGTGTGGTGCCGGACAGAGGAAGCATTTACGGCGGACAGACTCATCTTGAGTACGGGGGTCCACCACCATTTTAAAGCTGAAGTTCATGTATGGCAAGTTTTACAGCTTTTACCAATGTAAGTATGTATCATACCTGTGGGATCCCTGTAGAAGCTGGAATTCATTGTAGTAGTCACTGCTGCCACAATGATCTAGCTTCCGGATCCTGTGCCAAGCAGCTGTCCTAATGCATTTTGAACACAGGAGGTTGCTTGTACATGCACCATTCAGGGAAAATTGCATTTTATTAATTAATGCAAAGCATTTTCTGATTAGACAAGGTGGAGAGCTGGAGTGATGATGTCAGAATCTCCACCTTATCCAGTCAGAGAACACTGGGGTTGATTTACTAACTTTGCATTGTTCAATTGCGTTTTGACAAAAAACCTGGCAGCTGATTGGTTTCTATGCAGAGCTGCACTAGATTTTGCCAGCTTTAGTAAATCAACCCCACTTTGTATTCATTGAGAAAATGTGAAGTGTTCCCTGAATGATGCCCATTCCAAGCAGGCAACTGCCTTTGTTCAGTAAACAGCAGGGCTACCGATTAGCATAGGACCTGGAAAGCCAGCAACAGTCGCTGTATCAGCAATGCCTACTATAAAGATTTCAAGCATTCATGGGGTCCCACAGATTTGGCAGATACATACTTCTGTAGCGGATGATTGATACTAGTTACTAACATCCACCATATCACCCTGCTGCCAGACCTTCATCTTTCACCTCAGAGACAATGAACAGTCATTTGTGTTTTGTTTTTGTTTATTGGGGGATATAACTTGATTGGG
Organism: Rana temporaria; assembly: GCF_905171775.1. Lineage (NCBI taxonomy): Eukaryota > Metazoa > Chordata > Amphibia > Anura > Ranidae > Rana > Rana temporaria. The sequence continues at coordinate 599,664,741 of NC_053489.1, read as the reverse complement.
GGAAAGGGAATATGGGATGCCCATAGAACAAGTTGCTTTGCCATCATATTTAAGTAATTGAACAAATAGATTGAGCCTTGAAGAACTGATGAACCCTAACATTTGCAGTCACTTCCCTGCATAAACCCATGCAGACTATTGCTCCTCCTCTTCATAGCTCCTGCAGACTGTTGCTCTCAGGACTTCTCTCCTCCTGCACAAAACTTCCACTGTTAGCCTGTCTGTCCCATCATCTTCACTTGACAAAAGGGGATCACTCTGAATAATCCCAGCTTGCTGGCTACAACTAGTTGTACTTGGTGGTAGTTGGCTGCGAAGTTACTGCAAAGTTACTAGGCCAGAGGCATGCAGTACCTCTCCCCGGCAGCCCAGTAATTTAGCATAATTTAACTTGGTGGACTAATGATCCCAGCTAGTCCGACCTGCAAATCCTGCACCCGGAGCGACTTGACACGGTTCCCACAGTCTCTCCTCTGGCCTCGCACCCAGCTCCCCTGGCATACCTCTTCCAGAACATCCACTGTGTCACACTCACGACCTTCACCTGCCCCGAGTCCATGATAGAGAACTTTAACCGGCCATCCATTTCAATAGCTTCTCCAGCCCCTCTGTTCCAGGAGACTTCTTCCATGACCGTTTAAGGATGAGGCTCCCTCTCAGCTCTCCCGGGCTCCTCCGCGATCGGCACCCCCCCCCCCAGATGGTGGTGGCCTCCTGCTGCTATCTAGGACTCTATTCTCTACTTCACCCGTCCAACAATTCCTCCCCAGTGAGCTGTTACCTCAGCTTATATGGAAGGCCTGTCCCCTACCAATACCAAATGGGGATTGGTCAGGGCTCCTCACATAAGCTGCCTGTGACTCTAGCCCTTGACCCTGCCCCTTTCCAGAACATTCTCCCTGGAATCAAGGGAGGCGCCTCAGAACTAAAGCACAGGTGGTCACTGCTATACTAACCACTCCCTACCACCAGATCAAAACAAGCAGGCCTAGCCTGAAGCATAGGCCTGCCTAAATTTACCTGCGCTGGCAGCTTTTTTTTTACAAAAACCCTCACTCTAGCACCTACCTATAGTAGAGGGTGCTGCATTTCTATTGGTTAAAGCTGACAATTACCATACTTAAACTTCAGCTTTAACTACTGATCTGAAATTAGTATAGAGGGAAGGTCAAAAAGGGGGATTTCTTACCTTCAGTGTGATGTGTCTCTTGTGCTTCTGTCTTCTAGTTAAGTAGAAATCCTCCATTCTTCAGAGCCCTCTACTCCCACCATTGTAATCTTTCAGTGTGGTGGGGGTTAACTAAGAAGCTGTCACAGGCTCTCATTGAGAGTGCCCCACTATGCCCCTCTTCCCCTTTCTACTCAGCTCTTCCATTCATAGAAGCTGTACTACAGCTTCTATGAATGAGACATGTCCTATGAATAGAGGGAGTAGACATTTCAATAATCCACTTGTCCTCCATTCATAAATCCTGCTTCATTTTTAGAATCTGTAGTATGGCTTCTATGAATAGTGGAGCTGGGTGGAGAGGGGTGGGCATAGTTAGGCACTCTTGATGAGAGTAAAACAAAGTGCAACACAGGGCCTAGTAGCACTACTCAGCGCCTTGGTACGTATACCGATCTGCAGTCTGATTGATAAATCTGAATAAATAATATTGATCATATGGGACAAAGTAATTATCCTTATATGTCAGTATTAAGAGACCTAGATCGAAAAAATAACAAAAATATGTTACCGGATTCAGATGACAGAACTGGTTAACAATTGTATATACAGCAGCTATTTAAATACATTGTCAATTGACAATGCGGCAAACAATTACAAAAAACGGCTGGAACGCACTCGTCACTTCCGGATCGCCGCTGTAGTCCCGCCCTGACCGGTTTCGTTGTCCAATCAACTTCCACAGAGGGCGTGGACCAGCGGTGTCAGTCTCTCTCTCAAATAGAGCTCGGCATACTCTCTAGCGCATTACCCTGTGAACCGTTTGTTTACTTCCGACTTTAGGGCGGATGTTTAACTCTCTGATAACTAATTATGCGCTGCTCCCGTCCATTGATTGGATGCCGAGCTCTATTTGAGAGAGAGACTGACACCGCTGGTCCACGCCCTCTGTGGAAGTTGATTGGACAACGAAACCGGTCAGGGCGGGACTACAGCGGCGATCCGGAAGTGACGAGTGCGTTCCAGCCGTGCGCTCCACCAGCGCTCTATCCAGGAAGGGACTCGGCGTTTCGATTCTAGACCGAACCCCTGGGGATACGAACACCGGTTGGAATCTGCTTACTCTGTTTTGTAATGAGTGTTTACATCTACTTAATGGTACGTGCATTGAGAGCGGGGTTTTTATTGTGAAGGGGTGTATATATTATATCAATTAAACGGGATTACACTATTTTTTGGCATCCTCTTGTATTTTATATGGAGCTTTACCTTCACTGATCCCCACTTTGGAGCGGATGATCCAGCACAAAGATACCTTTCAGTGCCTGTTTTACTTAGCCTTCTGGTGAGTGAATACCCCAAAGGGGAGTGTGCCCCACGTGTGGTGTCTCTTTCGGGAAAAGGTGTAGGACTATCTTCACATCTGCGATCTATAAAACCTGCACCCCAATGAATGCACTTTATTCAATTGGACATTAATACCAATACTGAGCGCTGTTTATCAATTTGAACTTTACTGTTCCTTCTGTTTGATTCTTTTTGTAATTGCACTCTTGATGAGAGCCTGTGAAAGCTCCTCAGTTCTATTAAACTCCACCGCACTGGAAGATTATGGTGGCAGGGTTGGTGGGAGCATCAGAGGATGGAAGATTTCTACTAAACTAGAAGGCAGAAACACAAGAGACACATCATACTGAAAGTGAGTAATGTCCCTTGTGCTTTTTTTTTATTTTTTTTGTAGGTAAACTTAGGCTTTAAAAAAGACTTAGCAGCAGTTATCACACATCACATCATAATGAAAGATATACTGAAATAGAAACTCTTGTTTTAAAAAAAAAAAAAGGTGCAACTGTCTTGAAGCATATGTTTATTGCAGGCTTGTTTGAACTCTGTTTGTGAATTTAACAAGATGAGTTTTGAATGTATACCTTAGTTTGAGCCGCACTGTAAAACATCATTTTGCAGAAGACAAAATTTACAATGTCATGCAATAGATACATCTAGCTCTCCACAGTTCATCCGCTGGAGATTTGACAAGTTACGACTGGATTTAGACAGGTAGCAGCGGATAGCTTTGAATTACTCCACATATGTTACATGGTAGGTTTTAGAAGCCTTTTAAATCTTCTTCTTGCCAAACAGCCTTGAGTGTAGCTCACAGAAATCCACCTGAAACACTCATGGAGCTCTTACAGCACCCAGCTAACGACGTTATCTCTGTCTAGTCCTTCAACGTCTAGAGCCTTTCTCAGACTCTTCTTTAAAGTCTCCCATGTGGCTCGTTATGCAGGGACCTTAGACATTAAAGAAAGATAACGGGTCCCTAGCATGTTCAAATCTTAACAAGAATTTTTATTTTCTTTCAGAAATTCTTTGCTGAACATTTTGGCTCCTACGCAGGGGCCCGTCCCTTGGTAATAGAGCTTTAGTCAATTTGATGGTTGGAGATCACAAGCACAAACAGTACAGATAAACATCAGAAGACCCTACTTGATTATTTGGTACTTTAACCTAGCTGATCAATTCAATCAATTAAATGTGTTCTGTGGCTTAACGGGAAAGCAGAGGGCAGCACTACAGATGTGTATAGATTACATTATTGGGTCCGTGGCATGCTGGCTCTAATTAAAGAACAGGAGGATGCATACCAAGGAATAATGTCCATTCTTTTAGAGACATAGTTCTAAAACATTTAAAAAATACAAGGAATATAAGAAGGCATTACATTTTAAAATGGTGTTCATTGATAGGGGGAGCTTGATGGCTAAGGATGAGTTAGGGTGCACTCACACTGGGACTAGTTAAACTGAACTAGGCCCAAGTTTGATTTTCTCCCTTCCCCACTCCCTCTCTGGTCTGCACTCACACTTGTCTATATATGAAGTGTTCCTGGGCACACACCTCTGATAAACAGACCAATGAAAGTACATTGTCATTTATGGAGAGAACTGTACTCTGCCAAGGATTGCACTCACACTGAAGCTACCTGTACTGTGCCACAAGTGAACCATGCCCAGGACCACCTCTTCCAAGTGTTCCTGGACGTGGTATGCTTACCTGATCCCAGGCATGGTTCAGAGCACTCAAATTACACAAACAAACTGGCCCAAGGTGCTGAACTACACTTCAGGACCGAATTAATGTGCCAGGGTGCGTATACCCTTACATGTGACCTACAACAAAAATTAAAGGTGCCGCTCGAGGCTACACGAGGTCCTCTTGCATGAAAAACCACTTGGAGTGCCAACAGGAACAGAGCTCTTCTCAGCTCAATACATACAATAGGGAAAAAAAGTCCTAAAAGTTGCACATCACAGCAAAACCGCATGAAAAGATGTATCACAGCCTCCATCCGGGCTCCAGCCAGGCCACACCCCAACACATTTCACTCTGCCCCTGGTGCTTAATTCTTGGAGTTGGAGTAAAAAATTTGGGGTGGGGAGTGACGTCTGGCTGGAACCCAGGCTGAGGCTGTCATATACCTTTTCTCAGGGTTTTGCTGTGATATGTGACTTTTAGGACTTCTTTTCCCTACACCCTTACATGCTGGCTTCTTATGTGTTCGATATTCCAGTGTTGAGTTGGAGTTTTGGGTGGTTCTGATATTTCTGTTGCATTCACTCGTTTTGGAGGATTCGAACACTGTCTGTCCTAAGAAAGAGTTAAATATTTAGAAACCTCTCTGCATTAAGGGATAGTGCAGGGACAAAGACACTTGAGACTGTCGAGAAGTTCTTAGAATCAACCATGACAACTTCTTAATATCAAATAGCTGATATTAGTAATATCAAAAAAAGGTGAGAAACATTTTTTAAATTGTTTTTTAGGTATGCTGTGTGAATGGTAAATGCGGAAATACACATTAACGTAATGATTTACTCCAAAAAAATCCTGACCTTAACCTTGTGCCCTTAACTCTGACCTTTACCCTCCATACACACTGGCTTAAAAAACTTTGCTTCTAAAGGAGTTTTGTGTTCTGCCTGTAGAAGCAGCTCAATGTTATCCTTTGTGTCAATGCACATTGGGATGATTACAGGCATATTTTGAGCTCAACGTTTAGAGGCAGGAAAAAATAACCTTCTGGTTTGCGTTTCTGATTGGAGCTTACTGGCAGAAAAAAAACGTAAAACTCTTCTAAACTCATCTAGACTTAGAAAAAGTGGGGATAGGGTTGGGACATTACATGAGGCATATGATTAACTACAACCATAGGCCTCCATCCCTGTAAATGGATAAAAGGGGGGAGGTTTTGGGACTTTAAATGAGATGCGTTTTTAGCAAAATGCAATTATATATATATATATATATGGAATATAAAAAATATTTCCATAATACCCAGGCTCAAAGTTACTAACCAAAAGAGAAACAAACCAAATTAACCCATCTAGCTGTAAGCATTAAAAACAGGTTTAGTTGCACGCATTTGCAAATACCTGTGTAAGCTGCAGGCCCCGTCAAGGCTCTCTGTGTACTGCAGTTTCTAACTATGAAATTTAAAGTCTCCTCAGTAGGAGCACAGGAGTGCTAATCAATAGATAGAGGGCAGGTGATCACCTGACCATGCCCCTATCTATAGCTGGTCTAGCAAAAAAGAGCACTGGAAAAAAACAAAAGAAATACAAGAGTGGAACTAATCATGCCTACCAAACCAAAACACCACCAAACCAAGAGTGGACCACATCAACCTGGGTCAGCTAGTCAAAAAATGACAATGCATAATTAACTGTGAGTGGTGAATCTGTGGAGGCACTTTATTCCACTACTGAAACACATCTCCATCCCTGGATAATGTAGAAAAAGGGGGGATAGGGTTGGGACTTTAAATCAGGCATATGATAAACTACAACCATAGGCCTCCATCCCTGTAAATGGATAAAAGGGGGGAAGGTTTTGGGACTTTAAATGAAATGCGTTTTTAGCAAAATGCAATTAAATATATATATGGAATATAAAAAATGTTTCCATAATACCTAGGCTCAAAGTTACCAACCAAAAGAGCAACAAACCAAATTAACCTGTCTAGCTGTAAGCATTAAAAACAGAGGTTTAGTTGTACGCATTTGCAAATACCTGTGTAAGCTGCAGACCCCGTCAACGCTCTCTGTGTACTGCAATTTCTAACTATGAATTTTAAAGTCTCCTCAGTAGGAGCACAGGAGTGCTAATCAATAGGTGATTAGCACTCCTGTGCTCCTACTGAGGAGACTTTAACATTTTGGAAACATTTTTTATATTCCATATATATATTTAATTGCATTTTGCTAAGAACGCATCTCATTTAAAGTCCCAAACACCCCCCCCCCCCTTTTGACTCGTCTAGACTTTGTACAAAAAAATCTGTTTTTTAAGTCCAGTGCATGGAGCCTGAATCTGTAAAATCCTTGACTTACCTAGTCAGCTTTAAAAGCTTCAGTGCCACTTGTATAAAAAGCTCCCATCCCCTCAGTATTATAACAAGAAGTTCCCCTGTATCCATGTTATATAATAAATATGCTCCTCTGTGATAACACAGTGTCTTCCTGCAATCAGTTGTCCCCTCTCTCCTCTCCTCTGCCCGGCTCACAGTGGGTGGGGCTGAGCACTGCCACTGACATCAGCCGGGGAGGAGAGGAGAGAGGAGAGACAGAGCCGAGGAGTTACATGATCGCACGACGCTGTGTTATCAGTACAGATAAGCATATTTAGGATATAAAACAGACACAGGAGAAATTATTGTTCTAATACAAAGGGGATGGGAGCATTTAATGTTAAGTATAAGAGCAGCAGGGGATTGCTGACACGAGCAGACAGTCAGAAAGGGGAGGGGGGAAAGGATGGAGTAGAGCAGTGGTCATCAACCCTGTCCTCGGGGCACACTAACAGGCCAGGTTTGCAAGATAACTGAAATACATCACAGGTGATATAATTTGCTGCTCAATGATTGCAGTATTCTAGTCTGCATCTCCCCAAGGTAATACATAAAACCTGGCCTGTTAGTGGGCCCTGGGGACAGGGTTGATGACCACTGGAGTAGAGGACACAAGAGACAGAGAGCAGGGCTGTGGCTGACAGAGGCAAATGCGCTGACAACGGTGTCAGGACTCAGAAGCACTGATGTATCGGAGTCAGGGTACAAGGGGAGGGCAAAGCCAGGCAGGATCAGACTGGTATTACATGGGGCCAAATGACACTGCACAAGCACTGTGCTTTATAAAATACTTTAAGGGAACAGGATCTGTTTTTTTTGGGGGGGTTAACAAAGGTTTTAAAGGGGTTGTAAAGGTTCGTTTTTCATTTTCTAAATAGGTTTCTTTAAGCTTGTGCATTGTTGGTTTACTTACCTTTTCCTTTGATTTCCCTTCTAAATGTTTTTTTTCTTTGTCTGAATTTCTCACCTCCTGTTTCTCCTCAGTAAACTTCACACCATCATCCGAGCGGTGTTTAGTCAGCCAGAACAGCTTACTAAGGAGGAACAGGAAGTGAGAAATTCAGACAAAGAAAACAAAGAAAAAAAACATTTAGAAGGGAAATCGAAGGAAAAGGTAAGTGAACCAACAATGCACTAGCTTAAAAGAACCTATTTAGAAAATAAAAAACAACAAAACCGTATAAAATACTGAATCTTTGGTATAGATAATGACTAACGGCAGCCTTTATTTCAGTTTTCTCCATCCCTTCCCCCCTCCTTTATTTGTCTTTACTTTAGCTGTATAGGTGTACCACTGATCATCTTGGTGACCCCCCAGTCCTACAGTTTGTACCCAATTGGGGTAGGCTGGCCTAGGTCGCTGAGTACCGTATTCTTTTTCTGTTAAATGTTTGCCTGTACATAATGATTATACTACTTAAGTTGTATATTAAATGCAACTACCTCAAGTGTTGTAAATTGATAAACCCAATAAAAATGTATTGATAAAAAAAAAAGAAAATAAAAAACAAACCTTTACAACCCCTTTAAGGCTTTACTGTAGCTAGCAAGGCAGCCAGATATAAGAAAGTAATGCTTGAATGAATATTGAGTCACTCAGCGGGCAGGCTACCTCCCTGCAGTCAGTGTTAATGCACAAATTTCATGTTTGACTCAGGTATGCCATTAGGGGAATGAGTATTTTGCCTTTGATTAGTGGTGGGAAGAAAGGTGACTATGACTGGCAGATCTTTCGTATTTCGCCCTTCTACAAAACAGATTTTGCTGCCTATGGGCTGCCTTGCATAACGCCATCCAATAATTATAAACAAAACTGACAATTTTTATCTGGTAGATAAACGGTTAATGTATTTGTTTTGCGCATTACAAAAAAAATCGAATAAACTGATTAGCAATTTTAATAAAATTAGACTTTTAAATGGGTTTCACAGAAAGGTTATTAGTGACGCACAGGCATGCAGCAAGTTTAAAAGCTGCTCTACATGAAAGTTCGCCTGGGTAATGCCAATTACCGCTCGAAAGAAATCACATATAGATGCCAGATACTTCCTTCGGTGCAACTTGTTTGTTCCAAAAAATGGTGCATTAGCGATATTATAAACAAGACCACAGACATTGGTGTTCGGCACTTTGTGTTCCCAAGCCACATGCCTGATCACTTTCTTTATGACTGAATTCTATGGCTATTAATTGCTTTGTTTTACTCTAATTCCTCTCTTGTAAAAGAAAGCAGCATTTTGCTTGTTTATCCTCTCCTGGAAGGTTTCCCTTTTTGCTTCAGCACCATCTGGCTCCCATCAGGGAGTCATCATACTGAGCCTTCAATGTTTTTCCTTCTCCTTTCTACCACTTAACATAAGCAAAGTGGAGAACTTATATTTGTATGAATCTGTTTTTTGGATGGCCATCAGAAGCTTTTCTCTGCTGCCGATGGTTGGTATGGTACATCAGCTTATGCTATTTGTCTGAGCTCTATGCGTTCTTTGGGTATCAAAAACCCACTTGTTTTTCTATTAAAGCACACCAAACAAATGCGAGTCAATTCCACCCATCTCTGTAAACAATGACAAGATTAAACTAATATCCCATACTTTATTAGCCAGTAACGTAATGCAGAACAGCAATCAGAACTGCTATGTACACAAGGGGAAAAAAAAAAAAAAAAATTGATGGAAATGATATGAGTGAAGGAGATTCAGGAGAAGTTGTTATGGTTACTGAACCTACAAGTAACTTAGATTAAAATCATTTTGCATTCAGCATTCGGTGACATTGTCCTGAACAGTCAGGGAAGTAAAGCATTGAGAAAGGAAATTAATGAAAAATAGACTTACAGAATATTTATGCAAATGTTCAGTTGTCCGTTTTTATTTTTTTTATTTTCAAGCTTCAGCATCTTGCAAACAAACAATCCCACCAGTACAAATTTAATTTATTTTCTGCCACACATTTTCAATTCCTCGCTAGATATTGCTTTGTTTTGTTTATTTCACCCTCTTCACATCAAAGGGTGATAACGAAGACGAGATTGTTTTAGATACATTGCTTAAAATGCTGAAACATTTAAGGGGAAGTTGTAAAGTCTTAAAGCAGCCACTGCCACTAAATGGAATCTGTATTCTTTTTAAATATATATATATATATATAATATAATATATATACATACCGTATTTATCGGTGTATACCGCACACTTTTTTGCCCTGAAAATCAGGGCAAAATCGTGGGTGCGCGGTATACGCCGATACCCGCTTTCCCGCGCCGAGTTTGAATACTGCGCCGACATATACAGAGCGCAGTACACTCGGGTATAGTCGGGCAGTCTCGGATCCTTCCGCGCTCATGTCCTGGACGTACAGGACGTCAGCGCGAGAGTTGCCGAGCCTGCCCGTCAATACACGAGTGTACTGCGCTCTGTATATGTCGGCACAGTATTCAAACTCGGCGCGGGAAACGAGCGGGGAGGACGCGAGGACGCCGCAGAAGGACGCCGGACCCGACGAAGAGGACACCCGAAGCCGCAGACAGATGCCGGACCCGACGAGGCCGCCGATGGACGCCGCACAAGACACCAAAACTGTAAGTACAAAAAAAAAAATTTCCACAGGAATCCGCTGCAACTTTAGGGGTGCGCGCTATACGCGGGAGCGCGCTATACCCCAATAAATACGGTATATATATATATATATATATATATATATATATATATATATACATATATTAGGGCTGTGCAAATTAACTTTTAATTAATCGATTAATCTTAAATTTTTTTGATCGATTACAATTCTTTTGATTGGTACTCACCTCTCCGCCGGCTTCTGGGCCTTCAGGGAGTTCCGTCGGAGATCCGGTGACGTCACTGACACCGGCGGGGCTTGCCGTGTCCATCTGAAGGGCTCCTTTGCTGTGCCTTCATATCGGCATACCGGGGGGACCTTACTATCTGCCACACGCAAGGGCTGTTACACTTCCCTCTATTAATCTGGGATTCTACAACCATCCACTGGGAGTTGTGATAGTTTTCTTCACGGGACATCTACATGCTGACGGACTGATGTTAACCTCTCCTCATCTGGATTCAGCAGTGGTATTGTTGTACACATTTTTATACCAGTATCATACTTGGCTTCATGTTTTTATGACTGCTTTTGGTACCGTTTGGTATTACTCGCACCATGTTTACAGTTTATGTAGCTACATCGATTTTATCTCCAAGGAGATTAGCTAAAAGTAGTTGGATCTGTATGTGCATTATAATTAATCGAAATTAGTCGATTAATCGATAAAAAAAAAAAAAAAAACGATTAATCGAACAGAAAAATTTTGATCAGTAACAGCCCTAATATATATATATATATATATATATATATATATATATATATATATATATATATATATATAATATATATATATAGATATATATATATATATATATACACACAGTATCTCACAAAAGTGAGAACACCCCTCACATTTCTTTTCAAAATATTTTATTGATTGGATCAACAAGTAAATACAAGCAGTTGTAATAAATAATACAACAGTAAGCAAACCATGTTTAACATAAATGGTAGAATTTTAAGGTCCACTAAAGCCTCGTACACACGATAGGTTAAACTGATGAAAACGGTCTGAAGGACCGTTTTTATCAGTCCAAACCGATCGTGTGTAGGCCACATAGGTTATTTAACCTTAGGTTAAAAAAATGGCAACTTGCTTTAAAATGTAACCTATGGATGGTAACCAATAGGTCAAAACCGATCGTTAGTATGCAAAACCATCGGTTAAAAACCCATGCATGCTCAGAATCGACGCATGCTTGGAAGCATTGAACTTCATTTTTTTCAGCACGTCGTTGTGTTTTACGTCACCGCGTTCTGACACGATTGGTTATTTAACCTATGGTGTGTACGCACGGCGGACCATCAGTCAGCTTCATAGGTTAACTCAGTAATGATCCGCTCCGTGTGTCCGCTTTGCTCAGCGGGGATCCTCCGTAAAATCCCCGCTGAGCTGGCAGCTGACAGGGCGGTCCCCGCACACTGTGCAGGGACCGCCCTGTGTTTCCTCCGCTCTCCCCTATTGGGGATCGGACGAACAAGGACCGTATGTCCGTGTTCATCCGATCCGGCAGACGGAAGAAAAATAGGATTTCTTCTGTCTGCAAATGCGGATCTTTGCGGAGGCAGATAAATTACGGGTGTCAGCAGGTGTTCATCCGCTGACACCCGTAATCACATAGGGACCCATGTATGTCCCGTTTTCATCCGCAAACGGACGGATGAAAATGCGGACATACGGTCTGCTAGTGTGAAAGGGCCCTTAGGCTCCATCCACCATGTTTACTCCATATGTTAGGGTAAAGAAAAGTAATCTCCCATAGTGTAGTATTTAAAATCAATATATTTATAAAAAAATTGTAACTCTTATGCCGCGTACACACGATCGGTCAATCCGATGAGAGCGGTTTGATGGACCGTTTTCATCAGACCAAACCGATCGTGTGTGGGCCCAATCGGTTATTTATCCATCGGTTAAAATTTTTAAACTTGTTTTAAAATTTACAGATGGATACCTAACCAATAGAAAAAAAACACGATCGTTTGTAGTCACGTCCATCGGTTAAAAATCCACGCATGCTCAGAATCAAGTCGACGCATGCTTGGAAGCATTGAACTTTGTTTTTTTCAGCACGTCGTATTTTATGTCACCGCGTTCTGACACAATCGTTTTTTTAACTGATGGTGTGTAGGCACGACTGACCATCAGTCAGCTTCATCGGTTAACTGATGGAAAAATCCATCAGACCGTTCTCATCGGATTGACCAATCGTGTGTACAGGGCATTACATTCAAATAGATAAAAAATGCTTTTTTATGTTAAAAAAGAGCAGCATACAGGTCTCTGATATCACTTCTGGTACGAAATGCCCTATGCGTTACGTCGCGTCACGTGACTTCTTCAGGGTCTAATTAATAAATTCACGTTAATAAATATATGGTTTGGTCTCTAAATGTGTACCAGGCAGATCTGCTGCTGATTCCTGACACAAGAGCTATTTCTTCACAGCAACAAAATGTAGGAATCCACTACAACATTTGTTAAAATCCAATCAATGTTTATTGATCGCCCAGAGGGGTTTATTTTTTTCTCAATAAATGTGGAGTTACCTTTTCCAGAGCTGATATACACTATTGCATTACAGCAATGCTCAACAATGCATGTTACATGCAATGTTATGATGCAGTGCCATTCTTTTTGAGTGACCCTTCTGATGCATTTGTGTTGCAGTGCAGAACAATGGGCACCACGATATGGTACTCTGCTGAGAATGTTGCATGCACAATTTCTGGTACATTGTGAAGCGATGGGCAGCCCTATCAAATGAAGCACTATTGTGATGTTTGTTTTGCATTACATTTTTGGACATAATCTACGATCCATGGTGTGCTGGCGAATATGTTCATTTGTTTGATGGTTCCAGTGCCCAGCTGGTGATCGTTTCAGCACCCACCTTTCCTCTATGAGGCGTTTTTCCAGGAACGTGTGCGATTGGAATATTGACTAGACTATCAAATGAACACACATTATATTTGATTTGTTTAATGCATTGTAGAAGAAAAAACATCCTCCCCTCCTCTGGATGAAATAAAAAAAAAACATAATTTTGATAGGGCAGAAACCAGAAAGCAACGGAAGAAATGTATAAAAAAGTTTAAAACAAGTAAATATAATTCCTTCCTATCTATTTACTAATGCTAGTAGCATAATGATTAAAAATGCATACCTCCTAACTTTTTGAGATGGGAATGAGGGACACCTATCAGCAAAAGTATGCAGGCATAGGACACACCCCTTGCCACGCCCCCTTAAAGGAAAATTGTATAAAAAAACAAGATTGTTTAAACCCTTAAAGGGGTTGTAAAGGTACATTTTTTTCCCTAAATAGCTTCCTTTACCTTAGTGCAGTCCTCCTTCACTCACACCATCCTTCAATTTTGCTTTTAAATGTCCTTCTTTCTTCTGAGAAATCCTCACTTCCTGTTCTTCAGTCTGTAACTCCACACAGTAATGGGAGGCTTTCTCCCTGGTGTGGAGAAAGCCTCTTGAGGGGGGAGGGGGCGAGCAGGAGTGTCAGGATGCCCACTAACACACAGCTCCTTTCTCTATCTGCAAAGTAGAGAGCGTCCTGACCCTCCTGCTCGCCCCTCGACCCTCAAGAGGCTTTCTCCACACCAGGGAGAAAGCCTCCCATTACTGTGTGGAGTTACAGACAGAAGAACAGGAAGTGAGGATTTCTCAGAAGAAATAAGGACATTTAAAAGCAAAATGGAAGTATAAGGTAAGTGAAGGAGCAATGCACTAAGGTAAAGGAAGCTATTTAGGCAAAAACATTTTTACCTTTACAACCCCTTTAACCACTTGTCGCCCGCCAATTGCAGATTGACGTCGGCAAAGTGGTTTCAATATCCTGAGTGGACGTCATATGATGTCCTCAGGATATTGAGCCGCTGCACGCCTCCGGGGGTCAATCTGACACCCCGCAACATCGATCTAGGTAAAGAGTCTCCGACAGAGACTCTTTACCACGTGATCAGCCATGTCCAATCACGGCTGATCACGATGTAAACAGGAAAAGCCGGTAATTGTCTTTTCCTCACTCGCGTCTGTCAGACGCGAGTAGAGGAGAGGCGATCGGCTGCTCCTCTGACAGGGGGGGTTTGTGCTGATCGATTATCAGCACAGCCCCCCCGAGGATGCCCACACTGGACCACCAGGGATGCCACTAGACCACCAGGGATGCAAAACACAGGGATGCAAAACACACACTAGACCACCAGGGATGATAGAAATAATGGATGCCAATCAGTGCCCGCAATGGATGCCAATCAGTGCCCACAATGGGCATCACTGATTGGCAGGCATTGTTTGGCACTGATTGGCATCCATTAGTACAACACATACGTTAGTGCCACCTATCAGTGCCCATCCGTGCCACCTATCAGTGCCCATCCATGCCACCTATCAGTGCCCATCCATGCCGCCTATCAGTGCCCATCCATGCCACCTATCAATGCCCATCCGTGCCGCCTATCTGTGCTGCCTATCGGTGCCCATCTGTGCCCATCCATGCCGCCTATCAGTGCCCATCCGTGCCACCTATCAGTGCCGCATATTAGTGCCCATCATCAGTGCCCATCAATGCCACCACATCAGTGCCGCCTTATCAGTGCCCGTCAGTGCAGTACCATCAGTGCCCATCAGTGAAGGAGAAAACGTACTTATTTACAATGTTGTATAACAGAAACAAAAACAAACTTTTTTTTTTTCAAAATTTTCTGTATTTTTTTTATTTTTTTTGCAAAAATAGAAATCCCAGAGGTGATCAAATACCACCAAAAGAAAGCTCTATTTGCGGGTACAAAATTATAAAAATGTAGTTTGGGTACAGTGTAGCACAACCACGGGAAGTGCCCTGTATGGAAGTGGTTAAGTGCTTTTTTTACCACTAATATTCCTTTATATTGGCTTTTGAAATGTACAAATGCAGCAATTTAGAAATCAGATGAAAGGTTTAGCGCTGGAAAACGCTTTTAAAAAATGAGGGACGAATGAGGAACAGAGAGACTTTGCTCCAAATCGGGGACAGTCCCTCGAACAGTTGGGAGCTATGAAAATAGTTAATGTTGATTAAGAGAGTTTCATTCCTCTTTAAAAACCTAATTTGTTCAGCTGTGATTGGTTAGGATTGCATAGCATGCAGTATGTTCCCTGTAAGATATAATAGGGGTAATGCCCCCATCATCTTTAGCCTCAGGCCAGGATTACCAAACGTTATCGGAAGGTCACTAATATCAAGCATAGGATATTCGAGGGCTCCTCAGTGTATAGAAGACTCAATTGCTGCTACGTTGTTTTTTTTATATAAGTAACTGTTTTTCATATGTCACTCCAAATAAATGTACATCCTTTTTTTCTGTGTCCTAGTCTGTTCCTCTTTTCACACACACTGCTAAGCATTTTGAACCTATACTGTACATCATTATTACAACAAGCATTTTGCAGATATCTCTCACTGAATTGTAAGGCAACATGTCCTTTTTACCACTTATTGTTATTGTTATTATTATTCATGAAAAACACAATTTAGTTATTGTTAGACAAACATTTCTAAATTAGCATTTTTGATCATTTAGAGGTGTTTTCTATCTGTTTGTTTCTCTTCCCATGCCACAAACTTGTTAATACAAACTGACTGCAAACTGGATTTGTACGCAGGTTATCTTGTGCTTTCTCCTCTGCTCTGATCCACTAGGCTTACTTGTCTTGCTGGCCTCATGACACTGGGATTTGCAGCTACTTTTCTATGGATACAGCAAATTAATGATGTACACTGGTACTCTATGAGCTGGAAGCTAGAACACGATCACTGTGTAGCAGTGCACGACTTCTTCGAGAAATAGGCACAGATTGCCCATTAGACAGCCTAGGCAAGTGCTTTGAGCTTGGGCATTTTTGGTAAGGGGCAGAAGTAAAAGATTTCAACAAAATAGTGTTGTAAAAAAAATATATATAGAGGCAAAACAAATCAGAGTGAAATACTTATTTAAGGAAACATACTGAAAATGATATGTAGGATACCAGTGCAGACCACATTCAACACTAGTTGCCTGGCTTCTAGCTTCAATACATTAAAGACGAACCCCAGATAGGTATAATAGACACAAATGTCTATATTCATTAATCTATCATTATTTTTTATTTTTTAATGCAAGCAGTGTAAGTACCTGCATTAGACCTCTGCAATCCCCATGCACTGCAAAGCTTATTTCTTTTTATATTAAATAATTTTTTATTGAATTTAAAATATGTAGTTATACAGAACAAATACTATTGGGCATACCAAGGCTTAAAAAAATCAAACAATAAAACCTCTACAATCTAACAAATAACACAAAATGAAATTGGTATGGCAATCAATGCCTGAGGGCAAACAAGCCAGTAATATGATGGGATAATAAGGCCCACAGTGCTCTGGGATGATTTGTATTCAATACCAAGTAATACAAAAATTCCTAAATTCTTTGGGGGGTATGGTGATGGAAGCCACCGTCTTCTTAGATTCAGTCCAAATGTCCCAGATCTTGGCAAATTTAGTGGGCATCTTCTAGACCAGGGGTCTACAGGCCACATATGGCTCTCTAAGGTCAATTACCTAGCCCGCCTGGCCATTCGGGCACTGTAGCCTCTATAATGAGCGGTCCGCCCGGATAGATCCCTGTGGACCCTTCCCCATAGGGGAATCTCTGGCATTGTCCAGGGTGGGGGCGGACACACAAAGTGCCCATTCCAATGCAGGAAAGCTACACAAGGATTCCGGCTCTTAGTCCTCCTCGCTGCTGTCTTCCGTATGCCTGTTGACAGTGGTAAGTCCCCCTGGCACTCCTCTCTCTAATCCCAGTGCACAGGAGAGGCTGGCTGTGTTGACGGGCACTGGGGAGGCTGCATTGCTGGGGAGGCTGCATTGCAGGGCACTGGTGAGGCTGCATTGCATTGCTGGGAAGGCTGCCTTGCTTGTAAGGCTGCATTGTTATTTTCTCAACAAAGGTGGAGTTACTGTTTAATCTTTTTAGGAATAAAAAAAGTATCATCTTTGCTCTGTGAGGAGTATTCATGAAGTCAACTGGTTTACCTGCATATTCACTGAAAATATTTACCATGTTCTTCAAAAGGAGAAGGGCAGAAACAGGATATATCTAAATCTCAATGTATACTGACATTTTTTAAATTAATGTTTAGATTGTTGATAGATTTATTTTTAAAGAATAATGATTGGAGGCTGTGGGGGATCCATATACTTTATGTTTTTTTCTCCAAGGTGGAATTGAGCTTTAATCCTTTATACAGCCACAAACAATATTGAACAGATAAGAGATGAAGGACCCACTTTAACACTTCACCAAGTAGGTTGCTTTGCGAGTAATGCACCATTTTTTTCCGAGGGATTTTTCCCCACTGTTTATGGGCTTGTGGGCTGGTATCTAAAAAACAGGGGCCTTTACAATGGCAATACACTCTAATATGACTAATCCATGGCATAACAAATATGATCTTCTCTAATTTAGGGGTTTATCTAACCTATGTTAGCATCAAGTGTGCACAGCTATTAACCACTTCCATACAGGGCATTTTCACCCCCTTCCTGCCCAGACCAATTTTTCGTTTTCAGCGCTGTCACACTTTGAATGACAATTGCGTGGTCGTGCGACGTGACTCCCGAACAAAATTGACGCTCTTTTTTTCCCACAAATAGAGCTTT
The DNA here is from genome assembly GCF_905171775.1 of Rana temporaria. Classification (NCBI taxonomy): domain Eukaryota; kingdom Metazoa; phylum Chordata; class Amphibia; order Anura; family Ranidae; genus Rana; species Rana temporaria. Next base: position 599,646,845 of record NC_053489.1, on the reverse strand, counting down.
CTTTTGGTGGTATTTGATCACCTCTGCGGTTTTTATTTTTTGCGCTATAAACAAAAGAAGAGCGACAGTTTTGAAAAAAACACAATATCTTTTACTTTTTGATTTAATAAATATCAAAAAATTTTGGGAAAAATACTTTTTTTCCCCTCAGTTTAGACCGATACGTATTCTCCTACATATTTTTGGTAAAAAAATCGCAATAAGTGTATTTGATCGGTTTGCACTTAAGTTCTAGCATCTACAAGATAGGGAATAGAATTATTGCATTTTTATTTTTTTACTAGTAATGGCGGCGATCTGCGATTTTTATTGTGACCGTGACATTGCGGCGGACATATCGGACACCTTTGACACATTTTTGGGACCATTCACATTTACACAGCGATTAGTGCTATAAAACTGCACTGATTACTGTATAAATGTGACTGGCAAGGAAGGGGTTAACACTAGGGGGCTCCGAAGGGGTTATATATGTTCCCTAAAGTGTGTTCTAACTGTAGGGGGAGGGGGACTCACAAGGGGAGGAGATCGATGTGTGTTCCTCACCGCTGACAGGACATGGATCTGTGTGTTTACACACACAGATCCATGGTTCTGCCGTGATTGCGGTCAATCGCGGGTGCCCGGCGGACATAGCGGCACGCGCAATGCGGCGGGGGGACACGCACGCGCCCCCTAGCCGCCTGGGAATGCAAGGACGTCATATGATGTCCAGTCTGAAGGAGAAGGGGTAATTTTACAATGACTTGGTAGGGAAGGGGTTAAGAAAAGGGGCTGTAAGAAATCCTCCATGGATCAAATTCATAGGGGTTATGTACTGCACATATCTGGAAGATGTTCAGTGACATAAAAAGATCAGCATGACTTAATCATTGTGCAGAACTACTAAGCAGGAAGCAGGGAGCACATATGGTATGGAAATCAGAAAATGTAGTCGTCCCATGCACAACACACAGGTAATCTTTAATTAGGCAGCTTTCAATCATATTTTAGTATATCTAAAAAATAATAAAACAAGTCTAATGCCGCGTACACACGGTCGTTTTTTGTGATGAAATAAAACGACGTTTTTAAAAACGTCATTTAAAATGATCGTGTGTGGGCTTCACATCGTTTTTTGTCTTCTATAAAACGACCAAAAAAATTCGAACATGCTTCAATTTTTTATGTCGTTTTTTAAAATGAAATTTTTGTGTCATAAAAAATGATCGTGTGTGGGCTAAAATGACGTTTTGAACAACGTTTTAAACCCACGCATGCTCAGAAGCAAGTTATGAGACGGGAGCTTGAATAGAACAGAGTGCCGTCGTACGTGTTGTACGTAACCGCTCTTTGCTAGAGCATTTTCAGAAAACGATGGTGTGTGGGCAACGTCGTTTTTTATGATGAAGTTAGAAAAACTTCTTTTTTTTCATGATGAAAAACTTTGTTTTATTTCAACACAAAAAACGACCGTGTGTACGCGGCATGAAGGTAGGTTCACAATTTATATGGCACATTTTCCTACAAAATTGGAGTGTGCCTTTATATTGTTCACTATTCCAATACCATGTTTCAAGCTAATGTTTATGCAGCTTTTTAGCTATGACACTGCATTCCTCTAACTTTAGATCTCGTTTAGCTTAAAACTAACATCTGTTTATTAATTCCTGCAGTCAAAACTTTTTTTTTACTCTTGGTTTGTATCAAATTCTTCAGCTCAAAGCAAATCCCACAGCATGGGTTTCTTTACCGTTAGGTGTTCAAACTGATGATTATGTATGAGCATGAATATCCCTCAATAGAGACTTTTCAGCCAAATAAAATACAGCATTGTAAGCCTCTTGTTGAATACATTTTAGTTTATTTTGGCTTAATGGAAAACCCCAAAGTTTTCTCTACTCATTATTTCTCAATCTGCATACATTTCAAGGCAAATATAAAGTGCAGTGTAGACTGGTTTAGAGATGTCACCATGTTCCTGTCTATTTAGAGGCATTTAATATAGATTTTGATCAATATTTCATTTTAAAAGTAGTCCTGCTGGTTCAGTTATGTTTATTGATATTATTTGATAAAAAAGAAGAAACAATAATATTACAAATATTTTATTATACATTTATTATTTTATTATAAATTGTAATAATGATAATAATTCAAAAAAAGAATACAGTTTAAAGTGAAACTTCTGCTTATCTGCTCCCCCCCCCCGGTGTCATATTTGACACCTTTCGGGGGGGGGGGGACGGATACCCTTCCCTACTTACTGGAGACTGTTGCTGTCCCTTGAAAGTTCTGCCCATCTTTTCCTTCCCGCCGGGCCCGTTAGAAAGCATAGTGTGCTTCCTGCATGTGCAGTAGGAAACTGGCTGTGAAGCCGAAAGTTCTCCCCTACCATGAATGGCGGCGGCAGCCCCCAGCACCCCCATGCGACTGGGGTGCCGACATCGTGGGAACCCTGGAGGTTGCTGACTTTGTAGCTACTGACTTTTAATTATTTTTTTTTGGGGGGGGGGGGGACTCCTCTTTAAGAAAATTTTAATAACTAGTTGTGAGCAACAAAGGCAGGCCATCTTTTGTTCACTTATGGTCATAAGCCAAAAGAGATGATAAACTAAAGGCAAATAGGATGTTCCCTTTAAAAAGAGAGTTTTTTTTTCCTAGTTTGGTAAATGAGGTGAAGTTCTGCTGACTTCCATCTCCAAGCAAGCAAAATAAAAAAAATAAAAAATTGCATATGACTGGATTTTCATTGCAAAGGGAATTTTCACCATATTCACAAAGTGAACAGCATATTTTCCTTAAGTAAATCAATCTTAAATCTTGGGGATTCATGATTATTTCAAAATATTAGTATTTTTTATATATTTCCAACGCCTACATTGTTTTTTATTTTGGATAGCGTAAGGAATGTTTAAAACTGTAGACCCCTTTCCAATGGGCGGAACCCATTCTATTCAGCAAGGAATTTGTGAACAATCCCCTGTTGAATCAGACCCAAAAGGAATGGATGGTATTATTTATTTGTCTGTTCAGTTTTTTTCCTTGTGGAGCTTAACGGGACCAGGTCTATAAAAATAAACATAGTAAATTTACCTTCACTTCCTTCCCTGTAGACACAAAGGGAATTAAGGTAAAATCTTTCTAAAGTAAGACAGTTGTCATTGGAACAAGTGTCTCCATTGGCAGAATAAAATTTGAATGTATCACAGTCACACTGTTGTAGCAAACCAACAATGAAATATTAGTTTGCCACCACACAGTCTGATGTTTAGGGGCTACAGAGGACCCCTTCTCCCTGCTGGTTAATACTGCTTGAGGAAGGGGCCCTCACTGACTCTGAAACATTGCAACAACAGTGTTCTGATGAAACTTATAAATATAGAATTACGTTAATGATGGTGACATCCAACAGTTCACCTTAAAGGGACACTAAAGGTTGCAAAAAAGTGGAGTATGGCTTCATTTGAAAGGCATAATAGAGAATAGCAACGTACCATCATCCAGATTACTAAAGCAAAACAGGGAGGGGTGGGAGCCAGGGGAATAGTTGCTGAGACTAACCCTGTAACGTTCCCACCCAGGAAATGAATGGACTATCTCGGTACTGATAATAGCAGAATACAATATAGTAGTAAAAGGTTTTATTATGGATAAAAAAAAAATATACAGTTGATATAAATTAAAATGAGAACAGACGCTCGAGGATCGCCAAAGAGACGTCCGAGATTGTCAGTTGATAGATTGGTCGAAGTCTCTACTAGTTTCGCGGTAACTCGCTTCCTCAGGAGAACCAATCTATAAAGCAGATAATACAGTAAGGACATATACAAAAAAATAATTCAGTATAACTACAGCATATGATACATAAGTAAAATGGGTAGCTTACCCAATGAATGGAAAATAGTGTGCGAACCGTGGTAGCCATCAGAATTCCCCCAGCGGTGGACAAAGGAGATTGTGGATGGATCTCTATGATATAAGGTATAAAAAGTAGAAAGGGGGGGGGGGGTTAAACCCATACAGAGTATATGGCAACCATAGAGAGGGTGGGAGGGGAAAAGGGGAAAAAAACACCCCGGAAAAGGGAGAGGGAAAAGGGAGGGGGAGAAGGAGGTGGGGAAAGGGGGGGGGGAAGGGGGAAAACAGGAAGGGGGAAGAAAGAAGGGGGGGAAGGGAAAAAGAAGGGGGATGGAAAGAGGGAAGGGGGCACGAGGGAAAAGGGAAGGAAAGGGGGGAGAGAAAGTGGGGGAGACAAGTGGGTGCAGGAAAGGGGGGGAAAAAGAAAAGACACATAAGGAGAAACGGGGGGAGAAGAAAGACAGGGAAGGGGGAAGAAAAAGGGAGAAGGGTGTTGGAGATGGTAGAAGGTTGCCAATACTAATGGTAAATTGCATTGAAAAGGTTAAAGTTATTACTCACCCCGACAGGTATATCAGGAGATAACCCGGGGGATAAAAGGATGCTGGTGTTGTGGGGACTAAAAAACAGGTGGACGGATGGTTACCGGCTGGTATAGTTGCACGGGGAGTAATGGGGAGAAGGTATATGGATCCAATATTGCTGCTAACAAAACAGAAAAGAATATGGACTTGGATATAAAAAATAAAATAAAAAATAATATTGATAGCCTCAAAAGGCACAGTAATGCTGTTACTGGGGCGGGGGGGTAGAAGTACCCAAAAACCTCCTCGGCTGCCAGCCACGTCCTTCCTGTTGATGCCTCGCAGCAAACACCGCCAATGAAATAATCCACCATGCTCATCCCAGGGCCCAAAGGCCCCTTAAATGATCCCCCAACCATGGGACGCTCATGACGCCGCCGATCTGACATCACCAGGTCTGTTTCCCCGCACAGAGCAGGTGCGCGATCCTGCGCCACTACGCATCAATGACGAGCCGACGGACGGAAGCCGAGGGCCTGAACAGAACAAGCGGGGGATGGATGGCAAGGTGCATCCCCACCAGGGGAAACACAAGTCCGCCACTGGGGGAGGTATTGGCTGCCAGGGATCGCACAAACCATTCAAGGGTGTTGGATACAAAAGAAAAAACATTTGGTACAATGATTTAAATCTAAATAATAATAAATATGTGGGAATGTAAGATTCCCACCATACTGGTCGGTCACTATATTAGTCGACATAGAGCAAATGTCACACAAAAGACGGCTGGGGAACAAGAGAAAGGACCATGTCATTGAGGCATAGGGCCAATAAGGGCAGGGCAAGGCATATAGTAATTAATAAATATTGAACAGGCATAAGCCATGAGGATAAAGAAGGAGGGGAGGGTTTTAGTGCCCATAAGTTACCACAGATAATAATTGTTAGTGAAAGTGAATGCAACCAAGTCACAATTGCTTGGATAAATCAACAAAACAAGTAATAATCCAACCAAGGGGGGGGGGGGTGTAAAGTGTGAATGTGAATTAGGGTGGAGAAATTAGATGAAATTAAATAAATGTGAAATAATGGCCATCCGTCCCAAGGTTGGGTGCAGGGTAGCTGTGGTGAATAATATACTATATAAGGTGCCCCTAAGTTGTTAAAGTAGGCAGATGGCCGCAAAAAAATATCATAGAACATATTTGATCAGTCAAAGAGTAGGGGAAATAGGAATGGTGTTTCAGCATCACATAGCGGGATTATAGGTGTGGTAACACATACAATTCCTATTCAGCTGGAAATAATTCTAATCCGTTTATGGCCTTGGATAAAGGCAAATGCATCTATGCTGAGTTGGCCCTGCATTCTGAGTACAATCAAAAAACTGTAAACCGATAAATAAATTGCCAAAGATACAATCTGCCTTATCGGTACCGAGAGTTTCAGATGACCAAGCAGCTCAGAGGACAGTTGCATACTACATCACCAAGTGATCAATAACAAAGAATTGAAATTAAATTAGAAAACATTTTTACGTTAGAAGCACTCCGAGAGGGGAGAAAAGGGTGTGTTATCCACCCGGTAATTATGCAAAAAAGTGGAGTATGGCTTCATTTAAAAGGCATAATAATGAATAGCAACGTACCATCATCCAGGACACTAAAGGTTCCCTTTAAAAAAAAATAACAAACATGTTATACTTACCTCCACTGTGCAGCTCTTTTTGCATAGAGTGGCCCTGATTCTGGTCTTCTGGGGTCCCTCGGCGGCTGTCTCGGCTCCTCACCCCAAGAACTAAACCCCTTCATGGGAGCGCTCCCGTGATACAGCCTGTGGCCATAGCTGCCAACTGTATCAACCCCCCCCCCCCCGGTGCGCCGCGTCATTGATTTGATTGACAGCAGTGGGAGCCAATGGCTGTGCTGCTATCAATCAACCAATGAATGAGCCAAGAAGCCGGACTGAGAAGCCAGCACGTTCATGGGGCAGGACATTCGAGGGTCGGGTAAGTAAACGGGGGCTTGGGGGGGGGGGGGGCGCTAATCCTCTGATTTTTTTCCACCTTAATGCATAGAATGCATGAACCTTTACAACTTCTTTAACACCTGCCTCCATTTAAGGTCTTTGGCTGCAAGGAGTGCACTTGTTTCTATTGATTTTTGGCCTATTGATACATAGTGGTCAACAGGACAATTATAGCATGAACCCCAGACAGAAATAGGAACCTACAGCAGTTCTAACCCCTCACCACCAGATCCAAATATAGAAAAAAAGTTTTTGCTTCAGATAAATGTTAACAGTTTTTAGAAACTCATTCTGCCAATGACCCAGTTCTCTGTGTGGTATATTCATTAAGGTCAGAGAGTTTTTTTTCTATCAGTTAAGTGCAAATGTGTAATGATAGTGGATATTAGGAATTTCTAGTGACATTTACTACAAAGAAACTCAATGCTGAGCTAAAAAAAATGTCACCATTTGAAACCTGAGAGTGGCTCAGGGAATTTTATATAGAACTTGTGGGTATGACCCACCCATTGTTTTATCGTCACTAGAGGTCTGTGTATTCTTTATTTGGCTACATTGTTGAAGAGAAATAAAAAAATAGACCTTTCTCTTGGAAAACGTTTTATTTTATTTTGCAGAACATAACGAAATGTAATTATCAGAATGTCAAAATGTGCCTTATAATTCATCTGATGTCGGATGATGCACTGAAAAGATATTGGGCCATATTCTCAAACAAGTTACACCGGCGTATATGGAGATGCGCGGCGTAAGTGTAAAGATGCGCCGTCCTATCTATGCGCCGTAGTCACAGAACCAGATCCGCCAGAAATCAGGCTACTCCTGTCCGTCTTAACTAGTTTAAGTTTACGCAGCGTAGGCGTATATTTCAGCTGATGGCATCCTAGGCTGCCATAGAATTAGTATTCAAATATGCAAATGATGTAGATGCGCTGATTCCCGAACCTACGCGCGATCGGCTTAGGCTACGCGCTGTGCGCGTAAGACGATTGTCCGGCTGAAAGTTACCCCTTATAAAGCTCGGTTAACTTTGCTCCAGACCTGAGTAAGTTAGCTTGAAAAAAGCAAATACAGCAGCACCATCCCGGACGAGCTGAGCAACCAAATTTTGCGGACAACACATTCGTATGCCAACATGCCAGGGGCAGGCGTGGTCTTAGCACTGCTAGTGTGTGAGGAGGAAGAGGCACTTAGAAGGAGGAGGGCACGAAGGAGGGCACGTGAGAGGATCTACCCACAGCGCATTAGCCTCTTTGGCATGGCTGATGTGGATGTGTTTCACCGTTATAGATTCAGCCCTGATGCCATACTTGAAATTACCAGAGCCCTGAAGAATGACATCAGCAGCCCAACACAACGATCCCATGCAGTGCAGCCACTGGTGAAGGTCCTGGCAACATTGCATTTTCTTGCCACAGGCTCTTTTCAAAGAACCAGTGGAGACGTGGTTGGGATATCCCAAACCAGCATGAGTAGATGCGTGCACCAAGTTGTCCCCGCAATACTCCGACGCATGTCGCACCACATAATCAGACCCACCCAGGAGGACATGCGGCTGAAGGCAATGACAGATTTCTGCCTAATTGATGGTTTCCCACGCACTGTGGGTGCAATTGATTGTACCCATGTGGCAATACAGCCCCCCCACGAGACCGAGCACATATACCGCAACAGAAAACATTGGCATTCTATCAATGTCCAAGTGATCGTGGATGCACATGGCCTCATATGGCACGTCCGTGCAAAACACCCCGGATCCAGCCATGACAGCTTTACATTCAGGCAAAGTGACATCCCAAGACAATTTGAGCAGAATGTGTATGGGGACAGTTGGCTGGTTGGTGAGTGACATGGGTGTCAGGTATGACTGTCCCCCCCCATGATGCAGACATCACAAGGGGCACATGCATGACTAACATCCTCCTGTCTTTTCCCTTCCAGGTGACTCTGCCTATGCCCTGGGACCTCATCTCATGACTCCATTCCGCAATCCGCAAACACCAGGAGAGAGAAGATATAACGAAGCACACGCACGCACCCGTGCAGTGGTTGAGCGAACATTTGGCCTCCTTAAGTCACGATTTCGATGCCTGGATAAGACTGGGGGTACCCTGCTGTATTCCCCCAACTTCGTGTGCCAAATCATCGCTGCATGTTGCGTGCTGCACAACTTCGCAGTGAGAAAGGGCCTGCAGATTGACCTACGTGATGACCTGACCCCCCAACCACCATGTCCCCCCCTAACCGAGGCTACCCCGTCTGCTGATGGTACAGCAGTCAGGAGATGTCTCGTGGAGCGAATCTTTGAACGTTAAACACAAACATTAAACATGGCACACAGAAAATGCACGCATGCACACCACTGTGGTCCCTAACACACACCCCACATGCACAGAACATTGGATTAGACCGAAGTACACCGCACGGTACTAAGGAGCAGCAACGCCGCGTCAAGGCCCCAATGATGTTGCTGTCCATTCATACGTCATTCATACGGACCTGGGGAGAACTTATCACCAGCGCCCGAGGGTGACACCCCTTACTGGCAGGAATGTCACCACCCCACATTCACACACCATTCACACTGTACTCTGCAACACTGCCTGTGTGCAGCACCCAAACTAATAAAAAAAGCTCTTAACCAGAGCAAATAATAAAATAAGCTCTTAACCAGAGCAAATAATAAAATAAGCTCTTATCCAGAGCAAATAATAAAAAAAGCTCTTAACCAGAGCAAATGAACAAGAAATAATCACTTGCCCCGGCGCGGGCTACGCCTGGTGCCCAGGTTCCTGGCCCTCACTTGCCTGGGGGGAGCTGGGGCATCAGGTGGAGGAACATCTCCAGGTGGAGGAACATTCCCAGGTGCCTCCCTGCCTGCCTGTCTGCCCTCCAAAGCTAGTGCTATGCGGGTGAGCAATGACTCCTGGGTAGCTGTCTGGGCCTGAACAGCCCTTCGCAGGCACCTGACCTCCCCCACAAGTTCGGCAGTTGTAGTCTGCAGCTCACCCAGGCTGGTGATTGTGGCTGCGCAGTTTCCAGCCACATCTTGCAGAGCATCTGGTACTGCTCCCGAGGAGGCCAAGCTGTCGGACAGGCGCCTCAACTCCACCAAGATTTCACCCATATGACGGGTTTGCTGGTCCTGCTGCCTGGCCAGATTCTCATGAAGCATTTCTGCCGCACCCCTTGTCCTGTGGGTAGCCCTCCTGGGGACAGGAGTGGCTGGGCCCCTTGCATAGAGTGAGGACCTGGAGGGGCTGGAGATGAGGGGGATGGGACGGGAGGGACTGGAGAGGGTGTTGGAGGACCCTGAGGGGCTGGAGATGCGGGGGCTTTGTGATGGTCCTGCCACCACATGCGACTCCTCCAAAAAAAGGAAGACCTCCTGCTCGCTGTGGACCACCTCTTCCTGGACCACCTCTTCCTGGACCTCCTCTTCCTGGACCTCCTCTTCATGGACCTCCTCCTCAACAACCTCCTGCGCGGAGGACTGACCACTCCCCTCCACCAAGGCCTGTTGGCTTCCCAGGAGGTCAGTCACAGAAGCAGACTGCTCAGTGGATGATGGTCTGTGACGGCCACTGGCAGCATTGGATGGCCCCGCTTCATCCTGCTCACCTGTGGATGACACAAAACAGTCACATGTTGGTGGACCAACACACTTGTCACATAACCCACCACCCCCACCACACATGCAACACACCAGAAGATAAAACACACTTACCTGTCCTCATGGGTGGCTCACTTGAGTCATGGCCCTCCAGGCCCTCCACCTGCTCCCTCCGAAGGCAGTGGGCAATCACTTCCTCCTCTTGAGTGAGCCGGGTAGAACAGGGTGGCCCCCCTCCTGTGCCCCTGGCATGCTTTGCAATGATGGCCATCTTGTTCCTGACCACACCACGCAGGTCATTCATTTTTTTCTGAATTTCCTGGGGGGTCCTTGCCTCATGGCCTAAGGCATTGACCTGGGCAGTCACTTTCCTAAGGATCTCCTCCTTTTTGGTTTTACTTGTGCTGCCACTGTCAGCACCATGGAGTCTTGAATCGTATCTCTCCATGGCAGAGACTACGATGGCCCTCTCATCTTGGCTGAAATTCTTTTTTCTCCTTTCCTTCCTGGGTCCAGGCATTGCAAAGCTAAAGAGAAAAATCTCCACCAACAGAATCAATGGAGTCACTTTGCACTCGTTGGGCGCATGTGGTGACGCATTTATACACTGGGCCGGCCCAACTCAGCAGGGATTTACGCCTACTGTTGTTTTGCGCATGCGCAGAGGGCGGGGCACGTCCGGCGCATGCTCCGTTCGGTCTGGACATCATTTGCATGGGGTCACGGTTCATTAGCATTCTTCACGCCCACATCCCTCCTACCGTCACTTGCGCCTACTTACGCCGACACATTTCAGCTCCGCGAGCGCAACGTAGGACGCATGTGGTACGGGAATATGGGAGAGCTCTCTCCAAGTTAAGCCGGCGTAGCGCAACTATGATGCGCTACACCTGAGTAAATATGCGCCGATCTACGAGAATATGGCCCATTACATGAATTTGGGTAGTGCAAATGTCTTGTAGGACCTTGAAAACAGGTGGCCTTATTCACAAAAGAGATACGACGGCGTATCTCCTGATACGCCGTTGTATCTCTGTGATCCGCCTGTCCTAACTATACGGCTGATTCATAGAATCAGTTACGCATAGATAGCCCTAAGATCCGACAGGTGTAATTGACTTACACCGTCGGATCCTAGAATGCAATTCTAGGCCGGCCGCTAGGTGGCGAGGCCATTGCGGTCGGCGTAGAATATGCAAATGACTAGTTATGGCGATTCACGAACGTCCGCGATGCCCGTCGATCTAAATTTACATAGTTTCCATCGAGATACGCGTCGTAAAATTAGGGCTACCTCCTAGGTGTTCTAAGCAATGTTAATTATGCCCGTCGTTCCCGCGTCGAAATTTTAAATATCACGTCGTTTGCGTAAGTCGTCCGTGAATGGCGCTGGACGCCATTTACATTAACGCCGAAACCAATGACGTCCTTGCGACGTCATTTAGCGCAATGCACGTCGGGTAATTTACCCGACGGAGCATGCGCAGTATGCTCGGCGCGGGGACGCGCCTAATTTAAATGGTGCCCGCCCCATTTGAATTAGGCGGGCTTGCGGCGAGCGGATTTACGTTACACCGCCGCAAGTTTACAGGTAAGAGCTTTGTGAATCAGGCACTTAAGCTGTAAACCTGCGGCGGTGTAACGTAAATGGGATACGTTACGCCGCCGAGGAGTAACGTAATTGTACCTGAATCTGGCCCGTAATGCCTTAAAGCAGTGTTTCTCAATTCCAGTCCTCAGGCCCCCCCAACAGGTCAGGTTTTCAGGATTTCCATTATTTTGCACAGGTGATTTGATCAGTTTCACTGCCTTAGTAATCACCACAGCCTTTTCTTCTGAGGGAAATCCTGAAAACCTGACCTGTTGGGGGGGCCTGAGGACTGGAATTGAGAAACACTGCCTTAAAGGAACACTAAAGGCAGAAATATTTAAAAAAAAAAATAACAAACATGTTATACTTACCTCCACTATGCAGCTCGTTTTGCACAGAGTGGCCCTGAATCCTGTCTTCTGGGGTGCCTCAGCGGCTGTCTTGGCTCCTCCTCGCAAAAGCTTTCCACGTTCATGCGAGCTTCCTCGCATGGTGGAAAGCTTTTGCGAGCACGCTCCCCTGATACAGCGGCGTCCATAGCTGCCGACTGTATCACTCGGCCCCGCCCCCGGCCCCCCGGCGCGCCGCGTCATCCGCTGTGATTGACAGCAGCACCAGCCAATGGCTGCGTTGCTATCAATCCGCCCAGCCTGGTCAATCAACGGCCAGGCTGGGAACCGAATAAGATGACAAGCACGCGCCCGGGACTTTCGAACGGTGAGGTAAGTAAAACGGGGGCTTGGTGCTGTCAGATGTTTTTTTACCTTAATGCATAGGATGCATTAAGGTAAAAAAACATTTACCTTTACAACCCCTTTAATAATCATTTTTATGTTAGTTAATGTTCATAATTCTGTTGTGACCACATTTTTTTCCAAGTATTTATATTTCTTTTTATATTCCTTGTGAATAAAAACGTTTTAAATTGCATATTTCAATGATTGTTGTTGATTCTATAACAGGGACCTTCTACCAGTGGCTTGGGTGCTACTAATGACTTGCAAGCACTTTTGATGTCAAGAGCATACGCAGTCTTACCCAGACTTAACATTTCTTGAATTTTAAATGAACCATTAGCCTAATTCTTGCCTGGTTACTGAAATAATAATGGTGGTTGTAATAAGTTGCAATCTTACTATGGCAAAATAGGTACCAAGAAATCTTTGTTATTGTTTTTGATTTTAGCCATAATGAGCACCATCATGATAATAGTTACAAAACTAGTTCCAAAAATCTGGTTATCAGGCTAAGTAATGCTGACCTTTTGGATATGTCAGACTATTGGAATTGTAAAATTGATCTTCCACTTCAAAACCTTGTTATTAATATAACAAATCTCTTAGTAAAAAAGAAACTATGAATTTGATATTCAAAAAAAGTATTGATTGAAATATATTATTATAAACTTGTTGAATGTGGCTATTAAAGTGACTTTTTAAAGTGGAAATATTTCAATCAATTCCATTTTGGCTGTAATGTCTCTGTAAAAAAATAAAATAAAATACTTACCTTTTCTGCCTCCCAGGCCACTGAAGGATACTGAGTAGAAGATAAATTGCTATATTAAGTCTCTTTAGAAATTGACATTTCCATGAGTGCCAATCTTTTGGTTCCCCAGTGTGCACTGTTGCTCCTTCTGCTAACCCCTGCTTACAGGACACTTTAGTCAGGTTTTTATTGCTGTCTATGTTCACTGGGGAGATTACTTCCTCTTTCTATTTGCAGTCCAAGGACCCCGCCTGTGGAATTCACTACCAACCACCATCCGACTGGAGTCGGACCACTTGGCCTTCAGGAGAAAGATTAAAACCCATCTCTTCTGAGGTCAAGGGGTTCCTTACCCATGAAATGGATACAGCACCCAGAGGCGATTCAGTTCGTATGTGTTGCACTTTACAAGTCTCTCACTCACTCACTCACTCACTCACTCACTCACTCACTCACTCACTCACTCACTCACCATTGTTACTTGGATTGAAAATGAAGAAAAATCCAACATTTTGAGTTGTCACCGAAACAGGAACAGAGCAGAACTCTTCCAATGAGGACAGTTTTATATATATTATCTCACAAAAGTGAGTATTCCCCTCACATTTTTGTAAATATTTTATTATATCTTTCCATGTGACAACTCCGAAGAAAATGTAAAGTAGTGAGTGTACAGCTTGTATAACAGTGTAAATTTGCTGCCCCTTCAAAATAACTTAACACACAGCCATTAATGTCTTAATGTGGAGCTCCACCCTAAAGTGGAACTTCCGCTCATTGGAGCCATCCCCCCCTCCGTTGTCACATTTTGCACCTTTCAGGGGGGGGGGGGGGGCAGATACCTGTCTGAGACAGGTATTTTTACCCACTTCCGGGAGTCCACTCTGCGGGGACCTGCGGGTAGTGTGTCACTTCCCCCCCCCCATTGTGTTCTGGGAAACACACGGCTTCCAGAACACAGCGAGGACCAGTGAGCAATGCTTCACTTCCTGGTTCCCTCACCGAGGATGCCGGTGGGGGCAGCAGAGTGACGAGTGATTGCTGCTGCCGATGTTGCTGGACTCCAGGACAGGTAAGTGTCCTAATATTAAAAGTCAGCAGCTGCAGTATTTGTAGCTGCTGGCTTTTAATATTTTTGTACGGCGGAGCTCTGCTTTAACCGCTGCCAACAAAAGTGAAAATGTCCAAAAATTTGTCCCAATAACCATTTTCCCTCCCTGGTGTCATCTGACTTAGTTAGTGTTACAAGGTCTCAGGTGTGAATGTGGAGCAGGTGTTAAATTTGGTGTTATCGCTCTCACTCTCTCATACTGGTCACTGGAAGTTCAACATGGCACCCCATGGCAAAGAACTCTCTGAGGATCTAAAAAAATAATTGTTGCTTTACATAAAGATGGTCTAGGCTATAGAATTGCCAAGACGGTGAAACTGAGCAGCAGCATGGTGGCCAAGACCATACAGTGGTTTAACAGGGCAGGTTCCACTCAGAACTGTGTTATTACAATGGGTGTGGATCAGGGGAGAGCACAAACTATGCAAGATGGATGGTGATATCCAGGGGTGAAGAAGAAACGGTCTATAACTCAGGGCAGACCTCTTCAGGATAGCAGAAGCATGCTCCAAAACATGTAAAGGGTAAAGAAAGAGGCACCTTCTAAGTATGAACTGTAGAAACTTTATGGTACAATAAATAAAAACACTCACATTGAGGTTAAAAACGATCAGCATGAGGAAAATCCTGCAGCTGTGCTTATACTTGCTCGCTGGTTCTACAGGCTGTGTCACTCAGGAACCCATAGAAAGCTGTGTGCCAGCTCTGCAAACTCTGTGGCTCCGATGGTAATACAGAGGAGAGGTCTGAGGTGCTTGTGGACCGCAGCAGCATCTGACATCACTGAAAGTGTTTGCAATGCTGTTTCTGAGTCTGCGCACTGTCAGTGGAATGAACAGACACACTCCTTTGTCAAGCTGCTTGACAAAGGAGCGTGCCTGTCCATTCCACTGATGGGACTGTTGAACCAGTGAGCAAGGAGATGCACCGCTGCAGGATTTTCCTCATGTTGACTGTTTTTAACCTCAATGTGAGTGTTTGTATTTATTGTACCATAAAATGTATACAGTTCATACTTAGAAGGTGCCTCTTTCTTTATCCTTTTTACACTTAGAACTGGCCTTGCCATGGTCCACCAAGTCATGGTCGGCAGGAGTTGAGTGCACAAGCTCAGCGTCATATCCAGAGGTTGTTTTTGGGAAATAGACATATGAGTGCTGCCAGCATTGCTGCAGAGGTTGAAGAGATGGGGGGGGGGGGTCAGCCTGTCAGTGCTCAGACCATACGCCGCACACTGCATAAAATTGGTCTGCATGGCTGTCGTCCCAGAAGGAAGCATCTTCTAAAGATGATGCACAAGAAAGCCCACAAACACTTTGCTGAAGACAAGCAGACTAAGGACATGGATTACTGGAACCATTTCCTGTGGTTTAATGAGACCAAGGTAAACCTATTTGGTTCAGATGGTCTCAAGCGTGTGGTGCGGCAAGCAGGTGAGGAGTACAAAGACAAGTGTGTCTTGCCTACAGTCAAGCATGGTGGTGGGAGTGTCATGGTCTGGGGCTGCATGAGTGCTGCTGGCACTGGGGAGCTACAGTTCATTGAGGGAACCTTGAATGCTATCATTTACTGTGACATACTGAAGCAGAGCATGATCCCCTCCCTTCAGAGACTGGGCCGCAGAGCAGTATTCCAACATGATAATGACCCCAAACACACCTCCAAGATGACCACTGCCTTGCTAAAGAAGCTGAGGGTAAAGGTGATGGACTCACCAAGTATTAGCTAGATTCAGTAAGAGTTAGGTCGGCGTATCAGTAGCCGTTCCCCGTCGAAATTCGAAAATTTTACGTCGTTTGCGTAAGTCGTCAGTGAATAGGGATTTACATCGTTTACGTCCAGGTCGAAATCAATAGGCTCGTGCGGCGGACTTAGCCGCAATGCACACTGGGAAATGTAGGCGCCCGGCGCATGCGCAATTAAAAAAAAACGTCAATCACGTCGGGTCAAGCCTCATTATCATAAAACACGCCCCCTCAGACAAATTTGAATTAGGAGCCCTTACGCCCGCCCGCTTTAGGCTACGCCGCAGTAACTTAGCAGGCAAGTACATTTTGAATCATGTTCTTGCCTCGCTAACTTACGGCGGCGTAGCTTAGATGCCTTAAGCTACGCTGCCTTAAAGTTGCGGCCATCTATGAGGATCTAGCTATATGTCTCCAGACCTAAACCCTATTGAGCATCTGTGGGGCATCCTCAAAAGGAAGGTGGAGGAGCGCAAGGTCTCTAACATCCACCAGCTCTGTGATGTCATCGTGGAGGAGTGGAAAAGGACTTCAGTGGCAACCTGTGAAGCTCTGGTGAACTCCATGCTGAAAAATAATGGTGGCCACGCAAAAAATGTACACTTTGGGCCCAATTTGGACATTTTCACTTAGGGGTCTATTCACTTTTGTTGCCAGTGGTTTAAACATTATTGGCAGTGTGTTGAGTTATTTTGAGGGGACAGCGCATTTACACTGTTATACAAGCTGTACACTCACTACTTTACATTGTAGCAAAGTGTAATTTCTTCAGTGTTGTCACATGAAAAGGTATAATAAAATATTTACAAAAATGTGAGGGATGTACTCAATTTTGTGAGATACTGTATATATATTCACCGGTCACTTTATTAGGTACACCTTGACAGTACCGGGTTTGACCCCCTATTGCCTTTAGAATTGCCTTCATTCTTCATGGCATAGATTCAACAAGGTGTTGGAAACATTCCTCATGGGATTCCTCAAAGGGATGGACATGGTCAGAAACAATACTCCAGTAGACCGTGGCTTTTAAATGATTCTCAATTGGTACTAAAGGCCCCAAAGTGTGCCAAGAAAATATCCCCCACACCATAACACCACCAGCTTGATCCGTTGATACAAGACAGAATGGATCCATACTTTCATGTTGTTTATGCCAAATTCTGACCCTACCATCTGAATGTCACAGCTGAAATAAAGACTCATCAGACCAGGCAATATTTTTCCAATCTTCTGTTGTCCAATTTTGATGAGCCTGTGCTTATTGTAGCCTCAGTTTCCTGTTCTTATCTGACAGGAAAGGCACCCAGTGTGGTCTTCTGCTTCTGTAGCTCATCCGCTCCAAGGTTTATTGTGTTGTGCATTCAGAGATGCTATTCTGCATACCGTGGTTGTAACAAGTGGATATTTGAGTTATTATTGCCTTTCTATCATCTCAACCATTCTCCTCTGACCTCTGAAATCAACAAGGCATTTTTATCCACACAAATGCCACTCTCCGGATATTTTCTCTTCTTCAAACGATTCTCTGTAAACTCTAGACTCTGACGTTCCTTCACGTTTTTGTGCCTGGAGTGGACTTTTCTATTGCAGCCCACTCAGTTATTTATTTTACTTGTTTGCATACCTACACTATTGCACCAGTATATATTACTGTTATAGTTTGCTATATATATTTTGGTAGATTGTTGCTGTATATTATATATTTTGCTTTATTTGGATTCATGTTCACCCCTACATATTTATTTGTGCACTTAAGGGTCTATTCACCCAGTTTTTGTAATATTCCCCTGTTGTATTTAGTAGTTTCACAGCGCGTCACTATCATCTATTTATATTCCTCTTTTTTCTGTTAAGGACAGACTATCAGGTGATTGCAGCAGTGCCCCCTAGTGTTTAGTATCGATAGCGCAAGAGTCTCACCATTTTCATTTCAAACTCTAGAGACGGTTGTGTGTGAAAATCCCAGTAGATCAGCATTTTTTTAAATCCTCAGACCAGCCCGTCTGGCACCAACAACCATGCCACGTTCAATGTCACTTAAATCCCCTTTCTTCTCTATTCTGATGCTCAGTTTGAACTCCAGCAAGTCATCTTCAGCACGTCTAGATGCCTACATGCATTGAGTTGTTGCCATCTGATTGGCTGATTAGCAATTTGTGTTACCAAGCAATTGAACAGGTGTACCTAATAAAGTGGCTGGTGAGTGCATATACATGTAAAGCAATGCGTAAATTGATGGCACTATACCTGAAATAAATGTAAAATGTATATACTGTATTTATTGGCGTATAACACTCACTTTTTTACCCTGAAAATAGAGGGTAAACTGTGCCTGCGTGTTATACGCCTGTGCGCGTTATACGCCGATAAATACTGTAATTTTATTCAGAGGAGCAGTATGTGACCAAATCCAAATCACCAGGCTGGTAGCTTAGCTGTGGTGTAGAGGTATGATAGTTACATTGTGGGTACGGGTTAAACTTTTAAATCCAAAGCTAAGATTAAAAAAATGGTGACTTTCTTTTTTATGATGATGACATTTTCATCTCTCACTATCTACTAGACCAAACCTCAAGTCATAATACACCTTACTGTAAGTGTCTGGCAAAGCAGGCCAGCTAATCAGTATTACAACTGCAATATCAACTAAGGTGTTTACAAGTCAGGTTGTATTGCCAGGGCTATGAGCAAGGCTATGTCAGTAGAATCAAGTATCATATTCTGAAGAATCCTTGACATCCTGCAGAGGTCAAAGCTAAAATAAATCCCTTTGTGTCAAGCTCTCATCCCACAGATCAACAATTTTCTTCAAACGCTACACATGATGACTATAATTGCCAGCAAATTATCAATTCTTAATATGAAGAGAAATCCCAGTATGATAAACCCTCTAAATTACTGAAGAATTAATTCCTGTAGATTTTCTCTCTGTGGGCCGCAGCATTTTAATCTTTAGTATTGCATTAACTGGAGTTTAAAGTCATGTGTTATACTTTGCTCTGGGATTTCAGAAAATTGCAAGACACGTTTTCATTTCAGCAAATTGTAACATTTTGCTCACCTACTCATAACTGTAGCATAGGAGACAATTCACGAATGCCTCGTACATACACGACCGTTTTTCTTGGCAGGAAAAAAAAACAAAGTTTTTCCCGACGGGATTCCTCTCAAGCCTGCCTTGCATACACACGTTCAGGCCAAATACCGCCCGCCCAAATCGCAATGACGTACAACACGTACGATGGGACTATAAAGGGGAAGTTCCATTCAAACGGCACCACCCTTTGGGCTGCTTTTGCGGATCCTCGTGTTAGTAAAAGTTTGGTGAGAGACGATTGAGGCCTCGTACACACGACCAGTTTCCTCGGCAGAATCCATCAAGAAACTTGGTGGGAGATTTTTTTTGCAGAGGAAACCGGTCGCGTGTACATTTTTCAGCGAGGAAACTGTTGAGGAACTCGACGAGCCAAAAAGAGAGCATGTTCTCTTTTTCCTCGACGGGAATGGAGAAAATTGGTTCGTCGAGTTCCTCGACAAGCCTAACAAGAACTCAACGAGGAAAACGATGTGTTTCGCCCGCCGAGTTCCTCGGTCGTGTGTACGAGGCCTCACACTTTTAGTCTTCATGCTTCTCAGTCCGTTACAGCACAACGAATGTGATATCTCCATTACAAACGCTAGTTTTACCAGAACGAGTGCTCCCATCTCATACTTGATTCTGACCATGCATGTTTTTTCCCCTCGGAAAAGCATACACACGACCGGTTTTCCAGACGGGAAAAAGGAAAGCTGGTTCTCTTTTTTTTTCCTGCAGTTTTCTCGTCAGGAAAACTGCGATGGAGCATACACACGGACAGGTTTCCCGGCCAAAAGCTCTCATGGCGGGAAAACCGGTCGTGTGTGCGAGGCATTACAGTTTAATAACAGCTAATAATATGCGGTAACAATTGTGCAAGTGTTCAGGTCACTAAGAATTTACCGAATGCGGTATTTGTTCGATTTACCTGTAATTACCACATTAGTTAATGTGGAAATATACCACATTAAGCTGGTTGCTAAGGATCGGGCCGAGAAGCAGGCCACCGCATCCTTAACAACCGATGAGTCAGCTGTCAGCTGGCTTCCCTGCTGTCAACTGATTGTAAAAAAAAATGCAGAAAATTTTAAAGTATGAAAAAAAATGCCAAAATGGAAAAAAAAAAGAGGCATGGAGTCCACCCCCAAAATCTATACCAGACCCTTATCGAACCCTTATCTATAGATCAGGAAATGGGGGACGTGACAAGATTAATTTAGTCTTTAGTTAACACTTATGTAACCCTTACTACCCCTAATTAAGTTCTTTATCCTTCATCAGTTTTTTTTTTCCAGAGATAATAAACTTACTTTTTTTTTACCATTGGTAATTTTTAAGTGGTTTCATTTTTTTCTTCTTATCTCACCAGTGATTCTAGTACTACCGATTTTTCATTCCTTGTTACTTGTTAAAAACAGCATGCGATAAGTTCACTTAAAAAATCTAATTTAAGATTATTTAGCATTCTTATTTACCGAAGCCACAAAACACAGTAATATAGAAATGCAAATATAAAATTTTTTAGATTGCACAATACAGTATAGAGAAAGGATATTATAAAAATGTGACCCCTATGTAATTAACCAAAATTAGGTATTTATCATATTTACAACTTACTGCATCAAATGCTGTTAGCGTCTTAATTTCTTAAATTCAATTTACTCAGTGTTTACTCTGAGTATGTAAAAAATAAATTACCATATGCTGATATTGCGGGGCTCCAGGTTTGTGCTCAGTGATTTAAATTATCCTTTTTTGCTGATGATGACGCCTTTTAATTTCCTGCCAAATTTACATTCTGAACTTCAATTATACTCCTCTCTACCTGATTATAAATTAAATGTAACAAAATCAGAAGCCCTTCCCATTAATATCCTTACCTTTACCCTTCAGGAAGCCTCTCCTTATCACGGGAAGACAGATAAGCTTAAATACTTAAAATATTTTTCTTATTCCCCCACCCCCAAACTTCAACACTATATGATACAAACTACTATCCACTCTTTACCTTGCTGAAAACCCTTACCAACCTTCCTGGATAGGGAAAATATCAAAAATAAAAATGACCTGTACTTATTTTTAAGACTTTGCCAGTTAGGGTGTCCATCTGGGCCTTAAAAAAATTACAGCAAAAACGACTGGATTTCACCTGGGGGAGATGTTAGGGTCTAGGCTGCAGTTCTTAGGCCACACGACCGGTTTTCTCGGCAGAATCCAGCAAGAAACTCGATGGGAGACGTATTCTGCCGAGAAAACCGGTCGTGTGTACACTTTTCGCCTAGAAACCCGTCGGGAAACTCGTCGAGCCAAAAAGAGAGCATGTTCTCTATTTTCTCGTTGGGCAATGGGAAAATTTGGCTCAACAAATTTTTTGACAGTCGAACAAGGAACTCGACAGGGAAAACGATGTGTTTCGCCCGTCGAGTTTCTCGGTCGTGTGTACGGGGCCTCAGAGTGGAACTGTGGGCAATTTTTTTTTTCATTTTGGATATACTAAGGGAGGGTTATAACCCCTGTAAGGTTCATTTTTGCCATTTTTGTCCCATTGGGGAGATTTCCCTTTACTTGCTGTCATTAAGCCAAAACAGGAAGTGAGAGGAAATCAATAAAAATTAGGGAAATCTCTTGGGGACCCCCAGGTCACCAGAACGAGTGTCCCCATTGGAAGATTTCCCCCTCTATTACTTTTCTGGTGACAACCCAAAATTTGGGATTTTCTTTTACTTTTACTTTTAATGATTAGGGTAAACAGGACAAAGAGAAAGGGTGAATCTTCCTAATGGTAACACAGACAGAAATAAAAACTGCCAGGTATTCTAATCCATTTCACCTTTTTCTAAAACAAGTCTTTAGTTATACTTTAAGTGTAAACAGGCAAAGGTGGCCAGACTTTGGGGCTACCTCTCAAGCTTGTGTCTTTTGATCTCTTCATCATCTGCTTTTTCCTCTCAGCAGAGCAGCTCAGCCCCAGTAGCACGTGGTCCTACACAGCAACACAGGATCAGTAACAAAACGCTCATTCTTCTACACTAACACAGTCTCTGGTGGGCACAGCAGGTGACAGCATACTGTAGCTGTAAAATAATTCAGCACTATTTGGCCTTGGGGTTCTTTGGCACACTCTTCCTAGTGACAAGTACACCACAACTGTTACATGACTCTCAGTACCCTGCTTGCAGAACAGGGCACGCTTCACGGTCTAGCAGCAGCCTTAGGGCTCTCCAGTCATCCATCCCTCTTCCTGGGCTCCTAGCACATTCTGCCCTGGTCTCTCAATCCTCTCCTTGGGTTCCCAGCCCTGGCAGCACAATGGGACACTACTCTTACCTTCCCCAGGCTC
The DNA here is from genome assembly GCF_905171775.1 of Rana temporaria. NCBI lineage: Eukaryota > Metazoa > Chordata > Amphibia > Anura > Ranidae > Rana > Rana temporaria. Next base: position 599,624,486 of record NC_053489.1, on the reverse strand, counting down.
TCACACACTTTACTAAGATCTTGATTCTCTCCCTTGCAGCCCTAAGAATGGAGGGAAGGCTGTACACATGGCTACAACCATGATCCATCAGTATCCTCTTAAATCCCTTGTTAGGGGCAGGCATAGTCCTAGGCTGTGTAGGCAACCAAAGGCATTGTTCACTCTCCTCACCCTGTGCTCTGTCTCTGGGAAGCAATGAGAGAAACAGTGTACAGATGGAGGGGATGTAATGCCGAGCGGCTTAGAGGGGTTTTCGGAATCTGACACATTCAGTAGTGTTGATCTCCTGGGGTCCCCACATCTCTCACTGGTTCCTCCTGCTGACCTCCATTCATTACTGGATACAATAGTGATGTTAAGGTAAACAGGAGGAATCCGTGAGAGGAACCCCCCGTGGGGGGACAACGGGACAGATTTTATTGCATTGTTTTGCAGTTCTTGCAGCAGGAGAGGAGAGTATTAACGGTCTTCTTTTACAGGTTTATCTTGGCTAAAAACTGTTGAAGTGGTTGCTTTAAGTACTTATATATTAACTATGGGGTAGATTCAGCAAGCAATTACGCCTGCGTATTCATAGATACGCAGCGTAATTGCTAAGTAGCACCGGCGTATCGACTTTCTGTATTCAGAAAGCTCGATACGCCGACTGTAGCCTTAAGAGACGACTGGCATAAGTCTCTTATGCCGTCGTATCTTAGGGTGCAATCTGACGCTGGCCACTAGGTGGCGCACCCGTAGTTGTCAGCGTAGAGTATGCAAATTGCATACTAACGCCGATTCTCAAACGTACGCACGGCCGTCGCTCGTTTTTTACGTCGTTTGCGTACGTCGTTTTCGCCGTAAGGCTGCTCCTGCTATTAGGAGGCGCAGCCAATGGTAAGTATGGACGTCGTTCCCGCGTCGCGATTTTCAAAATTTGCGTCGTTTGCGTAACTCGCTCGTGAATGGCGCTGGACGCCATTTACGTTCACGTCAAAGCCAATGACGTCTTTGCAACGTCATTTACCGCAATGCACGTCGGGAAATTTTCCAGACGGAGCATGCGCAGTACGTTCGGCGTGGGAACGCGCCTAATTTAAATGATCCACGCCCCCTACGGGATCATTTAAATTACGCGCGCTTACGCCGGCCCCTTTTATGAAACGCCGCCGCAAATTACGGAGCAAATGCTTCGTGAGCCTCGTGAGCTCCAGTAATTTACGGAGGCGTAGCGTAAAAACGGTACGCTGCGCCGCAACAGTGCGCGCCCCCTAGCTGAATCTACCCCTATGTGTTTTCATGAAAACTTTTCTGACACCATTCATATATTTCACAGATTCAATTAAAAAGCTTTAGCAGAGTTTTAGTGTTCACTATACATACTTTCAGAACCATGGACAGAGACATGACTATGTAAAATAAATTCAGCACTAGTCATTCAGCAGAATATACTAGACATACAGTGCTGGGATGTCCGTCTAGAACCATACAGCAGGGATACTTAAAGGTAAATTGATGCATGCACATAGATTTAAAATCTATGTGCACACCTGACTTCAGGTGCAAAGGTCATGGACTTACTTTGAAGTCACAATAAAGTTCTGCTGCATTATTTTACTCCTTGCTGGTGATTTCATTTCACCTGTTTACTGTTATTACCCCCTTTGCCTAAAGTGACTGTAAACCTATTTTTTTAAAATAACAAACATGTTGTATTTACCAGCTCTGTGTAATGGTTTTGGACAGAGCAGCCCTGATCCTCCTCTTCTAGGGTCCCTCGCTGGCACTCCTGGCTCCTTTTTTTTTTGTGCCATTTTAGGAAGCCATTTCCTATTGTGGCACACCTGCAGGCTGAATCTCGAGCTGTGCTCTCTGCTTCTCTGCTAGTCATAGATAGTGCAGCTCGGGCCCACCCTCTGCTTCCTTATAACTGAATTTGATTGACAGAAACAGGAGCCAATGGCTCCCACTGTTGCCTCTCTGTCCTGTGAGGAGGCAGAGAGTGGAGAGAGCCGCTGTTCTTGGGCGCAGTGCTGGATCGAGTTTGGGTTCAGGTAAGTATAATGGATCGAGGAAGCTGCACACACTTTACCCTAATGCAGAGGGGGCATTAATGTAAAAACCTTCTACCTTTACAACTACTTAAACAGTAGCAGGCAAGCCATGATTTTAAAATTTGCCATAGTTATGTTACAATGTTAATATTGGATATTTATTGTAAATTGTTTCCTATAGACTGAGGATTGTGCCATTTTAGTAGGTTAAACACATATTATGATATCTTAGATTTAAAGGGCCAGATTCACGTAGAATCGCGGCGGCGTAACGTATCCTAGATACGTTACACCGCCGCAATTTTTCATCGCAAGTGCCTGATTCACCAAGCACTTGCGATGCAAACTACGCCGGCGGCCTCCGGCGCAAGGCGGGCCAATTCAAATGGGCGTGTGCCATTTAAATTAGGCGCGCTCCCGCGCCGGACCTACTGCGCATGCTCCGTTTCTTAACTCTCGCCGTGCTTTGCACGCCGTGACGTCATTTTTTTGAACGGCGACGCGCTTAGCGTACTTCCGTATTCCCGGACGGCTTACGCAAACGACGTTAAATTTTGAATTTCGACGCGGGAACGACGGCCATACTTTAGACAGCAATACACTTGCTGACTAAAGTTAGGGCACCCAAAAAAACGACTAACTTTGCGACGGGAAACTAGACTAGCGGCGACGTAGCGAACGCGAAAAAACGTTGTGGATCCGCCGTAACTGCTAATTTGCATACCCGACGCTGGTTTACGACGCAAACTCCCCCCAGCGGCGGCCGCGGTATTGCATCCTAAGATCTGACAGTGTAAAACTATTACACCTGTCGGATCTTAGGGATATCTATGCGTAACTGATTCTATGAATCAGTCGCATAGATAGAAACAGAGATACGACGGAGTATCAGGAGAAACGCCGTCGTATCTCATTTGTGAATCTGGCCCAAAGTGCTTGTAAAGCCAAAACATTTATTTTCTAATTTTATATCAGTAGGACATGGTTATATTTGCTGTCTGGTCTTATGCTTTGTATTGCCCTTCATTTCCTGTCTCAGAAACAAAACAGATAGTACGAGAAGAGCAATGGGGTATTTATCCTCTGTAGCGATTACCCCAAAGGAGTCTATTTTTTCTAGGGCTGTTACTGATTACAATTTTAATCGACTAATTTCAATTAATTATAACGCACATACAGATCCAACTACTTTTAGCTGATCTCCTTGCAGGCTGATTCCCAGTGCAGCTACCAACCACTGGAAAAATGGATAGCAGGATACAAAAAACACAAAAAAGCAGCGCTCGATGGGAATAGCATTAAAACTTTTATAGTCTTCAAGTAGGTAACAAAATAAATATTGCACTGGAGATAAAATCGATGTAGCTACATAAACTGTAAAAATGGTGCGAGTAATACCAAACGGTACAAAAAGCAGTCATAAAAACATGTAGCTAAGAATGATACTGGTATAAAAATGCGTACAAAGACACCACTGCTGAATCCAGATGAGGAGGGGTTAACATCAGTCCGTCGGCATGTAGATGTCTCGTGAAGGAAACTATCACAACTCCCAGTGGATGGTTGTAGAATCCCAGGTCGATAGAGGGAAGTGATAGAGGGAAGTGTAACAGCCCTTGCGTGTGGCAGATAGTAAAGTCCCGCCGGCATGCAGATATGAAGGCACAGCAAAGGAGCCCTTCAGATGGACACAGCAAGCCCCACCGGTGTCCGTGACATCACTGGATCTCCGACGGAACTCCCTGAAGCCGGTGGAGAGGTGATCGATCAAAAACAATTAACGATTTATCAAGGAATTAATAGTTAATTTCCTCAGCCCTAATAGTTTCTGCTCCCCTGTTCCCAGGGTCCATGACTCTGTAAGCAGAACCAAACTCTCTATCACACCTGGCTAAAGAAGGGATACTTATTGTGAAAAATATATATATACATATATATATATATATATATATATATATATATATATATATATATATATATATATATATATATATATATATATATATACATACATACACACACACATATATATATATATATATATATATATATATATATATATATATATATATATATATATATATATACATATACATATACTGTGTATTGTATAAATACACAGGTGAAACTCAAAAAATTTGAATATTTGAATATTGTCCCTCTTTCTCCTTTGGCATCAGCTCCCTTTTTGTACCAGAGACAGTGTTCACCAGAACAAATAGTTAGGGTAAATCTCCTCAATGGGACACAGGCAGATGTAAAAATCAGACAGGGATACTAACCCTTTCACATTCGATCCAAAACTAAAAAAAAAAAAGGTAGGCTTTGCATACAATTTTCTTTTTTAAGCCAATTTGTGTCTGTCCCTGTTGAAAATGTTCTCATATGTCTTGTCTAGTGAAACCTTTGTCACCATAGCAGTAGATGATAAGATGATGAGTAGTAGTAAAACATTAACAGAGGTTCTAATCCTTCCTCACTCTGCCCAAAACTAAAAAAGTTTTGGCTATATACGCTAAAATGTAAAAAAGATTGAAAGAAAAATGAAAAAGGGTGTGAAGGAAAATAAGCCCACTTTTGTTTACATGCTCGGAACAGAAAACCAGCTGTAGATAGAATTAACCATTATTTAAATCAAATTAAACCTCAGTTATTTTTGGAGGTGTTTACCATCAAGCTAAATATCTCTCTTTCTGCAGAAACATGTTTCAGCTTTGAACTCCCATGGTACATCTGGCACTGGCATCAATTAACCATTCTCTTATCGGTCCCTCCAGATTTATTGACGAGGAAGGATAAATTTCTTAATTAAACACACAAGCTGTAACTCTTTAGCATCTTGCTGCAGTCACAGCGTACATATGTGTTTACACGTCAATGTGTCATTGGTGATTAAAATCACATTATGATACACAAATAAAGCTAAAGGAGAATGGGAGATAAGCATCAGATTTGTATCTTTTCTTTTTTATTATTACTTAGTGTACTGTAAGGCCCCGTACACACGACCAGTTTCCTCGGCAGAATTCAGCTTCCGACCGAGTTTCTGGCTGAATTCTGCCGAGAAACCCGGCCGTGTGTACACTTTCGGCCGAGGAAGCCGACGAGGAGCTCGGCGAGGAAATAGAGAACATGTTCTCTATTTCCTCGTTGTTCTATGGGAGCTCTCGGCCTGCCGAGCTCCTCGGCGGCTTCAGGGCTGAACTGGCCGAGGAACTCGATGTGTTTGGCACGTCGAGTTCCTCGGCCGTGTGTACGAGGCCTCAGAGCAAGTCCCTGCAATCCTGAGAAGGGTCGGTTGGAACTGTATTTCACATTGGTTACTGTTTTTTTTTCTCCAAATTGTTCATCTAAAAATGAAAGACACATAGAGCCAGATTCACATAGAATTGCCCTGGCGCAGCGTATCAGAGATACGCTACGCCGCTGTATCTTACCTGGCTCTAAGTCGAATCCAGGAAGATTTTGCGCCGTAAGTTACGGCGGCGTAGTGTATCTCTTGGCGCGTATTTCAAATTGGGCGGGTAGGGGGCGTGATTCATTTAAATGAAGCGCGTCCCCGCACCGAATAAACTGCGCATGCTCCGTTTTGAAATGGCGTCGCACCAACGTCATTTTTTGAAATTAGACGTGAGTTACGTTATTTCCTATTCACGGACGACTTACGCAAAAAATAAATACAATTTAAAATTCGACGCGGGAACGACGGCCATACTTTAACATGGCAAGTCTATCTATACGCCACAAAATAGCAGCTTTAACTATACACCGGGAAAAGCCGACTAGCGACGACGTAAGAGAATGCGACGGACGCGCGTACCTTCGTGGATCGACGGAAAAAGCTAATTAGCATACCCGACGCGGAAAACGATGTAAACTCCACCCAGCGGGCGCCGAAGTATTGCACCTACGATCCGAAGGCGTACGAAGCCGTACGCCTGTCGGATCAAAGCCGGAAGCCGTCGTATCTTGGTTTGAGGATTCAAACTAAAGATACGACGCAGCAAATTTGAAAGTACGCCGATGTATCAGTAGATACGCCGGCGTACTTGCTCTGTGAATCTGGCCCATAGGTTTTTACATATTTATTTCTGAATTTGTGTAATGCCCAGAGCTCAATTTATCATGTATGTCAATTTCTGCCAAAAATATCTGTATATAGCATGACTAAGGTGCCAGAGATGTTCCTATTCCTAATGAGATTTCCTGCTATGCCACCCCAGTCTTTTAACCTACCTGCCAAAAACCAGACCACACAAGAATTTGCCACAAAATGGCCATAGCAGCATTTTGTTAATATGTAACAATATTAACAAACAAATTCCTTTAAAACAGAAATAGTCAGTATATTAAAGATTGCTGATACTTGAGGGTACTAAACCTAAATCTGGTTATTTTGTATAAGCGGAACCCCTTACTTTTAAAAGGTTCCCAGCGGCAACACACCAGCTCAGGGGCAATATCCCAACTATCAGCAGAGACCTCTATGTCCCCAATTCCTTGTAAACCAACCATTGACTGGAATGCACTCAAGGATGCCGTGCCGCAGATGGTCCCCAACCATTAGAGTATCTGATTTTTACTACCTCCAAAGACCACAACAGCTACAGTAGGCTGCTGTGACGTCAAACCTAGGAACCATACTAAAAGCAGTGGTGAATGCAACATACAACTATGCCCCTTTCCATCCATGTTTCCCCTCTTCACCGAGTCATGCACGTCCTTCGCTTGCTAATTAATTTTTTGCTTCAGACCTACCGCTTGTACTCTGTTATGCTTAGTAACATATCTTTAGTATGCTGAGTATAATTATCTAGTATATTTTCCTACTCTACAAGTATGGGCACAGAAATGATGGCCACACACACTTCAATTTTATTATCAGAAAAGCGATTCTAGGCCAGGGTAGAACATTTTTGATCATTTTGCATTGATTGAAAGCATTGAAATACAGTATCTCACAAAAGTGAGTACACCCCTCATATTTTTGTAAACATGTTATTATATCTTTTCATGTGACAACACTGAAGAAATTACACTTTGCTACAATGTAAAGTAGGGAGTGTGCAGCTTGTATAACAGTACATTTTCTGTCCCCTCAAAAATAACTCAACACACAGCCATTGATGTCTAAACCGCTGACAACAAAGGTGAGTACACCCCTAAGTTAAAATGTCCAAATTGGGCCGAATTAGTAATTTTCCCTCCCTGGTGTCACGTGACTCGTTAGTGTCACAAGATTTCAGGTGTGAATGGTGGGAGCGTCATTGAGGGAACCATGAGTGAGTGAGTGAAAAACTTATATAGCGCTACACATGCAAACTGAATTGCCTCTGGGCGCTTGTTTGACCACTTCTCCCTTGAGTTTCAGAAGAGGTAGGTTTTGATCTTTCTCCTAAAGGCCAAGTGATTCTCCTCCAACCGAATGGAGGTTGGCAAAGTGTTCCAAAGTCGAGGGCCTTGGACAGCAAATCTTCTTTCTCCTTTGGACTTGTATCTGGTTTTGGGGATTTGGAGTAAATTTTGGTTGGAAGATCGCAGAGCGCAATTGGGGTTGTAGGCTTTTATTGTGTCGCATAGGTATTGGGGGGCATTTCCCCAAATACACTTATGCGTTAGACATAGTGCTTTGAAAGCGATTCTGTCTTTCACTGGTAGCCAATGAAGGCTTCTCAGTGATGGGGAGATTGATTCCCATGTTTTTTTTCCAGTTACCAGACATGCGGCCGTGTTCTGAACGACCTACAGGCGGGTGATTTGGTACGTTGGGAGTCCGAGATAGAGGGCATTTGCATAGTCCAGCCTGGCGTTAACAATTGTTCCCACCACAACTGCTATGTCTTCTTTAGGAATGAATGGGATTCGTCTGCGTAATAAGCGTAGCAGATGGTGTGATCCGCTGACTACTGACCCTATTTGTGCATCCATTGTCATGTTGGTGTCAAAGAAGACCCCAAGACTTTTGACTTTGGTGCTAGGGGTGATGATTTTTCCTAGAATGGGCGGAGGTGTCCAGTTTGTTGCCAGTTGATTCTTCCAATTGGCGTGAAACAAGAGAAGTTCTGTTTTTGAGCCGTTGAGTTTAAGATAACTCTTTGTCATCCAGTTCTCTATCAAAGAGAGACAATTCTCTAGATTGAGATGGTGATCCTTTTTGTTGCAGATACGAAAATACAATTGTGTGTCATCCGCATAAGAGTGGTAGAGCAGCTTTTGGCTGCTGATAATTTCAAAAAGAGGGCGAAGATAGATATTAAACAGCACCGGGGACAGAGGGGATCCTTGAGGGACTCCGCATGACACCGTGCATTTTTCAGAAGTGAATAGTCCCAGTTTCACTACTTGTGATCGGTTTTCCAAAAAGGAGGAGAACCAGGGTAAGTCACATTCTGCGATTTTGGCTACTTCAGCAAACCGAATTAGCAATAGTTTGTGGTCAACCGTATCAACCATGAATGCCAACATGTACTGTGACATACTGAACCAGAGCATGGTCCTCTTCTTTCGGAGACTGGGCCGCAGGGCAGTATTTCAACATGATAAAGACCCCAAACACACCTCCAAGACGACCACTGCCTTGCTAAAGAAGCTAAGGGTAAAGGTGATGGACTTGCAAAGCATGTCTCCAGACCTAAACCCTATTGAGTATCTGTGGAGCATCCTCAAATGGAAGGTGGAGGAGCGCAAGGTCTCGAACATCCACCAGCTTCATAAAGTCGTCATGGAGGAGTGGAAGAGGACTCCGGTGGCAACCTGTGAAGCGCTGGTAAGGGCAGTGCTGGAAAATAATGGTGGCCACACAAAATATTGACACTTTGGGCCCAATTTGGACATTTTTATTTAGGCGTGTACTCACTTTTGTTGCCAGCGGTTTAGACATTAATGGCTGTGTGTTTTTATTTTGAGGGGACAGCAAATTTACACTGTTATGGAAGCTGTACACTCACTACTTAAAGTGTAATTTCTTCAGTGTTGTCACATGAAAAGATATAATAAAATATTTCCAAAAATGAGAGGGGTGTACTCACTTTTGTGACATACTGTACTTTATTCTTGAATACAATCATATTTCAACCAATCAGATTATGAGATTACATGGTGGAAACAAAGATACAATCAATAACTTATGAATGTACTGTAAGTTATGACCTAACGTTATCGAAACTATTGATCGAAATCCATTTTCCCATGTGTGGCACATCAATTAAATGGGCTATTGAATAAATAGTAGCTTGATTATTCATTCTGGAACAGATCAATCTGAAAAGAAAATGATCATTTATTGAAGTGTGTGTGGCCATCATAACACTTCTCATATCCTGTATGCTGAATGCAGTTCTTTGCATCTGTTCTTATTCTGTATATTTGGCCTCTGCACAGTAACACTTCTCATGTTCTGTACGCTGCATGTAATTCCCAATATCAATACTTATTCGGTATGTATGTGCCTGCATAGTATCATTTCTCTCATCCTGAATGTTGGGTGTAATTCTCAGTATCTTTTCTTATGCTGTATGTATGGACAATGCATACTGTATTAACATTTCTCTTATCCTGAAAGCTGGGTGTAATTCTTAGTATCTGTTCTTATTCTTGTAGCCGGCTGTGTAACTTCCCTGCTCACACCAACCCCCCATGCTGCTGTGAGCAGTTATAGAGCGGCTAGAGGAGTGAGCTGTGTTCCTCTCAACCCTCGCTTCCCTCCTGGCAGCATCGGAGTCCTCCGCTGGCTCCTGCCCTCACTCTCTCCTGGCAGCAAGGCTCTGAGCCAAATCGGGGGAAGGAGAACTTGTTATGCAGACATCATGACACTGGGATATTCAGGGCCAACTTAATAGCATTAAAGGCCCCTGGGCAAAGTAATGCACTAGGGCCCCACCAGCTTGCCCCAATTTACGCACCTACTTTCAATAAATAACGTATAAATAGTTGATAGAATTAAACATATATTCATTAGTACTTTCAATAAAATCGATTTTACGAAAAGAAAAAATTCCATAAATAAAAGACTAGTCAACACAAAGGGCACAGTACAGGGGGAATACAGAAGGGCATAGTACAAGGGGGGGGGGTACAGAAGGGCACAGTATACGTTCTGGGACACTTCCCAGGACATGACCATATCGAGACAGTTTAGTAAAAAGCATGACTGTCCCAGCAAATCCGGGACAGTTGCAAGTATGATGTAATGCAAGATTATTGTGGGGGCCCCCGTGTACCTGGGGCCCCTAGGCAGTGCCCAGGAGTGCCCTTGCATTAAGATGGCCCTGGGGATATATAGTCCACAAGGAGTGCTGTGAAATTTAGGCTATTGTTTTTTTTTTTTTTTCCACTTCAGACTTAACCATTTTCTGGAGGAAGGTGACGGGCCTTTCCCGCCTTTCATTTGCCCCACAAGTCTCCTTCTGGTTTCGCATCATGTGTGGAATCTTTCTCTTTTTTTTTTTTTTTTTCCCCCAAATTTTCAAGGAGCAATATTATTCGTTATTTTTCTGTTACATTTTTTTTTTTTTTTATCCTGCCATAAACAGATAGAACTTCTTACCTTGATCTATCCCGTGCCCTATGCACCCATCAACTCTGCAAATACCATAGAGTGTTTGAACTCCGACCATTTCGACCATGTCTTAGCGTATTCCTCCAAACCATCTGTATCGCTAAACCTTAGGAGCTCTAGGTTTTGAATGTAGTTTATTTTGTTAAACCATTCTTTTATGGTGGGGCTTTCCTTGTCTTGCCAATGACTGGCTATTAAGCTTTTGGCAGCTGTCAATAGATGGGGTAAAATACTTTTTTTATATTGTTTCGTTGAAATTCTAATCATTTGGTGTAAACAGCCCCATGGGTCATCTGGTATCTCTATATCTGTTACTTTAGTAATAAGCTGTCTAATCCTTCTCCAGAACTGCTTAATTTTAGGACACTGCAACCATATATGCGACATGTCTCCGGTCTGTCTACATCCTCGCCAACACAATTCTGAGGCCTCCTTCTTGATTTTGTGGGCCTTGTCTGGAGTAATATACCATCGCGTCAGACATTTGTAATTTAATTTGATTATCTTACTGTTAACTGACGAGGTGAACACTCTTCTCCATATTTGTTTTATTTCAGGAAGACTCAGGGAATATCCCAGTTCTTCCTCCCATTTTTTGATATATGGTGGAATGTCCATGTGTCCCACTTCTATTAAGGCTTTGTATATTTTAGAAATGACTCCTTTCCCGCGATCCTCCTGACTAATTCTCTCTAGGGGGCGAAGATTTTCCATCGATCTGTGTGGCTGTGGGAGAGATTCATAAAAGTGTTTTAGCTGGCCATACCGCCATTTGTTTATGTCTATTATCTCCCCTCTCTCCTTTAATTCTTCGTAGGTACCTAATTTTTCCTGCGTCATGACATCCCTCAACTGAGCATTTTTTTTCTTGATCCATTTCCCAAAATTTTTCTCTAACCCAGGTGCAAAGTATCTTGAATCCTTTAGTGGTATAAGTGGTGAGTTAAAGTCCCATTTTTCCCTCTTATGGACTCTGTCCCAGACTTTGATAGCGTGCCGTGTAATGTTATGTGATTGTTTATCTAACTCCCTATATTTTTCAGGAATCCAAATAATACTCCCTAAACTAGCCTTACTCATCTCGTATTCCATGCTTACCCATCTTTTTTGCTTGGTGTCCCTAATCCAATCTATCACTCTAGTGAGTATTACTGCTTCATAGTAGCTTCTAATATCCGGTGCTCCCCATCCCCCTTGTGTCTTATTTTTTTTTAAAGTTGCCCAGCTGATACGCGCTTTTTTGCCCTGCCAAACAAATTTTAATAAGATTGTTTGTAGGGTCTTAAGATACCTCTGAGGTAAAGCAATCGGTAACATCTGTATCTTATACATGATTTTTGGTAGAATTACCATCTTAAAAATATTCATTCTCCCCCCCAGGAGACCTGTCCAGCGGAAAGTCTGCTCACTTCTGTTTTAATTTCCTCCAGTAAAGGTGCAAAATTTTCTTTATATATCCCATCTTTTGAGATAGCTATTTTTACCCCTAGATATTTTATTTCCTTTTTCCCCCAAACAAATGGAAACTCCTTTTGATAAGTATTTTGATCTTTCGTAGTTATATTAATAGAGAGAGTTTCAGATTTGGTTGGGTTCATTTTATAATTGGACAACTCTCCATATTGTTTCATTAGTTTTAGTAAATTTGGTAACGTTGTTCTTGGGCATGTTAAGTAGAACAGGATGTCATCCGCGTATGCCGCGAGTTTGTGTTCATCCTGTCCTACTTCTATGCCTTTTATGTCTGGTTTCTCCCTTATACTCCTTAGGAGTGGCTCTAATGCTAGGACAAACAAAAGGGGAGACAAGGGACATCCCTGTCTTGTGCCGTTAAAAAGTTCGAACCTCCCTGAAAGAGTTCCGTTGATTTTTACTCTAGCAACCGGTTTGTTATACAATACTTTAATCCAGTTTAACATTTTTGGCCCTATTCCTATTCTCTCTAGCGTCTTATATATGAAGCCCCAGGCCACTCTATCAAACGCTTTTTCCGCATCTACTGATAAGAGTAGGCCTGGGGCACCACCGTCCCTAATTTTCTGAATGGCTAACAACGTCCTTATCCCATTATCTCTCCCCTCCCGTCCTGGTACGAACCCCACCTGGTCGGTATGGATCAGGTCCTTCATTATACCCTTCATTCTTTCTGCTAAAATTTTGGAAAAGATCTTGGTGTCACAGTTCAATAAGGAAATCGGTCTATAATTTGTGCATAATGTGCTGTCCTTCCCCTCTTTCAGGATTAGAGTGATAGTAGCTTCAATGGCTTCTTTACTCATATTCCACTTATCTCCTAAGCCATTAAAATACAAGCACATTTTCGGGGCCAGAATGTCGACAAACTTTTTGTAGTATAACACCGTTAGACCATCCGGTCCTGGGCTCTTACCGTTTGGTACGTTTTTGATTATGTCTCTAATTTCTCCTTCAGATATCGGAGCTTCAAGCTTATTAAGATTTTCTTCAGATATTTCCTCCCACTCTATTTCCTTTAGAAATTCATATGTTTTTTTTTCCTTTACACTTTGCTCTTCCTGAGTTTCCTGTTTATTAATTGAATACAGTTTTTCATAATACTCCTTAAAACTCTCTACTATTTCACTACATTTATATGCTACTTCCCCCCGACTTGTTTGTATTTTCTCTATAAAGTTAAGATTTTTTTTCTTTTGTAATAACTTTGCCAGATGTTTCCCTGGTTTATTATCCCATAGGTACCTCTCTTTCTTTACTTGGTTAAATGTACTTCTGGTTTCTTGTTCTATTGTCTCTCTTAACTCTTCTCTCTTAATGTTTAATTTTAGCAGAGTTTCTTTATTTCTGTCTTGTTTGTGTTGCTGTTCTAGTTTATAAATTTCTTTTGTAAGAGTTAATCTGTTCTCCTTATTTTTTCTTTTTTTTTCCGCCCCGATCTTAATCAATGCTCCCCGTACGTATGCCTTATGCGTATCCCAGACTATAGCCTCCGAGACGTCCTCTGTCGAGTTTATTTTAAAAAATTCCTCCAATTCCTTTCTTATACTGATTTCTATATCTTTGTCCTGCAGGAGATCTTCATTAAGCCTCCAATTCATATTATTTGCCCGATTCTCTCCTATTTTAAGTCGCATTGAGATGGGAGAATGGTCGGAGAAAGTTGCTACACTTATACTGGAATCACTTATTTTTTCCAACATCCTATGTTCCACCAAAAAGAAATCAATCCTTGAGTAGGTCTCGTGCACTGGGGAACGGAATGTAAACTCCTGCTGTTTTTTGTGTTGTGTCCTCCATACATCCACTAATTGAAGCTGATGGAGTTTTTCTTTCAGTTTGTTTCTCCACGCCATTCCGATCCCCTGTGCACGCGACGTACTATCCAAGTCTGGGTCCACATGAAAATTGAAATCCCCCCTATTATAGCTAATCCCCGTTTAAACTCCATGAACTCCGTTATCGTTTTCATAGCATAACGTATAGGATTTTTATTTGGGGAGTATATGTTTGCCAGTGATATCTCTTCTCCATTCAGTTTTCCTCTCAGGAACAAATATCTACCTTCTGGGTCTACCCTTCTCTCATCTATTATAAACCTGGTCTCCTTAGCAAAGCCAATGGCTACCCCTTTCGCTCGACTGATTGGGGAGTCTCCAAAAAACCACATCGGATAATATTGTGTCATATTTTTACGATTTGCTTCTGTGGTAAGATGGGTCTCTTGCAACATAATCACGTCCCCCTTCAGTAAACTAAGCTCCTTCACTATATTTGTGCGTTTGATGGGTGTTGAGTTGTGAACTTCACTACCCAGAAATCCCTACTGACAAAAAGGAGGATAGACTGGGCAATTCTGTAGAGATCGGAGTCTTTTCTGGCAAGAAGCATCCGATGCACACTCTTAAAGGGACAGCTACACGTGCGCCACCTTACAGAAGGGCTCCATTGATAACTGGCTAATATTGCCAGTTAGGCACCTGATACTGGTAGTCACCTGCAGGGGTATCTCTTTGTTAGGAATATATCTATTGAGTCCGTTTGCGTAGTGTGCACACAAAGACATTTATTTATTTGGGTTAGTTAATGAAAATACTTTAAACCCTGTTTACATCAGCTAAAATTTGGTTTAGCATTAGTACAGGTCAGCATGGGTCAGTGTTCACATGACCCAGTACAGCATCTTTAGAAAAGTATATTTGCCTGTTTATTGGTTTATGCATCATTTAGCTGCATTGCTATATTACATTCGTTCTACTTTCTACTTTTTAGTTGTTTGTTAACCTATTTTCTGTGCATGATAATAGAGTGGTAACATACAATCTTTTGTAGTTACACAGATGTGTCAGTGGGGACGGAGCAGCTTAAAAAGTCATAGCAGAACAGAGAACCCATCATATCCAGCGTTACATATTCTCTTTTCCTATATTCCAAGGTGATTTTGAATGCATGGATATGCATAGTAGCACACAGTTGTGGTTCTCTATACTGCTTCTTTTTTCATATGTATGAAGATTGCATGTAATTGACCTTAGGTCAGCTTGCTTAAAGAGGTTCTCCACCCTAAAGTGAAGTCCCGCTGATCGGAACCCTCCCCCCTCCGGTGTCACATTTGACACCTTTCAGGGGGGAGGGGGGTGCAGATACTTGTCTAAAGACAGGTATTTGCACCCACTTCCGGCCAGGCATTCAAAAGACGGGCATTGCGTCACATCCCGTCGCCCCCCCCCCCCCAGTTGTGTGCTGGGAACACTCGGCTCCCAGCACACAGCGGGAGCCAATCGGCGGGCGCGGCGCGACTCGCGCATGCGCCGTAGGGAACCGCGCAGTGAAGCCGCAGCGCTTCACTTCCTGGTTCCCTCAGCGTGGATGGAGGGGGGAGCAGCAGGGTGACGAGCGATCGCTCGTGCTCTGCTGCGGACGGCGCTGGACTCCAGGACAGGTAAGTGTCCTAATATTAAAAGTCAGCAGCTGCAGTATTTGTAGCTGCTGGCTTTTAATATATTTTTGGGGTGGAACATCCGCTTTAATTGAAAAAGCGTCACATGCAAAACATGCTGAATTTTTATCCTACCTCACAAAAATGTCCTTCCAAATTATTCAAAAAATATTGGCAACAATACCCATTATAATAAAATCACACATCACCTACTTTGATCTGTAAAATCAGCAATGTGTAACAACAACTGTACAGTGCAAGGGTCTCTCTGGTTGATTTAATTGGAATGGATTATTTAGGCAGGATCTCACATTTGTTGGTAAATATTGTTAATCAGACAGCTTAGTCTTAATTAAAATCTGTCTGTGTGTTGCCAGATTTATACTTGATTGGTCACAAAGTGTAGCAAAGGCACTTACACATTTCTCTAGTCTTTACACAACAGTCCTAGTTCTTTTTATGGTATAAACACATATTATTTTATGGTGGTTAGCCCATGGGTGGACATATAAGAAATGTCCTAAAGTTGTCACTTAGGCTCAATTAAGATTGTGCTGTTGCGTTACAGTAATGCGCAATCATTAATGTACAGTAAAGAAGTGCATTCTTTTTGAATCGGATGCCCATTGGGTTGCCACCTTTTCTTCAAGCCAAACCCAAACACTTTAACGGCACAAGGGGTAACGTTCTGGAATCTGTTGTAGAGAGGAACTGTGATGTGGGGGGTTCTTCTCACTAAAGCCCCCGCTTACATCAGAGTTCCCAGCATTGCCCCTTAAATCAGGGGGCCAAAACACTCCCCTTACATCAGAGTCTGCAGAGCACTCCCCCTTGCCATAGTTTACTCATTTAGGTAGGAGAGAGAAGGCAGGGAAGAGTGAAACTTAAGTAAAAGACAGTGGATGGTGAGCTCACTCACCTGAGGATAGAGGCTCAGGCATTGGCACCTTTCATCCACCATGTATTGTATTTGTTAACTGCTGGGCCTCAAAGTTCTCGCCCTGACAGAGACAGACACAGAGGGGTAGGGGCGGGAGGAGGAGGAGCATATCAAGCCCTCTCTCCTTTCTCGTCCATGTGTGGTGAGGGCAGAACTGTACTGGCTATGGGCAGTGTACAAGAGAGTCACTCACAGCCACTTGGCTTAGTCAACTGCAGTTAGCCCTCCAGACAGTTGGCAGCCCTGGTGACTAGGGTGAGCCCAGGAACACCTGGCCCATGCGCACGCCTATGCACTCTGCAGTTGTGGTACTCAGTTACTTTAAGCCACAATCCAATCGGAATAACGTGTCCAGGTTTCAGGTGGTCTGAAACCCGGACACATGATTCAAAACCCGAACTGTCCGGGTGAATCCCGGGTAGGTGGCAACCCTAGATGCCCATGCTCCCCCAAAATTAATACTTAAATGGACATGCAGCTTCTTCTAAGGGTCCATTTACACCAACTGCAATGATGTTCCTTATGTTGGTGTGGTACAGGGCTGTCTTAATAAGAGGGCACACCTGGGCACTGCCCATGGGCCCCAGCTGAATAGGGGGCCTATGCACTTTCCCCAAACTAGCTGGTCAATGAAGCCCACGCTGTCCAGAAATTGGGGGCCCCATGATGGCACTAAGAATAATGGATACAAAGAGGAGGCAGGCTGGAAGCAGTGCTTTGTGCTGTGCAGAACGATACCTATTATTTCACAGCTAGCAGGGAGGGGCAGGGCAGGAGTGCCAGTGATGCTCTGACCCCCCCTCATGCACCTTGAATGCTCTGGACTCGAAGGCTGTGGGGTAGGAGCTGGAACTTACCTGCGGAAGTAGCAGCACTGTTTACACCGAAAGGCTTGGAATGCCCAAAGGGATGCTCCCACCTCTGCCTGCTTGATTGGTATAGGCGAGTGCAGTGCTGGATGTGGGCACAGAGCCAAAAGTTTATATACACTGTATCTCCACTGGAAAAGGGGGGTACTGCATGGATGGAAAAATGGTTCTGGGGGATGTCAAGGGTGTATGGGGGAAAACAATGCTGAGGGGGGATCTGGGGTGTATATGGGTAGCAATGCTTGGGGTAGCTATTGTGCTAGAGGTATCGGGGATGTAGAGAGGCCACAGTGTAGGGGGTATCAGGGACGTAGTGGGATCACAATACAAGGGGTATCTCTTGGTATATGGTTACTGGTGCTGGGGGGATATCTGGGATGTAGAGGTGTCAGAGTGCTGGGAGGATACCTAGGGCGTAGGGGGGGGGGGGGGGGCGTAGTGCTGGGATCAATCTAGCAGATATATTATATGCACAGGATGGCTTTGTTACTTTATGTATGTAGTATTTTCCCACTGTTTCTTTGCTGTACAGAATGATTGTTCATGTGTGTAGCGCCTGTGTACTTATCAGTACAGGTGCTATCTTTAAATTTAGTGGGATGAGAGACTTACTTGCTCTCATCCATGTTGATTTATTTAAATTTGGCTGTCGCCAGCCCTGAACTGTTCTGTGGGTCATTCTGTGCTTCAGAGATGCAGTTTCATCTCTGGGTGGCAGGTGGCGCCAGAGGGGTCCAGGCGGAGCTGCTTCTCTCCAGCAGCCAATTAGAGGAGTTTTCCCTCGCGGAGCATGCTGGGGAGGGGTATTTTTGTGACGGAGGCCATTGCTCTGGGTTCTTTGCGGGTTCCTGGTTCCAGGTGCGGCACCCACCTTTAGGGCCCCGGCGATATGGCCTACCAGGCCGGGGCACACGTGCTACATGGAGTTTCCGACTCTGGGCCCTCATGGCCCGGGGCAACTGATGCTGCAAAGGGGCCCCAGTGATTGACTGTGTTCCCATCCCTCACCAAGAAGATCCCAAACAAGTTGTGCTGTTCGATGGGGAGTCGGTCTGAGGTGAACCCGGAGGCAGGTGATCCAACAGGGCTTAGACGAATCATTGGGGATCTGGGTGGCCGGACACTGACAGGTTGTATGCTGCAAACCGTCAGTCGGTGACTCAAGGACGAGAAGTCTACCTGAGGGAGATTCAGGCTGATCGTTAACGGGGAGGATTTGCTCTACTATTCACACTCTTGATACATTGGGCCTGTGGACAAATCCAGAAAATCCAATAGAGCCGAGTCTTTTGCAGGGACCCGTTCCTCCCCAAAAAGTTCTAAGTGACGCTCTGGCTGCCAGGCCTGTGAGAGAGGTCTGTCCAGGGGCACTTTGAAGTTATTGGAGGCAGGACTGCTTCTTCTATCCATAGCCTGAATCTGCGAAGTTTATTCTCTTTTCACCAATCTACACTGTCTACCTCAAGTTGACTGTTGGTCATGTTGGACCGGAAATAAAGCATTGAAAACGTCAACCAACAGTCTGGACATTATGTTACTGCTCTCATCACCATCATTACCCCTAGACACATCACGGAGGTAACTTAAATACGCCGATCCCAAATCTAAGCAGCGGCTCCTGAGGGGGTAGCGCTACATGTATATGATGTCTGTTTACCTGCACTGTCTCCATTGTAGGGGCCCCAGTGCAATACTTTGCCCAGGGGCCCATGATTCTATTAAGACGGCCCTGGTGTGGTGTGGTTCATTTATTGTGAATGGTGCCATGCACTAAAGTTCAACACAAAAACTGCATACAGCGCCTATATGTTTGTGCGGTAAAGTGATTGACTCAGCATGCTTTAACGCAGGAAAGCACGTGTGCTGTGGTGCCTTGCTTTGTGGTATAAATGGGCCCAACAGTTGTTTCTTTTTTAAACTTGAACTACAAAAAAATCAGCTGAAACAGATTACTGTAGGCAATAAAAAGACATTCTTGGCGTGGCTCCAATAAAATACAGACATTTTTCATCTCAAATAAATATTTTTAACACAACACAACTAGTCAGCTGCTCCTTTGCATTCTCTAGGTGACACAGACAGACTTTCTTGCAGAAATGACTACGGAAAGTATGAACCAGTAATCACATATTGTGTCAGTAGGAATGCTAGTTTCTACACAGGTCTCCATCTGCTGCAGCACATATGGGAAGCACCATGATGTCTTGATAAAACCTGAAAGGGCTTAAACTGAATATTGATAAAGGTTTAAAATATCTGCTTTAAAAGAATGTGCAGAGGCATTTCATATCTTTTCTTTATCATAGCCATGAGTAAAAAGTGATTTAAAAAAAAAAAAAAACTTTTGTTAACTAACTACATATATTTTAATTTCAAGACAGTAGGTGGCGCTGTAGGCACTTTTTCACATGTTATTATGTTGCTCATGGAGCTTAGTAGTTCAAGATCCAGTTTATACCCACAATTGACTCCCTCCCCTTCTCTGTCTACCCATAAGTCATAAGTGAATCAGTTAAACTTTATAAGGTCCAATTTGTAAACATATGGACAGAGCCAAAACATTACACAGATAAAGCATTGTACAACTCTATTTAACCGCTATAGTCTGAGGCCTCGTACACACGACAGAGATTCTCGGCAGAATTCACCGAGAAACTCGGTCAAAACCCGGATTCTGCCGAGAATCTCTGTCGTCTGTACAGTTTTGGCTCGCTGGAGCCGCCGAGGAACTCGACGAGAAAATAGAGAACATGTTCTCTATTTTCTCGTTGTCCTCGTTCTTCTATGGGAGAAGCCGGCCCGCCGAGCTCCTCGGCGGCTTCATCCCAAAACTCGACGAGGAACTCGACGTGCCAAGCACGTCGAGTTCCTCTGTCGTGTGTACGGGGCCTAACAGTGTGAGGAGAAAAAAAAGCCGATCGGTCCCGAAAAGGAAGAGGCAATTCTGCCTCATCTGTGCCCACCTGCCAGTGCCTCCTGCCACTTGTGCCAGTGCCACCTGCCAGTGCCCACATTGCCACCTATCAATGCCCATGAGTGCCACCTATCAATGCCCACCAGTGGTGCCAATCAGTGCATTATAAGTGCCACCTAGTAATGCTTCCTTTCAGTGTAACCTACCAGTGCCGATCAGTGCCCATTATTGCCACCCATCAGTGCCCATCACTGCCCATCACTGCCACATATCAGTGCCACCTATCAATGCCACCTATTAGTGCCACTTCTCAGTGCCCACCAGTGCCACCTATCAATGCCCTTCAGTGCCACCCATCAGTGTCACCTCTCAGTACCCAGCAGTGCCGCCTATCAGTGCCCACCAGTGCCACCCATCAGTGCCCACCAGTGCCGCCTTATCGGTGCCCATCAATGCAGCCCATCAGTGCCCATTAATGCAGCCCATCAGTGCCCATTAGTGCAGCCTTATCAGCGTACATCAATGAAGGAGAAAAATTACCTGTTTGCAAAATTTTATAACAAAATCTAAAAATATATATATATTTTTTTTTTAAATCGGTCTTTTACATTTTCTTTTAACAAAAATTTAAAACCGCAGAGGCGATCAAATACCACCAAAAGAAAGCTCTATTTGTGGGAAAAGAAATTATAAAAATGTCATTTGGGTACAGTGTTGTATGACAATTGTCAAAGAGCGACAGCACTGAAAGCTAAAAATTGGTCTGGGCAGGAGGGGGGTTTAAGTGCCCAGTAAGCAAGTGGTTAAAAGCAAAATCTCTATGACATAAACAATACCCATAATGTTTGTAATGTGTGAAATTACAATTTCTATTTGTTGCATTTCGAAGAGGAACGTACCATTCCTTAACATTCATTCCTAAGTGAAAATAGCATTTGATCAGAAAAAGTAAAGAACATTCAACCAATATAGTAAATAATCCTAATGCCCAGTACACACGATCGGTTCGTCTGATGACCGTTTTAATCGGACGAACCAATCGTGTGTGGGCCCCATCGTTTTTTTCCCATCGGTGAGAAAAAATAGAACCGGTTTTAAAATTTTCTGATGGTTAAAAAAACCAATAGAAAAAAACGATCGTCTGTGGGGAAATACATTGATCAAAAATCCATGCATGCTCAGAATCAAGTAGACGCATGCTCATTTTTCTCTGCACGTCGTTGTGTTTTATGTCACCGCGTTGGACACGATCGGATTTTTAACTGATGGTGCAGTCAGCTCCAGGGCTTTCAAGTTTCAGAAAAAAAATAGAACATGCTGCAATGCATCAAAACGCACTGGAATGCACTGGAACACATCAAAAATGCTTCAAGAAAACACCGGACCCCAGAACAGAAAAAAAAAAACAGTAAAAAAAAGAAGAAAAAAAGCATCTAGAATGCATCCAGAAACGCATATAGTTGATTGGGCTTGTGAAATGGACAAGATGGAACATATTGAACGAATGGTAGCGTGGGATGCTGATAAAAATGAGGCCCACACTATCATGTGGATCGTTTGGCTACCCTTTCCGGTTCTCTTCTGATTTTGATTCTTTTGTATCGGACACAATTCCATCTGTTTTCTCTGGGCTCTCTCATGAGTAGCTTGACATACCCTCTCCCCAATGTCCTTTTCCTTCCCTACAACCAGCGCTGTATCCTGGCCTAGGCCAACAAGGCCCAGGCCTAGGGCAGCACTTTAAGACAAAAAGGGAGAAAGAAAGGCGCACCAGCCTCGTGTACTACAGTTTGGCAAATTTTAATGGAATAATAAAAAAATGAAAACTACTCACAAACAAGGAATGATAAAAGGCTTGTCAAACGATAATTGAAATACCCCTCAAACCACACTCTAGACTGTAAGGGGGGTGGCGAGGTGCGTTGCTGCTGGCTGACGCGTTTCGAGGTGACAGAGACCTCTTCCTCAGAGCCCAGCACTTTGCAGGGGGGCAGCACCGAAAGAGTCCCCGCCGGCTTGCGCTACACTGTTAGCGGCAGTCTTATGGGGTGGACTGGGCTGAGAGGCAAATTAGTCTAGCGCCCCCATAAAGCGGCCGCACTGCTTCTGGTATGCAGGCGGCCGGCATTCTGCAACTGTGGGGGGGGGGGGGGTTCTGCTGCACAATTGGCATGGTTATATCTTAGTCCTCTCCATAAAATTATCAGAAATTTGTGCTTAAAGTAGAACTATAGGCTACACTTAATTTTTAATTTTGGATAGATTAAGGGAGGGTTAATGCCCATGTCAGGTTATTTTTTATCATCCCCGCCCCATTGCAGAAATTTCCCTTCACTTCCTACCCCATAGCCAAACAGGAAGTGGGAGGAAATCTATGCAAATTAAGGGAATTCATTGCCCCCCCAACTGGCCCTGAGAACTAGTGTCCCCACTCTATTTTTTTAGGGCGGGTCTTAAACAGAAAGGGGCATGACCTTGCCATGAAAGGGTGGGTCATATTTAAATTAGGGGGTGCGCAAGTTTAGTCAGGCCTAGGGCAGCACAAAACCTAAATACACCTCTGCCTACACCCCTCCCTCCTCTCCTCTCTATTATTTTCTTTTTTTCTCTCCGCCTTCTTTCTTACCTATATAAGGTTATGATAATTTTACCGGTAGATTTTCCACATGTTCAGGCCATATGTCTTTTACTCCACTGTTTCTAGTGGTGTACTGGCTACTTGATTTACCATTACTTCGCCCACTTCTAGTTTGTTTTTTGTTTTCTCGCCATGCCTTAATGATATCTACAGTAGGTGCTGCCAATTTTGTGTCAATCTCGCCTCTGCTCGTGGCGAGATTGACCGCCCGCGATCCCCGTCGTGGGAGCCAGCGCCGAGCTATGTCGCTCCTCCCGCTCGCCGCCCCCAATGGATACCTATGGATGCGCGGCATCTCGTGGGGGCAGCGAGTGCGAGATATTCCTAAGATCCGCCAGGTCTAAGGGCAAGATTCACAAAAGGGATACGACGGCGTTTCTCCTGATACGCCGTCGTATCTCTGTTTCTATCTATGCGACTGATTCATAGAATCAGTTACACATAGATATCCCTAAGATCCGACAGGTGTAATAGTTTTACACTGTCAGATCTTAGGATGCAGTACCGTGGCCGCCGCTGGGGGGAGTTTGCGTCGTAAACCAGCGTCGGGTATGCAAATTAGGAGTTACGGCGGATCCACGGTGGTTTTTCGCGTTCGCTACGTCGCCGCTAGTCTAGCTTCCCGTCGCAAAGTTAGTCGTTTTTTTTGGTGCCCTAACTTTAGTCAGCAAGTGTATTGCTGTCTAAAGTATGGCTGTCGTTCCCGCGTCGAAATTCAAAATTTAACGTCGTTTGCGTAAGCCGTCCGGGAATACGGAAGTACGCTACGCGGGTCGCCGTTCAAAAAAATTATGTCACGGCGCGCAAAGCACGGCGAGAGTTAAGAAACGGAGCATGCGCAGTAGGTCCGACGCGGGAGCGCACCTAATTTAAATGGCACAGGCCCATTTAAATTGGCTCGCCTTGCGCCGGCGTAGTTTTCATCGCAAGTGCTTGGTGAATCAGGCACTTGCGATGAAAAATTGCGGCGGTGTAACGTATCTAGGATACGTTACGCCGCCGCGATTCTACGTGAATCTGGCCCCAAGTGTCTTACACTGTCGGATCTTAGGCTGCAATTCCAGGCTGGCCGCTAGGTGGCGTTTCTTTTTTTTTACGCAACAAATATGCAAATGAGGATTTCCGCCGATTCAGAAACGAACGACCGCCCGGCGCATTTTTTTGGATAGCACTTAAATATTTCCAGAATGTTGTGATATTTTACTGTATTTTACTGCCACTGATCACCAAAGAGCTGAGAGTACGATTAAATAATGGGATACAAGACCAACCCCAGATAAAGGAAAATAAATTATGCGTGGAATTACTCAATAGCATGATGGAGGAGATGAGCAGCAAAAGAAGCTGGATAGGAGGAGCGGCAGGGCAGCTGCATATAGAGGAATCGATCTTTGCATATTCCTCATATGGCCGCTGAATGCTTGCAGGAGGGAAAGGAGGAGAATCAAGCATTCAGTGGGTGCATGAGTAAGGTGGCATCAGGCAATGGGATCGGGATTCATCACAGCTCCTTCCTCCTTCATGGTCACAGGGCAGATGGGTAGTTCCTGCCCCTGCCTGCTGGACCAAATAGGCGGCCGGGTCAGCAGCACGAGCTGAAGGAGCTGCCCAGTTACTTTCCCCACATGGACAAATGCCTCCCTGCGGCACCTGCCTGACAACCCCCGCAATGTGTGGCACCCCTGTTGGTACGTCGGGCCACTGAAAACAGCCATATCATGCAGGAGGGAGGGATGCAAAAGGGAACGGCGTTCCTGCTGTGGAAAAAGTACAGAAACGCTGTTCCCATGCGTTCCTGCAGGACTCGAGCCCTGCATGTTTCTGGAAACGGCATGCACCACTTGAATCGAATCACCCCAATATCGTACAATATATAAATAATTAAACAATTATAGACACAGTGCTAATTATGTGCTCAATATTATATACAAAAATACCCTTAGTTTAAACATAAAACCACATGCTGTTTAGGGTCACAACATGGATCACAGGAGAGTGCCTCAATCCTCTTTCTTCTCAGGGTCTGGACTCCACCACCACTATTGTTCTTCTTACTTATCAGCCAGACCAATCACTATAAACTCACCTTCTTTTTATTCATGGATGCCGAAAATCCAATAGAACTTCCATAGTGTAACACCATTTATTAACCACTTAAGGACCCGCTCACGACTATATACGTCCTGTTTTTAAAGATGGATATCTCAGTAACGGCAGCAGCTGCTGCCACAACCAAGATATCCATCTTTACTGTGAGCGGTCCTGTAAACGATAACGGGGGTCTCCGTGGCAGGTTCGCCGCAAGATCATCCCGCGCCCTCCGCCGCTTACCGGAGCCGTCGGTAGCGGCGGAGGTGATCGGGTCCTGTCCCCTGCTCGGCTGGGATATGAGTGAGGGCAAGATGGCCCCCACCCGTCCCCATAGCATAGCACGGCGGAAGTGACGTCAAAACGCGATTCTACGTGAATCTGGCCCCAAGTGTCTTACACTGTCGGATCTTAGGCTGCAATTCCAGGCTGGCCGCTAGGTGGCGTTTCTTTTTTTTTACGCAACAAATATGCAAATGAGGATTTCCGCCGATTCAGAAACGAACGACCGCCCGGCGCATTTTTTTTACATCGTTTGCGTTCGGCTTTTTCCGGCGTATAGTTACCCCCGGGTCTATGAGGCGCAGCCAATGTTAAGTATGGCCATCGTTCCCGCGTCAAATTTTGAAATTTTATGTTGTTTGCGTACGTCGATTCAAAAAACAGCTGGACGTAAGTTACGCTCACGACGAAACCAATGACGTCCTTGCGACGTCATTTGGAGCAATGCACGCCGGGATTTTTTAGGGACGACGCATGCGCAGTTCGTTCGGCGCGGGGACGCGCTTCATTTAAATGAAACACGCCCCTACCCGCCAAATTTGAATTCCGCCGGGTGATTTACGCTACACCGCCGCAACTTTACAGGCAAGTGCTTTGTGAATAAAGCACTTGCCTGAAAAACTTGCGGCGGTGTAACGTAAATCAAATATGTTACGTACGCCCATCTACGTGAATCTGGCCCATAATGGGTATTATTTGTGACTTTTGCTGACTGCTGAGACATTTGCACATTTTATTATATAAATAGACCCCTAAAATCTATGTCCAGCCAAAACGTTTTTCTTTTTGGATAAATCAGTAAAAAAACAAAGAGCTGGGGCTACTTTATATAGACCAATAGTGAACAGTAATTTGAAACAAATGCACATAACCTTAATATAGGTGCAAAGTGTTACCTTAAACTCAGCATTAGCTGAGAACACACTGTACATCAATTAATCTTATTCGCCAAGCAATTTCATTAAGTCATTATAACAAGATATTTAGCTAGTATTAAATATATCAAATTTGCTTAATGTAAATTAATGGACTAGTAAGTGATAGCATTAATATATCTTAACTGAGCCATTCAATAGCAGCTTTGTATTACTCAATGTTCACAAAGATCATTATGTACTATGCAGCATATGAACACATGGAAATATTTGAACTGGGATTTTTATAACCACACAGATCACCCAGCTGAAATTCAGGCTAACAACTAAATACATTTGGCTGTTCAAATAAACAAATATGAACTATCTTCCCTACCCCAGCATCATCCATCCCTCTCCACAATGTATCCCCACTAGACATGTGCAATTCGTTTAGTTTCTAATTATTTTTTTAACGAAAATTCAGAAATTCGTTAATTTCGAATTTTCGTTTTGACAAATTTTTTATTTCCCCAATTTTCGGACTTCCGAAAATTTCGAATTTCCGAATTTCCGATTTTTCGGATTTCCGAAAAATCGAATTTCCGAATTTTCGTATTTCCGAATTTTTCGATTTCTGAATTTTCGGACTCCCGAAATTTCGAGTTTCCGAATTTTTTAATACCCGAATTTCGGAATTTTTAATTTCCGAATTTTCGTATTTCCGAATTTTTAAATTTCCGAATTTTCGTATTTCGGAAATTCGGATTTTCGGAAATACGAACATTTTTCGTTTTTTTTTAATTTTAAAAATCCCGAATTTTAGAAATTTCGAATTTTTCAATTTTAGAAATTTCGAATTTTTCATTTTTTTTTGATTTTCGAATTTTTCATTTTCGATTTTCAAAATTTCGAATTTTCGAATTTTTCATTGTCAAATTTCGAATTTTTCAATTTTCGAATTTTCTTTTTTTTCGAATTTTTCAATTTCGAATTTTCCAATTTCACATTTTTCGAATTTTCAAATTTTTCAATTTCGTATTTCCGAATTTTTACATTTCCGAATTTTCAATTTCGAATTTTCGTTTTTTTTTTATTTTCGAAATTCCGAATTTTCGAAATTCCGAATTTTCGAAATTCCGAATTTTCGAAATTCCGAATTTTCGAATTTCGAAATTTTAAATTTTCGAATTTCGAAATTTTACATTTTCGAAATTCGAAATTATAAATTTTCGAATTTCGAAATGTTAAATTTTCGAATTTTCAAATTTTTTATTTTTCGAATTTACGAATTTTTAATTTTCGAAATTTCGAATTTATGAATTTTCTAATTTTCTAATTTTCGAAATTCCGAATTTTCCAAATTTCGAATTTTTGAATTTTTCATTTTCGAATTTTTCATTTTCGAAATTTTGATTTTTGAAAAATTCGAAAATTCGAAAAATAAAAAAAATTAAAATTCGAAAATTAAAAAAAATCAGAATTTTTGAATTTTCGAAATTCTGGAGTTTCCGTAATTTTTTTCGTTTATTTTTTTTTAATTTTCGAATTCTAGAAATTTCGAATTACATTTTTTTCGTACTTCCGAATCTTTTCATTTCCGAAATTGTCGAAATTTTCCGAAAATAATTTTTTTAATTTTCCTTTCATTCGTTTTTTTCGGAAATTTCGTTTTATTTGTTTTTTGCTTTTTCGGAAATCCGAAAATTCCGAATTCCGAATTTACGAAATTCCAAAAAAAGCAAAAAAAAAGAATAAAACGGAAAAAAATATTTTTTCGATTTTCCCGAATTTACGAAAAAAAAAAAAAAAACGAATGAAACAAAAACAATTATTTTTTTGATTTTCCTGAATTTCCGAATTTCCGAAAAAAAAAAAAAACGAAAATAACAAACGAAAAAAATGAATTTTTTGGCAGTGCACATGTCTAATCTCCACCCAGCATCATCCATCCCTCTTCACAATGTATCCCCGCCCAGAATTTTCTGCATCCCTCAAGAGATGCAAGAGATGGGCAGAGACATGGTACAGGAGACGGTCAGAGACTGCAGACATGCTACATGAGATGGTCAGAGATTGTGAATATGATACAAGAGACGGTCAGAGACTGCAGGCACAGTACATGAGGTGGTCAGAAGTTGAGGGGGGGGGACTGGATAGCACTGCAGGGAACGGGAGAGCACTGGGGGGGTTGGAGAGAAATGGGAGGGGGAGAACTGGATAGCATGGGGGGGGGGGGAGAACTGGATAGCACTGGGGGACGACGACGACTGGATAGCACTTAAAAATTTCCAGAATGTTGTGATATTTTACTGTATTTTACTGCCACTGATCACCAAAGAGCTGAGAGTACGAATAAATAATGGGATACAAGACCAACCCCAGATAAAGGAAAATAAATTATGCGTGGAATTACTCAATATCATGATGGAGGAGATGAGCAGCAAAAGAAGCTGGATAGGAGGAGCGGCAGGGCAGCTGCATATAGAGGAATCGATCTTTGCATATTCCTCATATGGCCGCTGAATGCTTGCAGGAGGGAAAGGAGGAGAATCAAGCATTCAGTGGGTGCATGAGGAATATGCAAAGATCAATTCCTTTATATGCAGCTGCCCCGCGCTCCTCCTATCCATGCATACAGGGAGGCTGCTGCACGGGCGAGCACTCACTTTAATTCCGGTAAGGTGGCACTAGGCAATGGGCTCGGGATTCATCGCAGCTCCTTCCCCTTTCATGGTCACAGGGCAGATGGGTAGTTCCTGCCCCTGCCTGTTGGACCAAATAGGCGGCCGGGTCAGCGGCACGGGCTGAAGGAGCTGCCCAGTTACTTTCCCCACATGGACAAATGCCGCCCTGCGGCACCTGCCTGACAACCCCTGCAATGCGTGGCACCCCGCACCCATGTTGGTACGTCGGGCCACTGAAAGCAGCCATATCATGCAGGAGGGAGGGATGCAAAAGGGAACGGCGTTCCTGCTGTGGAAAAAGTACAGAAACGCTGTTCCCATGCGTTCCTGCAGGACTCGAGCCCTGCATGTTTCTGGAAACGGCATGCACCACTTGAATCGAATCACCCCAATATCGTACAATATATAAATAATTAAACAATTATAGACACAGTGCTAATTATGTGCTCAATATTATATACAAAAATACCCTTAGTTTAAACATAAAACCACATGCTGTTTAGGGTCACAGCATGCTTAGGATCACAGGAGAGTGCCTCAATCCTCTTTCTTCTCAAAGTCTGGACTCCACCACCACTATTGTTCTTCTTTACTTATCAGCCAGACCAGTCCACCAATCACTATAAACTCACCTTCTTTTTATTCATGGATGCCGACATAGGGGTAAAATCCAATAGAACTTCCATAGTGTAACACCATTTATTAACCACTTAAGGACCCGCTCACGACTATATACGTCCTGTTTTTAAAGATGGATATCTCAGTAACGGCAGCAGCTGCTGCCACAACCAAGATATCCATCTTTACTGTGAGCAGTCCTGTAAACGATAACGGTGGTCTCCGTGGCGGATTCGCCGCAAGATCATCCCGTGCCCTCCGCCGCTTACCGGAGCCGTCGGTAGCAGCGGAGGGGATCGGGTCCTGTACCCTGCTCGGCTGGGATATGAGTGAGGGCAAGATGGCCTCCACCTGTCCCCATAGCATAGCAGGGTGGAAGTGACGTCAAAACGTCACTTCCTCCCATGCTTCTTAAAGCAATATTTTCTTGTTGTCATTTTTACCCCAGATCTCATATTTAAGAGGACCTGTCATGCGTTTTTCTATTACAAGGGATGTTTACATTCCTTGTAATAGGAATGAAAGTGATCTATTTTTTTTTTCAGTGTACAAATTAATAAAATAAATAAAAATGAATAAGAAAACAAACATCTTTTTTTTTAAAGCGCCCCGTCCCGACGAGTTTGCGCGCAGAAGCGAACACATACGTGAGTAGCGCCCGCATATGAAAACGGTGTTCAAACCACACAAGTGAGGTATCACCACGATCGTTAGAGCGAGAGAAATAATTCTAGCCCTAGACCTCCTCTGTAGCTCAAAAGATGCAACCTATAGAATTTTTTAAACGTCGCCTATGGATTTTTAAGGGTGAAAGTTTGACGCCATTCCAAGAGCGGGCGCAATTTTGAAGCGTGACATGTTGGGTATCATTTTACTCGGCGTAACATTATATTTCACAATATATAAAAAAATTGGGCTAACTTTACTGTTGTCTTATTTTTTAATTCAAAAAAGTGTTTTTTTTTTCAAAAAAAGTGCGCTTGTAAGACCGCTGCGCAAATACGGTGTGACAAAAAGTATTGCAATGACCACCATTTTATTCTCTAGGGTGTTAGAAAAAAAATATATAATGTTTGGGGGTATTAAGTAATTTTCTAGCAAAAAAAAATGTTTTAGTCTTGTAAACGCCAAATCTGAAAAACAGCCAAGGTCCTTAAGTGGTTAATTAAAAATACACATAAAGTCACAATGCCTCATGCTATCTCCCAGCACTAAGATCAATCGCTCATTCACAGTTGGTTTGGGCTACACGGTCCACCGCTCAGCTGTGTGCAAACCCAACTCTGCCTCTGGGATGATGACACGTATAGCTCCGCTACAACGCATGTTTCATCTTAACTGCCTCATCGGGCTCCCTTATGAGGCCATTCAGTTATGAAAGGTTGAAAATCTTTGATTATCATTCTTACACCGTCTAATGCTTGATTGTATGTGGTTAGGTTACTAAAGGTACACAGTTATTACGTTTTTTTCTCTATTGTATTGTAGATTCTCTCTTTAGGTTTGTAAGACTGTGTTTATGCTTGAGAAATTCATATATTCTATTGAAAAGTTGTCACCATCCACAATGGAAATGCCAGTCAATTCCAGAGGTTCAGGCACATAAAAAAGTATCAGGGGCAGTACCTAATTGTTTATCTCCTATTGGATATTTTTGTAAGCAATTTCTGAGCGCAGTTTTAATACCTTATATGGAAGTTTATTTTTTGCTTATAAAATGTCATTAACCTGCCCATTTGTTCTCATTTTATCCATTAGTGTAAGCAGGGCCGGATTAACATAGGGGCTATTGGAGCTGCAGCTCCAGGCCCCTTCCTCAAGATAGGCCTATTTGCCCAAAAAAAAAAGGATTATAGCTCGGCGACCAGGGGTCACAGAGACTACACATTTGGGGAGTATGTAGCTGAAGACCCACAACTGGTCAAAATATGGGGCTCCTATCATTTATGGTTCTGGAGATACAGGGCTGCTTGCACAGCCTGTCAGAAGCTACATACAGAGCGACCAGTTTAAATACAAGCTGACACACACTGCAGCAGCAGACTGAGAGGATGAGATCAC
Organism: Rana temporaria; assembly: GCF_905171775.1. Taxonomy (NCBI): domain Eukaryota; kingdom Metazoa; phylum Chordata; class Amphibia; order Anura; family Ranidae; genus Rana; species Rana temporaria. The sequence goes on along the minus strand of NC_053489.1, from coordinate 599,593,033 downwards.
AGGGCTTATAATAATTATTTGTATATTACATATGGTATTTAACCCCTTACCACCCAGGCCAATTCTGACACTTCTCTCCTACAAGTAATAATCATCATTTGTTTTTTGCTAGAAAATTAATCAGAACCCTCAAACATTATATATATATATATATATATATATATATAAACACTAAAGTTAGCACAATTTTTTTTTGTATACTAAGCCAGTGGTCATCAACCCTGTGCTCAGGGCCCACTAACAGGCCAGGTTTTATGTATTACCTTGGGGAGATGCAGACTAGAATACTGCAATCACTGAGCAGCAAATTATATCACCTGTGATGTATTTCAGTTATCTTGCAAACATGGCCTGTTAGTGGGCCCTGAGGACAGGGTTGATGACCACTTTTTTTACAGGTTACATGTTTAGAGTTACAGAGAAGGTCTAGTGCTAGAATTTTTGCTCTCGCTCTAACGATCGTGGCGTAACCTGTGTGTATCTGGCTCTGATACCATCCAGGGCCTTCCCAGGGACTGACTATTATCTCTCCCCAGCCTGTCCCCACACACCCTCTCACCTGCTGACCTGTGAATACTATGATCAGTGTTTCTAACCATAGCTGACAGCACTGATTGTTTTGGGAAAAACCTGACAGGCTGGTTGTAATCAAGTCAGATAATAGATTGACTTTTGTAAAACCAGCTAGCCCATACATAGATCGACTATGGCTGGTCTCTGCTTAATTGGTGTAATTTCAATCCATGTATGTACCACTTAACCACTACGCATTTCATAAACATCCTTCCACAAACCTTTACATTTTTCCTTCTCAGATTCCTTCATCCTCCTCACCTGTACACTCTCCACACTTCTCTCCTGTACATACTGCTCACTGTCATACCCTCCACACTTCTCTCCTATACATAGTGCCCGCTGTCATACCCTACACACTCCTCTCCTGTACATAGTGCCCGCTGTCACACACTTCTCTCCTGTACATAGTGCCCACGGTCATACCCTCCACACTTCTCTCCGATACATAGTGCCCGCTGTCATACCCTCCACATTTCTCTCCTGTACATAGTGCCCACTATCGCACTCTCCAAATTCCTCTCCTGTACATACTGCTCACTGTCATACCCTCCACACTTCTCTCCTATACATACTGTTCACTGTCATACCCTCCAAACCTCTCTCCTATACATAGTGCCCATTGTCATACCCTTTACACTTCTCTTCTATACATAGGGCACACTGTCATACCCTCCACATGTCTCTCCTGTACATACTGCCCACTGTCATATCCTCCCCACTCTTCTTCTGTACATACTGCCCACTGTCTTACCCTCCGCACTCATCTCATATACATACTGCTCACTGTCTTACCCTCCACACTCATTTAATGTACATACTGCTCAGTATCATACCATCCACACTCCTCTCCTGTACATACTGCTCGCTCTCATACCCTCCACACTCCTCTCCTGTACATACTGCCCACTGTCATACCCTCCACACTCTTCTCCTTCACCTCCTGCTCACTGTCTTACCCTCCACACTCATTTAATGTACATACTGCTCAGTATCATACCGTCTACACTCCTCTCTGGTACATACCACCCTCTGTCATACCCTCCACACTCCTCTCCATCACCTGCACATACTTCCCAGTTTTATACCGTCCCTACTCCTCTCCTACGCCTCTTACCCACAAAAACAGTTCTTTAAAAAGATACTGAATATCCTTAATATTACTAGCTCTAGAATGGGCACACTTTTGTTAGTTCAACTAAAGGAAATCTTCTCAGTCCTCATATTTGTTCTGCCCCATTATTAGTACTTATTTAATTTTGTGATTACTACTGTGATGTATAGAGGAACATAGGGGATGTCAGCTACTCAACTATGCACGTAGGCACTGCCCAAGGGCCACCGGGTCAGTAGGGGGCCCCATGTGAGGCTCCTGGGATCCTGTGATAATAAAGCGGTAGTAAACTTTGCTAACATTACTACTTTTTAGAAGCCCTGAGGTAGGTTATGCCATAGTGTATAAATATGCACAGCATATTAGCACATTAGGGTACACTTAAATTGTCAGACTGAGCCCTCCAGTGCTTCGATCTGTGATCTGTCCGGCGGGTCCCGGGAGCTTCCATCTTCACCCGGTCTTCCTTATGGGCTCTGTGCCTTCGGTCACTTGCCTTGGCCGGGCAGCGTTGATGTCATTCCCATACATGCTCTCTCTCATCCCCCCTTTCTCTCTCATCCTCCTCCCTTACCCCTCACCCCTCTCTCATCCTCTCTCTCTTTCTCATCCTCCCTCTCTCTTTAATTTAATTTGTTATAACAAAAAATTGTTTGTATATTTATTATTTATAAAAGGTCCACCAAAATCCTCAGCACCAGGCCCATGATGTTCTTAATCCGGCCCTGAGTGTAAGCAGATGTAAACATTTCAGCTAGTGTACAAAGTAAATGGGGAATTTTGCCTACTTCACCATCTGTCCAGTGGACCCTGTCCCCTCAAGACTACTATAGCCCCCTTCCTGCTCTATCCTACACTCTCTAACCCATATCTTCATTCTCTCCTTCTCCACTGGCACCTTTCTATCCCACCCCAAACATGCACTGTTTACCCCCATGCTTGAAAAACCCTCACTGGACCCCACCTGTTTGAACAACATCCCAGATAGATAGCAAGCATTTGTGCTGCAAGTTTGAAAATGACTTGCTAAGCTATTGCTAGACTTGCCAGGCTTCACAAGTTTGTTGCACAATTGCAGCAGGTCCGCACTGCATGACTCCAGTCTGCTGCAAGTTCTGGTTCAGTTATATTGTGCAATAGTCATCCCACCACAGGGGTCACTGTGGCTGAATTTTCATGCTGTAGACTTGCAGGGCCCTTGCTGTAGACTCACCACTGCACCTTTGCTCTTGACACGCAACTTTGCTACAAATTGAAAAAGTGTCAACTTGTGCTTCAAATGCTCTGCAAGTGTACAACTTGCCAGTGAAAATGTGCAGCACGTTAAGAGACTTACAATTCAACCCTGCCACAAATTTGTGGCAAATAATCAATTCTATTTGACATAACACCCATCTCTCTGCTCCCGTTTGCCTCCAAGCTTCTAAAACGCCTTGTCCACAGCAGTTTTTACCTCATTGATAACGACCTTCTTGACCCCCTACAGTCTGGGTTCTGTCCACAACATTCCACTGAAACTGCCCTACTAAAACTCACTGATGATCTACTAACTGCTAAAACCAATGGCCATTACTCCATACTTGTACTCATAGACCTGCCTTTGACACAGTCAACCTCCTGCTCCTCCTCAATAAACTCCACTCCATTGACCCCCACAACTTTGCTCTTTCCTGGTTCTCCTCCTACCGATTTCAACACATTTTTTGTGTCGCCTGCAAATCTATCCCCTCTGATCCTCTTTCTATTTCCGGTGGGCTGCCTCAAGACTCTGTCCTTGGGGCACTCCTATTCTCTCTTTGCTTTCACATTATGCCGCCCCGAGCACCGGCGGTAAAATAACGTAAAGCGCCTCTATTTTACCGTCTGTCACAAACTCTGGTGAACGGGAGTGAACCACAACTGCGGTTAGCAAAAGATTTCAATGCACCTCTCTATGTTGAGATTTCAGTATTGGACCCCAGGCGTCACTCCAATCTGAGAACAGGAGTTTGGGGGTTCACTACATCATCTCTCTCACATATAGGAATGCGTTGAGCTACTGAGGATGGAGATATTACAACAGTGTGTTGAAAGAATACAATGCACGTGAAGATTCCAATGCACCTCCCTATGTAGGTGGTTATCAGTACGGGGACCCCAGGCGTCACTCCAATCTGAGAACAGGAGTTTGGGAGTTCTCTACATAATATCACCTTAAATAGAGGAATGCATTAGGCAACTAAGGGAGCAGGTATGTAAAATACCTTCTACCCTTAGCATAAAAAGGCTGAAGCGAACATGTTCAGTAATTTAGGGCCTGAGCCCAATTTCATTTAACAACGTATGTCAAGCACGTAGGTAATAGAAATGCTGTAAGCAAGTAATATTTGCATAAGAGAGGCAAGTTTAGCTCAGCTGAGTTGAGAGTGTATGTCCCTTTAAGATATTCCACAGCGAACAACTGAAGACACAGTAATTTATCCCAAGCACTATGTTAATACTCAGTAAGTCAGATTTAAATATAGTACTTGGTAGAAGCAATATATGAAGCAGGTAATTCTAGAGCAGTACAATAGAAGTAAATTCTACTTATCTGTTTGCAGAGAAAGAGCGTTGTAGTATGTTAGTAGCAATGGGATTCCGTAGTGTAGGGTGTCCTGAAGGAAAATATCTTTTAGGGTGTCCCAGCAATGTCAGCATGGATCCAGTGAAGGCAAGGTCTGTAGCTTGGGGATTGATGGTGTTGTAAGTTTACAAAAAGAATGTAAGATGATGAAACTCTCTAAGGAGTGTCAACAAATTAAAACAGCGCTATCAAATAACTGTGCATATTTGACTATATAAAATACATTACTACAACCCATATGTAATGATATACAGTGATAATAAACAAAATATATCCAGTTTAAGAAATAAACACTAAACTGTGACTGTAATAATAAACACCCGTGATTGACTTAAACGTGAAGTGAACGCACTGAAAGTGCAAGAGACAGTCTTTAAAAATAATTTAGAACGTGGCCAAACAAAGCAAAGTTCATGTGTATAAGGATCCTGCGATCTTCAAATTTTTCCAAAAACTTCCACCACACCCGACAGTGCTCAGTGACTCCTTCCCCATCAAATGGACACTCACCGGATAGGTATGCCTCACACTCTCGTGTTTTGGCACAAAAAACCTTATCAAATGTAGTTGTTCCCGTCAATAAAGATGTAATCCAAATATGACATCCAATCAGTTCCACATATATGTCAGAGAGAGACAAAAGAAGTGCAAATAGTGTGATACCATCAAAGGTTTAATAGCACACCAAAATAAAACTTCAAACAGTGCACTCACAAACAAAATCTTGTAAAACAGCAGAATATCACATCAAGAAACTCCTTCAAACGTCAAAATGGTGAGAAGCGGTCACGGCGGACCCCCGATCAGCGAGAAAAAGTGAAACCAATTCTCCTACTCACGGTGCCATGGACTTCTGTCAGATGCAGCTGCACATCCACTTAAATAAAAAACTTCAAACGCACTCTGCATCCAAAACGCAGCACTCACTAGTAAAATTAGACTGTATGGCAATACCCGACATGTTTCGTTATAAAAACTTATTCATGGGACTAACCACACAGTCATAAATGGTTACCTTATATCTGATGTAGTCAGATCAATCAGCCTATCAGTCCTGGGCGTTTTCCCACTTCCTCCACAACTGTGGGCGGAAGTAAACGATAATCCCAAACTACTGTGGGCTGACAGCATCATCCACCACCACTGGCTGGTGTTTGAATCAATCAGCCAGTGCGATAGGCGTGGCGCCAGTCCCCAGATTCCAATAGGTGAGAGAGGATGTTAATCACATCCCCCAACAGCAGCAGTCTGAGCCAATCACGTGCTGCACAGCGCATCCCGCTCCGCCTACAACGATGGGCGGGCCTAGAGCGCTTATGCAGCCAAAGCTAGGAGGAAGTCAGCGCCTCCTCCATTGGCTGGGCTGTCTTACCCAGCAGCCACAGCGGTAAGCCGACCTGATAGGTCGAGCAGACGCTGCCTCATGATAGGCTCGCCGCGGGGAATGGCTTCTAACAACACAACAGGGGCAAATCAGCTGTTGTATAGGCAGACGTGGGCGGCGGAAATGAGAGGAAAAAAAAAAAAAAAAGCCGATTTCGGGTGTCCCCGTGACCACGAATCACATCTACAGCACAATCATTACACTGTGTTTATATTGAATAGCCATACAACAGTTCCTAATTAATGTCATCAGCTGATATATATCAATCATGCGCTGGAGTATATCAACAAATACATATAAAAACATTTGTCACTGGATGAAGGCAATAGTCAGTTAAAATAAATTAATAACATTTTGCATTAGTACATATTAGTATCAAACGCTAATTGCAAATTCATATAAATGATTAAATATATATAATTAAAATATATCTAAAATATGTAGAAATGCATTAAAAATGAAACTCGATAAAAACAATCTAAAACTGGAACTAATACAAGTGGTGAATTAGTGATCGCTGAGCTGATCGCAAATGGTCACCGATAACACCACCACTGGAGAAGGGATTAATTAATAGCAAAATATCAGATAAATGAATAAAGAGTACATATACTGAAAAGATGCCAGAAAGGGTAATACTAAACCCACGGAGGGAAAGGGTGTGGGTATGATAAATGTCTAAGAATTATGATGAAGCAATTCAAGGCTACCTCTATATTCAACCCCCGCGGAAAAAGACATTTAGCAAGAATATCCAGTGAGTTTCGCGCTGTGAAAGGTCACGGACTCTGTGTGACCCCCTCCAAGATGGGTTAAACCACATCTATGCCACAAATTGAGCAAGCGTGGGGTCCTGGTTATGTACCTTTTTAAAATGCATGGAAACGCTATGTTCCTCAAAGCCTTTTGTAATATTTGCTAGGTGTTCTGATATGCGGATTCTTAGAAGTCTTTTAGTCCTCCCAACATATAATAACCCGCATGGGCACCATAGCAAATATACAACATATGCCGAGTTGCATGTACTGAATTCTTTAATGTCAAACATTGTTGCCATCGGAGCTGGTAACTTTGTTAATTCCTTTGTTGTGTTCTTTCACCGTGCGCAGCAAATACACCTTCTGCAAGGAAAGAATCCTTTCAGATCTATTTTCAATTTGGCGATCAGGTGGATCCAATATCTTGCGGACCCACTCTATCGCCAAATTGGGCGCACGTCTTATATAAAACGTGGCTGCTGCGGAATCACTCCACCCAGATGTCTATCTCTGCTGAGGATATGCCAGTGTTTCTCTATATATGGTTTCAATTTCCTTATATTGGATGTGGAAGCCCGTCAGGAAGCTCCATGGTGTTCATTTGTGGATGGTTCTTTATTTTCTTCTTAAAACAATCTTCTCTCGGCTTCTCTGCGATCTCTTGAATTCATTGACACCAGGTTGATCTCATCATATCCCTTTTGGCAAATCTCTTCTTCAGTACATTCGCCTGCTCAAAATAATCTGAGTCATCAGTGCAGTTTCGGCGCACTCGGAGAAATTGACCTTTAGGGATATTCTTTATCCAAGCAGGGTGGTGTCCCACTTCTGATCGATAGATAAACTGTTTCGATCAGTGCTTTTAAAGTACACCTTTGTTTTCAACCTGTCATTACATCTTTCTATAGTTACATCAAGAAGTTAACTGAACACGCACTGATCACATATTCCAGTTTAATGTTGTTCCAATGTTGTTCAATACTTCAAGGAAACTTTGAGATCTGTTTCCGATCCCTGCCAGATCAAAAAGATGTCGTCAATGTATCTCGATAGAAGATAAGTTGAGATCTTTGATCTCTGAACATACTTTTGTCCTCCCACTCCGCCATAAACAGGTTGGCGAGGCTAGGGGCATATTTAGCTCCCATAGCACGCCAACCTGTTGTGAAAAAAAGAAACCATCGAACCAAAAATAATTGTGCGACATACAGAAATCGTGGGCTTGACCCAAAAATCTTTTTTGTGTAACGGGATCTCCTCCCTCTTACTCAATGCCCAATTGAGTGCCAGAGCAGCGTCCTCATGCTGTATTATAGTATATAGTGAGGCGACATCCGCCGTCACAAGGAAGGTTTCAGTACCTGGATTTATCTTATATCCTCCAGGGATATGAGCAGATCAGCTGTATCCTTTAAGTATGCTTTGGTTTCCCGCACACTTGGCTGGAGGAATTTATCCAAGTATTCACCCAACCTCATGCCGTGACGGACCAATGCCGTTCAACTATTGGACGGGCCGGTGGCATGGTTGCATGTTTGTGTATCTTCGGTAAGGTGTAGATAAACTGGAACTCTACACACAGAAGGAGCCAAATATGCTTTCTCTTTAATATTCAGGGCATTGCTCTGGAAACCCCATTGTATTAAGGAATCCAGTTGTGTTTTGTATGCTTCTGTAGGGTCAGAATTCAACCTCTTATAGGTGGTTCGATCTTCCAAACAGTGTGGACAGTTGCTGATGATAATAGTCTTTGTCCATCACTACTACTCCGCCCCCCTTATCAGCAGGGCGGATAATGATGTTCTTTTTGTCTTCCAGTAGCTTGATACCTTCCCTGATTACTCCAGGATTGATATCTTTTTTTTCTGTGGCAGATCTTCTATATCTTTTAGCACAAGCTGTTTTAAGACTTCAATGTAGTGATTGTTGGAATTTTGGGGGTTGAAGAGCGATTTATTCTTCAACCCACTGTCTATGTTCCTATTGGCTGTAGTGCTCCTCATTGATGCTTCGACTGGGTGGCTCAGAAATATTTTTTCAAATTTAATGTTCTGATAAATTTGTGGGTATCAATATAGATGTTAAACTTATTCATGGCCTTTCTAGGGGCACATTTTAGGCCTGTATCTAATACGTTGAGTTCTTTTGCACTCAAAGTAACCCGACTTAAATTGTAGATACCAGCTCCTATGTTCTCCTTGCTCTTTTTTTCGGATTGCTTGCGTCTTCCAGCCCTGCACCCCCTTCTTCTCTTTGCAGGTATTCCCCAGCTCTGTTCATCAGATAAGGTGGACCAGTCTTCTCCCCCCCTCTGTTCATTGGTTGTAAATTCCTCTTCGGAGTCCCCCCTCTTCCCCCTCCCTCTCTGTCCTAAAAAAGAAGCAGACTGGGGTTGGTGATGATATTGATCAGATGGAGGGTATTGATACATTGATGGTAATCCTGCTGGGGATAGTAGTGGATTGATCTGGAACACCATAATGTTGTTGTGGCCGAGGGGACTGGTAATAGCCACTATACTGACCATTCTCCCTATTATGGCGTGGTGGTCCGGGTGATTCATAATATGATTCGGGATGCCCACCCTTAGCACCTTGCGGTAAGTTATTACGTGGGTGGTTTCCTCCCGTATGGTCAGCTTTTTTTCAAAGGACCCTTAGGTTTTCCTGAATCCTTCTTTAGAGCAGCAACACTCGTTTTAGACTGCTGTTGTTCTGTTGTGTCATTCACTGGATTCTCCTTCAGAGCCTGTATTACTCTGCCATGCGTAGATTTTGCTGTTTTAAATCCTCAGAATCTCGGTTGTACTTTTTTACTTTCCTTTCTGAGTGTCCCTATCTACCTTCTCCAGTTTCTTTTTCATACTATTGTTGAACTCTTTGATCATTTCTATTCCTTGATTGGCTCTAATTGTTTTTGTATGATTTTAATTTTTTCATTAATTAGACTTAGTTTAATTTGTTTCCTCTTCAGAACCAGAACCTGTAGTTCTTTCCCGACTTTATTAAAAAATTAAGCCATTCATCCATATACTTTACATCAGTAAGACCGTCTTGAGGGGTGACTTCCCACCTCAGACTCCTAAAAATTAGACCCTCTTTGTTGTAGTGTTCGAATGTGAAGACATCCCACCAGGCTTTACCTGTTTCTCTAACAGGTTATCTAATGCCTTCAGGATGCTGGGATATCTTCCTCACAGTCTGTCATTTCTTGACTGGAGAAAAAATAGAGTCAGCACTTATTTGTCTGTTGGACAAAAAGTCGATAGCGTCCATGGCTGCACACGGTTAAAAAATAAAGATGATAGTAACAATGGGTGATCTATAGAATGCGCCCTAAAAAGTCGCCCACCGTTGCGCCTATGGAGGAGTGGATGATGCCTAGCTGCTGTTTAGAAGATAATAAGTGAACAAAAAGAATGTAAGATGATGAAACTCTCTAAGGAGTGTCAACAAATTAAAACAGCGCTATCAAATAACTGTGCATATTTGACTATATAAAATACATTACTACAACCCATATGTAATGATATACAGTGATAATAAACAAAATATATCCAGTTTAAGAAATAAACACAAACATTACACTGTGTTTATATTGAATAGCCATACAACAGTTCCTAATTAAGTCATCAGCTGATATATATCAATCATGCGCTGGAGTATATCAACAAATACATATAAAAACATTTGTCACTGGATGAAGGCAATAGTCAGTTAAAATAAATTAATAACATTTTGCATTAGTACATATTAGTATCAAACGCTAATTGCAAATTCATATAAATGATTAAATATATATAATTAAAATATATCTAAAATATGTAAGAAATGCATTAAAAATGAAACTCGATAAAAACAATCTAAAACTGGAACTAAATACAAGTGGTGAATTAGTGATCGCTGAGCTGATCGCAAATGGTCACCGATAACCCCACCACTGGAGAAGGGATTAATTAATAGCAAAATATCAGATAAATGAATAAAAGAGTACATATACTGAAAAGATGCCAGAAAGGGTAATACTAAACCCACGGAGGGAAAGGTGTGGGTATGATAAATGTCTAAGAATTATTGATGAAGCAATTCAAGTCTACCTCTATATTCAACCCCCGCGGAAAAAGACATTTTAGCAAGAATATCCAGTGAGTTTCGCGCTGTGAAAGGTCACGGACTCTGTGTGACCCCCTCCAAGATGGGTAAACCACATCTATGCCACAAAATTGAGCAAGCGTGGGGTCCTGGTTATGTACCTTTTTAAAATGCATGGAAACGCTATGTTCCTCAAAGCCTTTTTAATATTTGCTAGGTGTTCTGATATGCGGATTCTTAGAAGTCTTTTAGTCCTCCCAACATATAATAACCCGCATGGGCACCATAGCAAATATACAACATATGCCGAGTTGCATGTACTGAATTCTTTAATGTCAAACATTGTGTTGTAAGTTTGTAGCGTGGACGGCTACGGCTGACAATAAAAGAACAGCGTGTATACAACACGCTGTTCTGTTTATAGGTGAGAGGAAGGTGTGCCGAATAGAGCGTAGTTTAGCTCGGCACTTCCGTATTCCTGGCTGGAACGCACGTTGGGCCGGGCAAAGACGTCATCGCGCGGTCGCCGTGTTGCAGTCCAGCGTGGAATGCATTACGGCGATGGGCGCCAATTACACTGTCTGATTTGCGGCGCATTTTGCGGCGCATTTTGCGGCGATATTTTTAACACTATAGCGCCTGCAAAACGCCCTCAGTGGGAAGGGGGTCTAATACACATTTTAAATAGAAAAGGATTACAAGTTACTATAGGCAGTCTAGTTAAATGTTTAGCTTTGCTACAATAAACACATACAGACAGAGTGGGTATTTAAAGTGATTGTAAAGGTTCTCATTTTTTTTTAAATAGCAAACTTGTCATACTTACCTCCACTGTGCAGTTAGTTTTGCACAGAGTGGCCCGATCCTTTTGTTCTGGAGTCCTACGGCGGCTCTCACGGCTCCTCCCTGCATTAGATAGCCCCCTCTGGGAAGCTCTCTCCCGAGGGGGTTACCTTGCGGGTGCGCTCCTATGTCATACACTCAGCATCCATAGACGCCGAGTGTATGACTCGGACTCCACCCTCCGGCATTCGTGTCATTGGATTTGATTGACAGCAGCAGGAACCAATCAATGCCAGGACTCCATGAAGAAGAGGACACCAGGCACGCGCCGAGCAGGTGAACTGGCTCAGGTAAGTAAAATGGGGGGGGGGGGGCAGGTGATTGCCAGGTGTTTTTTCACCTTAAAGTGGATGTAAACCCTCCATACACCCAGTGAAGTGAACAGCCTCAGATGATGCACAGAGATTAACCAAATCTCCCTACATAGGTTTTATATGTATATCTGCTGTCTTCACATTTATATATACTGTTTAGAAAGTTCAGATTTTGTTAGGAAATTTTCTCTTCCTGGTTAACACAGAGTGTGATGTCTGGGCATACAGCCAAGATTGCTAAAATTGATGATTGGATGAAAGGCACACCCCCCCCCTCTCATCATAGGCAGAGACTCTCAGAGCTGTTTTGTAATAGAGCTGCTCTCTGCTACTCTATTTTAGCAACCTCCTTTGACAAAAGATTCAGGCTGCTTTTGTCTAAAAAGTTAAAAAATATGTCAGGAGTTCTCGGGCTGATAACAGAGGAACCGTTCAGAAGAGAGCTATAAGACTTAGCTCATTGAAAGGAGATATCAAAATACTGCAGATATATGTGCCCAGCTCAAATTTCATGAATCAGGTTTACATCCACTTTAATGCATAAGATGCATTAAGGTGAAAAAACACAAACCTTTACAACCCCTTTAATGTTTGGATTCACTATTGAATTTCTGACACTGTTAAAACATTTAGGGCCCACTTGCACCAAGACGATTATCTGCAGTATGTTTAATGCATGTGCATTAATGAATATTATGTCGCATATTAGCCAGCTGCCAATGCACCCCAGCAAGTCAAAAATTAGACCTGTGTCCCCGATTTTAGTTTAACTCCCCACAATTTCGTGGATTACTCCGCGCCTTATTCCCCGAGCATTAATGCTCAGTTACATTAGGTTGACCCCGGCCTGGGCCGGAGGGCTATTGCTGCTTGTTTTTTTTCACTATTGTATATGCCTTTTAACCTCCTTACTACTGGCCGCCATCAATTGATGGCGGCGCTATAGCTCTCTTGTTCTGAGAGGACGTCATATGACGTCCTCGTCTTGCAGAGCCACTAAGGGGCGCGCGCGCCGCTGGCGGCGCACACGCGCACATGGCTGCGTTTTAGGGAACACGATGCGCGTGCCCGGCGGCCGCGATGCCCGCCGGGCACCCGCGATTGCCCAGTAACTGAGCAGAACCGTGGATCTCTGTGTGTAAACACAGAGATCCACATCCACAGTTTTTTTTTTTTTTAAATTGGGATATTTATTATAGCAAAAAGGACGTCAATTTTGTTTGGGAGTCACGTTGCACAACCGCGCAATTGTCAGTTAAAGCGACGCAGTGCCGGAAGCTGAAATTTCGCCTGGGCAGGAAGGGGGTATATGTGCCCAGTAGTGGTTAATGTGCACTTTCCAAATGTGCCATGTTATGTCCCTTGCGTGGGATTATTGCAGCTGTTCTTATTTCTTGAAAACTTCTAATAAAAAAGATTGTACCAGAAAAATTAGACATGTACCAGATTTGGTCAGGACAAAGCACTGCAAACTTGTCGTACTTACCTGCACTGTGCAGTTAGTTTTGCACAGAGTGGCCCCGATTCTCCTGTTCTGGAGTCCTACGGCGGCTCTCGCGGCTCCCCCCGTCAAAAATTAGACCTGTATCAGATTTGGTCAGGACAAAGCACTGCTGTAATGCAGGTGCATTGATAAGGTGTGTTGGGGTGCCATCGGGGTGTTGGGTTACAATTCACAATGAATGACACAGCAGCTCATCAATGCAAGTAACATGCATGGGCATTGCAGGTATTACTGAAGTGCACTGGGGTGTATGAACCATTGCAGTATTCACTATGTAATGTTTGAAAGCTAGATTGAATGAGTCCACGTCCAGGTCTATATAAATCATTGAGGTGTCCCTGCACCCATTTGGCCCCCATCTAATAACAATGAGCCCCTAAATCCCAGACGTCCCCTGTGCAGCTGCACAGTCTGTCCATCCCTCTGTAGAGATATGATTGGCATACAATAACGACGATTTAAAACACTGTGTAAAGAGCTATTTTGATCTATTGGTCAATAAAGCCAGGAGCAACACTAAAAGCATGGTCCAGAGGACTTTTCCTTAAGTTTAACAAATCAGATTTTTCCATGGTACCGTTACAATTTAAAGCTTTTTGACAGTAGAAAGAAAATTGTGGAAAATTAAAGTCGGTGACATTTCAAAAGCTTTTAATAATCAAACTAAATGCCGAAGAAAATAAGACACTTTAGCACTCACGCACAGCTTCCAGCCTTCTGTCCTACTATATTTTTATCTGTTTGACCTTTATTTAGTTACACCTCTTTAGTGAACCACAACCACTCCAGGGAGCACAATAACATGTACAGTACTGTTTAAATAACCTCCCGCTCATATATAATGACTGTGTGGAATACAGCTACCATTCCTTTTGGGACACTTATAATGCTATATTGCATTATGTTGTTGCTGCATGACTTGGCCGTACATTTCCTGATTATTACTACTGTTTTAGACATCTGTGTCCTCAAAATCAAATATTCTATTATTTTTTCCTATAGTATCTTTTAGATGTCAGTATTTTTTTGTATGCTGCTTCTATTACATCTGAGCTACAGTTGAATGCTCATTTTTATTTATCCCATATCACCTGGATTTAACCACTTAAGACCCAGACCAAAATGCAGCTAAAGGACCTTGCCCCTTTTTGCGATTTGGCACTTCGTCGCTTTTACTGACAATTTTGCGGTCGTGCGACGTGGCTCCCGAACAAAATTGGCGTCCTTTTTTTCCCCATAAATAGAGCTTTCTTTTGGTGGTATTTGATCACCTCTGCGTTTTTTATTTTTTGCACTATAAACAAAAATAGAGCGACAATTTTGAAAAAAAATGCAATATTTTCTACTTTTTGCTATAATAAATACCCCCCAAAAATATATAATTTTTTTTCCCCCTCAGTTTAGGCCGATACGTATTCTTCTACCTATTTTTGGTAATAGGGGATAGTTTTATTGCATTTTTATTAATTATTATTTTTTTACTACTAATGGCGGCGATCAGCGATTTTTTTTTGTGACTGCGACATTATGGCAGACACTTCGGACAATTTTGACACATTTTTGGGACCATTGTCATTTTCACAGCAAAAAATGCATTGTTTATTGTGAAAATGACAATTACAGTTTGGGAGTTAACCAAAGGGGGCGCTGATGGGGTTATGTGTGACCTCAAGTGTGTTTTTCAACTGTAGGGGGGTGTGGCTGTAGGTGTGACGTCATCGATTGTGTCCCCCTATAAAAGGGATCACACGATCGATGATGCCGCCACAGTGAAGAACGGGGAAGCTGTGTTTACACACGGCTCTCCCCATTCTGCAGCTCCGGGGACCGATCGCGGGACTCCAGCGGCGATCGGGTCCACGAGTCCCGCGGTCACGGTCACGGAGCTTCGGACTGGGTCGGGGGCGCGCGCCCGCGACCCCACGGCTGGGCTTAAAGGATAACGTACCTATACGTTGATGTGCCCAGCCGTGCCATTCTGCCGACGTATATAACAGCTTGAAGGGGTCGTTAAGTGGTTAAAGCGATTGTAACCATAAAAAAAACAAAAACATCCTGTTCCTTTAAGGGCTCTTTCACATGGAGCAGACCGTTTCTGGGTCCGCTCCGTGTGTCCGCCAAAGCTCAGCGGGGATCCCCGCTGAGCTGTCGGCGGAAAGGGCGGTCCCCGCACACAGTGCAGGGACCGCCCTGTCTCTGCTCCGCTGTCCCCTATGGGGGCCGGATGCAGACGGACCGTCTGTCCGTCTGCATCCGGTTCGTTCCGCCGAACGGAAGAAAAATAGGGTTTCTTCCGTTCGGAAAAGCGGATCCCGACTGACGCGGACGCTAGCGGATGCTCCATCCGCTAACGGACGCGTTCCCATAGGGATTCATTACAAGTCCGTTAACGGACTTGTAATGAACGGACGAATGGTCCGCTCGTGTGAAAGGACCCTTAAGCAGTGGTTTTTAAACCCCAGTCCTCAGGACCCACCAACAGGCCAGGTGTGCAAGATAACTGAAATACATCACAGGTGATATAATTTGCTGCTGATTGCAGAAATCTAGGGCCATATCCTCAAAAGGGATACGCCGGCGTACGCCGTCGTATCCCTGGTTCTAACTTTGGAACTGATCCACAGAATCAGTTTTCCAAAGTTAGGCAGAAGATCCGACATGTGTAAGGGACTTACACTGTCAGATCTTAGGATGCAGTACCGCAGCCGCCGCTGGAGGCATTTCGAGTCGAAATGCCGCTTCGGGTATGCAAATTAGCACTTAGGGCGATCCACAAAGCTTTTCAGCTTCGTTTTTTCGCCGTAAGTTTTAGTTTGCAAGTGTAAAATTAGGGCTGCTTTTACAAAGTGTAAAGTTAGTAACACCATGTAAAAGCACATTCAAGCGACGGCATTTGGTATGCATTCCTGAGGGAGAACTCCACGGCAATTTGTAAAATCAAAACCGGCATGGGTTCCCCCCCAGGAGCATACCAGGCCCTTAGGTCTGGTATGGGTTGTAAGGAGACCCCCCCTACGCCGAAAAATCGACGTAGGGGGTCCCCCTACAATCCATACCAGACCCGTATCCAAAGCACGCTACCCGGCAGGCCAGGAATGGGAGTGGGGACGAGCGAGCGCCCCCCCCCCTCCTGAGCCGTACCAGGCCGCATGCCCTCAACATGGGGGGGTTGGGTGCTCTGGGGCAGGGGGGCGCACTGCGGGCCCCCCCACCCCAGAGCACCCTGTCCCCATGTTGATGAGGACAGGACCTCTTCCCGACAACCCTGGCCGTTGGTTGTCGGGGTCTGCGGGTGGGGGCTTATCGGAATCTGGGAGTCCCCTCAAATAAGGGGGCCCCCAGATACCGGCCCCCCACCTTAAGTGAATGGATATGGGGTACATCGTACCCCTACCCATTCACCTGGAGGCAAAGTGATAGTTATTAAACACACGACACAAGGGTTTTTAAAATCATTTATTAGTCTGCTCCGGAGGCCCCCCCTGTCTTCTTTAGCTCTAATACCAGGGGGGGCTTCTTCTTCCGCTCTCCGGGGGTCTTCTCCGCTCTCCGGGGGGGGGCTTCTTCTTCCGCTCTCCGGGGGGTCTTCTCCGCTCTCCGGGGGTCTTCTTCTATCTTCGCCGCTCTCCGCTGTTGACTCGGCGCACCCCGGTTCTTCTCCAGCTGTCCGGTGCCTTCTCCTTCAGCGCTGGCTGCCTGCTATCTTCGTGTGTTAGCTCAATTACTAGCAGGCAGCCAGCACGGTCTTCTGTGACGTCATCTTCTTCTCTTCTCTTCTTCTCCCTTCTTCCGATGTTGACCCGATGCCTCTTCTCGCTGCAATGATGGAAGCGCGCCTTGCATCCCATTTATATAGGCCTCACCGTCCCATCATGCACCGGTAGGTACCCACGTGGTGGGTGCCTACCCACGTGGGTACCTACCGGAGCATGATGGGACGGTGAGGCCTATATAAATCAGATGCAAGGCGCGCTTCCATCATTGCAGCGAGAAGAGGCGTCGGGTCAACATCGGAAGAAGGGAGAAGAAGAGAAGAGAAGAAGATGACGTCACAGAAGACCGTGCTGGCTGCCTGCTAGTAATTAAGCTAACACACGAAGATAGCAGGCAGCCAGCGCTGAAGGAGAAGGCACCGGACAGCTGGAGAAGAACCGGGGTGCGCCGAGTCAACAGCGGAGAGCGGCGAAGATAGAAGAAGACCCCCGGAGAGCGGAGAAGACCCCCCCCGGAGAGCGGAAGAAGAAGCCCCCCCGGGAGAGCGGAGAAGACCCCCGGAGAGCGGAAGAAGAAGCCCCCCCTGGTATTAGAGCTAAAGAAGACAGGGGGGGCCTCCGGAGCAGACTAATAAATGATTTTAAAAACCCTTGTGTCGTGTGTTTAATAACTATCACTTTGCCTCCAGGTGAATACGATGTACCCCATATCCATTCACTTAGGGTGGGGGGGCCGGTATCTGGGGGCCCCCTTATTTGAGGGGACTCCCAGATTCCGATAAGCCCCCGCCCGCAGACCCCGACAACCAACGGCCAGGGTTGTCGGGAAGAGGTCCTGTCCTCATCAACATGGGGACAGGGTGCTCTGGGGTGGGGGGGCCCGCAGTGCGCCCCCCTGCCCCAGAGCACCCAACCCCCCCATGTTGAGGGCATGCGGCCTGGTACGGCTCAGGAGGGGGGGGGCTCGCTCATCCCCACTCCCATTCCTGGCCGGCCGGGTAGTGTGCTTTGGATACGGGTCTGGTATGGATTGTAGGGGGACCCCCTACTTCGATTTTTCGGCGTAGGGGGGGTCTCCTTACAACCCATACCAGACCTAAGGGCCTGGTATGCTCCTGGGGGGGAACCCATGCCGGTTTTTTATTTGAAAATTGGCATGGAGTTCTCCCTCTCAGGAATGCATGCCGAGCGACGCTGTCAAATTATTATTTTTTTTTCCCGACGCAACTTTTTTTTACCCGGCGCGATCCACAAAACTCGGCGTAACGTAACTTCGCGCATGCGCAGTACGGCCGGCGCGGGAGCGCGCCTCTTTAAAATGGGAATCGCCCCCTGATGAAGAGGAACGCCTTACGCCGGCCGGATTTAAGTTACACAGCCTGAAATTTCTAGGTAAGTGCTTTGTGGATCGGGCACTTAGGTAGAAATTTTAAGGCAGTGTAACTTAAATGGGATTTTTTAAGTTGCGCCAGGTTTTTGTGGCTATGCCCCCTAGTCTGCATCTTCCCATGGTAATACTTAAAGGGGTTATAAAGGTAAAAAATGTTTTCCCCTAAAAAGCTTCCTTGACCTTAGTGCAGTCCTCCTTCACTTACCTCATCCTTCCATTTTGCTTTTAAATGTCCTTATTTCTTCTGAGAAATCCTCACTTCCTGTTCTTCTGTCTGTAACTACACACAGTAATGCAAGGCTTTCTCCCTGGTGTGAAGAAAACCTCTTGAGGGGGGAGAGGGCGAGCAGGAGGGTAGTCATATGTGCAGAAAGCAAATGTTTATTCCAATGATTCCAAACATCCCTGGGGAGATGAAAGGAAGCATATTGCAATGGAATTTTTAAATGTTTTTTTAACAAAACTGTGATGAAATTCACTATATGGAGGAAGATTCACAGTCACTCCTAAATAGTTGTACCAGCATTGTGAATATTTATTTATTTGGACATTTGCACATTATAGATATCACACTATAAAGATTTATATTGGACACTTTAAAAATATTTTCAAAATTTATATGTATGCACTTGCAATTTATATTGTATGATTTCATCATTTGCATTGGATGATTTCTGTTAATTGTCACTCACTGATGACACCAAGGGGCTGATTTACCAAGCCTTTACTCCATGACTCATGGAGTAAAAGCAGGAGTAGCAGCCGTTTGGTGATTTACTAAAGAAATACGCTGCTAGTGCAGTGTATTTCCCTAGTTACTAATGTGCTCCGTGCGCCCAGGAGAGGGTGCATTGTGCACCAGTACAGACCTGGCGCACGGCACATTAAACTGTAAATTGCGGGGGTTCAGCGGGGGAGTTTATTAGGGGGGGAGGTGGGGGGATGCAGGGGAAGTGAAGTGACATGTGTTTTGAAGTGTTTGGCGGGCCGAATTGAAAGGGAAAGTGTTTTTTGAAAACAGATCCCCGTACGCTTGCACAGTGTGCCTGAACCTCGGGAGGTTCATTTGCATACTGGGCATGCGCAGAGAGAAAAGTCAGGGATTCCCGTGCGCCTTGTCAGTACGCCGTGAAAATCTTGGTAAATACCAAGCGGCGTACCCGTGATTGCGCTGCGTGACGCGGCGCACGGGAATCTCCGAGCTGTTTTCAGCCCTGAAGGGGAACTCCGCGCCAAATTTCAAACTTGAAATCGGCGCGGGACCCCCTCCAGGGCTACATTAGGCTCTTAGGCTTGGTCCGGAACGTGAGGGGTTAAACCCGCGCCGATTCGGCGCGGGGGTCCCCCCCAGATCCAAACCAAGCCCTCATCCCAAGCATGCAGTCTGGCCCGGACAGGAATGGGGGCGGGGACGAGCGAGCGCCCCCCCCCTCCTGAGCCGTACCAGACCGCATGCCCTCAACATGGGGGAGTGTGTGCTGTGGGGGAGGGGGCACTGCCCCCCCACCCCACAGCACTCTTGCCCCCATGTCGATAGGGACAAGAGCCTCTTCCCGACAACCCTTGCCATTGGTTGTCGGGGTATGCGGGCGGGGCTAATCGGAATCTGCGAGCTCCTTTAATAAGGGGGCCCCCAGATGCCGGCCCCCCACCCTATGTGAATGAGTATGGGGTACATCGTACCTCTACCCATTCACCTGGGGGAAAATGTAAAGTAAAATAAAACACCACACAGAATAAAATATTTTATTAATCTGCTCCGGAGCCCCCCCTTTCTTCTTTAGCTCTCTTAGAAGGGGGGGTTTCTTCTCTCCCGATCTTCTGCCGGGACCCTGGGCTTCGGTGATTTCTGCCGGGGGAGGGCGCCATCCCTCGGTCCTCTCCGGAGCCTTCCGCTGGATGCCCCCACCCCATTTAAGCTCTTTTTCATTGGGGAGGGGCATCCGGACTTCGGGGTCTTCTGCCGGGGGATGGCGCCTATCCCCCGGTCTTTCCGGTGCCTTCCGCCAGGGTTCCGGTCTTCCTGGTCTTCTGCCGGGGGTGCGCCAACTCCCCGGTCTTTTCTCTGCTCCCTCTTCTGCCTGGCTCCCCCGCGGAGCCAGGGCTTTCTTCCGTCTTCTTTCTTCTCTCTTCCTTCTTCTGCCTGTCTCCTCCGGGAGCCCAGGGCTTGTCTCCGCTGTCTTCTTGCTTCTCTTCCATTGGATGTTGACACGACGAGGTTCCGCGCTGACATGCAGTGTCAGCGACGGGCATGGACTTATATAGGGTAATGCCACCATGTGACCTCAACCCATGTGACATCACATTCCCTGGGCATGATGGGAATGTGATGTCACATGGGTTGAGGTCACATGGTGGCATTGCCCTATATAAGTCCATGCCCACTGCTCAGACGGCATTCCAGCGCCGGACCTCGTCGTGTCAACATCCAATGGAAGAGAAGGGAGAAGACGGCGGAGACAAGCCCTGTGCTCCGCGGAGGAGACAGGCAGAAGCGGAAGGCATCGCAGAAGCCCGGAGAGTGGCGCCCTCCGGCGGAAGACACCGTACAAGCCCGGGACCCTCCCCCAAAGGCAGGAGCCTCCCTGGTGAAGGGGGTCCCGGTGAATTACGTCGCTGAAGACGGGGGTGGGGTGCCAGTGCACCCCCCCCCGCAGAAACCGTCGTGGAAGCCCGGGACCCTCCCCCAAAGGCAGGAGCCTCCCTGGTGAAGGGGGTCCCGGTGAATTACGTCGCTGAAGACGGGGGTGGGGTGCCAGTGCACCCCCCCCGCAGAAACCGTCGTGGAAGCCCGGGACCCTCCCCCAAAGGCAGGAGCCTCCCTGGTGAAGGGGGTCCCGGTGAATTACGTCGCTGAAGACGGGGGTGGGGTGCCAGTGCACCCCCCCCGCAGAAACCGTCGTGGAAGCCCGGGACCCTCCCCCAAAGGCAGGAGCCTCCCTGGTGAAGGGGGTCCCGGTGAATTACGTCGCTGAAGACGGGGGTGGGGTGCCAGTGCACCCCCCCGCAGAAACCGTCGTAGTAGCCCGGGACCCTCCCCCAAAGGCAGGAGCCTCACTGGTGAAGGGGGTTCCGGCAGAAGATGGCGAAGCCCGGGGCCTAATGGGGTGGTGGTGGGGGGCCCCGGCAGAAGACCCCCGGCTGACTAATAAATTAATTTATTCATGTGTGGTGTATTATTTTTTTCCATTTTTTCCCCCAGGTGAATGGGTAGGGGTACAATGTACCCCATACTCATTCACATAGGGTGGGGGGCCGGAATCTGGGGACCCCTTTATTAAAGGGGCCTCTCAGATTCTGATAAGCCCTCCGCCCGCATACCCCGACAACCAACGGCCAGGGTTGTCGGGAAGAGGCTCTTGTCCCTATCGACATGGGGACAAGAGTGCTGTGGGGGGGCAGTGCCCCCCTCCCCCACAGCACACACTCCCCCATGTTGAGGGCATGTGGTCTGGTATGGCTCAGGAGGGAGGGGGGCGCTCGCTCGTCCCCACCCCCATTCCTGTCTGACCAGACTGCGTGCCTGGGATAAGGGCTTGGTTTGGATCTTGGGGGGGACCCCACGCTATTTTTTTTTGCGCGGGTTTAACCCCTTATGTTCCAGACCAAGCCTAAGAGCCTGGTATGCACCTGGAGGGAACCCACCTTATTTTTTTTTTGGGGGGTCTGGAGTTCCCCTTCATTAACAGCGATCTGTCATTTACACATGTCAGTCCCCCCCCCTACAGTTAGAACACACCCAGGGAACATATTTAACCCCTCCCTCGCACCTAGTGTTAACCCCTTCCCTGCCAGTGGCATTTTTACAGTAAGCAATGCATTTTTACAGCACTGATCGATAGAAAAATGCCAATGGTTCCAAAAAAGTGTTCGATGTGTCCGCCATAATGTCGCAGTACTGATAAAAATCGCTGATCGCCCCAATAACTAGTTAAAACAAAAAAATATATATTTTGTAGACGCTATAACTTTTGCCAAAACCAAACACTAAACGCTATTTGCGATTTTTTGGAACCAAAAAGATGTAGAATACGTATCGGCCTAAACTGAGGTTTTTTTTATTTTTTACAATATATATTTTTGGGGATATTTATTATAGCAAAAAGTAAAAATAATTTTTACATATGTGGGCGGGACTTACGCAAGTCCCGCCCACATATATAAACATCGTTCAAACCACACATGTGAGGTATTGACGCGTGCCTTAGAGCGAGAGCAATACTTTTACCACTAGACCTTCTTTGTAACTATAAACTGGTAACCTGGAAAACAAAATAAAAGGTCGCCTATGGGGATATTCACGGAATTCATTTTGGCCCCATTGCAGGACTGTTTCCAATAGTAAAGCGTGACATGTAAGGTATCTATTTACTCAGTGTAACATCATCTTTCACATTATCCCCAAAAATTGGGCTCACTTTTGTGTTTTGTTAATTTTTAACCACTTGAGCCCGGACCATATTTCTGGTCAATGACCGGGCAAGTTTTTGTGATTCGGCACGGCGTCGCTTTAACTGACAATTGCGCAGTCGTGCGACGTGGCTCCCAAACAAAATTGGCAACCTTTTTTTTCCCACAAATAGATTATTAAATGTGCGTGTTTACTTCTGTCTTTAAAGGGTCACTAAAGGAAAAAGTTTTTTTAGCTGAAATGACTGTTTACAGGGCATAGAGACATAATAGTTAACTGATTCCTTTTAAAAATGATTAAAAATAGATAAAAAAACAATCATATAATGTGCCTGCAGTGTAGTTTCGTTTTTGCTGTTGTTTCCTGGTTCTCTGATGTACAGAGAGCCACTAGAGGGCAGTCAGCCAATAGAGAGCAGTGATACTTTGTCTAAAACTCCTCAGCACCAATCCAGTTTCGTTTTACACACAGCTCCTTGATTAGTGACCACCGTGAGAAATCTCCCAGTACTGTGGTCATCAGGAAACAGGCAACCAGGATGTGTCCAGAACAGAGAGGAATTACAGCAACATGAAAGCAAAAACGAACAATGAGGACATGAAACCAGGACTGCAGTAAGGTAAAGGAAGCTATTTAGCTAAAAAAAAAAATTCCTTTAGTGACCCTTTAACACCTCCCCTTCAGGCTGGAAAGCATCAGATCAGGGGAAACAAACAAAAAAAAGCTCTCATTCCATTGCAGCTTGGTTCCTACATGTGTGATGAACTGAGCATGCTCAAACACTTAGAAAAAAAATATCCTTTCTTTTTAAAAGGTGAAAAACACTCCTTGGATGCTCATAGAGCGTGGTTTGGGTTAATTGCAGGTGTGCCCAATTACAAGCTCACCCAAACTAGAGACTGCAATTTGTTCATGTGATTTCAATTGCTTCATTACTAGCACTGTTATAAAAAGCTTGGATCGATCAGTCCTCAGCTGCCCTCAGAAGGGGCAGGCTGGCAGAAATGCTCTTGCTAAACACAAATGTGGTTTGTTGCATGGGTTTTGTTTTATTTTGCCAATGGTTTAGGTTTATTTTTAAATGATGTTCACTTTGATGTATTTGTCTATGTGGCCTTATTTTATGAAAAATGTGTGAAGCTATGGTTATTTAGAATTTTGAAATGTATTTTTGTTTGTGTTTGTTTGTTTGTCTTTTTTCGCTTTCCTTGTTTTGTTGACCAATAAAAATTACTTTAAAATTGTTAAGTTTGTCTTTTGTTACTTTTTCATGCTACATATGTTGACAGCTGCAGCTGAAATCGGTTTGGGCCTAACAAATTATGTATGTCTAAGCTTCTTTCCTGGTGTGTAATCATGAAATGTTTGCCATGTTTATTCTCCATGACTTTAAAGACAAAACTGGTCATTTTATTTTTTCTGCAGTGGTCCTCAGCCCTCAAGTACCCCCGACAGGACATGTTTTGGGGATTTCTCTTATGAAGAATTGCTGTCCAGACTGTATTTTAAAGCACATGTGCAAGATGAAGGAAAACCTGCAAACATGGCCTGTGGGGGGGGTTTGCTATTGGTGGACAGGCTTGACGTGCTGATTTACAGCACTGTGCTTAAATCTAGCGCAAGGCAATCCTATTCAAATTGTGGGTGTTTGAGGGAAGCCAAGTGAGTGTTAGAACCCCTGCTTTGTGTTTTTTTATTTTTGTGTTGAGCTTTGTGTCCCTTTTCTTAAAATTGGCTTCACTTCCTGTCACACAGCTGAACAGGAAGTGAGGTTAAAACCCTACCAGTGTCATTTCTTGGGGACACCGGTCAATCTAACTAGTGTCCCCATTAAGCAAATTGCACTCCAGCACTGCTGTGTACACCCCAAATCATGGGTCTTCAAACTACGGCCCTCCAGTTGTTCAGGAACTACAATTCCCATCATGCCTAGTCATGTCTGTGAATGTCAGTGCATTACAAGGCCTCATGGGATGTGTAGTTCTAAAACAGCTGGAGGGCCGTAGTTTGAGGATCCCTGCCCCAATTGATTATTTAGTTTGGGGTTTAGTAAAGGCAAAGCCACTCTGCAGTACAAGCATAGTTGCTGAAAATCAGAGAGGAAGCACTGATGGTTTTAACATCCAATCCTGTAGAAGCAAAGTTGTTTTGTTTTCTTTCTTCCTTGCTTTGCACTTGTAGTGCAAAGTGGATTTGCCTTTAGTAAATGGACCCCAAAGTCCCTAATAATTTGGGGTGTACACAGCAAAATGCTAGAGTGCAATTTACATAATGGGAAACTATTTAGATTGATCTCTGTGTCCCCAAGAAAAGATATTAGTAAGGTTTTACCCTCACTTCCTGTTTGGCTATGTGACAGGAAGTGAATGAATTAGAAAGGGTGAAGACACCTCACAAATGTTGTCACTATCAGGGGTGCAGACATCCCCAAAAAAATGAGCAGATAATACTTATTTGCAAATTAATAATTTTTTAGTTAACATTGGGTGGGGTGCTCTAACACACACATTCCTACATATTAGCAACGCTCTATCCTGGCCTATTGGCATGGTTATATTTTCTTAGGGCTCTCAATAAAACTCTATGAAATTTGTGCTTAAACTAGAACCAGGGGCGGACTGACAACTCATGGGGCCCCTGGGCAATAGAAGATTATGGGGCCCCTCTGGCTTACAGATGACCACCACACCAGGAGGTAGTGCAGAGGCGGGCAGCTAAAATCTTGGGATATTCACATTAAAAGCATGTCATTTTCGGACATATCAGGGACAGATCTAAAAAAAACACAGATTTTTACATACTGTCCCTGGTTTTACTGAGCCTGGCAACCCGGATGGGGCCCCCTAGTGGCATGGGGCCCTCGGGCAGTGCCCGAGTGACTCAATGGTCAGTCCGCCCCTGACAAGAACTATAATCAACAAGTTTTATTTTCTTTAATTTTGGATAGAGTGAGGGAGGGTTATAGGCCCTGTCAGTTTATTTTGTATTATCTGTGTCCAATTGGGGAGATTTGCCTTCACTTCCTGCCCCATAGCCAAACAGGAAGTGAGAGAAAAACTATGCAAATTAACCACTTCCCGCCCAGCCTATGGCCGATTTACGTCCGGGAAGTGGTTACACAATCCTGACAGGACGTCCTGCAGGATTTCATGCCGCACGCGCCTGTGGGGGCACGCAGCGCGGCGATCGGTGATGCGGGGTGTCAGTCTGACACCCTGCATCTCCGATCTCGGTAAAGAGTCTCTCACGGAGACGGAGACTCTTTACCACGTGATCAGCCGTGTCCAATCACGGCTGATCACGATGTAAACAGGAAGAGCCATCGATGGCTCTTCCTCACTCGCGTCTGACAGACGCGAGTATAGGAGAGCCGATCGGCGGCTCTCCTGACAGGGGGCGTTCGCGCTGATTGTTTATCAGCGCAGCCCCCCCTCGGATCACCACACTGGACCACCAGGGATGCCCACCCTGGACCACCAGGGTGTGCAAAAACAAAAAAAATATAGAGCAAAAAAACAAAAAGCATTAAAAAATAAGAAAAAAGATGCCAATCAGTGCCCACAAATGGGCACTGACTGGGAAAATCAGTGCCACCCCACAGTGTCCATCAGTGCCACCCCACAGTGCCCATCCATGCACAGTGCCCACCTATCAGTGCCCACCTGTGCCACCCATAAGTATCCATCAGTGCCACCCATAAGTGCCGCCCATAAGTATCCATCAGTGCCACCCATAAGTGCCGCCCATCTGTGCCGCCCATGAGTGCCCATCAGTGCCGCCTATGAGTGCCCATCAGTGCCGCATAGCAGCGCCGCCAATCAATGCCACCTCATCTGTGCCGTCAGTACTACCTCATCGATGTCCATCAGTGCCATCTCATCGGTGCCCATCAGTGCCGCCATATCAGTGCCCGTAATTGAAAGAGAAAAACTTATTTACAAAAAAATTAACCTAAAAAAATAAAAACGTTTTTTTTGTTTCAAAATTTGCAGTCTTTTTTTAGTTGTTGCGCAAAAAAAAAAAACGCAGAGGTGATCAAATAACAAAAAAAGAAAGCTCTATTTGTGGGGAAAAAAGGACGCCAATTTTGTTTGGGTACAGTGTTGTATGACCGCGCAATTGCCATTCAAAGTGCGACAGTGTTGAAAGCTGAAAATTGGCTTGGGCGGGAAGGTGCGTAAGTGCCTGGTATGGAAGTGGTTAAGGGAATCCAGTGCCCCCCCCCCAGAACTAGTGTGTGGGTCCCCTGAAAATTACTGGGCGGGGTTATACAAAAACAGGGTGTGACCTTGACAGGAAGGGGTGGGTCATTTTTCTATTAGGAGGTGCAGATATGTAGTCAGGCCTAGGGCAGAACCAAACCTAAATATACTACTGCATATTAGGGCTTATTTAGACCGGAACCGATTTACAGCGTGTTTTTATATTGTGGGAGGAAACCCACGCAGGCACAGGGAGAACATGCAAACTCCATGCAGATGCTGTCACGGGCGGGATTCGAACCAACGACTCTTTTGCTGCTAGGTCAAAGTGCTATACACTACACCACTGTGGTGAACGAACATGATTGCAGCTGAAAGCATGAGATCTTTTTTTTTTTTTTTCAATACCATGCTTTCCAGCCTTATTGACCCCGCCTCTCTCCATAAAGAGGACCTGTCACACACTAGTCCTATTACAAGGGATGTTTACATTCCTTGTAATAGGAAGAAAACTGATCATTTTTTTTTTTTTTTTTATTTCAGTGTAAAAAATTATAAAACTAAATAAAAATAAATAAGAAAACCCCCAAAAAATTTTTTAAAGCGCCCCGTCCCGACGAGCTCGCGCACAGAAGCAAACGCATACGCGAGTAGCGCCCGCATATGAAAACGGTATTCAAACCACACAAGTGAGGTATCGCCGCGATCGTTAGAGTGAGAGCAATAATTCTAGCCCTAGACCTACTCTGCAACTCAAAAAATGCAACCTGTAGAATTTTTTAAACGTCGCCTATCGAGATTTTTAAAGGGTAAAAGTTTGACGCCATGCCACGAGCGGGCGCGATTTTTAAGCGTGACATGTTGGGTATCATTTTACTCGGCGTAACATTATCTTTCACAATATATAAAAAAATTGGGCAAAATGTATTGTTGTCTTATTTTTTAATTCAAAAAAGTGATTTTTATCCAAAAAAAGTGCGCTTGTAAGACCGCTGCGCAAATACGGTGTGACAAAAAGTATTGCAATGACTGCCATTTTATTCCCTAGGATGTCTGCTAAAAAAAAATATATAATGTTTGGGGGTTCTGATTAATTTTCTAGCAAAAAAATTGTGATTTTCACATGAAGGAGAGAAGTGCCAGAATTAACCCGGTGGGCAAGTGGTTAAAGTACTCATGGCTATAAAGAATAGAGTCATTGCTCATTAAAAAAAAAAAAAAAAAAAAAAGGGGGTCCCTCCAAATTAAATTACCAGGCCCTTCAGGTCTGGAATGGATATTAAGGGGAACCCCGCCGTAAAAAACCCCCCAAAAAATGGCGTGGGGTCCCCCCAAATATCCATACCAGACCCTTCAGGTCTGGTGTGGATTTTAAGGGGAACTCCACCCCAAATTGAAAAAAAAAATGGCGTGGAGTCCCCCTAAAAATCCACACCAGACCCTTATCCGAGCACGTTGACCTGGCCGGCCGCAGAAAAGAGGGGGGGACAGAGTGCGGCCCCCCCCTCTCCTGAACCGCACCAGGCCACATGCCCTCAACATGGGGAGGATGTCCCCATGTTGATGGGGACAAGGGTCTCATCCCCACAACCCTTGCCCGGTGGTTGTGGGGGTATGCGGGCGGGGGGCTTATCAGAATCTGGAAGACCCCTTTAACAAAGGGGACCCCCAGATCCTGGCCCCCCCCCTATGTGAAATGGTAATGGGGTACATTGTACCTCTACCATTTCACCCCCAAAAAAATGTCAAAGTGTTAAAAATGACAGTAGCCGGTTTTTGACAAATCTTTTAATAAAATCTTCTTTTCTTCTTTCCTTCGGGTTTCTTCCGCTGCTTCTTTCTCGGGTCTTCTCGTCCACATCTTGCCCGACGTCTTCTTCTATCTTCTCCGTCCGTCCTTCAGCCTTCTGGTCACGCATCTTGCCCGTTGTCTTGTCCTGTCTTCTTCTCCGTCCTTCCGCCAGCCTCCTCGCATCTTGTGTCTTCTCCGGTCTTCTTCTCGGTCCGCCAGCCTTCTCGTCCCCGGACCCAGCGTTTGAATTTGATTTGGCCGCCGTTTTCCCGCTCCTGGGACCCGCCCCCTCTGACGCCACAAGTAAACTCCTTAGAAGGTCATGTGCGTCAGAGGGGGGCGGGGTCACAGAGCGTCACACAGCGGGGGAATTCAATTTCAATCGCGCCGCCCGGAGAAGAAGTTCCCGCCGTGTCACACTCATGTGACCCCGCCCCCCTCTGACGCACATGACCTTCTAAGGAGTTTACTTGTGGCGTCAGAGGGGGGCGGGTCCCAGGAGCAGGAAGACGACGGCCAAATCAAATTCAAACGCTGGGTCCGGGGACGAGAAGGCTGGCGGACCGAGAAGAAGACCGGAGAAGACACAAGATGCGAGGAGGCTGGCGGAAGGACGGAGAAGAAGACAAGACAAGACAACGGGCAAGATGCGTGACCAGAAGGCTGAAGGACGGACGGAGAAGATAGAAGAAGACGTCGGGCAAGATGTGGACGAGAAGACCCGAGAAAGAAGCAGCGGAAGAAACCCGAAGGAAAGAAGAAAAGAAGATTTTATTAAAAGATTTGTCAAAAACCGGCTACTGTCATTTTTAACACTTTGACATTTTTTTTGGGGTGAAATGGTAGAGGTACAATGTACCCCATTACCATTTCACATAGGGGGGGGGGCCAGGATCTGGGGGTCCCCTTTGTTAAAGGGGTCTTCCAGATTCTGATAAGCCCCCCGCCCGCATACCCCCACAACCACCGGGCAAGGGTTGTGGGGATGAGACCCTTGTCCCCATCAACATGGGGACATCCTCCCCATGTTGAGGGCATGTGGCCTGGTGCGGTTCAGGAGAGGGGGGGGGCCGCACTCTGTCCCCCCCTCTTTTCTGCGGCCGGCCAGGTCAACGTGCTCGGATAAGGGTCTGGTGTGGATTTTTAGGGGGACTCCACGCCATTTTTTTTTTCAATTTGGGGTGGAGTTCCCCTTAAAATCCACACCAGACCTGAAGGGCCTGGAATGGATATTTGCCGGGAACCGCACATCTTTTTTTTTTGGTTTTTACGGCGGGGTTCCCCTTAATATCCATTCCAGACCTGAAGGGCCTGGTAATTTAATTTGGGGGAACCCCTACACATTTTTTTGTTTGTTTTATGAATGAATCCCTTTAGAATTGTCAGAGCCGACAATTCATTATAGCCGCGTGTGAATTTTTAAATGACTTTTTTCCTTCTGAATGTCACTTTGTGCAGGGGGAGTTCTAAGTGCGGGAAAAATGCGCTATTTCACATGCTGACATTACACCCCCCCTAGGTACGAAATTTAAAGGAATATTTCACTTTTATTGTTTCACTTTAAGAATTATTAATTTCACTGCTCCCGAAAAAACGGCCGTTTTAAAAAATAAAAAAAGCATTGATACATGTTCCCTGGGACAGGACTGAGGTCCCCAAACACTTTTTAGGACAAAACTTGCAGATTAGCCTTTAAAATGAACACTTTTGATTTCTCCCATAGACTTCTATAGGGAGTTCGGCGCGGCTTTACATATTAGTTTCAATGCGCCGGCTGCTACGCTGGTTCATGCGCCAAATTAAGCCTCCACCCACAGTACTAATTAACGCATGAACCAGCGCAGCGCACATAGCATAGTAAATCAGGCCCCAAGTGTTTTTGATTGTTATTGCACCCACTGATGGTATATTTTATAGTGCATAGCACACACTCTACAGACTCTAGAGCAGTGGTTCTCAACCTGGGGGTCAAATGATGATTTGCCAGGGGTCACAAATCCTGGGCTGTTCCTGAAGCCCGCACTGTTCTCCCATAAGAGGGGGAGGAACAAAAAAAAGGGAGAAAAAGGAAAAAAATAGAGAGCAAGAAAGATAGTTAGAGGGAAAGATGGAGGAAAGAAACAATGAATTAGGATAGAGATAAAAGGGAAAGAAAGGAGAACAAAGAGAAAGAGTGGTACATCCTAAAATGTACCATAAGGGGTTTTAATACTGTACGAGTGGAAGGCACTCAGGGAGCGTTAAATGTCCATGGGTTAGGGGCGCAAATGACTTATCTTGCCTTGGGTGCTGCCAACCCACGCTACGAAAATAATTTTACTGTTAGGGGTCCCCACAACTTGGGAAATTTTAACAAGGGGTCACGGCACTAGAAGGTTGAGAACCACTGCTCTAGAGTATCATATATAAAGTATAAGTGGTATTTCTACCACTTATATATCTGACAGCTTACTTCCACTGGTTCTATGGCCATATTTGGCAAGGCTGTATACTGTACTCAGATTAAGAGCCTGGTATGCGTTTTTAGGGCAACAACATTTTGTTTATTTTTTTGCATGGAGTCCTCACACTGTGCACTAGATCCTGGTCTGGTATTGATTTCTTGGGGGACCTCACCTGTGTTTTTTGTTCATGAAGTACCCTCTTAAAACCCATAATGGACTCAAAGAGTCAGGTATGTATTTTAGGGGCCTCTATGCATTTTTGCTGTAGGATGTGATATAGCAAAAATTATACTGCAAAAATTATACTTGGGGCTGTTAGAAATGGGGATTGGAGGGAGAATTTATGCTAGTGGGGTTGATAGAGGGGAAATTTGGGGGGAGGATTTATGCTAGGAGGGGGATTTTGGGGGTGACAGGGGTAAGATTTGTGCTAGGATGGGAAATTTGAAGGGTGATTGGGGGGGGGGTGCTGGGGGATGGGAGAAGATGATTTGTGTTAGGAGGAGGGATTTGGAAGGAGGTATTTGTGCAAGAAGGGGAAATAATTTGGGGGGGGGGATTTATGCTAGTTGGGATGACTGGGGGGTATATGCTAGGAGAGGACATTTGGGGGAGGGGAGGATTTGTGCTGGAAAGGGGGATTTGGAGAGGTGAAGGATTTGCGCTTGGAAGGGGGATTTGGAGAGGGGAAGGATTTGCGCTTGGAAGGGGGATTTGGAGAGGGGAAGGATTCGCGCTTGGAAGGGGGATTTGGAGAGGGGAAGGATTTGCGCTTGGAAGGGATATTTGAGGAGTGAGGATGTGTGCTAACAGGGTGCTTTTTTGGGGGAGGGATAGTTGTTCTAGCAGAAAATGTTTGGGAAGAGAGAGGATTTGAGCTTAGAGAGAGGATGGGGAAAAAGATTTGTGCTGGGAGGGGGATTTCAGCAGGAAGAGATTTGTATTGGGAGGAGGAATTTTTGTTTGGGGAGAATTTTAAAGGGGAATTTATGCCAATTAGTGCAATTTTTTTAAAAGGGGGGGTTTGCAAACACATGATGCTACATCTTGTGGGGGGGCAGTTGGGCATCTTCGCCCTTGGCGCTAAATTACCTTGTCCCAGCGCTGAACCCCCCTACAGATGAATGGACAGAGAAAGGTCAATCAGCTCAAAATACTAATCCCCTGAGCATAGATAATGAACAATTGTGCACACATGTAATGGTAAAACTGCAAAAGAAATGGCGGAGGAGCTACAAAAAATAAATGAAAAATACACAAGCAAATCTTAAGCTGGCTTCTGTGTTCTGACAGCTGGCTGTCAGAATACTGGAATTGTTCCTGCATTTTATTACATGTAGGCTCTATTTGGCCCACAGTTTTCTGCCTGGATCTTTTGATTTTTTCAAAGAGTGGAGTGGTGCCAACAGGGCCACCCACTGATTGAATTTCAGCTGGTTCACTAGACACCACCTAAAAGTTGCTCAGTATATGGGCCAGCTTTAGGAATTAACTGCGTGTAATTAGAGCCAGCTGATGAAAGGTCAGCACTTGTAGGACTATTTAAAATGTACTGTTACTTTAGAAATGGTAGAATATATGCAGGCTGTAGGATAAGAAATAAAGCACTTCAGTTGGCCATAGACAATTTTTTTTCCAAAAAAATGAATGCATTTCCTCATTCACATAAGCAAAGTGGATAGAGGAATCCCCCCTGCTGGGATAATATTCTGACAGCGAGACCCTCGGCTGTCAGAATACACTGATCAGCGACTCAGTGTCCTCTGAGATTTCGGTCTGATGGCTGTACACACCATGAAACCGAAATCCGCATGGACAGACAGTGCGGTGACGTTGACGCCGCCACGTCACCAAACCAGGAAGTAAAATACTTCCACGCAAGCGTCGAATCCATTCGACGCATGCGGGAGATATCTGTCCGCTGGTTAGGTGTACTAACCAGCGGACATGTCCGCCGGACAGCTTTCTAGCGGACATGTTTCTTAGCATGCTAAGAAACATTTGTCCGCTGGAAATCTGTCCGCTAGCCTGTACACACGATCGGATCTGTCCGCTGAAACTGGTCGGCGGACCAGTTTCAGCGGACATGTCCGGTCGTGTGTACGAGGCCTTAGAGAAAATTTTTCCAACATGCCTGTTCAACAGAAGTCAGTCTAATGACCAGCTTCTGTCAAACAGGCACAGCCACACATGGACCAAAATTCAATTGGTCCTTGCTGAACGGGTGAATTTCGAACCACCTATGGCCAGCTTTTAACATAAAATAGTGTAGCGTAACCAATAAAACAATAAGGCTACTTTCACACTGAGGCGCTTTGCAAAGTGCCCTGAAAGAGCCTCTCCTTTCACAATGGAGCGGTGCGCTGGCAGGACGGTAAAAAAAAGTCCTGCTAGCCGCATCTTTGAGGCGTTGTATGAGTGGTGTATACACAACTCCTAAAGCGCCCATGTCCATTGAAATCAATGGGCAATGCCACCGTTTTAACCCCCAAAAACAGTGGTAAAAATAGCGGTGCTTTTCCACCGACGCCTCAGTGTGAAAGTTGCCTAAGTAAAGTCCAAATGTGATAATTCCACCATTGTGCAACTCTAGGTGACAGTTTATTATTGGTTGCACTGCACTAGTTTTTGTTTATTTAGTATTGAATTGAGAGTCACATGTGGATTTACTCTGAGAAACTCGTCCGAGAAATTCGATGGGCAAAATACATCGTTTTGCTCCTCGAGTTCCTTGTGAAGCCGCCGAGCCAACTTTTCCCATTGACTAACGAGGAAATAGAGAACATGTTCTCTTTTTGGCCCGACGAGTTCCTCGCCGGTTTCCTCTGCGAAAAGTGTACACACGACCGGTTTTCTCGTCAGAATACGTCTCCCATCGAGTTTCTGGCTGAATTCTGCCGAGAAAACCGGTCATGTGTACGGGGCCTGGAGAGGTGTTGGCAGCAATCAGGATAAGCCTAACTGTAGGCTACTGACATTTGATTTGTTTAATATTGTGTTGCACTGAATATTTTATTTGCATTTAGTTTGCTGATTATATTTTGTTTCACAGCTTTTAACATAGCAGCACTTCTACTCTCCAGACAGTTATGAGTCTCTTGTTACAGCTCTTGATGCTTACCTAGATAATGAGTTACTTTGGAATATGTTAACTGCAAGCTTGTGGATGAATGAAAGTGTAATACAAAAACAAGTAATGGAAATGCTTCTATAGCAAATGAAAATAAAATTCTGCATCTAGACACCAATACGTTAACAATTAGCAGAAGTCTATTTAAGCAGCAATAAAACCAAAAGCAAATATTTAATATATTGAAGCTTTATGTTTTTTAACCTGAAAAAGGGGTGTTTACAAAGATTGTATAATTGAGCAGGCGGCCTAGCAGTGATCTACAAATCTCAACTCTCTCTCACCAAACCAACTCTACAGAACTCATTGCATTTCATGGAAACACTCATGGGCAGATTCAGGTAGGGCAGCGAAACTTTGTGCGGGCGTAGCGTATGGTATTTACGCTACGCCGCCGCAAGTTAGAGAGGCAAGCGCTGTATTCACAAAGCACTTGCGTCCTAAGTTACGGCGGCGTAGCGTAAATGTGCCGGCGTAAGCGCGCCTAATTCAAATGAGGAAGAGGTGGGCGTGTTTTAGGGAAATTAAGCATGATCCCACGTAAATGACGTTATCAACGAACGGCGCATGCGCTGTCCGTGGACGTATCCCAGTGCGCATGCGTCGGATAGAATGCCTAAGATACGTCGAATACTGCCTACGACGTGAACGTAACTTACACACAGTCCTATTCGCGTACGACTTACGCAAACGACGTAAAAAGATAGGCTTGTTCCGACGACCATACCTTGCATGGGCTGCGCCACCTAGGGAGCAGCTTTATCTTTACGCCGGCGTATGTCTTACGTAAACGGCGTAACTAATTGCGACGGGCGCACGTACGTTCGAGAATCGGCGTATCTAGCTCATTTGCATATTCGACACGGAAAACAACGGAAGCGCCACCTAGCGGCCAGCGTAAATATGCACCCTAACATACGACGGCGTAGGAGACTTACGCCGCTCGTATCTTAGCCTAATTTAAGCGTATCTGGTTTCCAGAATACGCTTACATTTACGACGGCCTAGATTCAGAGTTACGCCGGCATATCTTCTGATACGCCTGCGTAACTCTCTCTGAATCTAGCTATCACTCTGCAACTTCCAACAACACCCCAGGACACTGTCCACATACTGCTATGCTACAGACCACCGGGACCAAAGACAGACCTCTTCGCAACTTTCACTGAATTCATCTCTACATACACCTTGAAAACCAAAAACCTCCTGCTACTCGGGGACTTCAACCTCTGGGCTAACTCCCAGGACCCAATCGCCACCGCCTGCATCAACCAACTGGAAGAACTAGGTCTGCCGCAACTGATAAATGCTCCCACGCATTTTTCAGGTCGCCCGACGACACGCACACGCATTGCGCATGCACGGTTTTCTTTTCCCCATAGACGGCCTGACGCCAAACGGAGCTATTTTGTTTTTATCTCCTTGCAAGGATATTTATCACCTCTTGCTGATTACGAGAGTCTGTATTTTACTGTCACTAATAAATCCTCTTAATTTTTAAACGCCTGCACTATGGAACTCTTTTTTTGTTTATTTTCCATTGCGGCATATTCACCCCCACTTTGAGTGTGTATCTCATCACTATATACACACACCTGTGGTACTCCTGGAAGGACCTGTGAGCCGTGGTTGGAGCCATTGAAGGCGTGAGAGACGGAGGATCTTCTCAGCTGCTCTGCAGGATAACTTCATCTTACAGGCCTGTTTGACCCCCCTGAGAAGGGCGGTCACAGGCTTTTTGGTAAGCCTTTAATTGTACTATCAGGTGATGGGCTGATTTCACGTCTCTCTGGAATTATTCAACACACATTGGATGTTCATAACCTCCTTTTGAATCTTTCTTTTTGGACTTTTATCTGTTGACCCATTGAACCTATTGGCCCGGATTCACATACCTTGGCGCATAGTTATGCCGGCGTAGCGTATCGAATATATGCTACGCCGACGTAGCGCAGAGCGGCGAGCACAGTATTCACAAAGCACTTGCTCCCTAATCTACACTGGGCTCCCTCGGCGTAACTCGTCATAAGTGGCAGTGGGCGTGAGCCATGCTAATGAGGCGTGACCCCATGTAAATGATGGGCCGAGCGCCATCAAGATACGAATAACGAACGGCGCATGCGCCGTCCCATGGGCGCTTCCCAGTGCGCATGCTCAGAATCACACCGAAACAACTGCCTAAGTTACGTTGAATCACTGCCTACGACTTGAACGTAACCTACGACTAGCTCTATTCACGTACTACGTAAACGATGTAAAAAACGACGGCTGTGTTCCCTGGTGCAGCCATTTGCATTGATGCTGCTGACTTAAACCTGCTTTATGAGGCTTAACTTTACGCCGGACGTACGACTTACGTAAACCACGTATATTAATGCGATGGGCGCAAGTACGTTTGTGAATCGGCGTATCTCACTCATTTGCATATTCGAATCGTAAATCAATGGGAGCGCCCCTTGCGGCCAGTGTAAATATGCGCCCACCATACGACGGCGTAGGAAACTTACGTCGGTCGGATGAAGCCTATTTTCAGGCGTATCTTGCTTTCAGAGTTAGGCGCATAGATACGACGGCGCATATGTGCACTTACGCGCGTATCTCGAGATACGTCGGCGTAAGTGCTACGTGAATCCAGGCCATTGTTTTTTCACTGATCATTCATCACGTTACATATACTATATGTTATTTGCATATATCTTAAGATCTTCACTTCATTGTTTTTGATTGTCATCCATTTTTTCATAATTTATGTTTATTGATTTATTCACTTTGATTTAATCTCCAGCGCTACACTGTTTGTATATATATGTTTCTTTGGACTTGTTATCATGGTTTTAGTGTTTAGCTGCAGGAAACCCTCAGGGATTATTAATATATATCATTTTTCACCTTATTTCACATATTCTTTACCAAGCACAAATTTTCCTTCCTTCCTCCCTCCCATACACAATGAATAATAATAATAATAATAATAATAATAATAATAATAATAATAATAATAATAATAATAATAAAAAAAAACAGTAAAGTTAGCCCAATTTTTTTGTATAATGTGAGAATCGTGAGAGAATCGTGATCTATATTCTGAGCAAAAAATGTGTGATTCTCATTTTGGCCAGAATCGTGCCGCTCTACTATGTAACATGCATTTTTTTAAGAAACGTGTTGCAAATTGTGCTAAAATATAAAGAAGAGAATGGTTAAAATTAAAATTTTTTTAATTAACTCATCATGCATTTTACATGTTTTACTGTGTCACATACATGTGCAGAGTAGTATCCCTAAAGTGACTCTGTTACTATTTAGTAAATACAAAATGATCAATACCTGCAATAAAGCAATTAATACTTACCTGTCCTTCTGACAACGCTGCTGGACTTGGATAGATAAATGATCCTGCTGAAAGATTTTTTACTTTGAACACTTCTGACATTCTTTAGCGACGTGAAAAAAACGCGCATGCTCAGAAGCAAGTCATGAGACGGGAGCCCTCATTCTGGTAAAACTAGCGTTCGTATGGAGATAGCACATTCAGCACATTCATCACACTGTAACAGATTGAAAAGCGCAAATCGTCTTTTACTAACACGAAATCAGCAAAAGCAGACCCAAGGGTGGCGCCATCCGAATGGAACTTCCCCTTTATAGTGCCGTCGTACGTGTTGTACGTCACCGCGCTTTGCTAGAGCATTTTTTTTGTGATCGTGTGTAGGCAAGGCTGACTTAAAGCGGGGGTTCACCCAAAAATTTTTTATTTTACACACATTAGAGCCAGCATAGTAAGGGCATTTACATTCGGCGTTTTTTTTTTCCTCTGTACATACCTTTTATTTTCTGTTTTTCTCCAGGGCTTCCAGGTTCCGATGACTGCAGGACTGGGCGTTCCTATGCTTCCGTTGGATGATTGACGGCTTGTGAAACAGGTGACCTGTCGCACAACACGCGTCACCAGATGTCGGGAAATACCCGAGCTGCGAGTCGGCACTATATGGCGCCTGCGTAGTGAGCTCTACACGGTGGGCGCAGGCGCCATATAGTGCCGATTTGCAGCTCGGCTATTTCCGTAAATCTGGTGACGCGCGTTGTGCGACAGGTCACCTGTTTCACAAGCCGTCAATCATCCAACGGAAGAATAGGAACGCCCAGTCCCGCAGACATCGGAACCCTGAGGCTGGGATAGGAACGCCCAGTCCCGGATTCATCAGAATGCGGAAGCCCTGGACAAAATAAGGATATAAAGGTAAGTACAGAGAAAACATTTAAAAAAAACATGCCGAAATGAAATGTCCTTACTATGCTGGCTGTAATGTAAAAAAAAAACGTTTTTAGGGTAAACCTCCACTTTAAGAATAATCAGGTTGAAAAAAACGTTGTTTTTTCTAGACCATTAAAAATGGTCGTGTGTACGCAGCATGAGGGTTGACCAGGTCTAACGTTTTAGCCAATTTCCATTGTTATTCTGGATGTAAGGCTGTAGCTATTGAATCTAACTGTTTTCCTTCTTCCTCCTCCACAGACATATACACACAGGCAATCCAAATGTGTTCATGTTAACATTAAGATTGTTTTAAAAAAAATACCTTTTGGCAGTCAGTCTGATCATCCAACTGCCATTTAATGTCTCTGCCATTTTTATACCTGTCCTGCTTGTCATGTTGCTTATACCTGTAGGCTGATAATCAAATGTCTGCCAAATATCTGTCTAAATTGCACAAACGGAACAGATGATATATTTTTCTCAATTATTCCTCTAAATTCCTGCAATTATCTTTACATAGACGGGCATTCACCATGACCTTTTTATCTTGTACAACAGGTACGACTCAAAACTTGGATCTGACAAGTACAAAAAGGAAAAAAAGATGTCTTAAAGTAAAGTTGAAACATGAATTAATAGATAAAGCACAAGACAAGTCTGAGAAAGCGAACTCCGAAAATGGATATTGCTCAGTGTGTTGAAAACACAAAGAACAAAGGACTGTAGAGAAGAAATGAAGCGTAGCTAGAAACGCATAGTGAAGGCGAGCCTGTGACTGATTATTCAAATGGGCCCATGATTAATTCATTTTGTATTGATGCAAATAATCCTAACAGAGACCTCTGAGAGCTAATGTATTTTCTGTACTGTGGTTTCCTATTGATCTCTTCAAATGGTGGAGGAAAGCTATTTTCATAATATTAATAAAGGGATTACGAAACCAGGTCACATAAATGAAGGAAGCTGAGTCAGCGGAAACACAGCTTGCGTGGCACGGAATGTGAAAATTAATTCACTTCGGTAAAACTAAATGCAAAGCTACTTCTCGCTGACTTTCTATTGGCATCACGCTGGGCTAATCGAGACCCCTGTGTGGGGAAAGCTTGCACATTTATTGTAGGATTGTCATATGAGCTCAGTCACCGTTATTTTATACAATTTGCGCATTCAATGACTTTACTAGCAGGGGAATACAAACATGTCACCGTATACCATGGCGCCTTCTAATATACATCTTGGTGAAAAATGATCAGTATCAAGGCCATGCTGATAAATAAATGAAATATTTACAGGGTCATCACTTAAATATCTAAATATTTCTGAGGGGTGTAGAATCAGCATATACAGTTGGTTTTGGAAGAGGGATTGGGGGAAGTGTAATTTCTACAAATCACATGCAGGAGGCGTAGACATTTGTACGTTGACCTAGAGAAGGTGTATCTCCAATTTTTCTAGGTTGGCACCCCCAGGCTGGGACCCCCTTGCCTCCCAGGCCCCATCTCTAGCGCTCTCATACATGAACACACATACAAACACACACCTCTTTCTTTTCATTAGCTTGAGCTGAAAGTACTAAGGATGGATTCACATATACACATTTTTTAGTGCTTTTTGCATTTTGCAGATTTGCACTACAGTCCATTTAACATGGTTTCCTATGGAACACGTTCTGCATAACTCCGAACTGTCCCTGATTTCGAGGGACTGTCCCTGATTTGTCTGATCCATATAAGTTGTATATAAAATTGACTTTTTATCTTTCAAAAAGCGTTTCCCAGTGCTATACCTTTCATCCAATTCCTAAATTGCTGCATTTGTACATTTTAACAGCCAATATAATGGAATAGTAGTGGTAAAAAAAAAATCCTTGTGGATTTAATTAACCTTTTTTTGGGTTAATTCTCCTTTGAGGCCTCGTACACACGATAGGTTAACCAGAGGACAACGGTCTGAAGGACCGTTTTCATCGGTCCAAACCAATGGTGTGTAGGCCCCATAGGTCATTTAACCATAGGTTAAAAAAAAAGGCAACTTGCTTTAAAATTTAACCAATGGATTGCTAACCGAAAGGTCAAAACCGATCGTTAGTACGCACAACCATCGGTTGAAAATCCACGCATGCTCAGAATCAAGTTGACGCATGCTTGGAAGCATTGAACTTCATTTTTTTCAGCACGTCCTTGTGTTTTACGTCACCGCGTTCTGACACATGCGTTTTTTTAACTGATGGTGTGCACGCACGACGGACCATCAGTCAGCTTCATAGGTTAACCGCTTAACGACCGCTGCATGTATATATACGTCCACAGAATGGCACGTACAGGCATATGGGCGTACATGTACGTCCCTGCCTTTCCGCGGGTCGGGGGTTCGATCGGGACCCCCCCGCTACATGCGTCGGTCGGAAATCGTAGCGTTTCTAGCCACCCCCTCGCGATCGCTCCCCGGAGCTGAAGAACAGGGAGAGCCGTTTATAAACACGGCTTCCCCGTGCTTCACTGTGGCGGCTTCATCGATCGTGTCATCCCTTTTATAGGGAGACACAATCGATGATGTCAGACCTACAGCCACACCCCCCTATAGTTGTAAACACACACTAGGTGAAGCATAACTCCTTCAGCGCCCCCTGTGGTTAACTCCCAAACTGCAACTGTCATTTTCACAATAAACAATGCAATTTAAATGCATTTTTTGCTGTGAAAATGACAATGGTCCCAAAAATGTGTCAAAATTGTCCGAAGTGTCCGCCATAATGTCGCAGTCACGAAAAAAAAACGCTGATCGCCGCCATTAGTAGTAAAAAAAATAAAAAAAAATAAAAATGCAATAAAACTATCAATCCATAAACGCTTATTGCGATTTTTTTTAACCAAAAATAGGTAGTAGAATACGTATCGGCCTAAACTGAGGACATTTTTTTTTATATATGTTTTTGGGGGATATTTATTATAGCAAAAAGTTAAAAATATTGCATTTTTTTCAAAATTGTAGCTCTATTTTTGTTTATAGCGCAAAAAATAAAAACCGCAGAGGTGATCAAATACCACCAAAATAAAGCTCTATTTGTGGGAAAAAAAGGACGTCAATTGTCTGTTAAATCGATGCAGTGCCGAATCGCAAAACCTGGCCTGGGCATTTAGCTGCCTAAAGGTCCGGGGCTTAAGTGGTTAACCTAGGACAACGGTCCTTCAGACCGTTGTCCTCTTGTTAACCTATTGTGTGTACGAGGCCTAAGGTGGTGTGGCAGGGGTGTCTTATGCCTACATACATTTATTAGTAGGTGTTCCTCATTCCCATCTAAAAATGTTGGAGGTATGCGTTCTGTAGTGTAAATCTGCAAAAAGCACAAAAAAATGCAGAGGTGTAAATCCAGCCATAGGCTCCATTCACACCTGAGCGTAGCGTTTTCAGGCAGAAAGTTGAAGCGATTTTTGCCACGATTTTGCCGCGATTTTGTACAGGTCAAAGGGTCACCAATGTAAAAAGCAGAAAAACGTCTATGATCTATCTAAGGCCTTGTACACACGAGAGGATTTATCCGCGGAAACGGTCCTCCGAACCGTTTCCGTGGATAAATCCTCTGGCAGATTTTGATCTGATGGTTGTACTAACCATCAGATCAAAATCCGCGCGGAATTCCCTCAGCGGTGACGTGTCGCGCCGTGATGATGATGCGGCGACGTGCGCGACGCTGAAATATAAGGACTTCCACGCATGCGTCGAATCATTACGACGCATGCGAGGGAGGGAATCAGACGGATTGATCCGGTGAGTCTGTACAGACCACCGGATCAATCCGATGGACTGGATTCCAGCGGATAGATTTCTTAGCATGCTAAGAAATTTTTATCCGCTGGAAATCCATCGGCCCGAAAAATATCCGCGGATCTATCCGCTGAAACCGATCCGCGGATAAATTCCAGCGGATAGATCCTCTCGTGTGTACGGGGCCTAAGTGTGAGTTTACACCAGACGCAGTTCCGTTCAGTTCCGTGTGCTTTTTTTCTGCACAAAATGCATGCACAGTGTTTTCCATGTATTCCAATGGCTCTAGTTCACACCATGCAGTCAGTTTCCGGTCAGTTTCTGCACCGGAAACTGATCGTATGGTGTTAACTAGAGCCATTGGAATACATGGAAAACAACGTGCATGCATTTTTAGCGCAGAAAAAAACGCACAAAACTGCAGCTGGTGGCCCTATAAAAAAGTTCCAGAACTTGTTTGAGCTTCAGGCGTTCTGGAGCGTCTAGCTTGAGGCATTTTGGAGTGGAGATGTGAACCATCTCCATAGAGAATAATTGATTTTTTCCCCTCCAGAGTTTTGGAGCTTCAGGCTTCAAGCTACAAAATGCTCAGGTGTGAATGGGGACCAAGAACGCTTTCAGACTGATGCGCTTTTGATGCGTTCCCTGTGATGTTTGGGGGTTGTTTATCTCAAATGCAGTACTCACCAGTGTGTGCAGTTGAGAATCCTGGGTGACTTAAACTGTTTTAGC
Source organism: Rana temporaria (assembly GCF_905171775.1). Classification (NCBI taxonomy): domain Eukaryota; kingdom Metazoa; phylum Chordata; class Amphibia; order Anura; family Ranidae; genus Rana; species Rana temporaria. The sequence continues at coordinate 599,550,010 of NC_053489.1, read as the reverse complement.
ACTGGCAGGACACCACATTGTTACATCTCATTGACTTACAATGGGAAGTGCCTTTTAGGTGCACTATTGAAAAACTACACCAAAGATGCAGTATATGCAGTATGCAGGACTTTTTTAAAGCACAGTATGAAGTATGAGTAATTACATAGGATTTAATGGAAAATTGTTTCCATGTGCTTTTTTCATCTCAGAAAAGTGAAGCAAAAGCGCACCAGTGTGAAAGGGACTGTAGGCCTAAAAGTGTTAAGAATAAGACTTATGCCGCGTACACACCATCACTTTATGTGATGGAAAAAAACGACATTTTCTGTGAAGTAAAAAACAACGTTTTTGAAACTTCAATTTTCAAAAACGACGTTGCCTACACACCATCGTTTTTTCACAATGCTCTAGCAAAGCGCGGTTACGTTCACCACTTTTTTCCATTGAAGCTCGCTTCATAACTAGCTTCTGGGCATGCGCGGGTTTAAAAACGTTGTTTAAGCCCTGGTTCACACTGGGTACGATTTGGAACGATTTGAGATGCGATTTGACATGTCAAATCGCATCTCAAATCGGCGGCATTTGCCGGCAATTGTCGGCAATGGCACTGTCCTAATCAGTGCGACGCCGCATCTGCGATTTCAAAAAGTAGTTCCTGTAAATTGCGTCCGAAATTGCGGCAAAATCGCGGAAAAATCGCGGCCTCTAAATCGCGGTAAAATTGCGCATTTTACCGCGATTTTGAATTCGCAGCAGTGTGAACCTAGGCTTAAACGTCGTTTTTTGCTACACACTGTCAATTTCTGTGAAACAAAAAACGACGTTTTGAAAAACGACACATAAAATTGAAGCATGCTTAAAAAAAAAATTGTCGTTTTTCACAAGACATAAAACGACGTTTTCCCCCACACACTGTCATTTAACCACTTAAGCCCCGGACCAAAATGCTGCCTAAAGACCCAAGGGGTTTTTACAGTTCGGGACTGCGTCGCTTTAACAGACAATTGCGCGGTCGTGCGACGTGGCTCCCAAACAAAATTTACGTCTTTTTTCCCCCACAAATAGAGCTTTCTTTTGGTGGTATTTGATCACCTCTGCGGTTTTTATTTTTTGCGCTATAAACAAAAATAGAGCGACAATTTTGAAAAAAGGCTATATTGTTTACTTTTTGCTATAATAAATATCCCCCAAAAACATATATAACATTTTTTTTTTCCTCAGTTTAGGCCGATACGTATTCTTCTACCTATTTTTGGTAAAAAAAAATCGCAATAATCGTTTATCGGTTGGTTTGCGCAAAATTTATAGTGTTTACAAAATAGGGGATAGTTTTTTTGCATTTTTTTTTTTTTTTTACTACTAATGGCGGCGATCAGCGATTTTTTTCGTGACTGCGACATTATGGCGGACACTTCGGACAATTTTGACACATTTTTGGGACAATTGTCATTTTCACAGCAAAAAATGCATTTAAATTGCATTCTTTATTGTGAAAATGACAGTTTGCAGTTTGGGAGTTAACCGCAGGGGGCGCTGTAGGAGTTAGGGTTTACTTTGTGTGTGTTTACTAGTGTAGGGGGGTGTGGCTGTAGGAATGACGTCATCGATCGTGTCTTCCCTATAAAGGGAATGACGCGATCGATGCGCTGACACAGTGAAGCACGGGGAAGCCGTGTTTACACACGGCTCTCCCCGTTCTTCAGCTCCGGGGAGCGATCGCGACGGAGCGGCTATAAACGAATAGCCGCGCCGTCGTCCCGGATCGCTCCTGAAGCCACGGGGACCGCCGCATGTACGGGGGGGGGTCCCGATCGGACCCCCGACCCACGTCAAGCAGGGCACGTATATATACGTACATGTGCCTGCCTGTGCCATTCTGCTGACGTATATGTACATGAGGAGGTCCTTAAGTGGTTAAATTGACGTTTTTAAAAATGTCGTTTTTTTTCAGCACCTAAAGTGATGGTGTGTACGCGGCATTAGATGCCCACATTTAGACATTTCCAGTCCATTTTTGCTTGGAAATAAGATGAAAGACTGTGCTGAAAGCTTAAATAAACAATAGCACTGAAGGATAAAAACATACATAAAGCAACAACTAATATTAAATACTGGTTCAGAGATATCGGTCCCAGTACCACAAAGATATAAAATAAACCATTCTAATCAATGTGAGATGTCTATGGTGGTCCAAACGTGATAATCAAATGGTAGTGAAATGCAAACGAAAAATTAATAGATATTAAAAATCAATTGAAAATCATTAAACAGTAGTTGTCTGTTGAGTAACACAGGAATGGAGTCATTCTTAAGCCTCGTACACACGATCACACAATCAGTCCATCCGATGAGACCGTTGTCATCGGTTAACCGATGAAGCTGACTGATGGTCCGTCGTGCGTACACACCATCAGTTAAAAAAAAACGATCGTGTCAGAACGCGGTGACGTAAAACACAACGACGTGCTGAAAAAAACGAAGTTCAATGCTTCCAAGCATGCGTCAACTTGATTCTAAGCATGCGCAGGTTTTTAACCGATGCTTTTGCATACTAACGATCGGATTTGACCTATCGGTTAGGCATCCATCGGTTCAATTTTAAAGCAAGTTCTAATTTTTTTGACCGAAGGTTAAATAACCTATGGGGCCTACACGATTGGTTTGGACTGATGAAAACGGTCCTTCAGACCATTGTCCTCTGGCGATCCTATCGTGTTCACGAGGCCTTAGATGTGCAGGTTATACTGTCATCTGCAGGAGATAGGCTGTAGTATTACCTGTATAACCCTGCCTCCAATCACCCTTTTTTTGGCTCTGCTGAAATAACATATACCGTAACTATATTTTTTTAGACATTTTATTCTTATTTTTTCATTTTATTTTCTTGTTTAATCAAGATACTGCAAATATTATTTTATTCTGGGATCTCAACAAGAATGAAAGAATGCTGTGTAAGCTAGTGTCTGCTGCAGGGACCTCCAAACTTTTCAAATGAAGGGCCTGTTTATTGTCCTTTAGACTTGAGGGGGGTCAGACTATGGCCAGTGGTAGTAGAAAATGCCCCAGCATAAGTGGGAGTAAACAATGCCTCAGGCTTAGTGGTAAGTGGGAGGAAAACAATCACATTGCGCCTGTGGTCAGTAGGACAAGGGATAGTGCTCCATTATCGTTGTTAAAGATAGGAATAGTACCTCATCGTTAGAGTCAATAGAAGAATCAAAGGAATGGTTCTTCATCATTGGTGTCAGTGGGAGGAATTATGCACCTGTTGGTGTCAGTAAAAGTAATGGTGCCTAATTGATGGTGTCAGTGGGAGGAATAGTTCCTCATATCAGGGTTAAGAATAGTTCGCCAAGGGCTGGATAAAGGCAAGCAAAGAGCCCTATTTGGCCCTCAGGCCACAGTTTGGAGACCACTGCTCTACACAGTAGCTATCTGGATCAGCGTATTCTCTTAAAAAGCATCATTTTAGAGGACTAATGCCGCGTACACACCATCACTTTATGTGATGAAAAAAAATGACGTTTTTAAAAACGTCACTTTAATTGACTGTGTGTGGGGGAAAACGTCGTTTTATGTCTTGTAAAAAACGACCAAAAAAAATTGAAGCATGCTTCAATTTTATGTGTCGTTTTTCAAAAGTGCACTTTTTACTTCACAGAAATTGACCGTGTGTAGCAAAAAACGTCGTTTTCTAAGACGTTTTTTCATCCACGCATGCCCAGAAGCTACTTATGAAGCAAGCTTCAATGGTAAAACGTGGTGGAACGTAACCTCACTTTGCAAGATCATTGTGAGAAAACGATGGTGTGTAGGCAACTTCGTCTTTGAAAATTGAAGTTTCAAAAACGTCATTTTTTACTTCACAGAAAGTGTCGTTTTTTTTCATCACATAAAGTGATGGTGTGTACGCGGCATAAGATGGCGCTGATGCAGAATTACTGTTGAGTATCTCTTTGAGGGTATCAGAAGTGGAGAAATGAAGCCAAACACACCACAATACTTTATATTTCTGTAGCACTACCCCCGAAGGAGCTGCTGGTTAATTTTGGGTGGCATGTTACCTCTACTTGTCCACGGTCTAGGGTGCTTGATGAGAGCTGAAAAATGTCCACACGTTGCGTTCCTTTTTCTTTGCTTTATTTACCGAACGTGGTAAAAGAACGAACAATATATTGAAGAGGTGAAATAGGGTATAGGTTGTGGTTTCAGGTGTAAAACTTAATCAGAAGCACTCCTGCTTCCAGTCACAAACTCTCGTCGCCATTCTAGCCAGAGTGGGCATTGTGCCCCTGGATAGGCCTCTCTCACTAGTCCTAGCAGCCAGGATGTCACACGAAACTTTGGTACAGTCTCTGCCACCGACCTTTACAAAGATGGAGATACGTTCGGTCCAGAATCCTCTCACATTAGGATTAAGCACCCGGATTTCTTCTTGAAGTAATTACTTGCAAATTCAGGAAACTGACAGGTGACCAATGCTCAGTCTTTCAGTATTCCTGCGTCCTTCAATGAAGTTCAGGCCTCCCCTGAGTGTACCAGCCTCGTGCTCGGTGCTCTCCAGAACAGGTACTTCCTCCCTTAGGACCACTTTGTAGATGTAGACCCAGTCTAAATACTGGGCCTACCCACAAATCACGACTCCAGAGCAACGTGGTCCCTGAGCCAGGAACTCTGTACACACACCCCCGGCCAGGAGGGCCACACACACACGGGTGGTGGGACGACTGCCCAGGGTGGACGACGACGACCCAGAACCAGTGACATCTGTTCCTTAAATACTCTCCCCCAGCATGCACAGCTAGTCGATCAACCCCCACTGATTGGCCGCTGAGAAATAATATCTAACACACCAAGATCTGACTGCTGCAACCCTTGGCCTGGGGTGGAACCGACACCCCAGACAACAATAGTGGTTACCTGCAGTACAGCCATGTCTGGAACAGAGGCCCAAACTTGAAAACAAATCAGTCAGAGATAACTATTCCTCTAAATTTAAAGCAGGGCCAGCAGAGAAACAGCTGCCCGCTACATTTCTCAAAGGTATCATTATCAGGTGCCCCAGACTACGTCATTTGTGTGACGAAACGCACGTCGGGAGAGGAGACGTGCTGACATTTTGCGTGACAGTCCGAGTGGACGGGCGTTCATTTAAGCCGGGCGGCTTTATTTTATGCTTCTATGTGATCGATCTTTTGTAAGTGTTTTATCTCATTCAATTTTACACTTTATACTACGGTATTTCACTATTGTGAGTCCCATTATTTTTTGGGTATCCCATGCATCTGGTGACATCTGTGCCTTGAGGATCCATTTCCACTGGTGTTGACTGCAGTCCATGACTAAAGGCCCGGGCTGGGGTTTACAGCCGCAAACCATTTTTGCTTGTCATCTGGTAAGCCTGCATTTCTTGTGGTGTCTTCACTTTTGGTGGTGGATTTTTTCAACATTTTGAATTATAATTTGAACCACTGAAGAATTTACTTCAATTGTGTTTTATCTTTGGACTTCACTGAACACATGATTAACACAGCTGTCATTGCTTCATTTAATATTTTTTGTCATTTGTTTAGTTTATATAGTTTTTTTAATTTATCATAGCACAACTACATTTTTTTTTCTATATCATTATCCCTTTACTATCACTTTAATATGTTTTGGTAAAGCCATGATATTGCCCATTTTTCAGCCTGAATGGATTGTATATATGTTTCACATTGTCTATATTGTGCCTAGTTTGAAATAACAGAAGATGGATTGTCTCATGTGTACAAGTCCATTATCCACAGTCTGTGTCTGACAAGCAGCTGAGGCTACCTAGCAGACAGATAGGAGATGTAGGTTTGATATGTACATATGAGTCTTGCTTGGCTTCCCATGCATCAAGCCGCACATTGCTGTACAATGCCCCGGCTTCAATTCTCATCTCTCTTCCACAGATGGTAAAATGACGGAATAAGACATGAAATGCAAAGAAAACAAATGTTTCGCACCGATCCGTTGGTGTCTTCACACTTAATAATGCATGCGTCCCAGCAGCAAAGACACACGCCACCCGTTTTTCAGATGGCTCTAACCTTTGGTAACATCGGTGCGATGAATATTTCATTACTGATGCTGACAACATTTTAAAAAGAAAACAAAAGGTGTATAAAGTGTAAGTGTTAATATCAACACTAATACCAGCTGTGATATCGCCTCTCAGGGGAGATGTTTTCCCTTGTACACTGTACACCCTTACCTGCGCCTCCGTGTGCGGGCGGGCGGCCCATGTCTGTTTCATCTGCTGCAAGTAGAACACGCTGTTTGATCATCTGTCTTTATACTGTCACATCAGTCACATGTACAGCATATCTAAGGGGCTGTTAACTTTGTATACAGCAGCTATATGTGCATTACTGTGTTTCAAGAAAACCGCTACGGATTGTCTGTTCTTTTTCCTTCACTTCTCATTCTCTTTCTTCTCTCTATTTTTTTTACTTTTATTCCTTTTTTATTTCTTATACCAAAGTTCAACAGATTCAGGGCATCAGCTTGCTCTGATCTTAATAAGCAACTTTCAGAAAAATTCCGTGGACATCTTGTAGCTATAACCAGTATAAATTAACAAGTTAAAGAGTTGTCAAACCCTACTTTAAAAAATGTATGTAGTGTGGGCAGATGTCAATGCTTACCATGCTTTCATGCCTATTTTTCCTTTTAATCATGGGGTTGCTTTCATTTGCAGCTCTTTAAGCCTAAATTTAGGTAAAACGTAAAAAACAAACAACAAAAAAAAAAACAGGACAAGAGATGGTACTTACTTTTATCCTGAAATGTTGCTTGTGATGGTTCTGGCTGTCATAGTTGAAACTCTCTGACCTCTGCGTCTTTCCATACCCCTTAGGCCCCGTACACACGACCAAACATGTATGCTGAAACTGGTCCGCGGGCCAGTTTCAGCATACATGTTCGGTCGTGTGTAGGCGCGAGCGGGCCGAATTCCAGCAAACATTTGCCCGCCGGGCCTTTTCCCAGCGGGCAAATATTCCTGGACGTGTTTTAAAACCGTCCGCTGGAATCCTGCCCGCTCGGACATGTACGGTCGTCAGTACAGACCTACCGTACATGTCCGAGCGCCCGCCGTCCCTCGCATGCGTCGAATGACTTCGACGCATGCGTGGAAGCCTTTAAATGGCAGGCCCGCCCACGTCGCCGCGTCATCGCCGCGTCGACGACGCGGACACGCCCCGCGTAGTGTTTACGCGCGGACTTCTGTACGATGGTTAGTACAACCATCGTACAGAAGCCCTCTGGCAGGCATGTACGGTGAAAACGGTCCGACGGACCGGTTTCACCGTACATGTTTGCTCGTGAGTACCCGGCCTTAGACATGTAGTGCACCCCACGGCATCCCCCACACTGCACAGCCAGGCACACAAAATTTTCACAGGCACACTTGAGTCAGAAAACAGTCCAGTGCTTTGTTTTTGTATTTTATTGAGGGGGTAAAACTTGGATGGGGAGTAGAGTTATTATGGGATGCCCACTTGACTTCAGAGGGACAACTCTCCTTTATACACTCCTTCTCTACCCCCAGCACTAGCTTGCTTGCAGAATTTTAGCTGGCACACTGATGATTAATCAGACAAAAACAGATTTTTAAGCAATAGCTTTTTGCAGGCAGGAACCAAAGGCCCCCTTTAAATGTGAAGCAAATAGTCAGCGTCCAGCTTTACACCCCTGCGGCTAATGATCCCAGCACCATCTCTTCAGGCACTGCCAGCCCACCTGGCTGCAGCTGCCTCTTTCACTAGCCCTCCTGGCTAAATCTCCTCAGTCCTCCCAGACTGACACCACAGACCTCCCAGACTGCTCACTCACCAGCCCACCCAGATGACTCTCCTGGAAAACTCCTGGACGTGCTGCCCTGCTCCTGCTGTCCTCTCTTTGCTCCCGTGCCTCACGGAGGGACATCCTCTGTAGAGGGTCCTTCCAGCACCCGAGCCCCAAGCCCGAGGTCAGCCCACCAGACTAAGGGGGCACCATCAAGGGCCACCGACAGCCTCTTTAGCACACATTCACCATCTTCCACCCGACTGCCCCTGCTGGCATGACTCATGAGTACTTATGAGGTACCTGCCCCCTTCCAGCCCATTTTGCTGGGGATTGGCTATGGCCCTCATTAAACTCCACTCCCTACTTCTGTGAAGATTCACCAAGGTTCCAGAGAGCAGGGTGAGATTCCAGGGGTTTTACTTGCTGAGTCATCCAGCCTCCCTGAGTAACTCAGCCCTGACCCAGATTTAACCCAGGCCTGGCTCTCAGCCAGGCCAAATGTTCCTACACTAGCAACTATGTACACTAGCACCTAGCTAGAAAGTGCTACAGACATAATTTCCCAGTGCTGCAGGAGCTAACAGAGCCTAGGGACTTGTCACAGGTACTCAAGTGTGCTGACTATGCCTGTCCTTTACACTCCCCTCATCAATTCATAAAAGCTATGCTATAGCTTTCCTAAATAAAAAGCACTCTATGATTGGAGGAGGTGGATGCTTCACTTATCTGCCTGTCCAACATTCATAGATAACTTATAATTTATGGAAGCTATAGTACAGCTTCTATGAATGGAGGATAGAGAAGGAAAAAATGTGCATAACCAGCTCTTAATGGGCAGTCTCAGCTCTATTAACTCTTGCAGCACTGGAAGATTGCAGCTGCAGGGTATGGGAGGTGGGGGCAGAGGACAGATAATTTCAGCTATGATAGCTGGCACCAGCACAAGGGACACTTTGGATTAAATGTAAGTACCATCCCTTATGCTGTTTTTTTTTTTTACTCTTTACCCAAACATGGGCTTTGGTTTGCTAATTTCCCTGGTTTTTCTTTTTTTCCGGTGATTAAATTCCCATTACAGAGTACCCTTTGGCCACTTTTGCATCTGTGTTTTCAATGTGCTCTCTGATGGCACTAAAGAGGAGTCTTTGCATGCTGTGTGCATACTCAGAAAGACATATAGTAAGATCTTACACCTGTGGCACCATATAAGATATATGTACAGGCTTGTTCACAAGAGCCCACATGCATGTGGGTTGGCATCCATTGTGTAGCGTATATAGGTGAGGTGCAGCCTAGTGTGGCACCAATAACACACACAGTCCGGGTGCAATGTAAAGTAATTGTATTGAAGTAAAGCAAAGACAGTTCACAACAAACCTGGCAGGAGAAGACCTAACCAGGAACACTCACAAATTCCAACAGAATGTAGTTGTAGCGCTCATCCCCGAAGGAGCCGCTGGTTGATTTTGGGATCGGCCTGCTAAGTTACCCTGGCGGTGTCTAGGGGTGCAATTGTGAGAACAGCGGTAGTGAGCGAAGGTCCAGTGTCAGGGCACTGCCCTTTACGGTCACATTTCCCCAGTTGGCTCTGGGTGGAATTGAACCTGGGACCTGTCCATTGTGAGTCCAGCTCTTTGCCTCTGAGCCACTGCTCAAGTATTACTTTGCTTGCTGTCCCTTGGAGCCTGGTTCTGAACCCATGTTAGTTTGGACCAATCAGTGGCCAGTGCGGCCTATTTAAGCCAGCCCCTTCCCCTTTGCTAATTGCTGGTTCGTTGTCAGCTTTACCTTGTGAGAGAACCTTGGAAACCTGTATACCCAGACCTGCTTGACCCGGATTGGACCTTGACGATTCTCTGCCATCTCCTACACTTGACCCCTGCCTGCTTATCGGATTTGCTGTTGTCTCCTGCCCCTTGACCTTGGCTTGCTCTCACGGACTTCCTCTGATCTCTCCAACTCCTGACCCACGGCCTGTGACCCGGATTTGCCTTTGTTTCCTGTTGGTCCCTTCTGGACTTACCTGCCTGTTCCTGCCTGATCAACGACTGTCTCCAGTCCTCTGCACCTGCCCTGTTTTCGTCAGCTGCACCAAGTCTGCCTACCAGTTCCCGGCACAGGTGCCTCCTTGTGCCGTCCCTCCTCTGTTCTAACTCCAGGGAGTGGTCTGCACAGGGTCGCAAAGGTGAGCCGCCCTCAGCATCTCGGCCTCGGTGAGTACTTACCTTAATGGTCCTGACATCCAGACAGCCAATAAAAGGGTTTTCAATGCTTTATTGTCCAGGCCAAACACGGCCAACATCAACACGTATTGGGAAGGTTAAGGTTGATGAAGGAAAGAGAAAAGAACCTTGCGGTATCAGGCCTGGATGTTGAATGGAGCAATCAATACTGCTCTGTATAGTACCAATTTTTGTAACTCGTCACCACTCTGCTCGGAGTGGGTAAAGTGCCCCCGGATAGACCCCTATAACAGGCCTGGCAGCCGAAGCGCCACTCTGAACTAGCTGGGAGGAACGTGTCTCTCTCACAGACCTGGCTCTAGGGCCTCTGCCACAGGCCAGTTTCAATAAAGGACTTAGTTGACTTTTCCTATATAGGCCCCCGGATGACAGCAATCGCACCTGTCAGTGGTCCGGACGCCCGATCCCAGACTGGGATGCTCTCAACAAGTCATGGGACCCAGTGGAACACTGGGGTCCCTTTTCTCCTCAGGATGAGGTTCGATGCAGCTGTCAGGTTTTGGCCAGGTGGTCGGCGCTGGCGGGGTCCATGGATGCGCGTACCCTGAAGGTGGGTACCGCACCTGGAACAGGGACCCCGCAAAGATTTTTCAACACATGACCCCTGTCACAGATATACTCTCCCCCAGCATGCCCCGCGAGGGAAAACTCCTCCAATTGGCTGCTGGGGAAAACTTGCTCTGCCAGAACCCCTATGGCACCAACTGCCAGCAAGGGGTGGTATTGTACCCCTTGACCACAGACTGACCCAGTGGACATTTCTGGGATGACAGGAGTCCCAAATTTAGACAAACCATGAATGGGAGCAAAGTAACTCTCTCATTCCCACTAACTTTAGCGTAGCACCCATGCTGAAAGCAAGGGGGGGCTACATAGTGAAGCAGGTTTCAGCCGAACTGACAGTGCCTGTTTGGAGGGACAGAATGCGGCCTGGCTGTCTTTTGCTCAAACGGGAAGATGGCAAAAGAAGTTGCGAACTTGCACTTTCCCTCCTCGTCTGGAATCTTTCTCTGCTGCTAATACTGTCTCTGACAGATGGGGTAACCTTTCCCTATGCTACCCAATCACAAATGTGTGCCACAACCTGGGGTCAGGGACTTAAAAAAGACTCTGCTGACCCAAGATGGCCACCAAGGGTCACCTGGATACAGCACAGTCAACCAGAACGCTGCCTCTAGGATCCAGTGCTACCCACTCGCAAATGTGTGCCAAAAACTGGGGTCAGGGACTTAAAAAGACCCTGCTGACCCAAGATGGCCACCAAGGGTCACCTGGACACAGTGCAGCCAACCAGAACGCTGCGTTCAGGAAACCACAGAGAAACTGAGTTTCCCTTGACTCTAGGCTGTGATGCCGCTCCATTTGCACGCCATTAATAGTGGAGACTGAGCATACTGGATCTTCCTACAAGTGGGGGTGAGTCAGTGTGTTTTTTTTATTCATCAGTATGTGCTGCATTTTTGCATTTCTACTCAATGCTTTGCAACCCACTTCAAGGTAGCCTTGTGGTGTGAAAAGGGCACACCTATGTGTCCTTTCATTAAGCCTGTGTTAATCTATACAGTTTATTGCAGGTCACAACACAAGGTGTCAATGAGTCCTACAGAACCATGCCCCAGAACTACAGACCATAAATATGTGCAGAGCTGCAGCTGCCCACACATAGATTGGCAGAGACTGGATAGAGCTTGCCATATGGTGAGACCATTCTCACACACCAATCATGGTAGAAATAAAACACAACGGAAACCAATGCTCACACAAACAAGCAGCAACACACACGTCTCTAAAGCAGATCTTTGCATTCCCTCCGCCTTGATAAATGTGCATTTTCTATGTAATTAACATTACAGTTGAGCAAAATTAGTAATTATGAATAAAACATTACTAAACGATGTGTGTGAGAAGAAAATAAACATTTCAGTTTGCAATCCCAGAATGTTAATGTGTAAATGACATGTAAGCTAAGGTGGTCTTGATCTGCACTAATCTCAAAATTCAAGCGTGCTGCACATAGTACAGTGTAGCTAAGCAATCACATTTCTGCTTTCTCAGATATTACTACATCGCCAATTTTGAAAAAAAATCAATATTTTTTTACTTTTTGCTATAATAAATATCCCCAAAAAATATATAAAAAGTTTTTTTCCTCAGTTTAGGCCGATACGTATTCTTCTACATATTTTTGGTAAAAAAAAAACGCAATAAGCGTTTATTGATTAGTTTGCGCAAAAGTTGGGGATAGTTTTATGGCATTTTTATTATTATTATTTTTTTTTACTAATAATGGTGGCGATCAGTGTTTTTTTTTTTTTGTGACTGCGACATTATGGCAGACACATCGGACACTTTTGACAAATTTTTGGGACCATTGTTATTTTCACAGCGATCAGTGCTATAAAAATGCACTGGTTACTGTGAAAATGACACTGGCAGTGAAGGGGTTAACCACTAGGTGGAGCTGTAAGGGTTAAGTGTTCCCTGCATAGTGTTTCTTACTGTAGGGGGGATGGGCTCTGTGTCACATGACACTGATCTCCGCTCCAAGTACACAGAGCCGAGATCAGTGCCATTGTCACACAAGCATCTCCCCGCTCTATACCTCTGTGAGACGATCGCGGGGATTCCCGCGGTGATCGAGTCTGCGGGACCCGCGGTCCGACTCATGGGGAAGGTAGCAGGGTCGTGAACGACGGCGCGCTTGCGACCACACGGCAGGCATTTAAAGGGCCACGTACAGGTACGTGATTATGCGTATATTTACAGTGGGCGGTCCTTAAGCGGTTAAAGGATAAAGATTGCATAATTATCCTAAGCCGTTACAGTAGAAACCGGACGACTTTTGGTCTGTGAGTACAGCTGCTTGTCCGACAGAAGCGAATCTCATGATCAGCTTCTGTCAAAAGAACATATCCAAAAAACAGCCGCCGATCTGCATCCGATCAGCGCTTGCAGCCAATGGCTGCAAGCACAGACTAGTGTGTTCTAGTGGGGGTGGGAGGGCAGCTCACAATAGCACAGCAAGGGAGATCGCTGTACTAACATCACATAGTACAGTGACCTGTCAGGTTTTTTTTTTCTTTTCGTTTAGCCAGCTGGGTTGAATGAAAGAAAAAAAATATGTATGTGTATACAAGGCTTTATACTCAACTGTCCACGCTCTTGTTATTTTTATGCAGGGCGACCCACAGGAAGCATTACATTCACCGCTCCATACTCTCCAGTCCTTTCCTTACACAGAGAAAATCCCATTCATTCCTATGAAGAGGCCCTTTATTTTCTCTGTGTATGGTAGAAAAAGATCCAGACAGAATGTTTGCGGTGGTGGCTGTGTAGCTCCGTGTGTGACGCACAGTGTGGCCAGGTAAAAGACTTTTGGTGGGGGGTGAGTATATATGTGTATATACATCTGTATCCTTCATCACTATTGCCATGCAGTGGTACAGCGAGAATACTATGGGCCTGATTTACCAAGCCTTTACTCCATGACTCATGGAGTAAAAGCAGGAGTAGCAGCCGTTTGGCCATTTACTAAAGAAATACGCTGCTAGTGCAGTGTATTTCCCTAGTTACTAATGTGCTCCGTGCGCCCAGGAGAGGGTGCATTGTGCACCAGTACAGACCTGGCGCACGGCACATTAAACTGTAAATTGCGGGGGTTTGGGCGGGAGTTTATTAGGGGGGGAGGTGGGGGGATGCAGGGGAAGTGAAGTGACATGTGTTTTAAAGTGTTTGGCGGGCCGAATTGAAAGGGAAAGTGTTTTTTGAAAACAGATCCCCGTACGCTTGCACAGTGCGCCTGAACCTCGGGAGGTTCATTTGCATACTGGGCATGCGCAGAGAGAAAAGTCAGGGATTCCCGTGCGCCTTGTCAGTACGCCGTGAAAATCTTGGTAAATACCAAGCGGCGTACCCGTGATTGCGCTGCGTGACGCGGCGCACGGGAATCTCCGAGCTGTTTTCAGCCCTGAAGGGGAACTCGGCGCCAAATTTCAAACTTGAAATCGGCGCGGGTCCCCCTTCAGGGCTACATTAGGCTCTTAGGCTTGGTCCGGAACGTGAGGGGTTAAACCCGCGCCGATTCGGCGCGGGGGTCCCCCCCAGATCCAAACCAAGCCCTCATCCCAAGCATGCAGTCTGGCCCGGACAGGAATGGGGGAGGGGACGAGCGAGCGCCCCCCCCCCCCTCCTGAGCCGTACCAGACCGCATGCCCTCAACATGGGGGAGTGTGTGCTGTGGGGGAGGGGGGCACTGCCCCCCCACCCCACAGCACTCTTGCCCCCATGTCGATAGGGACAAGAGCCTCTTCCCGACAACCCTTGCCATTGGTTGTCGGGGTATGCGGGCGGGGCTAATCGGAATCTGCGAGCTCCCTTTAATAAGGGGGCCCCCAGATGCCGGCCCCCCACCCTATGTGAATGAGTATGGGGTACATCGTACCTCTACCCATTCACCTGGGGGAAATGTAAAGTAAAATAAAACACCACACAGAATAAAATATTTTATTAATCTGCTCCGGAGCCCCCCCTTTCTTCTTTAGCTCTCTTAGAAGGGGGGGTTTCTTCTCTCCCGATCTTCCGCCGGGACCCTGGGCTTCGGTGATTTCTGCCGGGGGAGGGCGCCATCCCTCAGTCCTCTCCGGAGCCTTCCGCCGGATGCCCCCACCCCATTTAAGCTCTTTTTCATTAGGGAGGGGCATCCGGACTTCGGGGTCTTCTTCCGGGGGATGGCGCCTATCCCCCCGGTCTTTCCGGTGCCTTCCGCCAGGGTTCCGGTCTTCCTGGTCTTCTGCCGGGGGTGCGCCAACTCCCTGGTCTTTTCTCTTCTGTCTTCTCTGCTCCCTCTTCTGCCTGGCTCCCCCGCGGAGCCAGGGCTTTCTTCCGTCTTCTTTCTTCTCTCTTCCTTCTTCTGCCTGTCTCCTCCGGGAGCCCAGGGCTTGTCTCCGCTGTCTTCTTCCTTCTCTTCCATTGGATGTTGACACGACGAGGTCCGGCGCTGGAATGCCGTCTGAGCAGTGGGCATGGACTTATATAGGGTAATGCCACCATGTGACCTCAACCCATGTGACATCACATTCCCATCATGCCCAGGGAATGTGATGTCACATGGGTTGAGGTCACATGGTGGCATTACCCTATATAAGTCCATGCCCGCCGCTGACACGGCATGTCAGCGCGGAACCACGTCGTGTCAACATCGAATGGAAGAGAAGGAAGAAGACAGCGGAGACAAGCCCTGTGCTCCCGGAGGAGACAGGCAGAAGAAGGAAGAGAGAAGAAAGAAGACGGAAGAAAGCCCTGGCTCCGCGGGGGGAGCCAGGCAGAAGAGGGAGCAGAGAAGACAGAAGAGAAAAGACCGGGGAGTTGGCGCACCCCCGGCAGAAGACCAGGAAGACCGGAACCCTGGCGGAAGGCACCGGAAAGACCGGGGGATAGGCGCCATCCCCCGGCAGAAGACCCCGAAGTCCGGATGCCCCTCCCTAATGAAAAAGAGCTTAAATGGGGTGGGGGCATCCGGCGGAAGGCTCCGGAGAGGACCGAGGGATGGCGCCCTCCCCCGGCAGAAATCACCGAAGCCCAGGGTCCCGGCGGAAGATCGGGAGAGAAGAAACCCCCCCTTCTAAGAGAGCTAAAGAAGAAAGGGGGGGCTCCGGAGCAGATTAATAAAATATTTTATTCTGTGTGGTGTGTTTTTGTTACTTTACATTTCCCCCATGTGAATGGGTAGAGGTACAATGTACCCCATACTCATTCACATAGGGTGGGGGGCCGGAATCTGGGGACCCCTTTATTAAAGGGGTCTCTCAGATTCTGATAAGCTCTCCGCCCGCATACCCCGACAACCAACGGCCAGGGTTGTCGGGAAGAGGCTCTTGTCCCTATCGACATGGGGGCAAGAGTGCTTTGGGGTGGGGGGGCAGTGCCCCCCTCCCCCACAGCACACACTCCCCCATGTTGAGGGCATGTGGTCTGGTATGGCTCAGGAGGGAGGGGGGCGCTCGCTCGTCCCCACCCCCATTCCTGTCTGACCAGACTGCGTGCCTGGGATAAGTGCTTGGTTTGGATCTTGGGGGGGACCCCACGCTATTTTTTTTTGCACGGGTTTAACCCCTTATGTTCCAGACCAAGCCTAAGAGCCTGGTATGCACCTGGAGGGAACCCACCTTATTTTTTTTTGGGGGGGTCTGGAGTTCCCCTTCATGAACAGCGATCTGTCATTTACACATGTCAGTCCCCCCCCCCCCCCTACAGTTAGAACACACCCAGGGAACATATTTAACCCCTCCCTTGCACCTAGTGTTAACCCCTTCCCTGCCAGTGGCATTTTTTGAGTAAGCAATGCATTTTTTACAGCACTGATCGCTAGAAAAATGCCAATGGTTCCAAAAAAGTGTTCGATGTGTCCGCCATAATGTCGCAGTACCGATAAAAATCGCTGATCGCCCCAATAACTAGTTAAAACAACCAAAAAAAAAAATTTGTAGACGCTATAACTTTTGCAAAAACCAAACACTAAACGCTATTTGCGATTTTTTGGAACCAAAAAGATGTAGAATACGTATCGGCCTAAACTGAGGGGTTTTTTAGTTTTTTCAATATATATTTTTGGGGATATTTATTATAGCAAAAAGTAAAACTAATTTTTACATATGTGGGCGGGACTTACGCAAGTCCCGCCCACATATATAAACATCGTTCAAACCACACATGTGAGGTATTGACGCGTGCGTTAGAGCGAGAGCAATACTTTTACCACTAGACCTTCTTTGTAACTATAAACTGGTAACCTGGAAAAAAAAGAAAAAGGTCGCCTATGGGGATATTCACGGAATTCATTTTGGCCCCATTGCAGGAGTGTTTCCAATAGTAAAGCGTGACATGTAAGGTATCTATTTACTCGGTGTAACATCATCTTTCACATTATCCCCAAAAATTGGGCTCACTTTTGTGTTTTGTTAATTTTTAACCACTTGAGCCCGGACCATATTTCTGGTCAATGACCGGGCAAGTTTTTGTGATTCGGCACGGCGTCGCTTTAACTGACAATTGCGCAGTCGTGCGACGTGGCTCCCAAACAAAATTGGCAACTTTTTTTTCACACAAATAGATTATTAAATGTGCGTGTTTACTTCTGTCTTTAACACCTCCCCTTCAGGCTGGAAAGCATCAGATCAGGGGAAACCAAAAAAAAAAAGCTCTCATTCCATTGCAGCTTGGTTCCTACATGTGTGATGAACTGAGCATGCTCAAACACTTAGAAAAAAAATATCCTTTCTTTTTAAAAGGTGAAAAACACTCATTGGATGCTCATAGAGCGTGGTTTGGATTAATTGCAGGTGTGCTCAATTACAAGCTCACCCAAACTAGAGACTGCAATTTGGTCATGTGATTTCAATTGCTTCATTACTAGCACTGTTATAAAAAGCTTGGATCGATCAGTCCTCAGCTGCCCTCAGAAGGGGCAGGCTGGCAGAAATGCTGTTGCTAAACACAAATGTGGTTTGTTGCATGGGTTTTGTTTTATTTTGCCAATGGTTTTGGTTTATTTTTAAATGATGTTCACTTTGATGTATTTGTCTATGTGGCCTTATTTTATGAAAAATGTGTAAAGCTATGGTTATTTAGAATTTTGAAATGTATTTTTGTTTGTTTGTCTTTTTTTGCTTTCCTTGTTTTGTTGACCAATAAAAATTACTTTAAAATTGTTAAGTTTGTCTTTTGTTACTTTTTCATGCTACATATGTTGACAGCTGCAGCTGAACTAGGTTTGGGCCTAACAAATTATGTGTGATTTTTGTCTAAGCTTCTTTCCTGGTGTGTAATCATGAAATGTTTGCCATGTTTATTCTCCCTGACTTTAAAGACAAAAACTGGTAAGTATTTTATTTATTCTGCAGTGGTCCTCAGCCCTCAAGTACCCCCGACAGGACATGTTTTGGGGATTTCTCTTATCAAGAATTGCTGTCCAGACTGTATTTTAAAGCACATGTGCAAGATGAAGGAAAACCTGCAAACATGGCCTGTGGGGGGGGTTTGCTATTGGTGGACAGGCTTGACGTGCTGATTTACAGCACTGTGCTTAAATCTAGCGCAAGGCAATCCTATTCAAATTGTGGGTGTTTGAGGGAAGCCAAGTGAGTGTTGGAACCCCAGCTTTGTGTTTTTTTATTTTTGTGTTGAGCTTTGTGTCCCTTTTCTTAAAATTGGCTTCACTTCCTGTCACACAGCTGAACAGGAAGTGAGGTTAAAACCCTACCAGTGTCATTTCTTGGGGACACAGGTCAATCTAACTAGTGTCCCCATTAAGCAAATTGCACTCCAGCACTGCTGTGTACACCCCAAATCATGGGTCTTCAAACTACGGCCCTCCAGTTGTTCAGGAACTACAATTCCCATCATGCCTAGTCATGTCTGTGAATGTCAGTGCATTACAAGGCCTCATGGGATGTGTAGTTCTAAAACAGCTGGAGGGCCGTAGTTTGAGGATCCCTGCCCCAAATGATTATTTAGTTTGGGGTTTAGTAAAGGCAAAGCCACTCTGCAGTACAAGCATAGTTGCTGAAAATCAGAGAGGAAGCACTGATGGTTTTAACATCCAATCCTGTAGAAGCAAAGTTGTTTTGTTTTCTTTCTTCCTTGCTTTGCACTTGTAGTGCAAAGTGGATTTGCCTTTAGTCAATGGACCCCAAAGTCCAAGATCCCTAATAATTTGGGGTGTACACAGCAAAATGCTAGAGTGCAATTTACATAATGGGAAACTATTTAGCTTGATCTCTGTGTCCCCAAGAAAAGATATTAGTAAGGTTTTACCCTCACTTCCTGTTTGGCTATGTGACAGGAAGTGAATGAATTAGAAAGGGTGAAGACACCTCACAAATGTTGTCACTATCAGGGGTGCAGACATCCCCAAAAAATGAGCAGATAATACTTATTTGCAAATTAATAACGCACACATTCCTACATATTAGCAACGCTCTATCCTGGCCTATTGGCATGGTTATATTTTTTGGGGCTCTCAATAAAACTCTATGAAATTTGTGCTTAAGCTAGAACCAGGGGCGGACTGACAACTCATGTGGCCCCTGGGCAATAGAAGATTATGGGGCCCCTCTGGCTTACAGATGACCACCACGCCAGGAGGTAGTGCAGAGGCGGGCAGCTAAAATCTTGGGATATTCACATTAAAAGCATGTCATTTTCGGACATATCAGGGACAGATCTAAAAAAAACACAGATTTTTACATACTGTCCCTGGTTTTACTGAGCCTGGCAACCCGGATGGGGCCCCCTAGTGGCATGGGGCCCTTGGGCAGTGCCCGAGTGACTCAATGGTCAGTCCGCCCCTGACAAGAACTATAATCAACAAGTTTTATTTTCTTTAATTTTGGATAGAGTGAGGGAGTGTTATAGGCCCTGTCAGTTTATTTTGTATTATCTGTGTCCAATTGGGGAGATTTGCCTTCACTTCCTGCCCCATAGCCAAACAGGGAGTGAGAGAAAAACTATGCAAATTAACCACTTCCCGCCCAGCCTATGGCCGATTTACGTCCGGGAAGTGGTTACACAATCCTGACAGGACGTCCTGCAGGATTTCATGCCGCACGCGCCTGTGGGGGCATGCAGTGCGGCGATCGGTGATGCGGGGTGTCAGTCTGATCTCAGTAAAGAGTCTCTCACGGAGACGGAGACTCTTTACCACGTGATCAGCCGTGTCCAATCACGGCTGATCACAATGTAAACAGGAAGAGCCATCGATGGCTCTTCCTCACTCGCGTCTGACAGACGCGAGTATAGGAGAGCCGATCGGCGGCTCTCCTGACAGGGGGCATTCGCGCTGATTGTTTATCAGCGCAGCCCCCCCTCGGATCACCACACTGGACCACCAGGGATGCCCACCCTGGACCACCAGGGTGTGCAAAAACAAAAAAAATATAGAACAAAAAAACAAAAAGCAATAAAAAATAAGAAAAAAGATGCCAATCAGTGCCCACAAATGGGCACTGACTGGGAAAATCAGTGCCACCCCACAGTGTCCATCAGTGCCACCCCACAGTGCCCATCCATGCACAGTGCCCACCTATCAGTGCCCACCTGTGCCACCCATAAGTATCCATCAGTGCCACCCATAAGTGCCGCCCATCTGTGCCGCCCATGAGTGCCCATCAGTGCCGCCTATGAGTGCCCATCAGTGCCGCATAGCAGCGCCGCCAATCAATGCCACCTCATCTGTGCCGTCAGTACTACCTCATCGATGTCCATCAGTGCCATCTCATCGGTGCCCATCAGTGCCGCCATATCAGTGCCCGTAATTGAAAGAGAAAAACTTATTTACAAAAAAATTAACCTAAAAAACTAAACTTTTTTTTGTTTCAAAATTTGCAGTCTTTTTTTAGTTGTTGCGCAAAAAAAAAAAACGCAGAGGTGATCAAATAACAACAAAAGAAAGCTCTATTTGTGGGGGAAAAAGGACGCCAATTTTGTTTGGGTACAGTGTTGTATGACCGCGCAATTGCCATTCAAAGTGCGACAGTGTTGAAAGCTGAAAATTGGCTTGGCGGGAAGGTGCGTAAGTGCCTGGTATGGAAGTGGTTAAGGGAATCCAGTGCCCCCCCAGAACTAGTGTGTGGGTCCCCTGAAAATTACTGGGCGGGGTTATACAAAAACAGGGTGTGACCTTGACAGGAAGGGGTGGGTCATTTTTCTATTAGGAGGTGCAGATATGTAGTCAGGCCTAGGGCAGAACCAAACCTAAATATACTACTGCATATTAGGGCTTATTTAGACCGGAACCGATTTACAGCGTGTTTTTATATTGTGGGAGGAAACCCACGCAGGCACAGGGAGAACATGCAAACTCCATGCAGATGCTGTCACGGGCGGGATTCGAACCAACGACTCTTTTGCTGCTAGGTCAAAGTGCTATACACTACACCACTGTGGTGAACGAACATGATTGCAGCTGAAAGCATGAGAACTTTTATTTTTTTTTTCAATACCATGCTTTCCAGCCTTATTGACCCCGCCTCTCTCCATAAAGAGGACCTGTCACACACTAGTCCTATTACAAGGGATGTTTACATTCCTTGTAATAGGAAGAAAACTGATCATTTTTTTTTTATTTTTTTATTTCAGTGTAAAACATTATAAAACTAAATAAAAATAAATAAGAAAACCCCAAAAAAATTTTTTAAAGTGCCCCGTCCCGACGAGCTCGCGCACAGAAGCAAACGCATACGCGAGTAGCGCCCGCATATGAAAACGGTATTCAAACCACACAAGTGAGGTATCGCCGCGATCGTTAGAGTGAGAGCAATAATTCTAGCCCTAGACCTACTCTGCAACTCAAAAAATGCAACCTGTAGAATTTTTTAAACGTCGCCTATCGAGATTTTTAAAGGGTAAAAGTTTGATGCCATGCCACGAGCGGGCGCAATTTTTAAGCGTGACATGTTGGGTATCATTTTACTCGGCGTAACATTATCTTTCACAATATATAAAAAAATTGGGCAAAATGTATTGTTGTCTTATTTTTTAATTCAAAAAAGTGATTTTTATCCAAAAAAAGTGCGCTTGTAAGACCGCTGCGCAAATACGGTGTGACAAAAAGTATTGCAATGACTGCCATTTTATTCCCTAGGATGTCTGCTAAAAAAAAATATATAATGTTTGGGGGTTCTGATTAATTTTCTAGCCAAAAAATTGTGATTTTCACATGAAGGAGAGAAGTGCCAGAATTAACCCGGTGGGCAAGTGGTTAAAGTACTCATGGCTATAAAGAATAGAGTCATTGCTCATTAAAAAAAAAAAAAAAAAAAGGGGGTCCCTCCAAATTAAATTACCAGGCCCTTCAGGTCTGGAATGGATATTAAGGGGAACCCCGCCGTAAAAACCCCCCCAAAAAATGGCGTGGGGTCCCCCCAAATATCCATACCAGACCCTTCAGGTCTGGTGTGGATTTTAAGGGGAACTCCACCCCAAATTGAAAAAAAAAATGGCGTGGAGTCCCCCTAAAAATCCACACCAGACCCTTATCCGAGCACGTTGACCTGGCCGGCCGCAGAAAAGAGGGGGGACAGAGTGCGGCCCCCCCTCTCTCCTGAACCGCACCAGGCCACATGCCCTCAACATGGGGAGGATGTCCCCATGTTGATGGGGACAAGGGTCTCATCCCCACAACCCTTGCCCGGTGGTTGTGGGGGTATGCGGGCGGGGGGCTTATCAGAATCTGGAAGACCCCTTTAACAAAGGGGACCCCCAGATCCTGGCCCCCCCCTATGTGAAATGGTAATGGGGTACATTGTACCTCTACCATTTCACCCCAAAAAAAATGTCAAAGTGTTAAAAATGACAGTAGCCGGTTTTTGACAAATCTTTTAATAAAATCTTCTTTTCTTCTTTCCTTCGGGTTTCTTCCGCTGCTTCTTTCTTCTCGTTCACATCTTGCCCGACGTGTTCTTCTATCTTCTCCGTCCGTCCTTCAGCCTTCTGGTCCCGCATCTTGCCCGTTGTCTTGTCCTGTCTTCTTCTCCGTCCGCCTCCTCGTCCGCATCTTGGGTCTTCTGCGGTGTTCTTCTAGTCCCCGGACCCAGCGTTTGAATTTGATTTGGCCGCCGTTTTCCCCGCTCCTGGGACCCGCCCCCCTCTGACGCCACAAGTAAACTCCTTAGAAGGTCATGTGCGTCAGAGGGGGGCGGGGTCACATGAGTGTGACACGGCGGGAACTTCTTCTCCGGGCGGCGCGATTGAAATTGAATTCCCCCGCTGTGTGACGCTCTGCGACCCCGCCCCCCTCTGACGCACATGACCTTCTAAGGAGTTTACTTGTGGCGTCAGAGGGGGGCGGGGTCACATGAGTGTGACACGGCGGGAACTTCTTCTCCGGGCGGCGCGATTGAAATTGAATTCCCCCGCTGTGTGACGCTCTGCGACCCCGCCCCCCTCTGACGCACATGACCTTCTAAGGAGTTTACTTGTGGCGTCAGAGGGGGGCGGGTCCCAGGAGCGGGAAAACGGCGGCCAAATCAAATTCAAACGCTGGGTCCGGGGACTAGAAGAACACCGCAGAAGACCCAAGATGCGGACGAGGAGGAGACAGGACAAGACAACGGGCAAGATGCGGGACCAGAAGGCTGAAGGACGGACGGAGAAGATAGAAGAACACGTCGGGCAAGATGTGAACGAGAAGAAAGAAGCAGCGGAAGAAACCCGAAGAAAAGAAGATTTTATTAAAAGATTTGTCAAAAACCGGCTACTGTCATTTTTAACACTTTGACATTTTTTTTGGGGTGAAATGGTAGAGGTACAATGTACCCCATTACCATTTCACACAGGGGGGGGGTCAGGATCTGGGGGTCCCCTTTGTTAAAGGGGTCTTCCAGATTCTGATAAACCTCCCGCCCGCATACCCCCACAACCACCGGGCAAGGGTTGTGGGGATGAGACCCTTGTCCCCATCAACATGGGGACATCCTCCCCATGTTGAGGGCATGTGGCCTGGTGCGGTTCAGGAGAGAGGGGGGGCCGCACTCTGTCCCCCCCTCTTTTCTGCGGCCGGCCAGGTCAACGTGCTCGGATAAGGGTCTGGTGTGGATTTTTAGGGGGACTCCACGCCATTTTTTTTTCAATTTGGGGTGGAGTTCCCCTTAAAATCCACACCAGACCTGAAGGGTCTGGAATGGATATTTGCCGGGAACCGCACGTCTTTTTTTTTTTTGGTTTTTACGGCGGGGTTCCCCTTAATATCCATTCCAGACCTGAAGGGCCTGGTAATTTAATTTGGGGGAACCCCTACACATTTTTTTGTTTGTTTTATGAATGAATCCCTTTAGAATTGTCAGAGCCGACAATTCATTATAGCCGCGTGTGAATTTTTAAATGACTTTTTTCCTTCTGAATGTCACTTTGTGCAGGGGGAGTTCTAAGTGCGGGAAAAATGCGCTATTTCACATGCTGACATTACACCCCCCCTAGGTACGAAATTTAAAGGAATATTTCACTTTTATTGTTTCACTTTAAGAATTATTAATTTCACTGCTCCCGAAAAAACGGCCGTTTTAAAAAATAAAAAAAGCATTGATACATGTTCCCTGGGGCAGGACTGAGGTCCCCAAACACTTTTTAGGACAAAACTTGCAGATTAGCCTTTAAAATGAACACTTTTGATTTCTCCCATAGACTTCTATAGGGAGTTCGGCGCGGCTTTACATATTAGTTTCAATGCGCCGGCTGCTACGCTGGTTCATGCGCCCAATTAAGCCTCCACCCGGAGTACTAATTAACGCATGAACCAGCGCAGCGCACAGAGCATAGTAAATCAGGCCCTATGTATCTGTATGTGATGAATAGTCTCATTACTAGCCTCATCCTCTAGAGACTAATAACACAATCTTTAGAATGGTAATTACTCATTAATAATTGCTTTGTTGGGTTCTTTATCGGAAACGATATTATTATTACTTGAAATGTTTGAAATGCTGAAATAGTATTATTTTACTTACCCATGCATGCAAAGTTACTAGAGTTAAAGGAAAAGAACAGGTATTAAAATAACTCTGGTTAATAAACTCAATCCCTTATTAATATTTTTTATATATGTAGGTGCAGAAACAAAAAAATAATAATTCTGTTGATGTGCTATGACATTGCCAGACATTGCTTGCAGTTCCATTTTCACTTGGAAGGAAATCTTTGCTGGCAGCAATAAAAAACAGACGCAATCATCCCTCTCTTTATATAAAAAAAAAAGGCTAAACTTTTTTTTTTTTATTTTATTCTAATATTTCTTCTTACAAACTCTAGCTCTTTTTCTTTATCTGCTATAACTTTTTTTTTTAAAAAGAAAACCAAAAAATATATTAAATGGCACAATTGACAGCAGTCTGTTAGCCACTTAAGTTTCACAATCACGGACCATCCAGGCTTTGAAGAAGGGGGTACGCCCCAGAAACACGTCAGCCGTTTAGATGTCTGAAGTTCCACTGGCAGGTGTCGCAAGGCCCAGTCCAGTTGTCTGAAAAGCGCATATTTACGATTGTCTTGTGAGTAGTACCATTGCTTTTTATTCTGTTTTAATTAAAAAAATTTAAGTGGTAATGCACAAGGTCGGTGCGCCCTCCTTTTCTTTTTTGTTTCGTTTTAGCCACTTAAGTTTGCCATAAAATTTAGTTGAAATTTTTTTTTTAGAACATTCTGGTTTTCTAATGCCGCGTACACACGATCACCTTTTGTGATGAAAAAAAAATGTAATTTTTTATCATGAAAAAAAATGAAATTTTTCCAACTTCATCATTAAAAATTATGTTGCCCACACACCATCATTTTTGAAAAATGATGAACAAAGCGACGGAACTCTAAAGGGGAAGTTCTATTTGCCTTGAGGCTGCTTTTAGCTGGTTACCTGTGAGTAAAAGACGATTCGTGTTTTTTTGTCTCATGAAAAAAAAATGTTTTTCAAACTTCATTTTAAAAAACGACGTTGCCTACACACCATAGTTTTTTCAAAATGCTCTAGCAAAGCGCGGTTACGTTCAGCACGTACGGCGGCACTCTGTTCCATTCAAGCTCGCGTCATAACTTGCTTCTGAGCATGTGCGGGTTTAAAAATGTTGTTTTAAACGTCGTTTTAGCCCACACGGTCATTTTTTATGACACAAAAAACAACGCTTTGAAAAAATGTTATTTGTTGTTTTTCAGAAGACATAAAACAACGTTTTCCCCACACACGGTCATTTTAAATGACGTTTTGAAAAAATTTGTTTTTTTTCATCACAAAAAACGACCGTGTGTATGTGGCATTACAGCGTGATGAATGTGCTTACTCCATTATGAATGGTAGTTTTACCTCCCATCTCATAACTTTCTTCTGGGCATGTGCGGGTTTAAAACGTCGTTTTTGCCTACACACGATCATTTTTTATGACACAAAAAATTACATTTAAAAAAATGACATAAAAAATTTAAGCATGTTCGAATTTCTTTTTGGTCGTTTTTCAAAAGACAAAAAATTAGCCCACACACGATCATTTTAAATGACGTTTTTAAAAATGTAATTTTTTTTCATCACAAAAAGTGATCGTGTGTGCGGGGCATCATGGTTAGTGGGGTCAAATGTTAATTTTTGAGTGCAGTGATGAAAAAAAAAAAAATGTTTCCTCAATGCACACCTTTCTAATAGTTAATGTGTTTTTTGTTTGGTAAAGTCCTTTCATGTCAAAATCACACAAACAACGTTGAAGTGCTTTTCGAATATTCATCAAGTCATTAAATGTACTGAGAATTTTCATATGAACGTTTGTTAAGAAATCTACAATACATGGCAAGCGTAAGGCTGGGTTCTCACCATTGTGGATTGAATGAGGGTTTCTCCTCATCCAATTCGCATTTCGATGGAGACTGTGAGCGGTTCTCAATGCAGCTGGTTCACACAGCTCCGGGGCGGCTGCCAAGCGCATTGCACTGGAGTTCTGTGCGTCTTCTCTTCCATTTTAGGTTCGAATTCAGCCCAGAATTAAGACCAAAATCATGCCTGAAGCGGTGAACAGGGATGTACGCTTGGCCCAGTGACGTGTCACTCCCCAGGGCAGTGTGAACCGAGCCTTAGACCTGGTAGACACTATGGGCCAGATTCAGAAAAGAGATACGACGGATACACTGTCGGATCTTAAGGATGCAATTCTAGGCCGGCCGCTAGGTGGCGAGGCCATTGCAGTCGGCGTAGAATATTCAAATGAATAGTTACGGCGATCCCCGAACGTCCGCGCTGCCCGTCGATCTAACTTTACATCGTTTCCGTCGAGTTACGCCGCGTAAAATTAGGGCTGAGCCCTAGTTGTCCTAAGCCATGTTAAGTATGGCCGTCGTTCCCACGTCGAAATTTAAAAAACAACGCCGTTTGCGTAAGTCGTCCGTGAATGGCGCTGGACGCCATTTACTTTAACGTCAAAACAAATGACGTCCGTGCTACGTCATTTAGCGCAATGCACGTCGGGTAATTTACCCGACGGAGCATGCGCAGTACGTTCGGCGCGGGAACGCGCCTAATTTAAATGGTGCCCGCCCCATTTGAATTGGGTGGGCTTGCGCCGAGCGCATTTACGATACACCGCCGCAAGTTTACAGGTAAGAGTTCTGAGAATCAGGCACTTACGCTGTAAACCTGCGGCGGTGTAACGTAAATCACATACGTTACGCTGCCCAGGAGCAACGGAATTCTATGTGAATCTGGCCCTATACGTTTTTATTTCATTCAACCCAGCAGGCTGAACAAAAAAAACTGAGGAGCTCAGAATGAGCTTCCTGTACTAACTGTTCCACACTGAGCTATTGTGTTTTGACGGGGGGACTGACTCCGCCTGCCAGAACACACCTGTCAGCGCTGGCAGCCATTGGCCAGACAACCAGGAGAAGAGACTTTGGGGAGCAGTTCTCACAAGATTGCAGGGGTGTGGAGTAAGTTAGGTAATAGTCACTATTAAATCATCCCTTGGAAAAAGCAGCATTATACTCCACACTTTACTTGATCCCTAAATACGGGTGGTACTTTTAAGATGCCAAACACATTTTTGAAACTAACTGATTGCAAACTTCACCCATATAGTGCAACATTTTCACTTATTCTAGAAGTCCACTTCTCAACGTGTTTTACTGTCCACTTCCTCAGAAGGAACGAGGCAATCTAAATTGTAACATATAATATGTACCTGGATCATGCACAGTTTAAGACTCATGTACATGTTAAATATCCCAATTGAGATGGTCTCTTTCTGCTTAAAGGAGCAAACAGTGAAATGTATTGAGAACACCACCTCTATATGTTACATATGTGAAATTGTCTTCTAAATTAGGTAAAATGTTTATACTGTTATACTATATGGGTAAAGTTTGCAGGCAGCCCCTGATATATTTATGGGTAGTCGAGAGGCAGAACAATTGCCAAGCCTGTATTCTCTTTTTTTAAATGGATGCACAATACAAACTATGATCTGACAACTACAAAACAGTTGTCTTCTTTTAATGGTTGTTTGCAAAACTATTGAAAGCTACAATAAAGCTTATTACAATAAAGAACAATTGTGTTTTTTTTTTTTTATTAAATAGCTTGTAATTTTTATTCTTCACCTTAAAAATCCCACCCTTATTTAAGAAATTTAGTAAAGTGCATGTTAATTTTTTTGGATGTAGTGCCAATAGTTACCCCTTGCACCATTATATTCTGTATCAGGGTGAGCACATGGGGGCACATTTATTTTTGTTGGCCAGCCTGAACTTCTTCCATTTTAATCACATTATGTAAATGACAGGTGAAAACAAAACATTTTCAGGAATTATAAAAAATAAAACTTTTTAATATCAAACTTTGGGAATGTGCCTCTTTTCAACCTGTGAGTATGTTTTTACACATTGTATGTAAACTAATCAACAAATTGGCTCTGATTCCATTTTTTCAGATGTTATTTGTTTGGTTATTTTATGTTAATTTTTTTCCCAATCTATGTTTAATGATTTTTAGATAAAGAAAAACAAGGGGTAGAGAACATAAGAAAGGGGCGAGGTACAGATGACATAATATAGGCATTTTATAACAATGTTTATGTCAATTTTTACAGATTAAGCAGAAGCCAAATCTGTCTGGAGACTGTCTACACCAGCAAACGTCATGCACATCTAGTTCCATGAAAACACTGTAAGTGACTGTTGAGCTGATCTAGAATTTCATTGTTTTTTTTTCACACATAACGTGGATGATTATTGAATGGAATTGCTGTTGCCGCAAGTCTGTATAAACATTTCACACTGAATAGTGCTAAGGGAGCACATTTTATTTACTCATTTCAGAATACTGTTATCTGGAATTGTCTATGCCAATACAAAAAACTGGGAGTGAACTGATGAAGATCTGTGTCAACATAAATATGCTCAGCAATGAGTAATGTTTCTAGGTTATCAGTGGTGACCTAAGTGTAGATCTGTCCTCAAACAGTGATCAGCAACCCCATCTTGTAAAGTGGTCCCATAGCTGAGCTCATTTGTACTGTGATCAGTTTCACAAACCCTTTACATTCTCACCACAATTTGTGACTTCTTATACTGTCCTCTCTACCAGTCTCCTCCAGCAAGCCAATTGAGCTCTCAACCCGGCATACCCCACATTTCTTAGAACACAAATGTCCAACTGGCAGCCCACAAGCT
The DNA here is from genome assembly GCF_905171775.1 of Rana temporaria. Taxonomy (NCBI): domain Eukaryota; kingdom Metazoa; phylum Chordata; class Amphibia; order Anura; family Ranidae; genus Rana; species Rana temporaria. The sequence goes on along the minus strand of NC_053489.1, from coordinate 599,520,779 downwards.
TCATGCAGCCTTCAGACCTTTTTTTGTGGCCCATGAGGTTGCTTAGAGAATATAATTTGTTCTATTATGGGTAGCACAGTGGCTAAGGGGTTAGCACTTCCACCTAGAAGCACTAGGGTCATTGGTAGGGATAGGCTATCATGAGTTAGACTCAAACATTGCCTGTTTGCCCATTCCCGAACAGCGAACAATTTTGGGGTGTTTGCGGAAAATTCGTAAAGCCGTGGAACACCCTATAAAAGTCTATGGGAGAAATCAAAAGTGCTAATTTAAAAGGCTAATATGCAAGTTATTGTCATAAAAAGTGTTTGGGGACCTGGGTCCTGCCCCAGGGGACATGTATTAATGCAAAAAAAAGTTTAAAAAAAGTCTGCTGGGAATCCCGAGGGGATGAACCTGCTCGGTAACTTCCCCCTGTACACACCAGAGGTTTTCTTGTCAGGAAAACTGTGGTGAGAGCTTTGGCCGGGAATCCTGGCAGTGTGTATGCTCCACCGCAGTGTTTCCCAAAGGGAAACTTCCGGGAAAAAGACCGCCGGGAATCGCGGCAGGAAAAGAAAAACATGTTTTCATTTTTCCTGCCAGGATTCCCGGCGGTTTTCCTGTCGGGAAAACTGCCATGGAGCATACACACGGCTAGTTTTCCCGGCCAATAGCTGTCATGGCAGTTTTCCAGACGGGAAAACTGGTCGTGTGTATGAGGCATAAAAGTGAAATATTCCTTTAAATTTCGTACCTGGGGGTGTCTATAGTATGCCTGCAAAGTAGCACATGTTTCCCGTGCTTAGAAAAGTCCCTGCACAAAATGACATTTCTAAAGGAAAAACTTAATTTAAAACTGATCGCGGCTATAATGAATTGTCGGGTCCCGGCAATACAGAAAAAAAAAAAAACAGCATGGGTTTCCCCTTAGTCCATTACCAGGCCCTTTGGGTCTGGTATGAATATTAAGGGGAACCCTGAACCAATATAAAAAAAAGTGTTGGGGTCCTCCCAAATTCCATATCAGGCCCTTCAGGTCTAGTATGGATATTAAGGAGAACCCTGCTCCATTTAAAAAAAAAATGGCATGGGGTTCCCCCCAAAAATCCATACCAGATCCTTCAGGTCTGGTATGGATTTTAAGGGGAACTCCGCACCAAAAAAAATAAAAAGCGTAGGGTTCCCCTCAAAAATCCACACCAGATCCTTATCCGAGCACGCAACCTGGCAGGCCGCAGGAAAAGAGGGGGGAGGAGAGAGCAGCACCCCTCCTGAACCATACCAGGCCACATGTCCTCAACATGTTGATGGAGACAAGGGCCTCATCCCCACAACCCTTGCCCGGTGGTTGTGGGGGTCTGCGGGTGGGGGCTTCTTGGAATCTGGAAGCCCCCTTTAACAAAAGGGACCTAAAAATAAAAAAAATGGCGTGGGGTTCCCCCCAAAAATCCATACCAGATCCTTATCCGAGTACGCAACCTGGCAGGCCGCAGGAAAAGAGGGGGGGACGAGAGAGCAGCCCCCCTCCTGAACCGTACCAGGCCACATGCCCTCAACATGTTGATGGAGACAAGGGCCTCATCCCCACAACCCTTGCCCAGTGCCCCCCAACAAAAGGGACCCCCAGATCCCGACCACCCTATGTAAATTGGTATGGGGTACATTGGGGGGGCCCAGATCAGGGGGCAGACCCCCACAACCACCGGGCAAGGGTTGTGGGGATGAGGCCCTTGTCCCCATCAACATGGGGACATCCTCCCCATGTTGAGGGCATGTGGCCTGATACGGTTCAGGAGGGGGTGCTCTCTCATCCCACCTCTTTTCTTCTGGGCTGCCAGGTTGCGTGCTCGGATAAGGGTCTGGTATGGATTTTTGGGGGGAACCCCATGCCATTTTTTTTATTTTGGTGCTGGGTTCCCCTTAAAATCCATACCAGACCTGAAGGGTCCCCACCATGGTCCCCAAACACTTTTTAGGACAATAACTTGCATATTAACCTTTAAAATTAGCACCTTTGATTTTTTCCATAGACTTTTAAAGGATGTTCCACGGCTTTTCAAATTTGCGCGAACACCCCAAATTGTTCACTGTTCGGCGAACTCATGTTCGACTCAAACAGATAGCCAATCCCTATTCTGCACAAGATTCAACAAAAAGGTCCCAACAATACAGAAAATCTTAAAAAAAAATTGGAAGATACTTGAATCGGATCCATTTTTAAAGGCATGTCTCTCGTCCCATCCCAAATTAGTCTTCAGGAGACCAAAAGATCTAAGAAGCATTTTTGCCTCGAGTAGAGTAAGAGTAAGGCAGAGTAAGAACAAAGGACTGAAAAACCTCTGGACTACCATCTTTGATCAAAAGGGTAGTTATAGATGTGGAGGTGGCAATTGTGGGAACTGTGTACATATGTGCCACAGGAAAAAAGATGTGTCTGCGTAGATGGGAGGAGCCATAAGATAAAACAGTTTATAAACTGCGTTACCCCATACGTCATCTATGTTTAACTTTGCCCATGTGGCCTCATGAACATTGGTCGTACATCTCGACCAATGAGGACCAGGATGAACGAACAGAAAAGTAACATCCTGACAGAAAAAGACAAATGCTCAGTACCTAGACACTTTAAAGAGGCCCATGATAGTAGTACAGATGGCCTTAAAGTGTTCGGTATAGAGGCCATATCAAGTGATTTAGATAGTGGCAATAAGGACCAGATTCGATGTAGGAGAGAGGCTTTCTGGATTTTCACCCTGGGAACCTTGGCCCTGCAGGGCCTCAATGAGGAAATCGAGTTACACAACATAGTGTGACCCTAGCTGGGTCAGTGGGGGCTCCAGTGGTATGGGGATCCAGTTCCTCTCTCCTTTCTTAGACGTTGTCACCCTACCTGGTTGGAGCGCATGGACCCTGCCCTTTTGTGGTATGGACATTATCCCTAAAGAGTTGGGTCTAGATACTGGGCTACGTTTACCCTGACAGTCGATGGTGTTGCTGAGTAGTTACAACCATCTGTTAGATGTTAGAAAAGCCTTTACCTAAGCTTGTTTGCGAGTAGTACTATTGCTTTTATTCTATTTTTAATACAATTTGTATATTGTTAATGCACTAGGTCGGTGGGCCCTCCTTTTCTTTTTATTTTTCGTAAAAGTGGTCTAAGTCATTCTTATAAGCTTTTTATATCTGTTGATTCTGCATGTAGCACTACCCTAGGTTTGCCATCTCATCCCTTTAAACCGGAATACATATTAATTACACAGGTTGCGTGGCTGATTAAGGTGGTAATTAAACTCACGTAGTGCCTTACCTGCATTAAATTAGCCTCAGAATCTGTGTAATTAATATGTGTTTAGTTTAAAGGGATGAAGTGGCAAAGCTACGGCCCAAACACCTCTGACACATTGGCCCAGATTCAAGAAGCTATTGCGCCCGGCGGAGCATGCGCTGTTCGCTCGGCGCGGGAGCGCGCCTAATTTAAATGATTCCCGCCCCCGGCGGGATCATTTACATTAGGCGCCCTTACGCAGGGCTAATTAGCATAGCGCCCGCGCAATTTACGGAGCTACTGCTCCGTGAATCGCGGGCAAATCGAAATATTTGCGTGGGCGCAGAGAAAAATCTTTGCTCTTTGCCCACGCAAATATTGCGCGGATCTACCTGAATCTGGGCCATTGGGTTCTCCCATTTTCATTATAGATAAAGGAACTTAAAGACCCACACATGTAAAATAAACCAGTTAGGTTTGTTTACTGGCAGATTAATGGCAAAATAATTCAGCAACATAGAATTTGTAACATGCAAGTGACAAAATACTGTCAATAAACCTTATGTCAAAGCCAACTAAGAAAATAGACAATTAGAACACTTTAAGAACATATAGCCAACAGAAGTTAACCCTAAATAGGATCTATGGCTACAGACTTTAGGTCATGACACAAGAAGGAGTTGACCAGCTGATCTCATTAGCACACACCCTGCATTATCTACCCTCAGCTGGTCAATTCCTTCCTGTGTCATGACTAAAGTCTGTCCAGGAAGTAAGGCAGAAGCAATATAGCAGTCATTTTAACCACTTGCCTACAGGGCACTCTCACCCCCTTCCTGCCCAGACCAATTTTCAGCTTTCAGCGCTGTCACATTTTGAATGAGAATTGTGCGGTCATGCAACACTGTACCTAAATGAAATTTTTATAACACAAATAGAGCTTTCTTTTGGTGGTATTTGATCACCTCTGCGGTTTTTATTTCTTGCGCTATAAACAAAAGAAGTTTAAAAAAAAAAAACAATATGTTTTATTTTTAGCTATAATAAATATCCATTTTTTTTTTTAAACAAAATTTTTCCTCAGTTTAGGCCGATACGTATTCTTCTACATATTTTTGGTAAAAAAAATCGCAATAAGCGTATATTGATTGGTTTACGTAAAAGTTATAGCATCTACAAAATAGGGGATAGATTAATAGCATTTTTATTATTATTTTTTTTTTTTACTAGTAATGGCGGCAATCAGCGATTTTTATCGTGACTGCGATATTGCGGCGGACACATCGGACACTTTTGACACATTTTTTGGGACCATTCACATTTATACAGTGATTCCTGCTATAAAAATGCATTGATTACTGTGACTGGCAGGGAAGGGGTTAACATTAGGGGGCGAGGAAGGGGTTAATGTATTCCCTAATTAGTCATTCTTACTGTGGGGGGAGGGGAGTGACTGGGAGAGGTGACCGATGGTTGTCCCTATATACAAGGGACACACCATTGATCCCCTCTCCCTGACAGGACGTGGATCTGTGTGTTTACACACACAGATCCACTTTCCTGCTTAGTTACTGAGTAATCGGTGGCCATCGCGTTTACCGGGCACGCGCACCGGGTTCTTGGTCACGTGGCGGGCGAGCGCGCGCCCCCCTAGTGGTTTTTAAAGGCGCGACATCATATGACATCCACCCAGGATAACAGTCTTCCTCCCCCCATCTTTTGATGCCGGGCGGTGGACAAGTGGTTAAACAGCTATGAAGAGAGTGAGATAATTGTGTGTAGAATGGAATGCTATTTATTTTTGAAAAATAAGTACATGCTATATTGGTACATAGGGGGGCTGGAAATTTATTTAAAAAGGTGAACTTATGCCCTGTACACATGATCGGTTCGTCTGATGAAAACGAACCGATGGATCGTTTTCATCGGACGAACCGATCGTGTGTGGGCCCAATCAGTTTTTTTCCCCATCGGTGAAAAAAAATAGAACCTGTTTTAAATTTTTCGTATGGTTAAAAAAACGATAGAAAAAAACGATCGTCTGTGGGGAAATCCATCGGTCAAAAATCCATGCATGCTCAGAATCAAGTAGTCACATGCTCGGAAGCATTGAACTTCATTTTTCTCTGCATGTCGTTGGGTTTTACGTCACCGCGTTGGACACGATTGGATTTTTAACCGATGGTGTGTAGGCAAGACTGATGAAAGTCAGCTTCAACGGATATCTGATGAAAAAATCCATCGGTTCGTTTTCATCAGACGAACCGATTGTGTGTACAGGGCATTAGCCTTTAAGACTACTGTATATTCTCTGAACTGGGACACTACACAGCAACCCAGAGACTGGGACACTACACAGCAACCCAGAGACAGACCCAGAGACTTTTTATATGGACTATAAACGGAAGAACTTATGAATAAATGGTTATGGAACGAATCATTTGAGTTTCCATTAATTCTTATGGGAAAATTTGTTTTGATATACAAGTGCTTTGGATTACAAGCATGCTTCTGGAATGAATTATGCTCATAATCCAAGGTTTTACTGGCAGTTGTTTTTGTTCTAAGTGTTGTAAGCTAGAATTGGTGCTAATAAAAATTGTGAATTGAAACAAAAAGAAAAAAAAAATATTTTCCATCACTTTCTGTGCTGGGACAATGGTCATTAGAACAAATAGAGAGAGAAAGAGTAAATCTCCCCAGTAACTGCGACTGATTCTTAGAATCAGTTACGCATAGATATCCATTAGATCCGACAGGCGTAAGTCTCTTACGCCGTCGGATCTTAAATGCTATTTTTTTTTGTCCGCTAGGTGTCGCCTCCGTCGTTTTCCCCGTTTGAGTATGCAAATTAGCTAGATACGCGAATTCCCGAACGTACGCACGGCCGACGCAGTAAAGTTACGATGTTTATGTTAGGCTTGTCCCGGCGTAAAGTTGCCCCGGGGCATATGAGGCGCAACCAATGTTAAGTATGGCCGACGTTCCCGCGTCGAAATTTATAAATTTACGTTGTTTGCGTAAGTAGTCCGTGAAATATTATTTTTGTTATTCTTGAAATGTTTTTTAGAACCCGATCAGAGTATAATTGGTCAATATATTGAATCCCAGATCCTTTCCATAGCCTAAATCCTTCTAGTTTATTTATCTCCTTATACTTTATATTCTGCCTAGAGGGATATAAACTGAAATGTGTATATTGCATTTTTTATTTAATTTCCTGCCATAATCTGCTCATCAACCTTAAGGTGGGACTATAGCGTTTCCCATGGATCCGGGTTCCAATTGGGCTATTAAATGATTACCAGAGGGTTGAGTCAAAAGTATTGATTGAATTGGGTCCATCCTGTCTACATTGCCACATCCCAACATCTGTTGCAGTTGAGAAGCAATAAAATACATCTTTGCATTTGGCACAGCAAGTCCCCTCTTTTATTTGGGAAGTTGTAACGTAGAGAGCTTAATTCTAGGAATTTTACCCTTCAATAGTAGGATACGGAACAGGGAATCTATTTTTTTAAAACCATTTAAGGGGAATCCACATAGGAGAATGATGTGGAATATAAATTAATTAAGGGACCCAGAACATTTTAATCAAATTTGCATGTCGCACCAGAGATAAAGGTAATTTAGTCCATATTCTTCTCTTCACCTTAACTTTATCTAAAAGTGGCATCAAATTTTGATTCAAATATTCCTCAATTTTAAAGGGGACCCAAATACCTAGATACTTAAAAGACTTAGCTATTCTAATATAAATTTACCTTCTTTGGTAGGATTGGAAACATCTCATCTAGTGGGATCAATACAGATTTATCCTAGTTTATGTTGAAACTCGAGAAGGAGCCAAAGGTCTCTATCAGGGTTACAGCAGAAACTAGTGATTCATCCATATCTCCCAGAAACGGCAGAGAATTGTCTGCATACAAAGTTTATCTTCCCTTTCTCCTCTCCTAAACCCTTTAATTAGGGGTGTTTGTTGAATTGATATTGCTAGGGGCTCTATTGATAATGCAACCAACAATGGGGATAACAGGCATCCCTGTCTGGTACCCCTAGATAAAGATTTTTTTTTTTTATACCATTTATCTGTAAACATGATATACTAATTTTATCCACCTCACAAAACCTTTACCCAGGCCATATCTTTCCAAAACCTCCCACAGATATGTCCACTCAACAAAGTCAAACGCTTTTGCTGAGTCGAGGGACAAACCACTCTTTTTTCCACATTATCAGTGAGTCATCTACAGGTTAAGAAACAGTTTCCCTCAAATGTATTGCTGTGGACCTTCCTGGGATGAAACCTGCCTGGTCCTGGTATATCAATTTCCCCTATAACGGTATTTGTCTATTGGTCAATACCTTAACATCTGAGTTCCGCGACAAGATTGGCCAATAAGACTCTGGTAGTGTCTGATCTTTATCTGGTCTGAGTATTACGATATTAGTTGCTTCATTCATTCATTCCGGAAGCCTACCTGTGTCAAATGCCTGGTTAAGCATTTTCAATAATTCAGGTAGCAGTATTTCTCCATGGATCTTATAAATCTCCAGTACCTGATGCTTTGCCGCTAACCAATTCTGAAATGGCTCTTGTTATTTCATCCAATGTAAGTGGGGAGTTAGGTCTTTCTCTGTGATCTGCAGAAATTGAGGGTATCTCCAGGGGACGGAGAAAGTCTCCAAGTTGGTCCAATTTATAAGTCACCTTGCTCTTATATAAATCACCATAAAAGGATAAAAAGGATGATATAATATCTATCTGATTATGTGAGATGTATCCTATTGGCAAACATACATATAATTACATATAATTTGAACAGATCTGAGATTTGGCTATTACAGCTAACATTTTCCCATTCTTTCCTCTTCTCATAATACCTACTCCTTACAAACAGGATATCTTGTTCTGCTTTTTCCAGAACTGTCCTTATATATAAAAGTTGAGTATCTTTCCATATATAATGATTTATTTAGGTGGATATATTGGATATATTGAAATTCTTTTTGTTGAACTTCTCCTACAAGGGGAGTTTTCCACTCTGCATTTGATGTTTTAAACCGGCTAATTGCTTGTATTAGTATTCCTCTTTAAAATGCTTTCATCGTATCCCATATCACCTGTGATATTGCGGTATCTGCATTATTCTTAAATAAATATACCAGAGATTGATGTATGGGGCTGTTCAATGACACATTTTACAGTTTACATCAGAGCAAAAATAGAGGTTAAATCTTCCAATGTGATCACCACAGCCAACGATAACTATTTAAGCCAGGATTTCCATTCAGTTTGGAGCGATAGCTACTTACATATTGTGTTTTGAAGACAGAAAGTGAGGGGAAATCTCCTCAAAAGCACAAGCACAGCAAAAAAAAAAAAAAAAAAGTTAGATAGCAGAAAAATGGATAGCATAGAAATAACAGATAAAAATGTCATCAGCCCAGTTCCTCAAGCTTGCTGACCTGCAGCTCTCTTTCTCTCTGCTTTCTCTGTCATTCTCAAATTATTATTAACTCATCCATGTCTTCCTACTCCAAATATCTTTTCCAATTCTACCTCAAAGAATTTATGTTGGTGGCACACTGTATCGGGATTTTGGTACATATTTAGATCTGTTGATATTTAAATTAAAGTTATGCTAAAGTCTTGTTTAAAAAAAACAACAACAAAAAAACAAAAATGTTATACTTACCTCCTTTGTGCAGTGGTTTTGCACAAAGCAGCCCAGATCCTCCTCTTCGGCACTCCTGGTAGCCAATGGCGCTTTGCTGCTGTCTCAGCCAGTGAGGTGGGAGAGTCCCAGGCAGTCGAGTCTCTCGTGCAACATCACTGGATCAAGAAGGAGCTAAGGTAAGTATTAGGGGGACTGGGGGGCTGGTGCACACAAAGATTTTTTTCTTAATCCATAGAATGCATTAAGATAAAAACACCTTCAACCTTTACAACCACTTTAAGAAGCTGCTCAGCAAGATATGATGGGTCCCAAGAGGAGGTCCCCGGAATGACCGTGATAAGTTTGGTAGAATGAAGAGAGCACCAGTTATATGGTTGATGGTTTAGTGAAAACATTCTTTGGCATTAGAGTAAAAATGATAACCAACATGTTTTGGGGGCTTTACTGATCAGGGTTTGTGCAGGTATAGGTTGGGAAAGCTGGACTGAGATCAGGGATCCTGAATTAGATGCATGTTTTAGCATGTATTAAAAGCCTTGTCTTATCACTGTTCTAGCACAAATACGCACTTATCTTAAGGAAATTGAATTTATTTGTACTGCAAGAGTACTTCTACATACTGGAAATTTTGGTTATTCCTTGTGTTATTCTTGAAGACTAGTTATAACTCTGACATTTATACTATAGGTATAAAGATGTCATAGACAGAGAGGATCATATTGACCAGCAGAATCAGTACATGAGCAGGTCACCCTGGTAGATGATACAAGCTGACCCAAGGTGAGGGGTCTAAGTACTAACTAGTCTTTACCAGAGCTTTTGCTGCATTCTAGTGCCAGGTTAAGGTCTTAAAGATTTCCCCATCATCAGGTAACCAAGCTGCGGTGCAGTAACAGATGTAACAGGTAAGGGTCAAGCAGAAGTGTAGTCAATAAGCAAGCCAAAGGTCAGTAGCCAGTTGTTGTAGGTTGGGATCAAGCTGAAGTGTAGTCAAGGAACAAGTCAAAGGTTGGTAACAAATGGTACCGAAGATAAGGACAGCTGCAGATATGCAAGGAGCAATGTATAGGCTGGGGAGTGCACAATAATCTGGCAAACAGAGGCAGTGCAGAAATATCGCTTGAATAATGGAAGTTCATGGAAGGTGCAAAGAGTTCACCAGAAACAAATTACAAGATAAGATTTTCCAAGGGATCAGGCAAGGAGTTATTCAGCATCTTAGGTGGCACAGACTTTAGCATAACACTATATAAACATTATTTTACAAGTTCAGTGTATGTAAAGTGGAGTTTACTAAATAATTTTGTAAAATTTGACATTGTTAGACAATCACTTGGGAGAAAGGGTCAGGTTTTCTTATCGTATCTTAATACTTCAATCCCTTTGGTGGCAAGAACTCCCATTTCAACCTCCAAGCTCTCTGTCTTTCGCTAGGGAAGCAAGATTTAATAACTTTTAACTAGTTTCTGCATTCTAGAAGTATGAGCTAGGCAGTGCAAATTACACTGTGCGAAAGCTTAGTAGGACATTTAAAAGAGAATTAGATATGAATAAAAAAGATCATTTTTGTCTAATTCCCAATAAGGATTACTGTAATTTAGCATATTTTCATTGGTAAAAGGAATAAAGAAGATATATTACAAACATGAACTGAATTTCACATTGTATTAGAGGAGAATTAAATTTTAATATAACATAACAAAGTTGGAGACTGCATAAGTTATGTCCAATGTCAGAAGATAATTAGTTGAATTACAATCAAGGCTTACACAAAGGTAACCCTGCTTAACGTGACACTATCTTTTTAACCTCAAATATCTGTTATATTTTCAATATGTACAGTATATAATATTAGTATTTTAATAATATATTATTAACATTATAAAAATTGTATATATTATGTAAAGGAACATAAACATATATACCAATTTAGGTTAACCAATCTAATGCCTGGAATTTTCAATGGAAAATGTCAGATGGAATTTTTTAATCGGATATTATGACCGCGTGTATGCCCCATCTGACTTTTTCCTTCGGAAATTCCGATGGAGTTAGAAAGAAAATATGTTCTCTTTTTTTCCGTCGAGAATTCCGTTGCCTGTATGGAACTCCGACGGAGAAAAAAACACGCATGCTCGAAAACAATTTGATGCATGCTCGGAAGCATTGAACTTCATTTTTCTAGGCTCGCCGTAGTGTTGTACATCACCGCGTTTTTGACGGTCGGAATTTGGTGTGTCCGTGTGTATGCAAGACAGCTTGAACGGAATCCTGTCGGAAAAAACAGTCAGAGTTTATTCCGACGGAAACTTTGATCATGTGTACAGGGCATTAGTCTCATCACATTTTTGGATATAATGGACAAACTATTGATATTTAATGTTATAAGGTCTCACTTTCTAGCAGATACCATGGCTACTGTATGAAAGAAAACATAGTACATTATTAGTAGTATATTACGTTATGATCTAAAAGGCAGCTCTACTGTTGGTAAACAAAGTAATGCAGCATATTAAATTACTACTCAAGCTATTTTGTCATGTTTTTTTTTTGTATATTAACTGCTTGCTGACCAGTGCTAAAGTTCGGCAGGTTGGCTCGGCTGCGTGAATCGCTGTCTGGAGCGTACACAGCAATTCTGTGGCCATTCACTAGCGGGGGAGCCAATCAGCAGGTCCGGCGGCAACCTGCAATCGCTCCAGAGAAAGGCAGAACTGTGATCTGCTAGTGTAAACGAACAGGAGGCATTCTGTACACAGAATATGTACAGAACACCCCCCAGAAACACCATTTCCTGCTTGTGTGATTTGCTCACTGGATTTCTCTGAAGTCTGCACTAAGATACAAGTCAGATTTCACGCTTCCCCGCAACAGAAACTTAGGCCCAGATTCACGAAGCAGATACGACGGTGTATCTCGAGATACGCGGCGTAAGTGTAGATGTGCGCCGTCGTATCGATGCGCGGTACCCACAGAAGCACATACACGTGAACTTAGGCTTCACCCGTCCAACGCAACTGTCCTCCGCCGGCGAAACTTAGGCGCATATTTAGGCTAGGCGTATTCTTCGTTCCCATTGATTAGCTATTCAATTATGCAAATGAGGGAGAAATGCCGATTCACATGCGTACGATTGTCCGTCGTAGGCTACGCGCGGTGCGCGTAAGCTGCTAGCCCGATCTAAAGTTACCCTTCATAAAAGCAGGGGTAACTTTGCAACGGACTTGCACAGGTCAGCTGGAGAGCAGCAACAACAGCAGCAGCGTGACAGAGGAGCTGAGCAACAACACTTGCAGGACAACACATCTGTGTGCCAACATGTCAGGGGCAGCCGTGGTCATAGTACTACGGCGTCTACGAGCACGCAGGAGGAGGAGGAGGGCACAGGAGAGGGTACCCCGAGATCGCATGGACCTCTTTGGCATGGTGGAATCGGAGGTGTTTCGCTTGTTGAGATTTGACACTGAAGCCATCATGGAAATAGTACGATCCCTGCAGGATGACCTCACCAATCCAATACATCGATCACAAGCAGTGCCGCCACTGCTCAAGGTCATGGCAACCCTGCATTTTTTAGCCAGTGGATCATTTCAAAGAACCAGTGGAAATTTGGCTGGGATGTCCCAATCCACAATGAGTAGGTGCGTGCACCAAGTTGTACCCGCCATCCTGAGACGGATGTCCCACCACATTGTGCGACCCACCCAGGAGGTCCAGCAGATGAAGGCAAGAACCGATTTCTATAAAATAGCCAGATTTCCACGCACTGTGGGGGCCATTGATTGTTCTCACGTGGCACTCCAGCCCCCCCGTGACGCTGAGCATATGTACCGTAACAGGAAGAATTGGCATTCCATTAATGTACAAGTAATAACCGATGCTCAAGGCCTCATATGGCACGTATGTGCTAAACACCCTGGAGCCACCCATGACAGCTTTATCTACCGGCAAAGCGACATCGCAAGACAATTTGAAGAGAACGTGTATGGGGACAGCTGGCTGGTTGGTGAGTGACATGGGTGTCAGGCATTACTGTCCCCCCCCCATGATGCTGACATCACGAGGGGCACATGCATGACTAACATCCTCCTGTCTTTTCCCTTACAGGTGACTCTGGATATGCCCTGGGACCCCACCTGATGACCCCATTCCGGAACCCACAAACACCAGGAGAAAGAAGCTACAATGAGGCTCATATACGTACCCGGGGAGTGGTGGAGCGCACGTTTGGCCTCCTGAAGTCACGGTTCCGATGCCTAGATAGGTCTGGGGGTACACTGTTGTATGCCCCAGACTTTGTGTGCCAGATAATCGGGGCATGTTGCATTTTGCACAATTTCGCAATGAGAAGGGGCCTGCAGATTGAAGTCCGTCATGACCTGACCCCCGAACCAGACATTCCCCCCCCACCCGAGGGTCCCCCGTCTGCAGAGGGAAGAGCAGTCAGGAGATGCCTCGTGGTAGGCTTATTTTCACGTGCAACACGCACATGAAACATGTCACAATGCTAATGCACGCATGCACCCCACTGTGGTCCCTAACACACCCCCCCCCCCAAACACCAATAAATTGGATTAGACCGAAGTACACCGTGCGGTACTTGGGAGCAGCAACGCCACGTCAAGGCTCCAATTATGTTGCTGTATGTTTTTCAGAAAATATTTGTCAATATATATATCCCAAATAAAAATAAAATAAATACAACTCCAATCGAGTATCATAATCAAAAAATATCACTCATATCATGAGTATCAATTAATAACCAAAAATCAAATAGAATATAAAAAAAAAATAATATAAATGGCACTCATCTGGCCCGACGTGTACTACGCCTAGTGCCAAGGCTCCGTGCCCTCTGTTGCCTGGGGGCAGCCGCGGGTGGGGGGGGTGGGTCATTGGGAGGAGGAACATCCCCCGGTCTCTCCCTGGCTGCCTGGATACCCTCTAAAGCCAGGGCTATGCGGGTGAGGACCGCAGTGGTCTGATTCCCCACCGCCTCAATGGCTGCTGTATTGGCCTGTATGGCCACTCCCAGGCTCCTCACCTCTGCCACAAGGCCTGAATTAGTGTCATCCAGGTCCCTAACGCAGGTCACCAATGCAGTGCTGTTGGCACTGACCTCCTGCACATTTTCACTAATGGTGGCAGTGAAAGCAGCCTGGGTCTGCTGCATGGAGGCCAGGCTGGCTGCCACCCGGCGCATATCACATGCAACAGAACCCACATGTTGGGTCTGCCTGGCCAGGTCCATAGCCAAAGTGGCTTCTAAGGCATCAGGATCACCCCTCGTCTTCCTAATTGCCTTCCTGGGTGCAGGTGAGGCTTGGGGACGAATGTATGGGGAGGACCCTGAGGGAACTTCCCTTAGGGAGGATGGGCTTCCCAAAAGGTCGGAGGTCCTTAGGGGGCTTCCCAAAAGGGTGGAGGCCCTTGGGGGGGTTACAATAAAGTTGGAGTCCCTTGGGGGGGTATCCCCTATGGAGGTATGGGAGGGTCCAGCGACGGTGGTCTCATCCCCCAGATATATGCCATCATCCAGGTGCCCGTGCTCCTCCTCCACTTCCTCTAATGGAGAGGTGTGGACACTGGTATCCTGGGATGGGGTTGGTTGCCCAGCAGCCGAGGATGGGCCCGCTTCATCCTGCACATCTGTGGATGACACAAAACAGTAACATGTTGGTGGACCCACACACTTGTCACATATTCACTCCCCCCCCCCCCACATGCTATACACCAGATAAAAGAAAAAACACACTCACCTGTCCTCAAGGGCTGATCAACTGACTCGAAGCCCTCCACCTGCTCCTTCTCCAGGCACCTGGCAATGACCTCCTCATCAGGTGTCAGTCTTAGTTTCAGGGCTGGTCAACCTCCGGTGCCCCTACTGTGTTTTTTTATCTTGGCCACCTTCTCCTTCACAAGACGCCGCAGGTCGTTGATCTTCTTGGCGATCTTGTCTGGGGTCCGGTTGGCATAGCCAAGGGCACTCACCTCCGCAGCAATCTGTGCCAAGATTTGATCCTTACGGACCTTGCTGGTCGAGCCACTTTCCTTGCCGTGGAGGAACTTGTTATACTTCCTCATGGCATCTATAATCACCGCCTTCTCCTCAATAAGAAAGTTTTTTTCCCTCCTATCTTTCGTGCCAGCCTCAGACATCTTTTTTGATTTGAAAAAAGCAAAAGTAGCCACACCAAACGACCAAAACCAGCAGGTGTACTTTTGCACTTGACTGGCGCATGTCCGGGCGGATTTATGCCCTGGGCGGAAACGGTGGGCTGGGTTATCGTGGGGGGGAATACGATCGGCGAATTGGGGCGCATGCGCAGTGGGACGCGGGGGATGCGATCACGTGACGGCGCATGCGCCGTTCGTTCGGACCTTAATTTGCATGGGGTCACGATTCATTTAAATGGATCACGCCCACCTCCTTCCCAATTTGAATTACGTCGGGTTACGCCATCAAAATTACATTACGATGGCGCATCGCAGCGCGCATTTGCTTGCTGAATAGGCTGCTTGCCTCTCTAAGTTTCGACGGTCTAGTGTATCTGCATTGCGATACGCCCGCCTATTGATGTGCTGAGCTTCGTGAATCTGGGCCTTAATTTTTTGTGAGGTACTCCCAGAAGGAAATTACATCTAAAGAGACCCTGACACTTTTCTTATTAGAGCTCTGACACAAGTCCATCAAGTCCAACCTATGTGTGTGATTATATGTCAGTATTACATTGTATATCCCTGTATGTTGTGGTCGTTCAGGTGATTATCTAATTATTTTTTTAAACTATCGATGTCCTACCCGTGGAAGGGAATTCCACATCCTTTCCGGTCTTACAGTAAAGAACCCTCTACAAAGTTTAAGGTTAAATCTCCTTTCTTCTAATTTTAGTGAATGGCCACGTGTCTTATTAAACTCCCTTCCATTAAAGCATTTTTTTATTGTGGGGTCACCAGTATGGTATTTGTAAATTTAAATCATATCCCCTCTCAACGTCTCTTCTCCAGGGAGAATACGTTCAGTGCTCGCAACCTTTCCTCATAACTAATATCCTCCAGACCCTTTATTAGCTTTGTTGTCCTTCTTTGTACTCGCTCCATTTCCTGTACATCCTTCCTGAGGACTGGTGCCCAGAACTGCACAACATACTCTAGGTGCGGCCAGACCAAAGTCTTGTAGAGTGGGAGAATTATCGCTTTATCCCTGGAGGTAATCCCCTTTTTAATTCATGCCAATATTCTGTTTGCTTTATTAGCAGCAGCTTGGCATTGCATGCCATTGCTGAGCCTATCAAATACTAGGATCCCCAGGTCCTTGTCCATCCTAGATTTCCTAGGTTCACCCCCTAGTGAGTAGATTGCATTCATATTTTTGCCACCCAAATGCATTATTTTACATTTTTCTACATTAAAACTCATTTGCCATGTAGTTGCCGTCCCCATAAATTTGTTCAGATCTTCTTGCAAGGTTTCCACATCCTGCTGAGAAGTTATTGCCCTGCTTAGCTTAGCGTCATCCACAAATACAGAGATTGAGCTGTTTACCCCATGTAACGGAATCCTCCAGGTCGTTTATTAACAAATTTAACAGGATTGGTCCCAGCACAGTATCTTGGGGGACCCCACTTTCCACCCCTGACCATTCTGAGTATTCCCCATTTATCACCACCCTCTGAACTCTCCCTTGTAGCCAGTTTTCAATCCATGTACTCACCCTATGGTCCATGCCAATGGACCTTACTTTGTACAGTAAACATTTATGGGAATGCTTTAGCAAAATCCAGATGCACCATATCTATGGACCTTTATCTAGATGGCAGCTCACCTCCTCATAGAAGGTTAATAGATTGGTTTGGCAAGAACGATTCTTCATGAATCCATGCTGATTACTAGACATGTGCATTCGTGTTCGTCCGAATGCATTTTCGTCCGAATTTTGGGTATTTTCGTTATCTCTTTAACAAACGAAAACGAACACACAGAATCCGAAATCCGAAAGATGCGACAAAAAAAAATGCTTTTTTTTTTGTTTTCGTTGCTACAACAGTTCGATATTGATAGAAGATTCGACATGACGCTGACAATAGCGATCTGTGTCTATCGAACCTGTGGTCGAATATGCTTATTAACTCTATTAGTCCAAGATTATTCTACATAGAGAGGAAAGATTTGACATAGAGAGAAAAGGTTTGACATTATAGAGACGGTGTTGGGATAGACCATTCAACATGAACGATGAAGATTCGACGAAGCAGCGAAAAACACAAATCTGTCATTGTCTGTCGAAAGTTCTAAGAAGATTCGACAAGCAGCTAAACTGTACATTTCCGGTCAAATGTTCAGCCCATAGGCTATAGAAGAATTCGAATGTTGGTTGACTAATAATAATAATTTATAAATATAATTATTACTAGTGTCATACAACATTAGAATTCTCCAAGAGCTTGCTTATTGATGTTAGGCTAACTGGTCTGTAATTCCCATGGATGCATTTTGGCCCTTTTTTAAATATTAGTGCTACATTGGCTTTTCTTTTCTCCAATCAGCTGGTACCACTCCATGTTTCCATTAATGTTAAGTTTCCTAAGTAAATTTCTAATTCTGCCCTCTGTTAGCCATGAGGGTGCTTCCTGTGATGTGTCCTGAGGACAAACACTGCAGTTTTGGTTACTGAAGCCCCTGATTCCCTCGTGAAGATTGAGGAGAAGAATAAAATTAATACCTTCTGTCCTTCCTCATTATTTATGGGGCCTATATGGTTTTTCCTTCTTTTTTACTGTTTATATACTTAAATAATTTCTTGGGATTTTTTTGCTCTCCTCTGCTATGTGTCTTTTGTGTTTTATCTTAACTACCCTAATTGCATCCCTACATATCTTGTTGCATTGTTTGTAAAGTCTAAATGCTGATGATGATCCCTCATCCTTGTATTTTTTGAAGGCCTTCTCCTTTGCTTTTATATGCATTTTTACCTTGGAGTTTTGTTCACTCTTTTAATTTTATTTCCCAATGGGATGCACAGGCTAATGCCCTTATTTATTATGTTCTTAAGGCAAACCCATCTGTCCCCCGTGTTCTTTGTTTCTAAGATTTTATCCCAATTTATATCTTCTAGCAAGGTTCGTAGTTTAGGGAAGTTGGCTCTTTTGAAATTCAGTATCTTTGTGTTCCCCTTTTGTTTCCTATTTGTGTGATTTATACTGAAGCCAATTGACCTGTGATCGCTGTTTCCTAAATTGCCCTGTATTTCCACATCCGGGATAAGGTCTATATTGTTGGTAATCAGTAGATCTAGTAACGTCTTTTTCTAGTTGGTGCATCTACCATCTGGCCCATGAAATTGTCCTGCAAGACATTTAGGAACTTTCAAGCATTAGACGAATGCGTGGTACCCAGTCTATGTCTGGATACTTAAAATCCCCCATTATGATAACACTTCCCATCTTTGCTGCTAATTCAAATTGTGATAGGAGGTTTGTCTCCCCCCTCCTCCCTCACTTACCACATGGACACAGACAAATGGCTATTTCTTCAGAATAAGAAAAGGTAGGAATACGCAACAAGGTTTGTTAAAATCCTTGCAATGTACATAGATCACCCAGAGGGGAATGATTTTTGCTCAACAAAAGTTACGCTTTAACAATGAGTGCACCAAGTGGTTATAATGAGTGCAGACCATTTAGAAATCAGTATTGAAAGACAGGGTGAAACAAACAGCAATATCTTCAGAAAAGAAAAAGGAAGGAATCTGGAGCAAACTTTGTTAAAATCCTTGCAATGTACAGTATATAGATCATAAACAGTTTTTCCCCAAACAAAAGTGGAGGCGCACTTTAGCTTTCTTATTTTGGACCTGATTACGCCCATTTATTCTATTTAGGCACACAAAAGGGTAGTTGTATTGTTGAATGAAAGCCCTGAATTGACATGGTGTTCTAGGGTAATAAAAATATTTATTTGTGACTTTTGTGAATACAATATTTTATACATTCTTGCAATTAAATTCAAAGAAACAAGATACATTGAAACTATGTACAGTGGGGATCAAAAGTTTGGGCACCCCAGGTAAAAAAATTGTATTAATGTGCATAACGAAGCCAAGGAAAGATGGAAAAATCTCCAAAAGGCATCAAATTACAGATTAGACATTCTTATAATATGTCAAAAAAGTTAGATTTTATTTCCATCATTTACACTTTCAAAATTACTGAAAACAAAAAAATGGCGTCTGCAAAAGTTTGGGCACCCTGCAGAATTTATAGCATGCACTGCCCCCTTTGCAAAGCTGAGACCTGCCAGTGTTATGGATTGTTCTCAATCATCGTCTTGGAAGACCAGGTGATGTCAATCTCAAAGACTCATCTGACCTTGCCCCAACAATCAGCACCATGGGTTCTTCTAAGCAGTTGTCTAGAAAACTGAAACTGAAAATAGTTGACGCTCACAAAGCTGGAGAAGTATCCTCTGTTTGGAATGTAATTAATAAATAGCAGTCATCAGGAACAGTGGAAGTTAAAGCAAGATCTGGAAGACCAAGAAAAATATCAGACAGAACAGCTCGAAGAATTGTGAGAAAAGCAATTCAAAACCCACGTTTGACTGCACAATCTCTCCAGAAAGATCTGGCAGACACTGGAGTTGTGGTACACTATTCCACTATAAAGAGATACTTGTACAAATATGGTCTTCATGGAAGAGTCATCAGAAGAAAACCTCTTCTACGTCCTCACCACAAAAATCAGCGTTTGAACTTTGCAAATGAACATATAGACAAGCCTGATGCATTTTGGAAACAAGTTCTGTGGACCGATGAGGTTAAAATAGAACTTTTGGCCGGAATGAGCAAAGGTACGCTTGGAGAAGAAAGGGCACAGAATTTAATGAAAATAACCTCTGTCCAACTGTTAAGCATGGGGGTGGATCAATCATGCTTTGGGGTTGTATTGCAGCCAGTGGCACAGGGAACATTTCACGAGTAGAAGGAAAAATGGATTCAATAACATTTCAGCAAATTTTGGATGGTAACTTGATGCCATCTGTGAAAAAGCTGAAGTTAAAGAGAGGATGGCTTCTGCAAATGGATAATGATCCTAAACACACCTCAAAATCCATGGGGGATTACATCAAGAGGCGTAAACTGAAGGTTTTGCCATGGCCTTCACAGTCTCCTGACCTCAACATAATTGAAAATCTATGGATAGACCTTAAAAGAGCAGTGCGTGACAGACAGCCCAGAAATCTCAAAGAACTGGAAGACTTTTGTAAGGAAGAATGAGCAAAGATACCTCAAACAAGAATTGAAAGACTCTTGGCTGGCTACAACAAGCGTTTACAAGCTGTGATACTTGCCAAAGGGGGCAGTACAAGATATTAACTCTGCAGGGTGCCCAAACTTTTGAAGACGCCATTTTTTTGTTTTCTGTCATTTTGAAAGTGTAAATGATGGAAATAAAATCTAACTTTTTTTTACATATTATAAGAATGTCTAATCTGTAATTTGATGCCTTTTGGAGATTTTTCCATCTTTCCTTGGCTTCGTTATGCACATTAATACACATGTTTAACTGGGGTGCCCAAACTTTCGATCCCCACTGTATATTTATGTACTTTGAATATTCATATCGCAGAAAGTATTTTGTTTATAGATCAAAAAGTAAAAACCGCAGAGGTGGTCAAATGCCACCAAAAGAAAGCTCTATGGGCCAGATTCACGTAGCAGCGGCGCAGCGTAACGTAACCTGTTTACGTTACACCGCCGCAATTTTTCAGATTTAGTGCCCGATCCACAAAGCACTCACCTGGAAATTTGCGGCGGTGTATCGTAAACACGTCCGGCGCAAGGCGGCCCAATTCAAATGGGGCGGGTACCATTTAAATTAGGCGCGCTCCCGCGCCAGACATACTGCGCATGCTCCCGTCGCAAATTTCCCGACGTGCTTTGCGCAAAATTACGATGCGCCGACGTTTTGTGAATCGCGACGTCAACAAAGCACTTACGCCGGGAAAAAGAAAAAATTTGAAAACAATTTAAAAGCGACGCGGGAAAGACTGGCATACTTTAACATGGTGGAGTACTTTTACACCATGTTAAAGGTGCCCTATATTTGCGACGGAAATTTAACACTTGCGACAATGTAACGACGGGAAAAATCTTTGTGGATCGCCGTAACTCCTAATTTGCATACCCGACGCTGGTTTACGACGCGAACTCCCCCCAGCGGCGGCCGCGGTATTGCATCCTCTGGCTATCTATGCGTAACTGATTCTATGAATCAGTTGCATAGATACTCTGAGAGATACGACGGAGTATCTGAGATACTCCGTCGTATCTCCTTTGTGAATCTGGCCCTATGTATGGGAAATAAAGGCTATACATTTTATTTGGGTACAGCATTACATGACTGTGCAATGTCAGTTAAAGTAAAGCAGTGCTATGTGACAAAAAAAGGCCTGATCATTAAGGGGGTAAAACCTTCCGGGGGTGAAGTGGTTAAAGGACGAAAACATAATCCTTTGCATCATTCATATCTATCAATAGAGAAACACCTTGGCTATGGTCACTGGTTCTGAACAAGAAGAATTGTGGCTTTCTTTTAAATGTCACAAACATTTGCATACATACAGAACCATAATATATAAGCAATTAACGCTCCAGTTATTTGTGAACGGCCAGCTCTGATAGCACCTTGTTAAGCAGAGAAGATACAGTCTAAGGAAAATCACTGTTAAAACTGACAAGGTAAAACAAACACTGAGAACCAGCTGAAACAACTTGTTTATTTTATGACAATATTTTTACAAGTCATTAATCATGGGTGGTACTCACTCAGTGGCTGGGCTGAGATATGGTTTAATTAACTGTATTTGCCCTTTTAAAGGAGAAAGGTTATCATGAATTATGATTTGACAACTTTGTACTTGTAAAATTCCTAAAGGAAAACAAGATTGTCATTACATTATAGAACAACTACATACTATCAGAAGAAACATGATCAGTATACAAAATATGGAACTATGTAATTAAACAATTGAAACTCTTGTTGTCTTTGTCTTGTCCTAATAATTGCAAAGGGCAAAGCATATATTCAAAATACAGCATCTCAGATCTTGGTCTGATTTTGACTGGCAGTGTGCTTGTACAAACAAGTGGCTAAGTGGTTGGCACTTCTGCCTGGCAGCACTAGGGTCATCGGTTCAAATCCCAACCATAGCAATACCTGCCTGGAATTTGCATATTCTCCCTGTGCTTGAGTGGATTTCCCCCAGATGCTTCAGTTTCCGCCCACATTCCAAAGACATACTGGTAGGTTAATTGACTCCTGACTAAATTTGGCTTAGAATGTGTATGTATGAATGTGAATAAGGGACCTTAGATTGTAAGCCCCTTGAGGGTAGGGACTGATGTGAATGTAAAATATACTGTATGTGTAAAGTGCTGCACAAATTGTCAGTGCTATATACAGTAAATACCTGAACTAAATTAACAAATGTGTTTAAGTAACTCTCCATTCAGACTCACTCAGGTAGTACAAAGAAAAGCTTAAAGTGTGTTCTAGAAACCTGATAGACCAGTGTCAAACTCATACTAAGTGTATTTGGGTGTTGTGGCTCCTCCTGCTCACTCTGCATCTCGATTTCCTCTCTTTTCCTTCTGTCTTTACTTGTTCTATATATACATTTTTTCTTTATTGTATTGGGCTATAGTCACCATTAACATTTTTCTACTATTCTTTTTATTTATTTCTCCTTTTCCACACATATCTTCATCTATCTCTATTTCTATTATTACCTTCAACATACTCTTTTTCTTTTTCTCCTTTTCTTCAAACTCTATTTTCCAACTTATCCCATTTCACTTTCATCTCACTCATGGCCGCCCACATCTAACTCTTTACTCCCGTTGTGGGGTGCCATGCGTTCATCTCTTCCACCACTTGGCACCTGGCTCATCACGATAATAGTGGACAGTTTGTCCATGCGAGGAACCGGGGCAATGTTATTAGCACTGTTTTCCCCGCCGTGTGTATTTTGTTGCGACACGCCGGGCGTGACGTCACCAACAGGGGGATGTGGCCACGCTCGTCAGAGGGCTTCCCTGCTCTATGCGATATGGCGCGGCTTTTTCCGGGTCACGTGGCCTTGGCATCAGCGTCATCACCATGGTGACGCGGCCGGGCCCGCCAGAGGGTTTCCCCGCTGGTCATGGTGTGACGCGAGGCGCAGGGTCATATGACCCGTGACGCCAGCGTCATCACCATAGCAATATGATAATGCCGAGAAGAAGGCATTCCTCTCCAGCAAGGGGCGTATCACTTCGCCCACTATGTTTTGTCCCGCCCCCCTAGCAAAAACAACAGCGATATGACAATGCCGAGAAGAAGGCATTCATCCCCAGCTAGGGGCGTATCACTTCGCCCACTAGTTCTTGTCCCGCCCCCCTAGCAAAAAACAAGAGTGCACACAACAGATGGCCATTCCATCTGATTAATATCCCTGGGAGGTGCCGAGTTACACGGCCCTCCCAGGTCCTGTCCACCCTATAAATAGAACCATTCCATGACCAGTTCCTTCAGCACCCTGTGAGCTGAAGGGAGTAACGCTGGTATTACAATACCCCAACCACGGTGAGTGCCATTTACACCCTACATCCATACATTCCCTTTTTGCAATTAATATGACCTCACTCTAGCATGTACCTCTCTTCTACAATGCATATTTTATCCTCAATCTTTATATGTCTGCTCTCCAGGCATTTGGCATCAGGTTCCCCTCTATACATCTAGCTCGGGATTCACCCGAGCCACGATAAGAGGATCGTCCGCATTGGACTCAGTGAACCCCCTGACCTGCTGCAATCTTGCCCTAATAAGCCCCACACTTGGGTAATTATTATTTCTCTATTTTCTATCATCAATACGAGCAGTATGACCAGGCATTTATGCATTAGATCAGTTATCATGTTTTTTTCTTTTCCTTTTTTCTCCTTTTTTCTTTTACTTCTTTCTTTTCTTCCTTTTCTCTGTTGTTTATATCTTTAAATTCTAACAGGACACCGTGTGTCTGAGATCAGTCGGAGCCATCCCTCCCCTTTCTCTTTCTACCCATAGGACCCCATTAGTCGGCTCTGGGGACATCCAAAGCCCAAAACTTGAGGGTCAATTCTCAAACCTTTGTCTACCACAAACGGTATGTTGATCATATACACTATACTAGAGGCATCTCTAAAAACAATTGTAAACAAATGGATGTATATACACCGGATGATATGACATAATATAATGATGTGTGTTTTATTTTTAGAGAGAAAAAAAGTTTGTAACCATACACTCCTGTGGCCCCTGATGAAGGTCTGTTGCTCCATCAACAGACCAGAAACGCGTCTTGCATTTCTCCACTGCTCTCTACAGAGTGTTTTTAATTTATTTGTATTGTGTTGTCACGAGGTTTAATTTCTATTATTATTTTTTGTTCTTTGTCTTTCCTGGGTCCACACACGGGACGTGTGCCCCAGGTGTCACTTTAACATTATTTCTTTATATGTTTTTTATTCCTATTATATACATTCTTTGACTGTTCCAGAAGATTTTTGTAATCTAACATCCAGAATTATTCTGTAAACAAGTGTCAACCCATTCTGGTGAAATACATCTAATAAATTAAATTTTACATACTTACTGGAGTCTGGCCTTAAAAGTCCCGTCTGGGGGTAATCATTTTCTTTTTGTCTATTCATACTAAGTGTAGAGCCACTGGATTGTTTGGGTCCTACTGCCCTTCTCCAGAGTTGGCCAGAACTGTACCTAGATTCAAATAACACCAGGAAAAGTATATGGCCTGGAGCTAAGTGAAACTAGGTGGAGGACCAGCATGACTGGGGCCTGCAGAAGAGGCAGAGTATTAGTGCGTGATTTAGAATGATGCAGCTTAGCTCTCTGGAACAAAGCAGTCTATAGAACACTACCACTACTCACAGCAGCATGTGGACTTCTCCCCTCTGGTCCCTACAGTCAACAGCTCTTTGCACAGACTCACATGGTCCTTCAGACTCAGTTTTCTTCTGGGAACACACACTTCAGCTGTAACAAATAAAGTCCCTGTCCCCTACACCATCTGCACATCCCAGCTGGCATGCCCTTTTCAAGTGGAGGAAAGGTTAGAGTATAGCCTTGAAGCAACCAATCAAAAAGCTTTTTGACCTCTGTTGCTAGAGGTGGGCATTCCTAAGCTGTCAATCAGTGCCAACTTTCCATATCCTCCTCTAACTTCACTGTTTATCAAGCAGGGAGGGAGAGACAGCTGAGCAGGGCAGATTGCAACCTCTTGCCGAGTGGCTTAAAGCGTTTGTAAAGGGAAAAAAAAAATTCCTTTAAAATAACAAACATGTCCTACTTACCTCCACTGTGCAGTTCGTTTTGCACAGCGTAGCCCCGATCCACGTCTTCTGGGGTCCCTCGGTGGCTCTCTGTCCTCTCCGCAATTACTGACCACAGTCATGCGAGAGCTTGCATGGTGGTCAGTAATTGTGGGCGCACTCCCGTGATACAGCAAGCGGCCATATCTGCTCACTGTATCACTTGGCCCCGCCTCTGGGCGCGCCGTGTCACTGGATGTGATTGACAGCAGCGCCAGCCAATGGCTGCGCTGCTCTCAATCCATCCGCTCTAGCCAATCAGGGGCCAAGCTGAGTGGCGAAGAGGATCTCGGGGCCACGCAGGACTTTCGACGGGTCAGGTAAGTAAAATGGGGTCGGGGGGGGGGGGGCGGCAACACCAGATGTTTTTTCACCTTAATTCATAGATTGCATTAAGGTGAAAAAAAAATTCATTTACAAATGGGCAGTTGGGGGTCAGCCCTACACAAGGCTAGCCAAACATAAATAGATTTATTTTATTACCTGGAAACATTTTATATATACCTTCATCCACAGTGTGGATGAAAAATTCCTCCCTGCTGGTTATGGTATATAGACATCCCACACCCACAGCAGTCTGAATACTGGACTGACTTATTGGACATGGTCACCGTTCAGCTAGCAATTTTCCACTCCACTTCATTTTTTAATTAAAGTTTGTAAAGACAGGTGGTGTTGACATGACCACCCACAGATGAATTCTGGCAAATTTTGTATGTATGTTAGGCTTAAGTCACCAACTTGGGCAGAAGATTTGTTTACTAGACTGTTCAGACTGATTTTATTTACAATTCATTGTTAATTCCCATAGCTTTCAGTCCCTAGAATAGTATAACAGCACTATTATCTTAGAAGTGCTTTCTGGGAAATTATAGGAGGGGGGCGCCTTTTGATTCAGGGACCTCTGAGAAAGTGAGTTTAAAGTCTAAAATACTTATTATAGGGAATGATATGAGTTTCTTTTTTTCTTAATGCATTCTATGCATTAAGCTAAAAAGCCTTCAGTGTGCAGCAGCCCCCTTCAGCCCCCCTAATACCTACCTGAGCCCATCTCAATCCAGCGATGTTGCAGGAGTATCTTGGCTGTCCAGGACTCTCCCTCCTCTTTGGCTGAGACGACAGTGTGGCGTCATTGACTCCTGTTGCTGTCAATCAAAGTCAGTAAGCCAACGAGGAGAGAGAGGGGACAGGGCCAAACCATGGCTCTGTGTCTGAATGGACAGACAGAGCAGCGGCATGGCTCGGGTGCCCCTATAGCAAGCTTCTTGCTGTGGGGGCAATCAACCAGAGGGAGGGGCCAGGAGCGTCGGTGAGGGACCCAAGAAAATAGAAAATATGGGCTGCTCTATGCAAAACCACTGCTCAGAGCAGGTAAGTATAATGTGTGTTATTTTATTTTATATAATCTTTAGTATCACTTTAAGCCTCGTACATACTACTAGTACAACGATTACCCCTGCTGAGCTATTGTGTTCTGACAGGGGGATGGCTCCTTTTTCGGTCAAGAGCCTTTGACAGAAGCAAGCCGAATGGCCGACTTCTGTTCGGACCGGCTGCCGTACACACGGGCCGAATGTTGGCCGGTTTCTATTAATCCGGCTTACGCCGGCCGACATGCGCCCCGTGTGTACTAGACTTTACCTAGAGATCAGAAGCTTGACAGCTTTAACAATAGAGACACAAACTGTATTATTACAATAATAAAAAAAAAATGTACTAATAAAGTAGTTTGTTGTTACGGTGGGAGGCACCTTAAAGCAAACTAAGAGGTGTATTAATATTCACTAAAAATTCACCCGGTGCATGCATTTTAAAATTACAGAGCCTGCATTGAATGTTTAGTGAATTTCCTACTTTTTAAAATATACCCCTTAGTTTGGTTACTCGGGACACTTTATCACACTTTATTTGTTTTTTTGCCAAGCTCAGGGCAATCATTTAGAAAGATTGTCTTTTTTTAATTCCAGCTTTAAATGTAAGTAAATGTATTTATACATTTTGGGCCAGATTCACATAGGTTAGCGGATCTTTAGATCCGCGTAACCTATCTGATTTAAGATCCGCCGTCGCAAGTTTTTGAGGCAAGTGGTTAATTCACAAAGCACTTACCTCAAAACTTGCGGTGGCGTATCTTAAATCCCCCGGCGGAATTCAAATTCCGCGGCTAGGGTAGTGTACTATTCAAATCAGGTGCGTCCCCGCGCCGATCGAACAGCGCATGCGTCGTCCGGAAATTTTCCAAGCGTGCATTGCTCCAAATGACATCGCAAGGACGTCATTGGTTTCGTCGTGAGCGTAACTTACGTCCAGCTCTTTTGTGAATCGACTTACGCAAACGACGTAAAATTTCAAAATTCGACGCGTGAACGACGGCCATGCTTAACATTGGCTGCGCCTCATAGACCCAGGGGTAACTATATGCCGGAAAAAGCCCAACGCAAATGACGTAAAAAAAAAGCGCCGGGCGGTCGTTCGTTTCGGAATCGGCGCAACTCCTCATTTGCATAATCGTCGCATAAAAGATAGGGAAGCGCCACCTAGCGGCCGGCCTGGAATTGCAGCCTAAGATCCAAAGGTGTAACACAGTTACACCTGTCGGATCTTAGGGATATCTATGCGTAACTGATTCTATGAATCAGTCGCATAGATACGACCGGCAGAACTCAGAGATACGACGGTGTATCAGGAGATACACCGTCGTATCTCTTTGTGAATCTGGCCCTTGGTATTCACCTTTTTTTGCACATCGCAATGCTGCTGATCTCCTCCTGTGTTGACAGTGAATTATTGGTCTGGACTGGTTTCATGATAATGATAACATTGGACCATTTCCTGACATCTCATTGTTTTAACCAGGGATGCATGTGACAAGGTGACAATGAAGGAACACATTTGGGAGAGAGTTACAGAGCTTTGCCACCTTACAACAGGAAATTCCAGAACAAGGGCCTTCATAGCAGGAGCATCAGTTATTATTTTATCAAAAAACTGAACATTTTTAAATCTTGAAAATTAATTTCAAAATTACATTAAGATGTTAAATCGTATATGAGATTTTAGTGAGTGGGTTAAAAAATACAGTGCTACCACAGTATATTCACAAAATTGTATACAAAAAATTGCCTACAGCACTAAAACAAGTGTGCTCTAAATATACTGTATTGTTACTTTAACAAAATTTTACCAAAATGAGGATACAGCATGTTTGTACCATATCTCACAAAAGTGAGTACACCCCTCACATTTTTGTAAATATTTTATTATATCTTTTCATGTGACTATACTAAAGAAATTACACTTTGCTACAATGTAAAGTAGTTTGGGCCGGATTCAGGTAGGGGCGCGCATTGTTACGGCGGCGCAGCGTATCGTATTTGCGCTACGCCGCCCTAAGTCAGAGAGGCAAGTGCTGTATTCACAAAGCACTTGCCTCCTAAGTTACGGCGGTGTAGCGTAAATGGGGCCGGCGTAAGCGCGCATAATTCAAATGAGGATGAGGGGGCGTGTTTTAGGTTAATTTTTGGTGACCCGACACGATTGACGTTTTTTTTTGGCGCAGGCCGTCGTATCTTAGCTAGGTTTAAGTGTATCTCAGTTTGAGCATACACTTAAACTTACGACGGGCTTAGATTCCGAGTTACGTCGGCGTATCTACTGATACGCCGGCGTAACTCTATATGAATCCGGCCCTTAGTGTACAGCTTGTAGAAAAGTGTAAATTTGCTGTTCCCATTAAAATAACGCAACACACATCCATTAATGTCTAAACCGCTTGCAACAAAAGTGAGTACACCCCTAAGTGAAAATGTCCAAATTGGGACCAATTAGCCATTTACCCACCCCAGTGTCATGTGACAGCGGGTTAACAGAGCAGGTTCCACTCAGAACAGGCCTCGCCATGGTCAACCAAAGAAATTGAGTGCAAGTGCTCAGCGGCATATCCAGAGGTTGTGTTTAAGGAAATAGACGTATGAGTGCTGCCAGCATTGCTGCAGAGATTGAAGGGGTGGGGGGTCAGCCTGTCAGTACTCAGACCATACGCTGCACACTGTTAAAATTTGTATGTATGGCTGTCGTCCCAGAAGGAAGCCACTTCTAAAGATGATGGTCAAGAAAGCCTGCAAACAGTTTGCTAAAGACAAGCAGACTAAGGACATGGATTACTGGAACCATGGCATGTTGTCTGATAAGACCAAGATAAATGTATTTGGTTCAGATGGTCTCAAGCGTGTGTGGCCGCAACCAGGTGAGGAGTACAAAGACATGTATGTCTTGACTACAGTAAAGCATGGTGGTGGGAGTGTCATGGTCTGGGGCTGCATGAGTGCTGCCGGCACTGGGTAACTACAGTTCATTGAGGGAACCATGAATGCCAACATGCACTGTGACATTCTGAAGCAGAGCATGATCCCCTCCTTTCAGAGACTGGGTCACAGTGCAGTATTCCAACATGATAACGACTAGAGGTCGACGGTCGACCGATATGGGTTTTTCTCTGGCCGAAATCCCGATGCTGATATTTAGAAATGCAGGGCGGCCGATAGCGATATATTTTAGGCCGATTTTTCTTCTTTTTTTCCCCCTTCATCTCATAAAATCTAACAGTTAAATAATAAAGCGTGATGCCAGACATCGCATGCGATTCGCACCACATTGCAGTGCACATTACATGTGATGTCTGTGCAATATAATTTCAGCCATACAAACTGTATGGCTGAAATCGCATTGCATTCCCACCAAAATGGTGCAGGACCCTTTTTTTGGTCCACACTGGAATCGGATCGCGTGGGTGTTCACACCCATCCAATCTGATTCCTGCACCATTTCATAGTTTGCACTGCGATCTGCAAACTGATCTGGGGGTGTTAACTTTACATTGACACCTGCAGTGGTTCTCAGATCTCAGTGTGAACCACTGTGCGATTCAGGTGCGATGTGGGAACCCGCACTGGATTTGCACGGTTCTCGCATCACACTAGTGTGATCCCGGGCTTAAATCTGACTGCCCATAGAGTTGAACGGGGCTGAATCTCTGTCCACTCAGCAGAAACTGAGCAGACATGGGCCTGTCATCCGCCCGAGCTCAGCGGACAGATACCCCACTGAGTAAAGCCCACCCTGTATCTTCAGTTTTGTGCCAATCAATTTTGCTCTGTCCCCATGTCCCCTTCTGCCCCCTTTTTTTCCCTTTGTTCTATGCCCCCAACTATTCCTCATAAATTCACCTTTCTAGTCTAGAGGGTCCCCATGATGTACATGCAGCATCTGTAGGCTGCATAATCAGAGAACAGACAGTCACATAGAATGAGGCATCTAATCCATGTCCTACCTTCCACTGAGGATTGGCATCTGTGCCATGCTATTCCAGAACCTGTTCCTGCTGGCCCCACCCCTTGGTATCACTCGGCTCCACCCTCCGGTTTTACTCCTCCCGTGCTCCCTCTCATCTCACTCACCTCTAGTTTTGCAGCAATTGTATGTGCTGGACTGAAGGTGGGAGAGGATTGGTCATAGGGCAGACAGAAGGGAGAGAAGGGGAGGGATTCAGAAACAAAGGACCATCATCCATCATCCATCCATCATCCATCCTGCATCTTACTGGGAGAGAAGAGGAGAAGGAGGGGCCGCGGGAGCAGAAAGAAGTTTGTGGGAGGCAGCAGATGAAATTCACAGTGCCCGGGGCTGTGCTGCCTGTCACCGTGCTTGCCGTGTCAGCTGTGCTGAGCGAGGTACAAATGGAGCCGTGCCGCTATGCTAATCGCCCTTATTAGCATGATAACCGGTTATATCGGTTGATATATCGGTCGACCTCTAATAACGACCCCAAACACACCTCCAAGATGACCACTGCTTTGCTAAAGAAGCTGAGGGTAAAGGTGATGGACTGGCCAAGAATGTCTCCAGACCTAAACACTATTGAGCATCTGTGGGGCATCCTCAAAAGGCGGATGCACCCAAGGTCTCTAACATCCCCCAGCTCCGCGATGCCATCATGGAGGTGTGGAAGAGGACACCAGTGGCAACCTGTAAAGCTCTGGTGAACTCCATGCCCAAGAGTGTTAAGGCAGTGCTGGAAAATAATGGTGGCCACACAAAATATTGACGGTTTGGTCCCAATTTGGACATAAACTAGACATTAATGGCTATGTGTTGAGTTTTTTCGAGGGGACAGCAAATTTACAATTATACAAGCTGTACACTCACGACTTTACTTTACATTGTAGCAAAGTATCATTTCTTCAGTGTTGTCACATGAAAAGATATCATGAAATATTTACAAATATTTACAAAAATTTAATGTGAGGGGTGTACTCACTTTTGTGAGATAATGTATATGTGAATGCAGTGCACTTTTCTAGATTATAATATGTATATCTATAAGTAACAGAGTCTTCTTAGATGCATTTCTGTATTTTATTTCTTCTGCGCTTTTGTGACCAACACAAAAAAAGGCGAAAAGGCAAATCCACTTTGCACTACAAGTGCAGTCGCTGTAGATCTGAGGGGGACATGCAAGGAAAATAAAAAACAGCATTTTAGCTTGCACATGATTGGATGAAAAAAACAGCAGAACTTCCCCTCATTTCAGATCTTCCCCTCAGATCTACAGCAACTGCACTTCCAAGTGCACTTGCAATGCACTTGTAGTGCAAAGTGGATTTGCCTTTTGTAAATAGCCCCCTATGTTAACTCCTTTTTTTTCATGAAAACGGGATGTTGGTGCCTGCCTGCCTGTATGTGCATGCGTGTGTGTTGGTATTTTAAAATCCAGTGAATAAGGAAAATTCAAAAAAAGCATGCAAATCCATTTCTCTCAGTTTGGTTGGAAACAAGCTGTAATTGCCAGGCACTGGCCAGAACAAAAACAAATGAAACCGTACAGGATGTTTGCACTTGGATTATTTATTTGTAGTTTAAAATAACAAAGCTGGCAAGAAAATAATAAATCAATGTATGCTGCGCGTGCTACAGACACAACCGAGGCGTAATTAAAAGTAAAACATCAGGACGTTGGTTTTTTCATATTCATGTCAGAACTTTGCAATTTCAATATGAAAGGAAAGAGTTCAAATCAAACATTTTTCCGTGTTTGAATGAGCAAAATGCAGAGCTGTGTAAAATTATGATAGCCCAATTAGAGGTATTACATAAAAATGCATCAAAGTTGAAAAAAAAAGAAATATTCTCGATAATCCCTCATGGGAGGCTGTGATCATAACTATTTATCTTCTTGTATCATACATGCTATTAGCTTTTTCTAAGGTGTGTTTTTTTTTCCGAAGGTGAGTTTTTTTACCAGCATGGAAATGTACGACCTACTGGCCTCATTAAACACAGCATAACTATAGCAATAAACTTTTAACAAATATTTAAAAAACACACGCAAGGATCTGCTGCCTTCAACTGCCTGGATTTGTAAATGCATTTAAAGTGATTAAAAAAATAAAAATAAATAGTTACCTGCTTTGTGCAGTGGTTTTGCACAAAGCAGCCCAGATCTTCCTCTTCTCAGGTCCACTTTAGGTGCTCAGGTGCTCCTTTTATCGGTGTGCCACCATAGGAACCTGCCACTCTCTGAGGCAGTGAGGAGGGAGAAATAGACAGCAGCTCTTCTTCTCTTGGTCACAGTGCTGGATTGAAATTGGGCTTAGGTAAGGGTGCTGGAGGGGAGCAAAACATGAAAGGTTTTTTACCTTGATGCAAAGAATGCATTAAGATAAAACACATTTAGCTTTATGTATGCACTTCCTGCCCTTGGTTGTTGTCTTGGCAAATCGAGAGAGAGAGAGAGAGAGAGAGAGAGAGAGAGAGAGAGAGAGAGAGAGAGAGAGAGAGAGAGAGAGAGATCTCCAAGCCAGAATAGACTATTATGCAGACTACTAGGGAGAGACTAAAGTGCAGATAAGCTGACTGAGTTCCAGTGCCGCACCACTGTTCCTGATGGTGAGAAGTTCCCTTCTGGACTGGTTGGAGAATCCTCCCATGACCACGGATCTTGTCTTCAGATCTCTGACATAAGGGCAGATGCTGTATCATCCTCAGGGGTTACTGCAAGTGGACCTTGCTGCAACATTCATCTGGAGATATCTCTAATAATAACTATATATACAGTATAATGTGCACAATTCCACCAGGACTCATACTGGGCCATTTTGCTGACAATACCTGTTTGTACATTGGATGAATGTACTGTTATTAATCTCTTCATATATAAAGCTTGTATTTCTATAATGTGTGCATCTATATGCTAATGGTTAATGTTATGTAGCACCCTCCTAGAGAGGGGCTAGAATTAGATAGTTTTAGTGCTGGCTCACTGTGATCAGTGGAGCTGGGTGTGTTTATCAGGTAAATTGAGCTTGCCTCACTGTAACCAGTGTGGCTATAATTATTGTGTTAGGTAAATTTAACTATGCTCATTGTAACCAGTGTAGCTATTCATTCGGTCAGTTCAGTGTTCTTAGCTGCTGCCAGTCTAATAGCTCCCTCTGCTCTCTAGAGAGCTGTGAGAATTCTATAGAACATAGGAGTGGAGCTATGCAGATAGCAGAATTAACATTTTTGCAGCCCTGGCCAGTCCCAGGAAGCAGGGCCCTGAAGGCTGCTGGGAGTCTGTATAAATTCTCTGAGGAACTGGGCTTCTGGGTCTTTTCCTGCAAAGGATCAGTCCAGCCTGGAGGGCTGCTGCCTTCCAGGACAACATGTCATGTGCTTGCTATTCGTGAGGCCTCAGGTGGGCGACCTGAGGGTCTGAATGTTGAAGCTACAGAGAACTGACTGAGGGTCTGTCTGCTGAAGATCTAGTCTGGTATCACTGGAGAAAGGTGTCGCTTGGAAGTTGGAAGGAATCAACCAACAAATCTTGGACAGTATAGACTGCTGTGAAAGATCTTAGAGACTTTTGGGTTGCTGCCACCCCACTTGTGTTAGAGAGTCAGCTCTGAGTTTGTCCAAAAAAATGGACTTCAGCTGGTGTCCTGAAGACTGAAGAGCTTAGTCTGATTTTTTGTGAAGGGACTCTGCTCTTGTGGCTCTAAAGAAACGAGTTTGCATGTAACTGTTCCCAGTACAAAGCCAAGTCTACAGTTTGCTACAAGCAAGGACTTCTGCTTCAGCTTTTTAGAAAGGAGTTAATTATTCTCAAGTCTTTTAGTTTTATGTTTTTCAAGTATCCCACTCAGTTTCCTCAACCCTATTCAAGTTCTCCAAAAGTAAAAACAGTGTTATCTAAAATTGTGTGCCTGGCTGCGGGGAAGAACCTGGGCAAATTCCAGCGGCTCTTTCTACAGTTATATGCTGTTTACAGCAGTTACTTGGTTTAGATTACTTATTAATTTCCCAGAAAGTGAATCCCCTCTGCTCCCAGAAGCCCTGTTCTGGGTGAGGGCACCACCAACTTTATTATCACTCCCACTCTTCCACTTAGTGAAGGTTCTGGTTCTCTTATTTACCTTCAAGTTTAATGCATCATCCCATTTGGTGAGGGTTATTTGCAGACCTTTTTCTCCTCCAAAAATTCAACCACAACCTCCCAAAACCTCTCCACCCACGCACACATTCCAAATCACTTCAAATAGTGGGCGTGGTCAGTCAAACTTCACGAACAGTAGGAGGGTCTTAAAGGGGCATTAAATTTCTGGATTGCATTACATTACATTACATTACTTCTGTGTTTACAAGTGATTGTGGCGAGCAGCCCCCCTCTCCAAGGCTCTGAGCCAGAGGTGGTGGAACTGAGTTCCACCAAGTTCCCCCTGAAAAAAAAGCCCTGGCTATCTGTCATAACCCCTCCCAAAAGAGAGCTACAGTCCAGTACAGTACTCCAAAAGCCAATAATGGGTCTTGCACTTTATTGGTGTTAAATAAAACATATTATATATGCTCCTCTGGAAGAGTTAGAAACCTCAGATGGGCTTTTGCACACAGGCTGGCTGAGCCTGTTCAGCACAATTGCCCCCATTTTTATTTTGCTCTGGCAATCCTGGTGTAACATACAGACTGTCACTGATATAAATGGTCGTACTTGTGTTTGCAATACTACCTTTTGTTTACACAAGCACAGTGATTCAGCCATTCATGTCAATGACAGGCTGTAGGTTGCTTGGGCAAAGGAAAAATGGATGCAATTGTGCTGAATGGGCTTAGCTGGCTGGTGTGCAAGAGCTCTGAGACATTTGTATGTGTACCGGTCACACCTGAAGGGGAGAAATAATCCAGGTCTCCCTTACATGTTCAGAGGATGCCAGGCACAGACACCAGTTCCAAGCACACCAGCAAACACTGGAGTGTTTTTTTGAAGAATTATTGCAGTCTGGTAACATGTCATCATGACGGGAAGTAAGGTTCAGGCCGGGTTCACACCTATGCGAATTGGGTGCAGTTTAAAAGGCATCCAATTTGCATATCATTAGAAAATACATTCATTTTTATGAGGCTAGTTCACATATGTGCGATGCATTCGCACTGCGCAGTGACGAAAAATGTATGTGTTTTCTAGGCATTGCGGTGCGGCTCAGGTGCGAATTTAGGCCCATTGTGTTCTATGGGCATGCATCTGATTCGCAGATGTGTTCCGTTCTGAACTGGAAGTTTCTCCATGCTTACTTCACTCCCCCCCCTCTCCCTCCCCTCTCCCAGGTCACCAGATTTGCAGCTAAAACGCAGATGATCCGCTGAACAGCTCTCTTATCTCTTTGCAGAGATAAGAGAGCTGGAATTTGCACCGCACAAGTGTGAACCCAGCCTAAATCTTGGTAAAAGAGCCCTAACTGTCAGTTAATACACTTGGGCTCTTGGTGACTCTGTCCTCTACTGAGTTACACGTTGGACTAAGATGTGAATGTGCTGTGTTATACAGATACGATTTAATTTGAATAACAGTAATAATATATGCAGTTCAGTTTTGGGCATCAGTTCACAAAAAGGATAATGGGGAACTGGATAAAGTGAAGAGAAGGGCAACCAAAATGATAAGAGACATAGAGGAGCTCAGCTATGAGGAAAGATTAGCTGAACAGAAGTTGATCACTATGTCTAAATAAATAAGTGGTCCATATAGTGAACATGGTATCAAGTTATTAATTTTCAGGTCATTACAGAGACAAGGGGGCACTCTTTATATCTGGAGAAAATGCATAATTACAATTCTCACATGTAGCAGAGCTGTAGAAGGACAGTTGACATATCCCAAAGTCCATGTGCCATGTGGTATTGGGCTAATAGCATGTGTACGATTATTAGCGGATGTCCATTTTGTGTTCAATTTTCTGTTTCAAAGTCATGTATAAAATGCAGTATGCAAACAGAATGTTGGATGTAAATTAGCCCTGTTAGACTGCGTTTTTCTCTCATTAACAGGTTATTCTCAGGACAGATCTGTCATATTAAGCATATTCAAACTCATTTACAGATGTCATCCTGGCTATAACTGGTGAGTCCTGCTGGAGGATAAAGATAGCCTATATGACCACATGGGTGTGTCAGATGAATGCTGTCAAAGCTTTCAGCATTTCTCCACTAAAGATGCTCAATTAAGCATAGCACTCAATATATTACAGCATTCTTTCTTGGACTCATTAGGAAAACTGTCTTTATCATTTATGGAGCAAATTAGTTGTTAATAGAAAACTACTACTTTTAATCTTGTGTTTCATATGGTTAATACTTGTAATAGCACAAAACACTTAACTGTTAGGAAAGATCACCAATGCTTCTTTCATATGGAAATGTATGGTATTTCTACCTCTGCCTTCTTACAATGCAGTCAGTAATTTATTTAATGCTTTATTTCATTTATGAAATGTACACAGATTTTGTATAAAATGTGTCTTTCTTTGTTATAATTCATTTATTTATTTTTTAAATATAAGTCATATAAATACGTATATTGTCTTCTCACCCATATAAGAATTGGCAGTCTCCTAATAACAAGATTCTCCCGGCAGCTGCATTACTTACTCACAGGGCAAAGTATCTTAAAAAATGATGGCTGTAAAAATGTAGCCACTCTTATGTAAAATGACACTTGCAGTTAGGCTGCAAGTGTTTTTGAGTAATACAATGTATTGTTACAGTTTACAGTATTTACTATTTTATCCATTTGTAGATCAAAGGGGCGACCTTTGATTGGCATATGAGATAAGTTATATACCTTACAAGTAAAAAAACAACTACAACTACAAACAACAAAAACTACTTCCCGCCCGGCCTATAGCAGAATGACAGCCGGGCGGTGATTCTGTTATCCTGACTGGATGTCATATGATGTATTTCAGGATAACATTTAGGCGCACGCCTGCAGGGGCACACAGCATGGCGATTGGTGGTGCTGGTGCCTCTGAGGCTCCTTAACACGTGATCAGCTGTGACCAATCACAGCTGACACAGCGTGAACCAAGAGGTGCCGGTAAACCACTTTCAGCGGAGATGATCAGCGGCTCTCCCTGTCAGAGGTAGTGTCTGCACTGATAACCAGCACATTCATTATCAGCGCAGCCCCCATGAGAGGTGCCCATCAGCAGCCAATCAGTGCCCATCAGCTGCCAGTCTGTGCCCCATCAGTAACGCCTTTAGGGCCTACTAGTGTATCTATAATTTGTATTTGTTTTCCTTTTTAACTCATTATTAACCCTTAGTTAACCCTAATCAGCTTTAATTACCTCCTTACCCCCTTCCTGCTATTACTCTTCTGCTGATTTTTTTATTATATATTTTTTTACCAATAATATATGTCTTTTTGTTTCAGTGCAGCATAAACAATGTGCGAAATTAAAAAAAAGTGACTTTGTCATATGCGGTACTTTGAACCAGAAACACTATTGTATTGTCATGTTAAATTAGACAAATGTTAAAATAAAGTGTGTACGTTTTATTAACACCAACTAATGCTGGTTTTGTTTTTGTGTAATTTTGTTCATTGATTACGTAGAAAACAAAAATTATTTGCAAGACAATATTGCCAAAAGAAAGCCCAGTCTGTCCCCAAAAAACAATTACTTTTTTTATGTAATGACAAAGTGAATGCTGAATAAACAGGCTCATAGTAGAAATATAAAATTTGCTCTGGTCTATAAAGAGTATAAAGGTCTGGAAGCTGAAGTGGTTAATATGGCATTTTATCAATGAAAATGCACTACAAGTTGGAGTTATATTCTAATATAAAAAAGAAGCAAAATTAATAATGTAACACCTCTGGTACCTTTGATATCCTGTAACCCTTCACATTTTCTTGTGGAATTGCAAAGTAGCTATACATGTAGGAATAATAGTTGCCATGCTGGCAGGCTTGAATGAATGTTAAAGAGTTTATGAGCTACCACAGATAACCTTGGAAACCTTTTACTGGAACAAAGCTGAATTTTTGGCCTTTTCTCATTGTTCTGTATGGTTTATGCAGAGATAAATGCTATAGTATGGATTACAAATTCTTTATGCTCATAATGCAGGGACGTTTTGCTTCTTTCTGCCTTCTGAGACATTATGGAAAGTTAAACTTCTAAATTATGCCCTAGGGATATAATTTTGTTTAAAAGCTCAGAACCTAGAACTGGGCTTTAAGGATAAAAACTGTTTTGAATTTTCTACATGCAGTACTTCCTAGGTGAGGTTGTTCTACTGAAGTGTGTATCATTGACAGCTAAAAGAGAAGCAAATTTCATCTGCTTTGTTCTGAACATGTAGAGGTTCTGAGTAAGTAAATCACACATAAAAAAAAGTGGGAGGAATGAGATAAGAATGAAAGATGTGAAAATGAATATTACAAAGCAAACATGTCACAGGCAAAATGGTAAATAGAGCCTTTGATGGCTGCCCTACCTTTGAGTTAACCCCCCTGGCGGTATTCCCAAATCTGACTCGGGGTTACATTTCTGTGCTGAGATCGGTAACCCCGAGTCAGACTCGGGCTCGCCTCGCTGAATCCACAACTAGAAAACAGCGATAATAAATTATAATCACTTGCAGAATTGTGCGATAGCGATTTGTGGGGAAATTGGTCATAAAAAAATAAGTAAGTAATGACAGCGACAATTCTGCAACTGAGCAAATTTCAGTGATTTTGAGTTGATTACATTATTGAATAATTTTTATTATAATTATATTATTATTTGTTATAATTATTTATAATTATTTATTATATTATAATTTATAATTTTGTTTTTAAAAAAATGTCATACCCGGTATGCCTACTAGACTCTTGTTTGGACAGATTTAAGTGAGTTATTCCTAAGAATTACAGGCCTACAGTATAAAAAGCCAAATTTCCTTGCAAATAATGGTACCGCTTTCAGCACCTTTTTTCTGAAAGAATCATACCGCCAGGGAGGTTAAGCAATATCTGCAGTTGAAAGACCCAGCTGCCTCCAAAACATCTTCTGCAAGTCACTGGAAAATGCAAGGACTCCAACATTGTTTCCCTAATATCTGCATACAGCTAAAGAGAATAAGTAGTCAGTGGGTGAATATAAAGCAGAAAGTGTTAAGTTCCCTCTAACTTTAATAAACTATATAATATTTAGTTTAATTTGTAAGATACGTACATATGTTTGTACTTTGTAGATGGTGTTATTGGTCTTTTTTTAGGCGATTAAAAATTCAGTTTGATGATAGCTGGTTAATGACTGCATAGTCATTACACCACTAATGAAATGGAAAAAGATTGAGCAGGCACAGGGATTGCTGTGAGGACACTGAATAAATATTGGCATGCAGGCTGGACAGTGGTTTATAGAGCTTGTGGAATCTATTACTTATAAGACAGATTCTTCAAAGTTAGAATATCGATCCAGAAACTGAGAATGTTTCTTGGGGTCAGGGAACAAAATGTCTCTACTTGCTAGTAAGAATAATTTTTATAACACTGCATATGGATGGAGATAAAGGCAAGCAAAGTTTTCTCAGTTTACAAAACAACATTTTCTCAGTCACTGATGCAGTAGGTTTTTCCTTGCTCAATTACATGGTCAACTTTTACCCGAGCCCAAACCAAAAAATTAGTACAGTTCTACTGATGCTTTTCTATGCTGCCATAAACGCATGAATAGTAAATGCAATCATTTCGGTATGGGCAAAGCAAGAATAGTGTTGACAGGAAATGCACATTTTGACTTGACTTTCACATGGGCAGTCTAGTATGACATCACTTAGAATACATGATTGTCTTTGTCATAATCCACTGCTTCGGGGTTGACAACCCCTCCATGATCTCTTTACTGATAAAACTAGGACAATTTACTGATAGAGAACAATTGTTTACTGACAACCTGAAAAAATACAAAAACTCTTATTATAAAAGGCAACCAATATTTAATCAGTATGTAAACATTTACAATGCCCCTAACAAGCAATCTGTCTGACTTAACAATAAAAAAGTCAAAACAGCATGATCACCATCAGGGTATACAGTTGAAAAGCAAGCTATGCATGCCATGGCAAGCAGTAGTCATGGCCAAAAGTGCACTTAACAGTGGGAGTGGCTAACAAGAAGGTGGTTAAACAGAACCTCTTTGAAGTAGCTGTATTAGCTGCATACATATGCCAAAAAAAGATGATTGAGAGGGGACATGATATCGATTTACAAATATCTCAATGGTGATCCCAGCTTAGGAAAAAAACGATTTAATCAAAGGGGTTGTGAGAGGACACAGGGCCACACAATGAGATTGGAGGAGAAGTGGTTTAACCTTAAGTTCCCGTCAAAAATCCAGAGGGGAAAGTCGAGAACTTGCTCGGTTCAGTCTTTCCCCTACTGTGTACGAGGCAGTAGACGTGTATCTTAAAAAATAGGGATGAGCCAAACACACCCCTGTTCGGTTCGCACCAGAACTTGCGAACACACCAAATGTTCGTGTGAACTTTAGAACCCTATTAAAGTCTATGGGACTCGAACGTTTGAAATCTAAAGTGCTATTTTTAAAGGCTAATATGCAAGTTATTATTCTAAAAAGTGTTTTGGGACCTGGGTCCTGTCCCAGGGGACATGTATCTATGCAAAAAAAAGTTAAAAAATTGCAGGTTTTTGGGAACAGTGAATTTAATAATGCTAAAAGTGAAACAATAAAAGTGAAATATTCCATTAAATTTCATACCTAGGGGGGGTG
Source organism: Rana temporaria (assembly GCF_905171775.1). Lineage (NCBI taxonomy): Eukaryota > Metazoa > Chordata > Amphibia > Anura > Ranidae > Rana > Rana temporaria. The sequence goes on along the minus strand of NC_053489.1, from coordinate 599,479,343 downwards.
TAAAGTTAGCATGTAAAATAGTGCATGTTTCCCGTACTTAGAACTGTCTCTGCACAAAGTGTCATTTCTGAAAGAAAAAAACACATTTAAAACTGACTTGCGGCTATAATGAATTGTCGGCTCTGGCAATTCAGAGCAAATTCATTCATAAAAAAATAAAAAAATAAAAAAAATAAAATAGCGTGGGGGTCCCCCCAAATTTAATTACCAGGCCCTTCAGGTCTGGAATGGATATTTTTACCAGGCCCCCCATTACCAATTTACATAGGGGGGCCAGGATCTGGGGGTCCCCTTTGTTAAAGGGGTTTTCCAGATTCTGATAAGCCCCCCGCCCGCAGACCCCCACAACCACCGGGCAAGGGTTGTGGGGATGAGGCCCTTGTCCCCATCAACATGGGGACATCCTCCCCATGTTGAGGGCATGTGGCCTGGTACGGTTTAGGAGAGGGGGGCCGCACTCTGTCCCCCCTCTTTTCTGCTGCCGGCCAGGTTAACGTGCTCGGATAAAGGGGTCTGGTGTGGATTTTTGAGGGAACTCCACATAATTTTTTTTTAAATTTGGGGTGGAGTTCCCCTTAATATCCATTCCGGGCCTGGTAATTGAATTTGGGGGGACCCCCACGCTATTTTTTTTTTGTTATGAATTCGCTCTGAATTGCCAGAGGCCAAACTTGCTGGGAGATATTTTTTTGTCGAGAAAACCGGTCGTGCGTACATTTTTGTTGAGGAAACTGTCGAGAAACTCGACGAGCCAAAAAGAGAGCAAGTTCTCTATTTCCTCAACGGGAATGGAGAAACTTGCCTTGTCGAGTTCCTCGACAGCCTAACAAGGAACTCGATGAGGAAAACGATGTGTTTCGCCCGTCGAGTTCCTCGGTCGCGTGTACGAGGCTAGAGCCGACAATTCATTATAGCCGCAAGTCAGTTTTAAATGTATTTTTTTCTTTCAGAAATGACACTTTGTGCAGAGACAGTTCTAAGTACGGGAAACATGCGCTATTTCACATGCTAACTTTACACCCCCCCTAGGTACGAAATTTAAAGGAATATTTCACTTTTATTATTTCACTTTTAGCATTATTAAAATCACTGCTCCTGAAAAAACTGCAGTTTTTAAAACTTTTTTTTGCATTGATACATGTCCCCTGGGACAGGACCCAGGTCCCCAAACACTTTTTAGGACAATAACTTGCATATTAGCCTTTAAAATTAGCACTTTAGATTTCTCCCATAGACTTTAACAGGGTGTTCCTCGGCTTTTCGAATTTGCCGCGAACACCCCAAATTGTTCGTTGTTCGCCGAACAGGCGGACAGGCAATGTTCGAGTCGAACATGAGTTCGACTCGAACTCGAAGCTCATCCCTACTAAAGAACACAATATACAGGGAGGATATGGGAAATGATTATCGACACTGACTCACGGATACCTACACAGGTTGACCTGGATGGATTGTTGTCTTTATTCAACCTTACCTACTATGGGCCAGATTCACGTACTTGCGCTGCGGCGTAACGTATGTCATTTATGTTACACCGCCGCAAGTTTTAAGTGTAAGTGCTTGATTCACAAAGCACTTGCCTGTAAACTTGCGGTGGCGTTAGGTAAATCCGTCCGGCGCAAGCCCGCCTAATTCAAATGGGGCACGTACCATTTAAATTAGGCGCGTTCCCGCACCGAACGTTCTGCGCATGCTCCGCTAGGAAATTTCCCGCCATGCTTTGCGTGAAATTCTGTTGATACGCCACGTAATTTCAAATTTTGCGCGTCGTATCTTTGTTTTGGTATGCACCAAACAAGATACAACGGCATCTGTGTTAGATCCGACAGGCGTACGCCTTAGTACGCCGTCGGATCTAAGATGCAATTTTCCGGCGGCTGCTGGGTGGAGTTCACGTCGTAATCCGCGTTGAGTATGCAAATTAGCTATTTCCGACGATCCACGAACGTACGAGCGGCCGTCGCATTCTTTTACGTGGTTTCCGTTCGGCTTTTTCCGGCATATAGTTAAAGCTGCTATCTGGTGGCGTACTCAATGTTAAGTATGGCCGTCGTTCCCGCGTATAATTTTTAAAATTTTACGTTGTTTGCGCAAGTTGTCCGTGAATGGGGCTGGACGCCATTTACGTTCACGTTGAAAACAATGACGTCCTTGCGACGTCATTTGGAGCAATGCACCCTGGGAGTTTTGACGGACGGGGCATGCGCAATTCGTTCGGCGCGGGGGCGCGCTTCATTTAAATAAAACACACCCCCTACTCGCCGCATTTGAATTCCGCGCCCTTACGCTGCGAGAGGTACACTACGCCCCTGTAACTTACGGCGCAAATTCTTTGAATTCTGGGAACACCTCGCTGTGGCTGCTGCTTTTTTACCTTTATCCTTGTGGTTTGAACATTAGTACCCCCTGTTTACAATATAATCCATTATCCATATTAAAGAAAGTTAGTGAAATTGACAAATATTTGTGTAAAATAATTTAAAACTGGAAATATTCTGTACTTTATATTCTATAACGCCCCCAAACCTCCAAGTACCAGATACTTGTGTGGAAAATGAAAGCTTGTTTGTGCACTCCCGCTCAGTTTGTCTGCACCACAAAGGAACATCAGCTATCAGGCTGAAATTGAACTTGTGCTGTTCCACGCTATAAGCTGTTGTGATGGATGGGCAAGTACAAACACTAATTGTGTGTTAAGTACTAATTTGCATATTACTTGCTTTTCCTTCCAACAACAGTAGGGTGTGTTAAATGGGCTAAATGCAATTGTTTTAGTTATTTTTAAATTTTTTAAATAAGGTTGGAAATCTTCTTTAGTCAGGTCAACCTCTGATTAACTGGCAAGTTAGTGCACCTTCACCTCCTATGATTTACACAAAGTTTCAGTCCTAAAATTAGCAAAGCACACAGAAAAAGACTATTGTCTAACTGTAAACCAGCCAAAATTCTAGCCTTTTGAGTCTATGCCTTTTAATTTTGTGGAATTAGAATGATTCCAGGAATTGATGGGAAATGATTGAGTGTTCAGAAAGCCTCTCTGGAGCATTTCCAACCAGCTTAATTCTTCAGCAAGACTATTGGAGCTGTATGCAGGGATTAAGTGTTATGATACTGTATCTGAAGAATCATCCTTCTCCTCTGAATTAAGAAAGGGGTGTGTTAGGTGTTTCTCTGCATTGCAGCTTATAATATAGGCCAGCAGTTAATTATTTCAGACTGCACTTCATTTGTTAGGTGTAGGATATATATATATATATATATATATATATATATATATATATATATATATATATATATATATATATATATATACTAGCTGAATACCCGGCGTTGCCCGGTCTTAATATCTTAACCTTTTGGGGAGGAAAATCATAGTAATATAAATATACCCATCTTTTATATAAGGGTGTAGGTAAGGGTTCATTTAACTGTCATATATTTTTATTTGGCATATAAGTAATATGTGTACCAGGTATTATTGAAATATCTCCAGGCGTACAGAAGTTATGTGGGAACATACATTTCCCATTGATTTGCATGGGACTTTAAACAAAAACCCTGACCCTCACAAATGGGGGTAGTTAAGGGATAAATTAACTATCCTATAGTTTAAGTGGACATATAAGTAACATGTGACCAAGTGTTATCGAAATATGTACAGCCGTTTGGAAGTTATGAAGTAACATGTATTTCCCATAGAGTTGAATGGGACTTTAAAGGAAAACCCCGACCATGGCAAATGGGGGTGGGTAAGGGTTAAACCACCTATCCTATGTTTGGTGCTGACATATAAGTAACATGTGTGCCAAGTTTCATGTTAATATCTTTAGCCGTTTGGACGTGATGCTGGAACATGAAGTAACATGTATTTCCCATAGAGTTGAATGGGACTTTAAAGAAAAACCCTGGCCATGGCAAATGGGGGTGGGTAAGGGTTAAACCACCTATCCTATGTTTGTTGCTGACATATAAGTAACATGTGTGGCAAGTTTCATGTTAATATCTTTAGCCGTTTGGACGTGATGCTGGAACATACATACATACACACACACACACACACACGTTGAGTTTTATATATATAGATATATATATATATATATATACACATACATATACACACACACACACACACACACATATTTATATATTTGTGAGTCAAAGGCTGAATCACATAATATGGTGTTTAATTCTTTCTTCCACCTCATTAACCACTTAAGGTCCAGACCAATATGCAGGTTAAAGCAGAGCTCCACCCTAAAGTGGAACTCCCGCTGATCGGAACCCTCCCCCCTCATGTGTCACATTTGACACCTTTCAGGGGGGAGGGGGGTGCAGATACCTGTCTAAAGACAGGTATTTGCACCCACTTCCGGCCACACAGTCTTGGGCAGACTGCGGGCATGATGTCATCTCCCGTCCCCCCGTCCCCGTTGTGTTCTGGGAACACTCGGCTCCCAGTGGACATCCGCTTTAAGGACCTTGCCCCTTTTTGCGATTCGGCACTGCGTCGCTTTAACTGACAATTGCGCGGTCGTATGACGTGGCTCCCAAACACAATTGGCGTCCTTTTTTTCCCACAAATAGAGCTTTCTTTTGGTGGTATTTGATCACCTCTGCGGTTTTTATTTTTTGCGCTGTAAGCAAAAATAGAGCGACAATTTTGAAAAAAAATCAGTCTTTTTTACTATAATAAATATCCCCCAAAAATATATATAAAAAAAAATGTCCCCTCAGTTTAGGCCGATACGTATTCTTCTGCATATTTTTGTAAAAAAAAAAAAAAAAATCACAATAAGCGTTTATCGATTGGTTTGTGCAAAATTTATAGCGTTTACAAAATAGGGGATAGTTTTATTGTATTTTTATTGATATTTTTTTTTTACTACCAATGGCAGCGATCAGCGATTTTTTTTGTGACTGCGACATTATGGCGGACACATCGGACAATTTTGACACATTTTTGGGACCATTGTCATTTTCACAGCATAAAGTGCTATAAAAATGCACTGTTTACTGTGAAAATGACAATTGCAGAGAGAGAGACTTGTAAAGCGCAACACATGCGAACTGAATCGCCTCTGGGCGCTGTATCCATTTCATGGGTAAGGAACCCCTTGACCTCAGAAGAGATGGGTTTTAATCTTTCTCCTGAAGGCCAAGTGGTCCGACTCCAGTCGGATGGTGGTTGGTAGTGCATTCCACAGGCGAGGTCCCTGGACTGCAAATCTTCGATCTCCTTTGGACTTGTATCTGGCCTTGGGTATCTGGAGGAGGTTTTGATTGGTGGATCGCAGAATGCGATTGGGGTTATGGGCTTTTATTTTTTCGCATAGATATTGGGGGGCGTTGCCTTGAATACACTTATGTATTAGGCAGAGTGCCTTGAAAGTGATTCTGTCTTTTACCGGCAACCAATGAAGGGATCTCAGTGAAGGTGAGATTGATTCCCATGGTTTTTTCCCAGTCACTAATCGAGCTGCCGTATTTTGAACAACTTGCAGACGAGTGATTTGGTATTTGGGGAGTCCTAGATAGAGGGCATTTGCGTAGTCGAGTCTGGAATTGATGTTTGTTCCCACCACTACTGCAATGTCCTCTTTCGGGATAAAGGGCGTGAGTCTGCGTAGTAGGCGCAGCAGATGGTGGGATCCGCTGACTACTGACCCTATTTGTGCATCCATTGTCATGTAGGTATCGAAAATGACTCCGAGACTTTTGACTTTGGTGCTAGGGGTGATAGTTTTACCCAGAATGGGTGGGGGAGTCCATGTTGACGCGGGGTGATTTTTCCGGTTAGCGTGAAACAGGAGAAGTTCTGTTTTCAAACCATTGAGTTTAAGATAACTGTTTGTCATCCAGTTATCTATTAGAGTGAGGCATTTCTCTAGTCCAACAGAATGATCCTTTTTGTTGCAGATGCGGAAATACAGTTGTGTGTCGTCTGCATAGGAGTGGTAAAGTAACTTCTGGTTACTGATGATTTCAAAGAGAGTGCGAAGATAGATATTAAACAATACGGGCGATAAGGGAGATCCCTGAGGGACTCCGCATGACACCGTACGTTTTTCAGAAGTGAAAGACCCCAGTTTCACTATTTGCGATCGGTTTTCCAAGAAGGAGGAGAACCAGGGTAAAACACATTCAGCGACTCCGGCTACTTCAGCTAGCCTAGCCAGTAGTAGTCCGTGGTCTACAGTGTCAAAAGCCGCGCTTAGGTCCATCAGTATCAGGAGACAAGATTCTCCTTCGTCTGCGGCCTCTAGAGCATCATCCCATATTTTAAGCAGCGCCGTTTCTGTTCCGTGACCCGGACGGAAGCCTGATTGAAACGGATCGAGTCATTTATGGGTGTCTAAATGCAGTTGCAGCTGTTGTACAATTACTTTCTCCATTACCTTGGAGAAGACATTTAGAGCTGTTATGGGCCTCCGGTTGTTTGGGTCTTTGGGGTCGAGGGTAGTTTTTTTTAGAATTGGTTTTATTGTACCTTGTTTTAGCAAGGTGGGCACCATGCCCTCCTTGAATTATTGGTTAATGAGCTGCGTGATAGCTGGTGCCAGTATATCGGCACTTTCTTTCAGCAGTTTAGTGGGGATGATATCATTGGGTGCTGTGCTATTACGCAGAGTCCCGATGATGTTTTTAGTGGCATCGATGGAAATGGGTTTTAGAGTGAATTTTGGTGGTTGCGACGGATTTATGTGGGTATTAGGTTTGTGATTTGGGGGGGAGTTGGTGACAGTTCCATTTTGCTGAATACTTTCACGGATTTTTTCAATTTTATTAATGAAATAATCCGATAATTCGTTGCAAAATTCTTGTGAATCAGAATTGGGGGCCTCTAAACAAGCTGGATTCATAGTCTGAGTGACCAGCTTGAAGAGTTCTCGGGGGCGGTTAAGGGCATTTGCGATGATGTTGGAGAAATGATTTTTTTTGGCCGTGAAGATTTCTTTGTGATATTTCTTTGTTATTATCTTGTAAATGGTGTGGTTTTTATCTGAAGAGCACCTTTTCCACGCAGCTTCTGCTCTTCTACGCTCTTGCAACGTCAGCTGGTCATTAAACCAGCTGGAGTTGTTTTTCCGGATGCAAATTTTGCGTTTTGGTGCTACTAAGTGGGCTGACTGTAGTAGCGCCTTGTTGATGGCGTCAAGTGTTTCTGTGGCTGTTTGTTTTTGTTGGGTTGTTTTTATTTTGTTCCCTAGTGTTGTTTTGAAGAGTTCCGAGTGGAGCTTCTTCTGAGATCTAGTCCAGTGAGTTGTCAACGGTTTTGTCGTTTTTTTTGGGCTGGCATTTTTGGTGATTATGAATTTGATGGCATGGTGATCGGTCCATGGTTGCGGCTCATTTCCCAGGACGTCAATTTCCAAATCTTGTTTGAAAATGAGATCTAACGTATGGCCTGAGGCATGAGTGGGGCCTTGTATTAGTTGCTGCAGACCTAATCATTCCAGATGGTCGATGCAGGCGTCGGCTACGGGGTCCAGCGAGGAGTTGGCCCAGAGGTTGAAATCCCCAAGCACCAAAAGGTGTTTGATGTTTAGGGTATATGTGGAGATGAATTCAGTCAATGAAGTGAGAAGGTGCGTTTTTTTTGTGCTGTGTCTGCAGCAGCCGAGAGCTGGGAGGACCCTGCCTGGCTGCACTATCCCTGGGGAGAGCCGACTCGTTTGAGAGCGTCCTGCTCTCACTATCCCTGGGGTGAGCAGACTAAGATGAGAGCGTCTGCTGCACCGCTGAATCTATATATCAAGAGTTCCAACTTTATTAGCTGCAAGCTTGTTCTGGATCAGTGATTGAAAAAAAATAATGAAGACTCCTGTCTTACCTCCTGTTTCAAACTCCTGGTTTTTAACCACTTCCATACAGGGCAGTTATACACCCATCCATACCGGGCCTATTCTGGCACTTCTTTCCTACATGTACAAATCATAATTTTTTTGCTAGAAAATTACGCAGAACCCCCAAACATTATATATGTTTTTTTAGCAGACACCCTAGGGAATAAAACGATGGTCATTGAAACGTTTTATCTTGCACGCTATTTGCGCAATCATTTTTCAAACGCCTTTTTTTTGGAAAAAAATTGTTTCATGAATTAAAAAAATAACAAAACAGTAAAGTTAGCCCAATTTTTTTGTAAAATATGAAATATGATGTGACACCGAGTAAATAGATACCTAACATGTCACGCTTTAAAATTGCGCACACTCATGGAATTGCGCCAAACTTCGGTACTTAAAAATCTCCATAGGCAACGCTTTGAAATTTTTTACAGGTTACCAGTTTAGATTTACAGAGGAGATCTAGTGCTAGAATTGTTGCTGGCACTCTAACGCACGCGGCGATACCTCACATATGTGGTTTAAACGGCGTTTACATATGTCGGCGGGACTTGCGAGTGCGTTCGCTTCTGCGCGCGAGCTACTGGGGACAGGGGCGTTAAAAAAAATATATTTTTTATTTATTTATTTTTTTACATATTTATTTCTTTTTTTACACTTTTTTTTTTTATTTTATTTTTTTTATTATAACTTTTATTCCTATTACAAGGAATGTAAACATCCCTTGTAATAGGAATGTGTGTGACAGGTCCTCTTTATGGAGAGATGCAGGGTCAATAAGACCCCACATCTCTCCTCCAGGCTGGAAAGCATGAAATCGGTGAAAAAAAAATTCACCGATCTCATGCTTGCTGTTGCTTAGCAGCCGCAATTGCGGCTTTGTTTACTTACGGGGACCCGGGCGTGACGTCATCACATCGCGCCCGGGTCCTCCGACGGTCATAGAGATGACTGGTGACCATCTGGTCACCAGTCATCTCTATGCTTCCTGCCAGCGCCGGACGATTCGTTCTCCGGGCCCCCGATGGCACGGGAGAGCCCGGAGAAGCACCGGATGGCGGCGGGAGGGGGGGGATGTCCCCCCCCGCCGCCTGTAAGAACGATCTAGCGGCGGAATCGCCGCTATGATCGTTCTTACGTTGTGCAGAATCGCCGGCAGGAGAGAAGGATATCTGAATGATGCCTCTAGCTGCAGGCATCATTCAGATATCCACCCGCAAAGCCCAGGACGTCACATGACGTCCTCCTGGATCGAGGAGGGGTTCCTGCCGCCGTCATTTCACAATGACGCGGTAAGGAAGTGGTTAACTCAGGCACTTTTGATCAAAGAATGCACTTCTGGTCAGAGAGTCCACATGTGAAGCCACCATCAACTGGGAGCCAGCTCCTCTGGGAGCTTGTACAGCCACTTTATACTCACCTGTGAAGACCTGTGAACAAACACACACCTGTGAACAATTAAACCCTCCCCTTAATTAGCAGAAAGGAAAAAGAAAAAAAGCTGTTTAAAAAGTGTCAGAGAAAAAGAGGGGAACAAATCTGCACGCAGAAGCAGATGATAGCAAACTCCTGGTTTTTAACTCAGGCACTTTTGATCAAAGAATGCACTTCTGGTCAGAGAGTCCACATGTCAAGCCACCATCAACTGGGAGCCATCTGATTGCAGTTTAGGAGTTAACCACTAGGGGGCACTGTAGGGGTTAAGTGTGACCTCATATGTGTTTCTGACTGTAGGGGGACAGGGCTGGAAGTGTGATGTCATTGATCGTCTTTCCCTATATCAGGGAACACACGATCAATGACACTGCCACAGTGAAGAACAGGGAAGGTGTGTTTACACACACCTCTCCCCATTCTTCAGCTCCGGTGACCGATCACGGAGCTTAGGCCCGGGTCGCGAGTGCTTGCCCAGGTTCTCCGAGCAGGCCCTACTTTAGGAGAGTATGACCGGGCTCTCAATAGAGCCGGTTCACACATTTCCGGGGGCGGACACGGAGTTCACAGCAGAAGAGTCCTGTGCGTCTTTGGCCGTGTACAGACGACCAAACATGTACGATGAAAGCGGTCCGCCGGACCGTTTTCACCGTACATGTCTGCCCGGGGATTTCTGTATGGTGGCTGTACTCACCATCATACAGAAATCCGCGCGTAAACAATACGCGGGGCGTGGCCGCGCCGTCGCCGCGACGATGACGCGGCGACGTGGGCGACCCTGCCAATTCAATGCTTCCACGCATGCGTGGAAGTCATTCGACGCATGCGAGGGATGGCGGGTGCTCGGACATGTACGGTAGGTCTGTACAGACGACCGAACATGTCCGAGCGGACAGGATTCCAGCGGGCTGTTTTAAAACAAGTCCAGAAATATTTGCCCGCTGGAAAAAGGCCCGGCGGGCAAATGTATGCTGGAATCCTGTCCGCTCAGGCCTACACACGACCGAACATGTCTGCTGAAACTGGTCCGCGGACCAGTTTCAGCAGACATGTTCGGTCGTGTGTACGGGGCCTTTGGCTCCATTTCAGGTCCGAATTCAGCCAAAACAGTCTAGTCCATTGAGCCAGGCACATATTTTCACACGTGTTTTACCATGGTCTTTGCACATTTTTTTCACAAGACACTCGTAGCGAAATTGCACCGCATTTGGGGTGCTATTAAGAATGAATGGTACCCAAATGCGCGTTGTACATTTTTCTGTAATTTTAGCTCAATTTCGAAATGCGGACAATATCATGCCTCTTCTGCGAAAATTTCGAAACCACTCAGATGAGAACAGGGCCTAACAAACAAAGTAAACGGAAGTAAAAAAAGTTTGCATAAGAAGGAAAACTGTAATTAGTATATAAGGAGAGTGTGAGTAAATTAGGGCTAATTTTAAATACAACAGTGCTACTATAGTGAAAATATATAAGAAAACTAGGGCTATTACTGATCAAAATTTTGGTGTTCGATTAATTGTTTTTTTTTTAATCGATTAATCGACTAATTTCGATTAATTATAACGCACATACAGATCCAACTACTTTTAGCTGATCTCCTTGCAGGCTGATTCCCAGTGCAGCTACCAACCACTGGAAAAAATGGATAGCAGGATACAAAAAACACACAAAGGCAGCTCTAGATGGGAATAGCATTAAAACTTTTAGGCCCCATACACACGGGAGGATTTATCCGTGGATACGGTCCAGCGGACCGTTTCCACGGATAAATCCTCTCGAGGATTTCCGCGGATTTCTATGCGATGGAGTGTACTCACCATCGCATTGAAATCCGCGCCGAAATCCTCTGGCGATGACGTGTCGCGCCGTCGCCGCGATTATGACGCGGCGACGTGCGCGACGCTGTCATATAAGGAATTCCACGCATGCGTCGAATCATTACGACGCATGCGGGGGATCCCTTCGGACGGATGGATCCGGTGAGTCTATACAGACCAGCGGATCCATCCGTTGGGATGGATTCCAGCAGATAGATTTGTTTGGCATGTCAGCAAATATTCGATCTGCTGGAATCCATCCCAGGGGAGAAATATCCGCGGAAACAGATCCACTGGAGTGTACACACCATAGGATCTATCCGCTGAAACCCATTTGCTGGGATTTTTCAGCGGATGGATTCTATCGTGTGTATGGGGCCTTATAGTCTTCAAGTAGGTAACAAAATAAATATTGCACTGGAGATAAAGTCGATGTAGCTACATAAACTGTAAAAATGGTGCGAGTAATACCAAACGGTAGCAAAAGCAGTAATAAAAATCTGTAGCTAAGTATGATACTGGTATAAAAATGTGTACAACGATACCACTGCTGAATCCAGATGAGGAGAGTTTAACATCAGTCCGTCGGCATGTAGATGTCCCGTGAAGGGAACTATTACAACTACCAGTGGATGGCTGTAGAATCCCAGATTGATAGAGGGAAGTGTAACAGCCCTTGCGTGTGGCAGATAGTAAGGTCCCGCCGGCATGCAGATATGAAGGCACAGCAAAGGAGCCCTTCAGATGGACAGGGCAAGCCCCGCCAGTGTCCGTGACATCACCGGATCTCCGACGGAACTCCCTGAAGGCCCGGAAGCCGGTGGAGAGGTGAGTACCAATCAAAATAATTTTGATCGATCAAAAAAATTTAAGATTAATCGATGAATTAATAGTTAATTTCCACAGCCTTAAAGAAAACATATAGGGCCAGATTCTTGTAGATCAGCGTATCTACGAGCAGGGCGTAGCATATGCCATTAACACTACGCCGCCGCAACTTACTGGAGCAAGTGCCGTATTCTCCAAGCACTTGCTCCGTAATTTGCGGCGGCGTAGTCTAAATGGCCCGGCGTATCCCTGCGTAAATCAAAGGGGGCGGCTTGTATTTAAATTAAGCGTGCCCCCGTGCCGAACGAACTGCACATGCGCCGGCCTTAAACGTAGGCCACTGCGCATGCTCCGTAGTATGCCGCAAATACATTGGTTGCGACGTGAACATAATTAACGCACAGCCCTATTCGCGACGAGTTACGTAAACGACGGAAAAACCCGACGCTGTCCCGACGGCCATACTTAACATGGCATACGGCGGACTGACGTAAGGTTATCCCTCATATAGCAGGGGTAACCTTACGCTTACGGAAACGACGTAAACTACGGCGAAGCGGTGCAAAAACGTTAGAGAATCAGCGTATTCGGCACATTTGCATATGCGATGCTGAAATCGACGTAAAAGCCACCTAGCGGCTAGCGTAGTATTGCATTTAGGATCCGACGGTGTAAGTGACTTACACCAGTCGGATCCTAGCCTAATTCTGGCGTATCTTGTTTTGAGAATACAAAACAATGATACGCCGGCGGGATTTTCGAATTACGCCAGTGTATCTGTAGATACACCGGCGTAATTCTTTTGAGAATCTGGCCCATTGTCTATACTATAATAACTATAACCACAAGTAGAGCATTAAATCTATACATCAATGCATGAAAAAATGATGTACAAATTAATAAGGGTGCTTTCACACTCACAGGTGAGGGGACTATACCCACAGCTTTCATGCGGGTTACCCGCACTTTTTAATTGAATTCTATTAGATCTGGTGTGTTTGGTGCTTTTTCTGAATGCGCACCAAAGATGCAGCATGCAGGACTTTTGGTGCGTTTCAGAAAATGCAACAAAATGCCCAATCTATTAGAAATCTATGGGGGAGCACAGGTAACCTGCATGGAAACCATGGGTACACTGTGCTGCACTTGCACTGCAGGGAAACTGCAGTAGAGCAGTGTGAAAGGGGTCTAACTCGCTCATCAGATGTAGTTAAAAATGTGTTATAAATTGACCAATCAATGTCGGCTAACATTGCTCAAAAGCCCAAAAATCCCTTGGTTCCTATGATCTTCAAAACACTCCTGTTCCTAATTAAAAATTAAAAAGGAGAAAGAGTTCAAAGCTTAAGGCTGGCCATACATTATTCAATTTTCTTGTACAACTTTCCTTTAGATTTACCAAAACCATATAATAGGAGGTCAAACCTAAACACTTTTAATTTCTATGTAATCAGGCAGGCCCTTGTACTACATAGTTGAAGGTAAATCTAAAGAAAATTGAATAAGAAAATTGTATGGTGTATGGCCAGCTTAAAACAACTTATTAAAATGACACATTAAAAATGATCTAGGGGTACTTAGAAACAGAGTGCTCAGCCCAGCAAAGTTTTGCAACAAATTATCGGATTTTTTCATTAATAAAATTGAAAGCATTTGTTAAACAATTCAGCAAAAACAAACCACCAACCTCATCCCCACCAATCAAAAAGAAAATACAAACACGCTTCAATCAACAACATTTATACTAGAGCCAATCTCCATCGATACCACTAAAAACATAATCGGAAGTCTCCGAGATAGTACATCTCCCAATGACATTGTTCCCACAAAAGTGGTGAAAGAATGTGCCGATATTTTGGCACCCGCAATCACTCACCTTATAAATCAATCATTTAAATAGCATAGTTCCGACCCCCTTAAAGCAAGGCATAATTAAACCCCTTCTAAAAAAAAAACAACTGAGACCCAAAAGACCCAAACAACTGGCGACCTCTAACCTCCCTCAACATCATTAACAAGGTTATTGAAAAAGCAGTAGTACAACAACTACAAGACCATTTAGACACCCACAAACTTCTGGACCCACTACAATCGGGCTTTCGTCCAGGACATGGGACGGAAACTGCACTCTCGAAGCAGCAGACGACTGAGAATCTTGTCTCCTGATCTTGCTGGACCTTAGCGCCGCCTTTGATACAGTAGACCACAAACTGTTGCTAACTCGCCTCACAAAAGGTAGCTGGAGTGGCAGACTCGGATCTACCATGGTTTTCATCATTCCTAGAAAAATCGATCCCAGATAGTGAAACTAGGACCTTTCACATCTGAATCACGTAGCGTGTCTTGCGGAGACGCCCAGGGATCTCACCTATCGCCTGTGCTATTCAACATTTACCTCTGCCCACTCCTAAAAATTATTAGTAATCAAGACCTTCTCTATCACTCCTATGCGGACGACATGCAACTTTATTTTTGTATCAGCGACAAAAAGAACCAATACCCCATATTAGAACAATGCCTCACTCAGATAGACATCTGGATGACGGAGAGTCACCTCAAACTCAATGGAGCAAAAACAGAACTCCTTCAACTCCATGCAAACCGAAGGAAACTGGCCAGGACTACCTGGACACCACCACCCATTCTGGGACAAACCATCACCCCAAGCACCAAAGTCAAAAGTCTCGGAGCCATTTTTGACTCGGACATGACAATGGATGCACAAATAGGATCAGTAGTCAGCGGATCCCACCATCTTCTACGTTTTCTACAAAGAGTTGTTCCCTTGATCCCGAAAGAAGACACAGCAGTAGTGGTAGGGACAATCATTAACTCTAGGTTAGATTATGCAAATTCCCTCTACCTCGGACTCCCAAAATACCAGCTGGCCCTACTCCAAGTCGTCCAGAACACGGCGGCACAACTGGTAACAGGGAAAAAACCCTGGTAACCAATCACCCTGTCCCTGAGATCCCTCCATTGGCCCTCCATTCTGCTGCTGTCCCCCTCCGTGCTGTCAACTTTTTCCATGCTGCCGCAGTGTCGCCGTCATGCCCCCCTCCGTCTGCTGTGTCCCCCCATGCTGCCGTCATGTCCCCCTCCGCCCTGCCGCCGTGTGTCCCCCTCCGTCCTGTCGCCGTGTGTCCCCCCTCCGTCCTGTCGCCGTGTGTCCCCCCTCCGTCCTGCCGCCGTGTGTCCCCCCTCCGTCCTGCCGCCGTGTGTCCCCCCTCCGTCCTGCCGCCGTGTGTCCCCCCTCCATCCTGTCGCCGTGTGTCCCCCCTCCGTCCTGCCGCCGTGTGTCCCCCCTCCATCCTGCCGCCGTGTGTCCCCCCTCCGTGCTGCCGCCGTGTGTCCCCCCTCCGTGCTGCCTCCGTCATGCCCCCCTCCTTGCTGCGGCCGTGTCCCCCCTTGATCGGTCAGGATGGAGAGTGGCGGAATGTACAGAGTGAGTGATCACTCACTCTATACATTCACATAACTGAAACATTGTAACCTCCTGTGATTACGATATTTCAGTTTATGAATGAAAAGAAGCCGCTGGCTTCTCTCCTTTCATTTTCAGCGCAGCTGAGTCTGCTGAGAAAGGGACTGGGGAATTTGTGTCCCTAGTCCCTTTCCCTGTCTCAGAGGGGAGATGTCAGAGGTCTGTTAGGACCCCTGATATCTCACCAAAGACCCCCCCCCCCCCAACAGGGCTGATATAAAAAAAAAAAGGAATTGCAATAAAAAAATTCGTTGTAAAAAATAAAAATGTCAATAAAAAACACACTGACAATGTACATTTCCCCCCACCCCCCTTAAAAAAAAATTAAAGCATTGTAAAAAAAAAAAAAAAACTACTGACACATGAGATTTAAAAAAAAGTATCGGTATTGGCGAGTACTCGTACTCGTACTTGTACTCGGTCCTAAAAAAGTGGTATCGGGACAACCCTATTAAAAACGATGTTGCCCACACACCATCGTTTTTAAAAAATGATGAACAAAGCGCGGTGACATACAACACGTACGACGGCACTCTAAAGGGGAAGTTCTATTCGCCTTTGGGCTGCTTTTAGCTGATTCCTTGTTAGTAAAAGACGATTTGCGCTTTTTTTTCTGTTACAGCGTGATGAATGTGCTTACTCCATTATGAATGATAGTTTTACCTGAACGAGCGCTCCCATCTCATAACTCGCTTCTGGGCATGCGCGGGTTTAAAACGTCATTTTAGCCCACACACGATCATTTTTTACAACCCGAAAAACAAAATTTTAAAAAACGACTTTAAAAAATGCAGCATATTCGATTTTTTTTTGGCGTTTTTCAGAAGCCGAAAAACAATGTGAAGCCCACACACAATGATTTTAAATGACGTTTTTAAAAACGTAGTTTTTTTTATGCCAAAAAACGACCGTGTGTACGCGGCATCAGAGTTAAACAGAGGGAAAATGGAAGCCAAACGCCTTGAGGTGATTCAGTTCACATTTGTAGCGCTATATAAGTTATTCACTCACTCACTCAGCACTAAGGCTAGGTTTACATATGTGCGGGTCAGGAAGGTGCGCATAAATCACATGAGTTCCCGACCTGCAGGCAAAATGTGCTGTTCCTTGGCAGATGTGTGGGCGTGCAATTAAATTCAAATAGAACCCCCACTCATCAGAGAAATACCCACTGATTTTTGTGCGGCGCTTGGGGAATTATTTTCTCACGCTTCATTTGAATGATCTGCTGTACCCGCAATGTGCAAGTTGTAATCAAATGTATATAAATGTGAACCTAGGCTTATGATCTGGTAGCTAAGAAATAATCAAGCACCACACCAATGCACTTCCTGCAGTGGTGTAGCGTGGGGGGGGGCGAGGGGGAGCTAGGCCCCGGCGCAACATACATCTAAATTTTATTTTCTGTGACCCCCACGCTCCGGCCGCCATGTTAATTCTTAAGCTGGCGCCCTGTGATTAGGCGAAAGGGGTCATGTGCGGCAGGTGGGGCTGGCCTATCCTCAATCGCAGGGGAGCGGGGCTGGTCTTCACTGTGGCTGCGGTCTTCTCCTCTGAGTCCTCTTCTCTCCTCTCCAGCCCGGGTCGCCATGTCTCCGTCACGACAGGCAGTCTGTGGCCGCCACCGCCGCCTCCTTCTCCTCCTCTTCTCCGACCCGAGTCACCAAAGACCGATCATGTCCCCCTCGGGACAGGCAGCCTGTGGCCGCTGTGAAGTGTCTTCTCCTCCTCTCCTCACTCTTCCTCCTCTCTGGCCCGGGTCACCGATCATGTCCCTGTCGGGGACAGGCAGTCTGGCAGTGTGACAGGCAGCGGCGCAGAGGCAGCGTAGATGTAAGGAAAAAAAAGGTAAGAGACTCACTCAGCCCAGGGGGAAGTAGATATGGTCTGGGGAGAGGGAGCAGCCAGAAAGTCAGTGCATAGTGTACTGTGTGTAGTGTATTGTGTATAGTGTATTGTGTGTAGTGTATAGTGTATTTGTCTGTGGGTATGTAAGAGCTTACCTTGGTTGGAGTCCATAATGCAGAGTTGTATGCTCACCCTTGCAAATACACATAGCCCACGGTAACAAAGTAAGAAGCTACCTGGGCTGTGAGTCTGTGCACGGGGGCTTGACAGGGATTTGCCAAAGGATAGTCAAAGTTAAGCCGTGGTCAGGGATTCCAGAATTCAGAATAAACGATAAACATAGCCAGGGTCAGAAGCCGGAGTCAGTCTTGTAGCTGAAACAAAACACAGGAATACAGGAACACAGGAACCTTAGGCGATGACAGGACAGAACAAAGAACTGACAAATCCCGCAGGGATAAGCAATTAGCGGACCTCCAGATGTTGCCAAACTACAAGTCCCATGAGGCATAGCGAGACTCTGACACCCAGAGGCAAAGGCATGATGGGACTTGTAGTTTGGCAACAGCTGGAGGTCCGCTAATTGCTTATCCCCGCTTTAGAGTGAGGCAGTGTTTTATACCCTAGCTGATTGGGTAACCTGCCTCAGCTGGACCAGGAGAGACAGGTGCAGATTGCAAGGAGATCCAGAGAAAGGTGATCAGCACATCAATCAGAACCAGGCTTAGATGGAAAGCAAGCAGAATACCAAACTGAGGAGTGTCTCAGAAGTAAAGAAGTGAAGCAGCAACAGAGAGGTCCCAGGTTCAATACCACCCAGAGCCACTTGGGGCACGACCACGCCTAACTGTCTGCTTGGCGCGGTAAGAACCTTGACAGGGTAGCAGTAAGTATATTGTGTAGTCTACAGAGTATTGTTCTGTGGGCAGAGTATTGTGTAGCGGTCAGTATGTAGTGTCTGTGGGTAGTGTATAGTGTATTGTGTAGTGGTCAGTATAGCAATCAGGTAGGTTAGTATGGTGTGTAGTCGTCAGTGTGTAGTGGATTGTGTAGTGGTCAGTGTCAGTGGCGGCTGGTGCTCCATTTTTTTGGGGGGGCGCAAACAATACCACAACCAACCCCCCCCCCCCCCCGATCACTCGCCCGCAATAGGGCCTACAGACAGATAGATAGATAGATAGATAGATAGATAGATAGATAGACAGATATACATGCATATAGATAGATAAAGACATGTAGATGGAAAAATAGATAACCAGAAATGCAGATAGATAGATAGATAGATAGATAGATAGATAGATAGATAGATAGATAGATAGATAGATAGATAGATAGATAGATATGTAGATAACTAGAGAGACATACACATAGATAGATAGATAGATAGATAGATAGATAGATAGATAGATAGATAGATAGATAGATAGATAGATAGATAGATAGATAGATAGATAGACATACATGTAGATAGATAGATAGATAGATAGACAGACATGTAGATAGATAGATAGATAGATAGACAGACATGTAGATAGATAGATAGATAGATAGATAGATAGATAGATAGATAGATAGATAGATAACTAGAGAGACAGACATGTAGATAGATAGATAGATAGATAGATAGATAGATAGATAGATAGATAGATAGATAGATAGATAGATAGATAGATAGATAGACATACATGTAGATAGACAGACATGTAGATAGATAGACATGTAGATAGATAGACATGTAGATAGATAGATAGATAGATAGATAAACAGACATGTAGAAAGATAGGAAGATCAATAGACATGTAGATATATAAATAGACAGAAATGCAGATAGATAGACATGTAGATAGATAGATAGACAGACATGTAGTTAGAGAGACATACATGTAGATAGATAGATAGATAGATAGATAGATAGATAGATAGATAGATAGATAGATAGATAGATAGATAGATAGATAGATAGATAGATAGATAGATAGATAGATAGATAGATAGATAGACAGATATGTAGATAAATAGATAGATAGATAGATAGATAGATAGATAGATAGATAGATAGATAGATAGATAGATAGATAGATTGGTAGATAGATAGATAGATAGATAGATAGATAGATAGATAGATAGATAGATAGATAGATAGATAGATAGATAGATAGATAGATAGATAGATAGATAGATAAACAGACATGTAGAAAGATAGGAAGATCAATAGACATGTAGATATATAAATAGACAGAAATGCAGATAGATAGACATGTAGATAGATAGATAGATAGATAGATAGATAGATAGATAGATAGATAGATAGATAGATAGATAGACAGACATGTAGATAGATAGATAGACCAAGAGAGATGTATCACTGTCCTTCCCCAGGGATTTAGTAATGAATAAGAGAAGTATTAGATCAGTCCCCCATGGCCCCCCTTCTCTCCCCTCTCCTGCCTGACACATGTCTCTCTGACACAGCAGCACACTGTCGGGTGAATGGCTGATTTTAGGGCAGAGTTGATTCCCGGGACACAGAAGCAGATCTCCCTCCTGCAGTCCGATCATCACAGATCACAGTACAAGATGCTGCTGTATGGCACTGACAGGATAACACACGCTCTGCTCTGCTCAGATCAGATCACAGTACCTCCACCACCCCGCATACCAACCCCCACACTCTCCACTGCACATGATCCTCACCCTTTCCTCTTGCTATGTCACCATTTCATTTATCACTGCACTGATTCCTACGACTGTGATGCACCCTTCTGTATTCAACAAACAGGGACACTTTTGGTAATTACTGAGCCTGCTTCTGTACCTGTAGAACGGCTGGCTCACGGAGATGTGTGGCTCACGGGGATGCGTCATTCTGAGATGCAGAGTGCCGACGTCACTTCCTGATGTCGGCACTATGCACAGAAATATACTGGGTGCAGTGCACGCGCCCGGCCACAATATACACAATACACAATACGCCGGAAGCTGTGGCGCGATCGGCTCCGCCACAAATGCATTTTTTTCCTGCCAATGTAGCGCCTCGTCTGCAATCTTGTGATTGCACAGACGTGGCGCTACTCGTACCGAACTGCACCCGGCGCCCGGCGCCTGACACAGTGCACATAAGGACCTTTTTTTTGCATTTTTTTTTTTAAAGGGACATGTTTAAAAAAATTTTTTTTTTTTTTTTTTTTTTTTTTTTTATCATAATGTTTTAACTGACTTGGGGAGGGGGGGGGGGGGGCGGCGCCCGGGCGCCCCCTATGGACGGGCCGCCACTGGTCAGTGTGTAGAGTAGCGTAGTGGTCAGTGTGTAGTGTGTAGTGGATTGTATAGTGTAGTGGTCAGTGTGTGGTGTGGATTGTATAGTGTTGTGGTTAGTGTGGTGTGTAGTGTAGTGGATTGTATAGAAATGGGAATTCTTCAATAAGACCGTTTATGAACTCACTACAAAGTATATTCCCATAGGCAATACGTTTAAAAGGCTAAAAATAAAACCTATGTGGCTCACGGTCAAGGTTAAAAAAGCTATAAACAATAAGAAAATAGCTTTTAAAAAATATAAAAATGAAGGAACACTAGTGTTGTTTAAATGTTACAAAGAATATAACAAGATATGTAAAAAGGAAATCAAGGATGCAAAAATTCAAAACGAACTACAGATTGCAAAAGATAGTAGGACAAACCCCAAAAAATTCTTTAAATATATTAAAGCGGGGGTTCACCCTATAAAATAAAAAATATTTTTTTTTATTTTTTTTTTCTTCTAGCCTAAAATTCGGCATTGTAGCGCGAGCTACAGTATGCCGGTCTTAATTTTTTTATCGCCGTACTCACTGTTATATCGTACATCGTAGATTCTGACTGCCCACGGGGAATGGGCGTTCCAATCCAGACGGAAGGTGATTGACGGCCGGCTCTGGCGCGTCACGCTTCTCCGGAAATAGCCGAAATAGGCTTGGCTCTTCACGGCGCCTGCGCATAGTCTGTGCGCAGGCGCCGTGAAGAGCCGAGACCTACTCCGGCTGTCTTCGGGGAGCGTGACGTGCCAGAGCCGGCCGTCAATCACCCTCCCTCTTGAAAGGAACGCCCATTCCCCGCGGGCAGTCAGAATCTACTATGTACGATATAACAGTGAGTACGGGGATAAAAAAATTAAGACCGGCATACTGTCGCGGTACAATGCCGAATTTAATGCTGAAATGTTGTTCTGCAGGGTGAACCACCGCTTTAATAGTAAAAAGGTGAAGTCTGAGCATGTAGGCCCCTTACAAAATAATCTAGAGTGGGTGACTGAGGACAAAGAGAAGGCAAATTTATTAAATGCTTTCTTCAGCTCTGTGTATACAAAGGAGCATGGGGGAGGGGCTCATGTCCAAAATGGGGGTGGGAGTGACACAGCCCCAAATCCACAATGGCTCAAAAGTGATATGGTCCAGAAATATTTAGACAGAATAAAGGAGGATAAAGCACCTGGACCAGATGGCATCCACCCACGGATCCTAAAAGAATTGAGCTCTGTAATTTCAAAGCCACTGTATCTAATATTTAGGGGCTCATTAATGAAAGGGAATAGTACCACTGGATTGGCGCAGGGCCAATGTGGTGCCCATATTTAAAAAGGGAACAAAGTCTTTACCAAGTAACTATAGACCTTTTAGTTTAACTTCTATAGCTGGGAAGATACTGGAACGTTTAATAAAAGACCACATGGATGAGTTCTTGCTGGAAAAAAAACGATTTAAGCAGCAGACAGCATGGATTCATGAAAGACAGAAGTTGTCAGACAAACCTGATTTCCTTTTATGAAGAGGTAAGTAAAACCCTGGACAGAGGAGTGGCTGTGGACGTGGTATACTGGGATTTTGCAAAAGCGTTCGATACAGTTCCGCACACACGGCTCATGTGTAAGGTAAGGTCTACAGGATTGGATATATCAGTTTGTAAATGGATAGAAAACTGGCTGAAAGACAGAATTCAGAGAGTCGTGGTTAATGATTCTTACTCTGAATGGTCCAAGGTTATCAGTGGTGTACCCCAAGGTTCAGTGCTGGGACCCTTACTTTTTAATATCTTTATAAATGATATTGGGTCTAAGATCAAATGTAACATTTCTGTCTTTGCAGATGACACCAAGCTATGCAGTGGAATAACGTCCTTGCAGGATGTCTCCAATTTACAAGCCGACCTCAATGCTCTGTCTAATTGGGCGACTATAGAAAAATGAGGAACGAAAACTGGATAGTCGCACTCCAAAATAACTTAAAAAAGTTGTCTTTAATATTCAACTGTACACACACAGTCACTGCAACCAACAGAATACAGGATAGCCGACGCGTTTCGCACTTACAGCTAGTGCTTAATCATGGCTAAAGAGGGGTTCACAGCACAATAGAATTTATACAAAAGATCATACAAACATGTGACTATAATCAACCTATGGCAGCACAAAATTAATTAATTAATAAATTAATCAAATCAATCAGCTAAAAGGATGAAACACTCCCTCAAATTAACACAATTAAATAAAAACACCTGTGTGTGTCTAAGCACACACGTTTATCCCAAAATTAACCCCACAACTTGTGCATATTTCAGGCTTTATAACGATAAATATAAACTTATACAAGAGCACCCGTGTTAGGTGCAGCAAATCATGTGTCCTAAGTCATTGCTATGAATGGGTGTGAAGTGCCTGACAGGCTCTTGTATAGAATGTAACCTACGATGAGTGATATAAGTGAAACTGATTATTTTAATGTGAACCGTGCCTGTGCTTGAAAAAATACACAAATGTAATCTGTGCAAAACATGTAGAAAAAGTATATATATATATATATAAAAAAAAAAAAAGTAATAAGTAAGTAAATGAGTGAATGACTGGACAGGCGAGTAAAAGGTGGACCTATAAAGCATGCCAGTCAATTAAAGTGTACGTATACACAATGTGCAGTGCTCCTAATATATAGTACAAATATTTTAAGTGTATATGCATATTGATAAACACATGATTTAATAAGCTTACAGCCCTGAAGTGAAGGAAAAAAGTGCATGTGCAATCGTGTGTGACTGTGACATAACCAAAGAACGAAGAGGAATGAACCCCACAATACATGGAAGTTCTGTTGTAATGCAACGTAAAAAGATATATATATATGAATAAAAAACATTTTTGGCTATGGTTGTAACGCACATATAGATCATGATCGTGCGTGAAAGTCTGTTGTCAGGCGCTGTAAAAATTTAATTAAGCTCAACTCTAATATTCTTCAGTATGTGTAAAGTGTAGAGCCGACAATCCGATGTATAATCTATAATTTAATTAAAAATAAATGGGTGTATAAGATGACATAAAGATCAAAATTGGCACGTCACCACTCTATGCTGAGACAGAAGAACCAGTCTCCTGATGCGAGCACCAAAGACTGGCCAGTGTGAATATCCGTTGAAACATAGAGAAAAAGGGGGGCTGCCACATGGACAGATAACCAGGCGTGTCTATATGTGTGTTTATCAAAAAAAAAAAAATCAAAAATACATAAAAATAGAAAGAAACTGGTCTAACATGCATGCTAGAACTGAGGGAGTTGGTGATGCCATGATTAAGCACTAGCTGTAAGTGCAAAACGCGTCGGCTATCCTGTATTCTGTTGGTTGCAGTGACTGTGTGTGTACAGTTGAATATTAAAGACAACTTTTTTAAGTTATTTTGGAGTGCGGCTATCCAGTTTTCGTTCCTCATTTTTCTATTACCACAAGCACCGCCAGCACCTTGGTAGTTCAACCGCCCTTGATTGCTCACGGGGCTCACCTGGAGCGGTGAGAAAATCTCTGTCTAATTGGGCGACTATGTGGCAGATGAGGTTTAATGTTGATAAATGTAAAGTTATGCACTTGGGGGCTAAGAATATGCATGCATCATACATGCTAGGGGGAGTACAACTGGGGGGATCTGTAGTGGAGAAGGATCTGGGGGTTTTAGTTGATCATAAGCTCAATAATTGCATGCAATGCCAAGCAGCGGTTTCCAAAGCGAGCAAAGTCCTTTCTTGTATTAAGAGAGGTATGGACTCCAGAGACAGAGATATAATTTTGCCCCTGTTCAAATCATTAGTAAGACCTCATCTGGAATATGCAGTTCAGTTTTGGGCACCAGTTCTCAAAAAGGATATCGAAGAACTGGAGAATGTGCAGAGAAGGGCAACCAAACTGATTAGAGGCATGGAGGAGCTCAGCTATGAGAAAATATTAGAGGAACTGAATTTATTCACTCTTGAGAAGAGGAGAATAAGGGGGGATACGATCAACATGTACAAATATATAAGGGGTCCATATAGTGAGCTTGGTGTTGAGTTATTCACTTTACGGTCAACACTGAAGACAAGGGGGCACTCTTTACGTCTAGAGGAAAAGATATTTCATCTCCAAATACAGAAAGGTTTCTTCACAGTAAGAGCTGTGAAAATGTGGAACAGACTCCCTCCAGTGGTTCTGGCCAGCTCAGTAGATTGCTTTAAGAAAAGCCTGGATTCTTTCCTAAATGTCAATGTTAAAATCAACCAACAATAACAGAAGTTGACCAAAGGGTGGCGGTAAAGAGCAGAAAAGGGCTGGAAAAACATGTGATTTTGAGAAAGTTTGTTGAAAAAGTCCTGCCATGTGTATGCATACCAAGTTCATGGCCAACGCCCTTCAAACAAAAATCCACGGAAAAGTTTGTTTGAAGTGTGACCGTGTGTATGAGGCTTTATTTGGAGAAAAGGATGAACTTCTCTATTATTTTAATAAAGGTGAAAGAGAGAACCAGGTTTTCACAAAATAAAAAGTTGATCGTCTGAAAATGCAGATATTTTGCTTGCCTGAATAAAGACCCAAAATATACATTTTGAAGAGAACCAGTCGCCAATTGACATTTGTAGAGATCGAAATTTCCACACCCCCAAAGTGTTCTAATAATGAAGTCCACCTTCTTAGAATATAAATCGTATCTCTTGTCTGAAGGGATGATAACACATAACACATTCCTAGATTTATCAATTAACAAACTTGCTGTCAGAATTACATCAAAAGGACTGTGTCACTACCCCATAAATTCCTGGCCTCATCTTAACTTGTAAATCTACCTAGTCAATCATCTTCAACACTTTGTAGGCTTTGTATTCGGGGCAAATGCAGCTGCTCCCCCTCCTCAGTTGTGATATTACCTATTATCCTGACAGCTGATGGGTAAGCCTTGCATAGTCTGTAAAGGCCCACTCACACTTGCCCACACACTAAACTGGAGCAGTTAGGTGTGCTAGCAGCAGTTCGTTTTGGGCTACAGTGATATGCCAGGGAGCAGTGTGATACTTGTTTAACTGCCTCACACAGTTCCCTTTTTTTCTTGGTATTTCTTGGTATTCCAGAGCTCAAGCAGGTAACATGTCAACCTCTGTGAAGGCCATCTAACCTGACACTGGACTGCCCTCAAGGTCACTATCTAATATGCACACATACATGTACTAGAGACAGTTTACATAGTAGCTAATTAATCTACCAGTATGTCTTTGACATGTGGGAGGAAACCAAAGTACCCAGGGGAAACCCACACAATCACAAGGAAAACATGCAATCTCCATGCAGATAGCATTCTGGGTGGGAGCTAAACCATGGACCCCAATGCTGCAAGACAGAAGGGCTAACCACTAAACTAATGGGATGTCCAGAGTAAAGATTCAGAGTCTTACAAAGGCTTATTTTTAACTGATTCTCTTTAACACCTTCCCACCCGGCCTTTAGTAGAATTACAGAAAGTGCCACTCGCGCGGCTGTAGGTCCATGCATCGGCGCTATCTGTCAATGACTGTGTCCACGGGACACAGCTGATAACTGATCTGTGTACCGGCTCACTGCCAGTACCATGTGACCGCCATGACCAATCACAGCAGGTCACATGAGAGTTGTACACAATGGTTGTTTTTCTTTCATGTCATCTATTATGTATAGTTACCGTATTTATCGGGGTATAGTGTGCTCCCGCATATAGCGCGCACCCCTAAAGTTGCCCCGAATTCCTGTGAAAAAAAGTTTTTTTGTACTTACAGTTTTGGTGTCTTGCGCGGCGTCCATCGGCAGCCTCGTCGGGTCCGGCGTCCATCTGCGGCTTCAGGTGTCCTCTTCGTCGGGTCCGGCGTCCTTCTGCGGCGTCCTCGCGTCCTCCCCGCTCGTTTCCCGCTCCGAGTTTGAATACTGTGCCGACATATACAGAGCGCAGTACACTCGTGTATCGTCGGGCAGGCTCGGCAACTCTCGCGCTGACGTCCTGTACATCCAGGACGTCAGCGCGAGAGGACCCGAGACTGCCCGACAATACACAAGTGTACTGCGCTCGGTATATGTCGGCGCAGTATTCAAACTTGGCGCGGGAAAGCGTGTATCGGCGTATACCGCGCACCCACGATTTTGCCCTGATTTTCAGGGCAAAAAAGTGTGCGGTATACGCCGATAAATACGGTATGTTGCTATAAAACAGAGGAGATAAGGGCGCTCTGTTGGAGGGGGATAGCTGGTCAGAGGGATGATAGTGATGAGAGCAGAATACAGGCTTCCCTGCTGCCTTCTCTCTCCAACACGTATGAGAACGCTTTACAGCTGCCGGACGGCTCTACACTGCTCTCTACCACCATGCTGAGGATGAACACATGCCACAGATGAGGACTCCTGATTTTAACATGTTTTTAACAATCAACGATATTGTAAGTGCTTTAAACCCTTTGTGCACTTTATTAAATTTTGCATACGGCACGGCACATTTCTTTTCCTTTTTTTATAGTTATGTTGCTAACTGTGATTGGTCAATTTGATCACATGGTACAGACAGGGCCCATCACAGCCTATCTGTACCATGTGATTAGCTGTGATCAAACACAGCTTATTACAAACTGAATAAACCAGTTTAATTCCGTAAAATGCTTGCTTATAGCATTGAAATTCACTGCTATAAGCAAACATAATGTGTAAAAAAAAAATCATGATCACTTTTCCAGAATAGTACACAGTAGTTCCACACACACACACACACACACAACCCCCACCCTCCCCTTCCCAAATCTAAAAATGCTTTTTAGAAAATGACAAGGTGTAATACTTACCTTATTTCTTGTTCCAGAAGGCTCCCAAGTCCTCTTCTATAAGATGTTTCAGGCCAAAGTTGCACAATGATGTCATAGGGTGAAATTAAATGCCATTAGCCCTGGATTGTCTATGAGGATTGGAAAGGATTGCTAAATGTCCAGAGTGGAGGAGAGCCCCAGGGCCTACCAGAGTGAGGAAGAGGTAAGTATTACATCATTAATACGTTAATACGCATTTAACCCTTGCAGAGAGGGGTGGTTCAGCTGCAAGAGTAGTTCTAATCCCGAGAGTTGAGTTTTAAGGTCTTTGTTTTTTAATGGTTCATAGCATCTTATATCTAATCCATGAACTGCCCAGTTATTGTCAAAGAAAAACATCTGGTATCAGGCTCAGACTAGAAATCTGGCATCTTTAGCATTAGAAATCAGGCTGGATTTGCCTCTGTAGGCCTTTGGGATGTTTTCCTTCTCAGTGGGTCACTTGGTGCAATAATCAGACAGGTGATTAGTAATCAAACAAATGCACTGTAATGCAGCCTTCTAAAAAGTACTATTGATATAGAAGAAAATTATGTGCTTTAGTTCAATTTAAATGATTGCTTCATTTTGCCTGTGAGCGGAATTTTTGAAATACAGAAGAAAAAATTGCAGTAATATAAAGAAAATAATGATCATTATTTCAAGAATACCTAATGACAGTGGTTTAAATGTACTTATTTATTAGTGTAGTGCAATCAGTGGAGCTATTCTGTGAAGCTGGATGGGACCCAAGCTACAACACACCCAGCACACTGGAGTACAAAATAGGCAGTCTATGCAAATTACTACTTTGGAAGGATTCTGATAACTCAAGATTTGGTTAAAACGACAGACAAAAATCGAGATTAACATATGTTAGAAAAGCTGTTCTTTAGCCTATAGCCTATGAACATTCTACTTGAGCATTGTGATACTGCAGGCAGGTAACATAATTGTTCTATTAGGTTTGACCAAGTTTGATCAGGTAGCATCGCCTTATTGTGACCACTTACATATTGAAATGATTGTTTGCATTATTATTGAACAAACAATAGACCGCCCCTTTGATTAATTTAGTTCTTTGTTAATTTTGGCTCTGTTAAATTCTGCCATAACAACATGTTGATAGTTTAACCACTTCTGGACCACCTTCCACACATTCACTGCGGCAAGGTGGTCCGGCTGTGTGAAACGACGTTCCTGTATGTCGCTTTGTGCAGTAGCCTCTGGAGGCCTGCCGATTGGACAGAGCGGGAGCCAATCAGCGGGTTTGGCAGACGCAATGTCCACTGGCCACCCACGATCGTTCGCACGATCGCATAAAGGCGATTTGCCTTTGTAAACAAGGCAGATCGCCCATCTGACAGAGGAAAACAGAGATTTTCTGTTCCTGCCAAGTAGGAACACGGATCTCTGTGTTACCCCAGACCGAGCAATCCCCAGTTAGCAAGCACCCCCTAGGGACACACTTAACCCTTTGATTGCCCCTGGCCTTCCCGGCCAATGTCATTAGTACAGTAACAGTGTATATGTTTAACACTGATCACTGTATTAGTGTAACTGGTCCCCAAAAAAGTGTCAAAAGTGACAGTTAGGTGTCCGATTTGTCCACTGCAATGTCACAGTCCCACTAATGATGGCCACCAGTACTAGTAAAAAAAATGTAAGCAATTTAAATTCCATAACAAAATCCCATCATTTGTCGAAGCAAGAACTTTTGCGCAAACTAATCAATATACACTTATTGGAATTTTTTAACCAAAAATATGTAGCAGAATACATATTGGCCTAAATTGATGAATAAATTCGATTTTTTTTATTAGATATGTATTATAGCAGAAAGTAAAAAATATATTTATTTTTTGTTGAAAGTATTGTTGAAGTATTATGAAATACCACCAAAAGAAAGCTCTATTTGGGGAAAAAAAAAGGACATACATTTTATTTGGGTACAGTGTCGTATGACCACGCCACTGTCAGTTAAAATAATGCAGTGCCGTATCGCAAAAAAGGCCTGGTCATGAAGGGGGTAAAACTTTCTGGGGCTGAAGTAGTTAAAGAAAAAACTGCATGTGTGTAATAAAGTTCCATTAGGCAATTATCTTAATAGATTGTTCACATTTATGACTGACAGATCGTATTGTTAATGAATATTTTCATTTGATTGCAAAGTAAAATGCAGAACATTACCTTGTGCGTTGCATCATTCAATATTCAATGATAAATGAATTGCTTGTTTGCTTGTTCATATCCAGAACAATCACAAATTGCTATGTGTATGGCCACATTTAAATTTCGAGGGGCCATGATTCCCACATCAGTTTAGCATACAGTAACAGTATATTTTTTTTATTGACAATAATGAGTATCTATCTCTAGTACAACTTTTTTTTATAGTTTTGCATAGAGTGGGTAAGGGTTAGACCCTCTGTCAATGTTTTATTGCTGTCTTTGTTCCATTGTCAATGAAAAAGAAAATGGAGGATTTCATTTTTTTTTGTCTAAATTCAAAAAATGTGAATTGTCGCCAGAATTAGATATAAGATTAGTTTAGTAAAAAAACAAAAAATAATATTTTTGCTCTGAAGGGACGTCACCGTCTACATGCAGTGTAAATATCTCTTAAGAAGTGCAAGTTTAGGAGATGTTATGTTAAAAAAAAAACGTTACTACCACTTTAACATCAACAGAAACATCCGCACACATAGGACACCCAATGTTAACCATGATATAGTCTTCCAAAACAAATACAATGAAACCTCGGTCCAAAAACTTAGGCCCAGATCCACGTACCTCAGCGCATCTTTCCGTCCGGCGTAGCGTATCTCTGATACACTACGCTGCCTTAACTTACAGCGTATATTCTGTATCCTCAAAGAATTTGCGCCGTAAGTTACGGCGGCGTAGTGTAACTGTGTCTGCGTAAGGGCGCGCAATTCTAATGGATGAGATGGGGGCGTGCTTTATGTTAATACGTCTTGACCCAACGTAAATTACGTATTTTTTTAACGGCGCATGCGCCGTCCATGGGGGTATCCCAGTGCGCATGCTCCAAATTAACCCGCAACAAGCCAATGCTTTCGACGTGAACGTAATTCTACGCAAAGCCCTATTCGCTAACGACTTACGCAAACGATGTAAAATTTTCAAAATTCAACACGGGAATGACGTCCATACTTAACATAGGATACGTCTCATATAGCAGGGGTAACTTTACGCCGGAAAAAGCCTTACAGAAACGACGTAAAAAAATGCGCAGGCTGGACGTACGTTTGTGGATTGGCGTATCTAGCTAATTTGCAAACTCGACGCGGAGATCGACGGAAGCGCCACCTAGCGGCCAGCGTAAATATGCACCTTAGATCCGACGGCGTACTAAGACGTACGCCAGACGGATCTAGCCCAGCTTCAGGCGTATCTTGTTTTGTGGATACAAAACAAAGATACTACGGAGCAAACTAGAAGTTACGCGGCGTATCAATAGATACGCCGTCGTAACTTCTTTGTCGGACTGGCCCTTAATTTGTGAAACGACTGTGGTCACGAACCAAATTGGTTGCGAACCGAGGCAAATTTTCCCATGGGGTTCAATGTAAATCAGATTAATCCATTCTGAACTTTTTTTTGCTTATATATAAAATTATGAAATGTATGTACAAAAAAGGATTCTAAACATATATTACATGTGATCTTTTACATTAAGCTGACCTCTTTCATGTTTACATCTAAAATATAAATAACAATAAACTATAGTTCCTCTTTAATCCTTGTTTGAAACAATCCCAAACCCCAATTAAAATGACTAATCTAGGGGCCAGAAAACAGCACTGGTCATCCAGGAAAAGATCATCTAAGGGCATGATAAAGTTGTAGAATTCATATGAACAGTTTTTCCATGATTCCCAATTTAGTTAGACCCCCCTCATGGTAGTCAGGGGGCAGAAACCCCCATCTGAGTGGACTGGTTCTCCTAAGACTCTCATCTTGCACTGATAGCGGCTCATGTTTGTGAACCGAAGTGGAGTTCGCATACTGAAGATTTTTTTTTTTAACTTGAGTTGCTCGTGAACAGAAGCGTTCGTGAACCGAGGTATCACTGTACACCTTTGCACAGTGGTACTGACTATTATTCCAATGTTTCTCTTTTCCCTCAGTTTCTCTCCCTCCACCTTATGAACTGATTGGTAGTTCGAAGGTTCTAATGGTGCAAAATGAAAACCTGTGCCTTTATGTAACTAAAAAGCAGGCTTAATCTGCTGACTTTTGAGTAATTTTTATGCATTTTCATAAGGCACCACCTGAAGGCACAATAGGATGAAAAAGGCTGAACTATGGAATGCCCAAGAACATGTGACACATTTTGGCTTAGTTGGGTGGAGTCACAGGATACAATGCAAGTGATGTAGGAGGAGGTAATAATTATTGTAGTTTGAACCTTGAGACTTTCTGTGTAACATTATTGAATAAGAAAAATTGCAGCACAGACAATATGAGCAGGTAGAATACCAGCAGAAAACTGAACATGCCGTATATACTCGAGTATAAGCCGACCCGAGTATAAGTCAAGGTACCTAATTTTACCACAAATAACCGGGAAAAATTATTGACTCGAGTATAAGCCTAGGGTGAGAATGCAGCAACTACTGTAAGCGGAAAAGAGGGTCAACAATTCCCATTTGACCGCCTCACTGTGTCCATTGCAACCTCACTGTGCCCATCCTCACTGTGCCCATCCTCACTGTGACCAACCTCACTGTGCCCATTGCAACCTCACTGTGCCCAATCTTACTGTGCCAACCTCACTGTGCAAACCTCACTGTGCCCATTGAAACCTCACTGTGCCAACCTCACTGTGCCCATTGCAACCTCACTGTACCCGTTGCAACCTCACTGTGCCCGAGTCAGTGTACCTGAAACTGACAGGCTGCGGGTGTCCATTCATTGTTTAAAAGTCGTGGTCTTCTCCTGGTCCCTTCCGTGATAGGCGTTTCTCAGCAGACACAGTTCCACCTATCACGGACGTTCTCTCATCCTTGGACTCAGTTTCCCAGCAGACACTGTGTTCAGTGTTCCGCCAATCACGAACGTCCTCTTGTCCAAGGATGAAAAGACGTCCTTGATTGGCGGAACACTGAACACAGTGTCTGCTGGGAAACTGAGTCCGAGGATGAGAGAACGTTCGTGATGAGCGGAACTGTGTTTGCTGAGAAACGCCTATCATGGAAGGGACCAGGAGGAGACTGCGACTTTTAAACAATGGACGCCCGCAGCCTGTCAATAATTTCAGGTACACTGACTCGAGTATAAGCCGAGGGGGGTATTTTCAGCCTTAAAAAAAGGCCTGAAAAACTCAGCTTATACGCGAGTATATACGACACCTGTACATATCATTTATGATCTTGTTTATTGCTACTGTAGTCTGTCTAGTTAATGTCATTATTTCTTTTTGTGCTCATAGTTACATGTAAGTATAAACTACTGCCGAGCATTCTTATCCATCAGAAATACAATTCAAAGTAAAATGAATGAGGATTAAAGTGGTTGTAAACCCTTTTTTATTACTTCTACCTATAGGTAAGCCTAGAATAAGGCTTACCTATAGGTAGTGGAAATATCTCCTAAACGTGCACCGTTAGATATTTCACTTTTAGTCCGCCGAAAATGTTGACAGCGCATGCACTGGGAAGAAACGAAACCCTGTACCGTTTCTTCTCTAGCTTGTGCCGTTATTGTACGTATGTCACGCGGCTCCCGCGAATCACAGAGCTGGAGTCCGCTGCCCGGAAGGAAGAGGGGCGAGAAGATGGACGCATCCTACACATGGGACAGCACTGGATTATTTTGCAGGTAAGTGTCACATAATAGACTAGTATGCATACTAGCCCATTATGCTTTTAATTTGCAGGCTTTGCAGGGAGCAAAAGGGGATGTTAAACCCATCAGGGTTTACTTCCTCTTTAAGCAGATACAGCTATGTCCTTTGTATAATACATGCACTAAATGTTACTATGGTACTATAAGATTACCAACCTTATATCATTATTTTGTTCTGACTTATATGTATGAATATATCTCACAAAAATACAACTTTATAAAAAATAAAAAAAATGGTGGTGTCCTAATTTAGAAAAATGTTGGGCAGTTCTGCGATCTGGATTGGTCTGGTGATTTGATCCCAGGTTCTGATCCCTAAAGGATAAGTTTACCTTTTTTTTTAAAATAATAAAATGCACATCTTTTTGCCAATAAAGACATGTGTATTTATTTATTGGGAGTCAGGAATGCATTGCGCCCAGGATCAGCAGATTGTCAGTGCAATGCAGGTCTCTTGCAGACTCTGGGCCGGATTCAGATACGAGATACGATGGCGTATCTCTGGATACGCCGTCGTACCTCTGAGTGCGGGCCGTCGTATCTATGCGACTGATTCATAGAATCAGTTACGCATTGATTTCCCTAAGATCCAACCGGTGTAAGTGTCTTACACCGTCGTATCTTAGGCTGCATATTTACGCTGGCCGCTAGGTGGTGCTTCCGTATAGTTACGCGAGGAATATGCTAATTAGGTATTTATGCCGATTCAGAAACGTACGTCCGGCGTTTTACATCGTTTACGTTAGGCTTTTTTCGGCGTATAGTTACCCCTGCTATATGAGGCGTAGCGAATGTTAAGTATGGACGTCGTTCCCGTGCCGAATTTTGAAAATTTTACGTTGTTTACGTAAGTCGTTCGCGAATAGGGCTGGACGTCATTTACGTTCACGTCAAAACCAATACGTCCTTGCGGCGTACTTTGGAGCAATGCACACTGGGATATTCCACGGACGGCGCATGCGCCGTTCGTAAAATACGTCAAATACGTGGGGTCACAGTGAATTGACATAAAACACGCCCACATCATCCCCATTTGAATTAGGCGGGCTTACGCCGCCACACATACGTTATGCCGCCGTAACTAAGGGCGCAAGTTCTTTCTGCATACGGAACTTGCGCCCTAAGTTACGGCAGCGTACCGTATCTGACATACGTTACGCCGCGCCGGCAGATACAGCAATGTATCTGAATCCGGCCCTCTGTGTGTAAGCTGTATGGACAAACATCATACGTCCAGGCAGGTACACACTAACAGGAAGCATTGATGAACTACCACAGCGCTCAATAGTGCCATGGTACTGTAGTTCAATGAGAACTACAAGCCGACAGCCGCAAAGGCTGTCAGGCCTTGTAGTTTTCTACTCACGGATCGCTGTGAATGGATGATGCGGCTAGGCAGATTGTGATTGAGAGCGGGGGGAGAAGATCCCAAGCTCCCTGTCACGGGGAGTCGGGGGTGTGGGGGCCAGTAGATTTGTAACATTTTATGTTACACTCTGAATATGGGTGTAACATATAACATGTTACAAAGGGTGAACTTATCCTCTAATGGAGCAAGGAGCCAGGCACAGGGTATTTTCAGTCAGATGCATAACATCTCACTCAAAGCAATCAGGCAGATAGTGTTTTTTTATTTTGTTTTGTAAAACTGGGATATGGAAAGGGGAAAGTTTTGGGATGCCCAAAACTAATAATTTGAATGAGAACACTATCTTGAAACAGTTAACTGAAGTACAAAGGGGTTTTCTGTACAAAAGGTAGCAACAGCTTTTAGCACAGGAGGGCTTCCTCTAAGGCACAGCCCTGGCAGCAAGTCTGGAATGGTCCCTCTATTGGGTAGTCATAAAGTATCCCAAGAAGATCCTCCCTGGGTGTTGCCTTGAGTGTTCCTGTGACTTTAGGGGTTATCCTTCAGTTCCATGATGAGCTAGAATCATCCAGAACTTCTTAAAGCGGAGGTTCGCCGGTAAAATGCTGTTTTTACCCTTAGATGCATGCTCATTTAGTCTAGGGGAATCGGCTAGTTGTTTTAAAATCTGAGCATTACTTACCATTGTAGAGGGCGATCTTCTCCGCCACTTCCGGGTATGGGCTGCGGGACTGGGCGTTCCTTCTTGATTGACAGTCTTCCGAAAGGCTTCCGACGGTCGCATCCATCGCATCGCGATTTTCCGAAAGTAGCCGAACGTCGGTGCGCAGGCGCAGTATAGAGCCGCACCGACGTTCGGCTTCTTTCGGCTACTCGTGACGCGATGGATGCGACCGTCGGAAGCCTGTCAATCAAGAAGGAACGCCCACTCCCGAAGACCCATACCCGGAAGTGGCGGAGAAGATCGCCCTCTACAACGGTAAGTAATGCTCGGATTTTAAAACAACTAGCCGATTCCCCTAGACTAAATGAGCATACATCTAAGGGTAAAATAGCAAAAACGGCATCGATGAGTGAACTTCCGCTTTAAGGCTTCTCCTAAGCCTTGGCAGGTTTAACAGTACTTCCAGGCTTGGTCACTCTCCTACAGGCAAAGGACCCTGCTACTCTCTGCTCTCACCCTTATATAACACGCTCAGCCCCCTGCTGGTCACTCTTCTCGACCAGGGATTGGCTGAGGCTGTATATAGGGCCAGCTCAGACTGTGCCATATCTTGCTCACTAGGTTTCCAGAAAGTTCTGGAAAGACAGGGGGAGACAGGCAACCCTGCAGTTGCAGAACTCAGAGTAGGCAAAACACAATTATTTCTTGAATTCTAACAGCAGGGCCTAAAACTAGACGTGCCTCACTTCTAGCACCTAAACTAGGAGGGGGCTACATACACTAAATTACCAAAAGTATTGAGACACCTGCCTTTACACACACATCAACTTTAATGGCATCCCAGTCTTAGTCCATAGAGTTCAATATTGAGTTAGCCTACCCTTTGCAACTATAACAGCTTCAACTCTTCTGGGAAGGCTGTCCACAAGAATTAGGAGTGTGTCTATGGAAATGTTTGACCATTCTTCCAGAAATGCATTTGTGAGGTCAGGCACTGATGTGGACGAGAAGGCCTGGGTCGTAGTCTCCGCTGAAATTCATGCCAAAGGTGTTCTGTCGGGTTGAGGTCAGGACTGTGTAGGCCAGTCAAGTTCCTCCACCCCAAACTCGCTTATCCATGTCTTTTTTGGAGCTTGCTTTGTACAATGGTGCGCAGTCATGTTGTAACAGGAAGGGGCCATCCCCAAACTGTTCCCACAAAATTCAAAGTTAGGAGCATAAAATTGTCCAAAATGTCTTGAGACGCTGACACCCAAAAGTGGAACTTCAACTTATATGCTTCCCCCCTCCGGTGTCACATGTTCAGGGAGAGGGGGAACGGAGACCCGTTCATGACAGGTGCCCTTTCCCACTTCTGGAAGATGGACCACAGCCTGATCTCCCTGAATTTTGGCCCCCATCCTCCTTCCCCCCACCACTGGGTTAATTAGAAAGCGCAGCGTGCTTCGTGCATACACCGTAGGGAGCCAATAGTGAAGCCAAAAGGCTTCACATGCCTGGTTCCCTTACCAGCAATGGTGGCAGCAGCACCCGGGGATTGATCCAAAGATCGGCTGGGGCACTGACATCCTGGGCTCCCTGGATAGGTAAGTGCCCTAATATTAAAAGTCAGCAGCTACAGTATTTGCGAGATTGGGACCTATTACATGCTGTTTTTGATCCCCTGTAATAAGGGATCGTGGGAATTCGGTAAGAGGCCAATTTATAAGTTTGGTGGAGGAGATATCATGTTTTTCTTTTGGACACGTTTACAACCAATCTGTAATGTGGCACAGATGCACGGGTGTTTGACATACTACCTGCTATCTAATGGACTTTCTGCTGTTAATATTTTGGACTATTAACTCATTCATAGCCAAAGTTTATATCTACTATCTAGCTAATGTCTTTTTGATTTAAGTGTTTTTCGTTTGTTTTTGGTTTTCATTTGTAAATCACCATCACCATCACTGGTGTGGGATTCTGAGGTGGCTGCATGCTGCACCCTAGTGGCCAATATAGGTCGCTCCTGACATAGCAGCCAGCTTTATATTTATATCACCATAGATCACCCACTTGCATATGCTTGTGTCCGGCAAGAAGGGTGGTTGAGGTAGCGCGATTTATATTTTTCCTATGTTTGTTTCTTGTAGTTATTGTTTACATGATAATTGCTGCACCTAGAGGGATTAAACTGTGACTACGTTGCAGTTCTCTTTCCCCTTTTCTAATTTTTTTGGTATTTTTTAGCGCAGTTTCTTTCCATTTTTCCGGTTATTTAGAAAAGGCAAATCCACTTGCAAACTACAAGTGCAAAGTGCACTTGAAATTGCACTGAAAGTGCACTTGGAAGGGCAGTCGCTGTAGATCCGAGGGGGACATGCAAGGAAAATAAATAACAGCTTCCCCTCATTTCAGATCTACTCCTCGGATTTACAGCGACTGCACTTTCAAGTGTACTTTTGAGTGCAATTTCAAGTGCACTTTGCGCTTGTAGTTTGCACTTATAGTGCAAAGTGGATTTGCCTTTCGGGAATAACCCCCAATATCTTTTACTTTTTGCTATAATAAATATCCCACGTTTTTTTTCCCTCACTTTAGGTCGATATGTATTCTTATACATATTTTTGGTAAAAAAAAAAAAAATATTGCAGTAAGCGTATATTGATTGGTTTGCGCAAAAGTTATAGTGTCTACAAAATAGGGGATAGATTTATGGCATTTTTATTATTATTATTATTTTTTTTATTAGTAATGGCGGTGATCAGCGATTTTTATTGGAACTGTGACATTATGGCGGACACATCAGACACTTTTGGCACTATTTTGCGACCATTGTCATTTATACAGCGATCAGTGCTATAAAAATGCTCAGATTACTGTGTAAATGACATTGACAGGGAATGGGTTAACCACTAGGGGGCGAGGAAGGGGTTAAGTGTGTCCTAGGGAGTGATTAAAACTGTGGTAGGGCTGGGCTACAAGTGACACGGCAGTGATCACTGCTCCCGATGAGAGGGAGCAGTAGATCACTGTCCTGTTACTAGGCAGAACAGGGAAATGCCTTGTTTACATAGGCATCTCCCCGTTCTGCCTCTCTCTGAATCTATTGCTGATTTTATCTTATGAAATCAAACTTTACACTGATTAAAGTGAACCTAGTATTAGATATACACTATTTTACCAAAGGTATTGGCACGCCTGCCTTTACACACACATTAACCTCTTGCCAACTGCCACCTGTAGATATTCGTTGGCAGAATGGCACGGCTGGGCAAAGTACCTGTGTTGCTTTGAATTTGCCACTGTGCGGGCGTGCACGTGCCCCTGCTGCGCGCTCCGTGAGACTCAAAGTTTGCTAGGTAATCGGGATCGTCTCACGAAGTACGCGGCAGGGGCATGTGCACTCCCGCACAGTGGCAAATTCAAAGCAACGTACAGGTATGTTGCTTTGCGCCTCGCCGTGCCATTCTGCCAACGTATATCGACAGGCGACGGTCGGCAAGAGGTTAATGTGCGTGTAAAGGCAGGCGTGCAAATACCTTTGGTAATATAGTGTATATCTAATACTAGGTTGACTTTAATTAGTGTAAAGTTTGATCACACAAAATAAAATCAGCAATAGATTCAGTATCAAAACAAGCATGATGGAATGGAGAAAGCCCGTTGGCAATCTCCTCATTGATAATTGGAAAATCATTCTCCAGGACTTTATCCTTTTGATAATAATCCTTTATGTGTTAAGTCATAAGAAAAGGCATTGAACTCCCCCAACTTGTCCGTCGCAGACCCAGAAACAAGCATGTTTTGGCTTCAACCACTGTCATCCCTCCTGCAGCTTATGCACAGATGTACTCTGTCGGTATTGTGCTAGTTTTCAGTCTTTAAGGTGAGCAGTTACACAGTCTAAGCTTTTCAAAAGATTGAATTCCATGTTGCCTTGCTCTCTCACTGTGATATATTTTATCTAAGCTACAGATTTGTAATGTTCGCTAAACCAATAGAGCATGTAGTTTGTCCTGCTGTGATCATCTGAACATGTCTATTGGAGTGAATCATTGTGATGCGGTTAATGGAACGCAATGCAAAGAAGTAGAAAAAATATATATCAGTGTTTGAATATTTCCAGCTCTCGGAAATGCTGGAACATGAACAAATCCTGCCAACAAATCTCTTTTCTGTGGACCATGCCTTCATTCCACATTAACACTTGTTACAAGCCCCACTATTTCTGTCTCTTAACATTATGATATATTCAAAGGTATACAACTGAGTGGGTAAGCAGGCATGAAGGATGTGACAAAATGCTTTCTGTTGTATTGGCAAAGGCTTTGCTATATTAGAATTGTATATTTTGCCCTTTGCATGGCAGTGTACATCCAGTGTCCTCAGTAATACTGCTGTGATAAGTACACAGTTGTCATTCGATAACCAAGGCTTCCCAGAAAATGAAATTGAACAATACCATAATCTGTACCTTTATGTGGTCATCTTTTCCTAATGCACACATTTGTTTTATTTGTTTCCAAAATACCAAGGCTTAAAGCCTTACTAAACTCAGCCAGGACTCTGCATTCACTATATCTGGTCTCCCACAGTACACAGAACATGGAAATGCAATTATTTTTGTAAATGTAAACTGCTAAATGCCTTTTTTCATCAGCAGTTAGAGCAGTCTTGTGACTATGTGATTTATTATAATTTCTCTGTGTGCATAACTTAGTTATCAATGCTATGGTAGGGTGACCACATTTCCAAACTGCCATTCAGGGACACACCCCCTCTCTCACCTTCCCCCCAAAAAGATGGGGGGGGGTATTGTAGTCTCTGGGTTGATGGGGAATTTGGTGGCGGGTTATTTGTCAGGTGAATGTGCCACTTGCCACCAGATGCAGTGCCGCTTGCCACCCATAGCCTGCCACCAGATGCAGTGCTGCTGTCACTCCCTTTGCATGAGCCACATGTGTAGAAGGAAAGGAGTGGCATCACTATCTGGAGAATGAAGTTCACACCAGTCCCTGCGGCTTCCCACGGGGTGCCAGAGAAGGAGGAGGTGCAGAGGCGGGTTGGGACAGCAGTGCTGCACTAGGCGCAGGCCTCGCTCCCGGTCTCATTGTCTGAAAGTAAATTGTCACTGGTTGCAAGATGCCAGGCAGCGCTGGCCCTAGCAACCAGTTCCCGGAAATGTAGCTATTAATTAGTGGGGGGTGGCTGTGTCCTCTATTTCATTCCGGGACATTGTATTGTCTCGGAATGAAGGTGCCCGGGACCCAGGACAGACATGTCAATTGCGGGACAGTCCAGGGCAATCCGGGACACGTGGGCACCCTATGCTATGGGGGTTATTTACAAAAGGCAAATCCACTTTGCACTACAAGTGAAAACTACAAGTGCAAAGTGCACTTGAAATTGCACTGAAAGTGCACTTGGAAGTGCAGTCACTGTAGATTCGAGGGGGGCATGCAATCAAAATAAAAAACAGCATTTTAGCTTGCACATGATGGGATGATAAAATCAGCAGAGCTTCCACTCATTTTAGATCTTCCCCTCAGATTTAAAGCGACTGCACTTCCAAGTGCACTTTCAGTGCAATTTCAAGTGCACTTTGTAGTGCAAAGTGGATCTGCCTTTCGTAAAGAACCCCCTTTGTGTCATTAACCGCTTCAGCCCTGCGTCGCTTTAACTGACAATTGCGTGGTCATGTAATGTTGCACCCAAACAAGATTGACATCCTTTTTTTCCCACAAATAGAGATTTCTTTTGGTGGTATTTGACCACCTCTACGGTTTTTATTTTTTTGCGCTATAAACAAAAATAGAGTGACAAATTTGAAAAAAAATCAACATTTTTTATTTTTCGCTATAATAAATATCTAACTTTTCCCTCAGTTTAAGCCAATATGTATTCTTCTACATATTTTTGGTAAAAAAATAAAAAAAACGCAATAAGCGTATATTGATTGGTTTGTGCAAAAGTTATAGTCAACAAAATAGAGGATAGTTTCATGGCATTTGTATTATAAATGTTTGTTACTAGTAATGGCGGTGATCTGCGATTTTTATTGTGACTGCGACATTATGGCGGACACATCAGACACTTTTGACACTATTTTGGGACCTCTGTCATTTATACAGCAAACAGTGCTATAAAAATGCACTGATTACTGTGTAAATGACACTGGCAGGGAAGGAGTTAACCACTAGGGGGCGAGGAAAGGGTTAAGTGTGTCCTAGTGAGTGATTCTAACTGTGAGGGGGCTGGGCTACAAGTGACACAACAGTGATCACTGCTCCCGATGACAGGGAGCAGTAGATCACTTTCCTGTCACTAGGCAGAACAAAGAAATGCCTTGTTTACATAGGCAGCTCCCTGTTCTGCCTTTTCATGACACGATTGCAGGCCGCCGGCAAACGCTGAGTTTGTGGGGCCCACAGGCACGGTCACGGAGAGTGTGACGGACGCGGCTTCTTAAAGGGGACATACAGGTACGTCGATTTGCCCACCGCTGCCATTCTGCCGACGTGGAGCCGTGGGCAAAAGTGTTAAGGTGCTTTCTGCTGTCTAAGCTGAGCTTTTTCTCTCACCGTACCTCTGTTTACTCCTCCCCCCTCCATCTCTCTGGAATCATTACACTGTATCCTGTCATGGTGTGGACATCTTTCCATGTGGCTTACAATATTACGTTTTTCTGCCTATGAGTAGTCTTCATTAAACGGAACATTCAAAGGGCTTCATCATCTGTCTCCTCAACGAGAGTTTATTCATTGAGTTAAACTGTCTGAATTGATGCAAGGGATAAATAGATCACCACTGGTTGTATAAGCCCTATATGAAGCTGGAGATAAAGCTTATGGCCTTAAAATTGAGTCAGAACAAGTCTTATGACTTCTATCAGTGTCCTGCCAAACACTGGTTAAAGCTTGTAAGAGGAGTTTCCTGACTGACCTATGAGACTGCAAGACCACTGGCCATCTGTCTAAACCTTTCTAGCAATATGCACCAAACTGAGCATGTGCAGCCTGACTCCATAGACTCTGTGTTAACAAGAAATTATTGGGAGTCAGTGAAAGAAGGGGTGGATCAGAGAAGACAGGATCAAACTGCCTTTTTTACACAATCCGGAGGGTTAACCCCTTAGGTTCTGATAAGGATTAAGACCCCTCACACAATTTCAGGGCGAACCCCATTCTGCCGTTGACCCAAATCATAATAGTGAAACATGCAGACCAGAGAGAGAAACAGTCTACATCTTCACCTTTCCAACGTTCAGCCAAAGAGGAAGGGGTGGAGCTTTATTGGTCTTTTTATCAACAAAATGACATCACAAACATAAGCATACTGATTGGTCAGTTCATATAAGGGTGGCTTCTTCTTGAAAGTCCATATATGGTATGGAGCCCTCATGTCACAAACAGTCCACGTGTCATTACAGGCATAACAGTTCCTTATGGAATGTCCATAAACAGGGAACCATCCCCAATCTTACAGGGGTTTTCTCTTCAAACCCACATACAATCATAAGGAGGGGATGACATCTGATATTAGTCC
The DNA here is from genome assembly GCF_905171775.1 of Rana temporaria. NCBI lineage: Eukaryota > Metazoa > Chordata > Amphibia > Anura > Ranidae > Rana > Rana temporaria. The sequence continues at coordinate 599,436,524 of NC_053489.1, read as the reverse complement.
TCTTTGTCCAATGCTGAGATGTACTGTATCTTCAAGACATTATAATCTGTCATAACTTATTTGAATTGTAACTTTAAAACATTATATCTGTCGTTTCATTTAAGGAATATAACACTTGTAGTATACATCTTCACACATGCATATGTATATATCATATATAGATAAAAAAAGAAAAACAAATAAGAATATAAAAGAAAAACAACATTTCAGTGGTTCTAATCATAACACAAAATATTCATTTTAGTGAATTTCATCACAGTTCCACAGTGAGTATACCAAGCATGCTTTACTGCATATACAGACTGATTTTACTATTGTGGGTTTAGTAACACTTTAAAGGCATCGTGCACTTTCAAATGTTTTTGTTGTTTTAACTAAATATTAGTATAGTTTTATTACCTGTGCCGTTTGTTTGGTTTACCTTGTAATGAAATGTTGTGGCTGCAGTTTTTAGTGTAATGGCTGATCTATTCACCAAAGAGACAAGACAACTTCCTGTTCCAGGTCACATTGGGGTTGATTTACTAAGACTGGAGAGTGCAAAATCTAGTGCAGCACTGCATAGAAACCAATCAGCTTCCAGATTTTATTGTCAAAGCTTAATTGAACAAGCTGAAGTTATAAGCTGATCTCTCCCCCCTGGTGTCCAATATGTGCCTTGCCGTCCAATCTGTGTTGCATCAAAAATGTAGAATTGCTAGTGTAACAAGTAAAAACAACATCCTCTAGTACAGATATTTACTTTAGATGCAGCCGGTGACGTCACCAGCGTATGCGCTTTGAAGGAACTGCATACCTGTGCCGTTTCTTCAGAGCCATGCCGTAAACAGCGACACCTGTGTGCATAATTTCACCATAAACTTGCCACGACTAGGTGCTCCTCGCAAGATTTCTGACAGAGTGAAGAGAATTATCAGAGGAGTTATCCAAGAGCCAAGGACCACTTGTGGAAAGCTTTAGAAAGACCTAGAATTATCAGGTAAAATAATGCTCTCAACTGCCATGGCTTGTATGCATGCTCACCACACAAGACTCCATTGCTGAAGAAAAAGCATGTTGAAGCTTGTTTACATTTTGTTGCACAATCTTTAGAGAAGCCTGTGAAATACTAGAAGTCTGGTCAGGTCAGATGAGACCAAAATTGAACTCTTTGGATGCCATAATACACACAATGTTTGGAGGTCAAATGGCACTACACATTGCCCCAAAAACACCATATCAACAATAAAGTTTGGTGGTGGGAACATTATGGCGTGGGGCTGTTTTTCAGCATACGGTACTGGCAAACTTCATATCGTTGAAAGAAGGATGAATAGAAAAATGTACTAAAGCATTCTTGATAAAAATCTGCTGCCATCTACCAGGATGATGAAGATGAAAGGAGGGTGGACATTTTAGCAAGACAACGATTCCAAACACAAAGCCAAGGAAACTCTCAATTGGTTTCAAAGAAAGAAAATAAAGCTTCTACAATGGCTCAGCCAAACACCTGACTTGAATCCTTTAGAAAATCTATGGAAAGAATTAAAGATCAGAGTTAATAGAAGAGGTTCATGGAACCTTCAAGATTTGAAGACTGTTATGTGGAAGAATGACCCAAAATCACACTTGAGCAATGCATGCGACTAGTTTCTCCATACAGGTGGCGTCTTGAAGCTGTCATTACCAACAAAAGATTTTGTACAAGGGTTGCTACCGACATATGGTAAAAATTATTTAGATTTTTTGTAGTCCCGACACTTATAGAATCACCCATATACTAAGGCACCTAATCCCAAGTAGTATTTAAATTGTGGATAAATGGAGAGAAGGGGGATAAATTGCGGTGCATATATTTGGGTGGTAATGATGAGAAAGAACAATGTCTTATGTAAAAAATTACAAAAATTGTTTTATTCAATACATAGAAATATACAAAAAATACATATTAAAACCTATGATTCATTTGATTTCATGAGTATCAATGGTCATCAACAAGCGGGATTGTAGTTTAGTTGAAAAAACAGGAAGATCGCATTTCCCTACATGTTTCGCGGGTTCCGCTTCCTCAGGGGAAAACGACATCCATTTTTAAATTTATAGCTAAATAGAAAATATATGTACATAACCCATATAGGGTAAAACAATCACACCATATGGATACAATATTATATAAACAAAGGAAATAACATTCTTGATATTAAATATTTGTGGGGAGAAAAAGAACAATAGCACGTGGTCCGGATGTTCAACAAAGAAACAGCAAGGATGTGCTTACCTACAGGCGCCCGCATAAATCGACACTTAACGACCCTCAAGGGCGTGGGCTAGAGTGCGCAGACCCTCAGGTGGAATCAAGGGAAATTCCAAGGTGGGTCCCAACAGGACACTCTATAAAGGTTAATGCATGAGGTGGCGGGTTAGGAGATTAAGAAAAAATAGGAAAATCCTATCTAAAAAAAAAAAAAGTGGAGCATATGATTTGAAAACGTTTTGTATAGAACCAACAAAAGGCAGATGGATTTAATGTTATTAGAAAGATCTCTGCTGATATATAGCCAGTATTCGAACTGAAAATACTGAAATAAAAAAAGACAGTTTTTTCCAAAAATGGTTTACAAAACGTGTGCTCAAAGATATATTGAAAAACGCAATTTAGCCAGTGTCTGCAATAGTGGCATTGCTGTTAAAGTTTATATAAAAAAAATAGACAAAAAGAACAAAATCACTGAGCACAAGTCGCTGGAAAGGTGGAAAAGATTGTACAAAGTTAAAGTCAATGGGGTATACCTGCCGCAAATCTGTATCTGATGTAGTCTCCCACCATCACAGCAAAAGCCCACAGCTCTCCGCACACTCGGTGCGGTGTGAGCTGATTTATAGGCAGTCCTGACCCGGCGTCTGACGTCAGACGTCATGCGGCACCGGGCGGGTAAATCACAACCCAGCAAGGTGGCTGGCCACTCCCCAGCATCAAGCCAGGCTACAAGAACCATCAGGCCATGCGTGTAGGTGACGGGATGACGGCCGTCATTGGTCAGCATTTGGTAACCATGGCAGGCGGATAACGCCGAGCCACCTAGGGACACCCGAGCTGAAAGGGGGTATAAAAGATGTAAAATTAACCCTATTAGAGTGGGGCCGGATGAAGAGCGGCCGCAATTCAATCGCTAGGCACTGATGGGCAGTCAAATGCAATGCAGGGTTATGGTTAAGCCAGATGTGGGTGACTATAAGGGAGATGCTAGGAGGATAGCAAACTCCCGGGCGCCCTTGAGACCGACCTAGAAATTGCGCAAAAGCATACACGCCATTATGGAGGGAAGAGAGGCCAAATAACAACGGGACAGCAAATAGGCAGCAGAACCGAGAGCCGGGCTCTCTGACCAATTGAAGATGCCCGGCACTTCTGCTGAATCGATAAAGAACAGCCGGACCAGCCACGACATAAGTGGCAAGAAATAGCACATCTTTTCTTTTTATCGGGTATTACAACATGTTTTACAGTATAAACAGTTTAATGCATGTATCATATCAGTGTTATGACAATTAAGTCTACAATTTTTTTTTTATATATAATGCATTTAACAATTGGAAAAACTTTACTTATGCCAAGTGAATACCACCTGGTAATGCCGGGATAACTCGACAGTGGACAAGAGGGGAAGGGGAGAAAAAACAAGGATGGGAGGATGCAAGGGGAGGGAAAAGGGGCGGGGAAGGGGGGTGTATTTGGGAACATATATGAATGGATAAACCAATATACAAACAATGGGAGAATGGCAGCCCAAACATGTATTCATGTATTGAATAAAACTATTTTTGTCATTTTTTACATAAGACATTGTTCTTTCTCATCATTACCACCCAAATATATGCACCGCAATTTATCCCCCTTCTCTCCATTTATCCACAATATGGTAAAAATGTTATGTTAATATCACCTTTAGAAACATATTTACCTAGAAAAATAGTGACATGTTCAATACTTATTTTACCCGCTGTATAATGACATCTATGCTGCAGCATCGGTGTGATACTGCAGATGTCCTAAGTCACCTCTAAGACCCCGTTCACACCTGAGCGTTTTGTAGCTTGAAGCCTAAAGCTAAAAAATGCTGGAGGGGAAAACATCTATTCTTCTCTATGGAGATGGTTCACAAAACGCCTGAAGCCAGAAGCTCCAAAACGCCTGAAGCTCAAACAAGTTATGTGACTTTTTTTTTTGGGCAGATTTGGGCGTTTTTCTGCTTTTTACATTGGTCACCTTTTGACCTGTATAAAATCGCGGCAAAAACGCTATGCTCAGGTGTGAATGGGGCCTAAGACTGATGCCCTGTACACACGATCGGTTCGTCTGATAAAAATGGACCGATGAACCGTTTTCATCGGACGAACCGATCGTGTGTGGGCCCCATCAGTGAAAAAAAATAGAACCTGTTTTAAAATTTTCGTATGGTTAAAAAACCGATAGAAAAAAACGATCGTCTGTGGGGAAATCCATCGGTCAAAAATCCATGCATGCTCAGAATCAAGTCGACGCATGCCCCGAAGCATTGAACTTAATTTTTCTCAGTACGTCGTAGTGTTTTACGCCACCGCGTTGGACATGATCTGATTTTTAACCGATGGTGTGTAGGCAAGACTGGTGAAAGTCAGCTTCATTGGATATCTGATGAAAAAATTCATCGGTTTGTTTTCATCAGATGAACCGATCGTGTGTACAGGGCATGAGAACTGAGTGATCACATGACCGCTGATTGTTCAGCTCTCGGTCTGCTCTTCCTCTCCAGCGCTCACTGGGGCACCGGGCAGGAAAGGAAGTGGGCTCAGCTGGCTCTGGCTCGCAGCCACATCATAAGACCCTGAGCTAGCTGTCTCTCAGGCAGCTCAGTTTTAGGGTCTTAGTAATCTTCTTATAGCCTAGGTCATCTTTATCTAGAGAAACAATTATTTTTTCAGATCCTCAGAGAATTCTTTGCCATGAGGTGCCATGTTGAACTTCCAGTGACTAGTATGAGAGCGCAAGAGCGATAACAACAAATTAATTAAATAACACACCTGCTTCCCATTCACACCTGAAACCTTGTAACACTAACGAGTCACATGACACCGGAGAGGAAAAATGGCTAATTTGGCCCACTTTTGTTGCCAGCGGTTTAGACATTAATGGCTGTGTGATGAGTTATTTTGAGGGGAAAGCAAATGTACACTGTTATACATGCTGTACACTCACTACTTTACATTGTAGCAAAGTGTAATATCTTCAGTGTTGTCACATGAAAAGATATAATAAAATATTTACAAAAATGTGAGGGGTGTATTTACATTTGTGAGATACTGTATATAGTTAATCTGCTTCCATGCTGAAGCAATGTGGCACTCGGAATTTAGCACATCTTCCTTCCTAAATCTTTCTCAGGTATTGCAGTGAAGATTAGCAGCATCCCTCCCCAGAAATCTTCTCTCTGTTGGCAGGAAATGTCTCTAGTACCTTCTCCCTGCCAGAGCATCTCCATCCACCTGTATGTAGGGCACACCAGTAAGAGGAGCAATTCTTAAAGGTGCCAGCACCTGCCTACAAGCTTCTCCCAAGACCTCTTGCTCTTTAACTCCCAAATCCCCCCCCCTCCCCGTTATTGCCTCCAGGATTCTCCAGAACCTCTGCCATCAGCTAACTCCAATCTGTCCGATTATCTCCTACCCTGTCCACCTTTAGGTGGTCCTTGAAAACTCATTTATTTACGGAAGCCTACCATACCTCCACCTAAAAACTGTACTTCAACAACCTCCATCAACTTATCCCCCATAGCTATTTCCTTTTGTGCCACCTCCCTCTCTTATTTAGATTGCCCAGGAGAAGGGCCCTCCTAGTCCTTCTACATGAACTGCATTTTAACTGTTCTGTCTCCTTTTATATTGTAAAACACTGCGTAAACCGTTGGAGCTAAATAAATTCTATATAATAATAATAATGTATAATAATTTCCATGTTACCGTTTTTTTTAATGAAAACTACAAGTGACTATTTCATTTTATGCAAACATGATCCATCAGGCCCCATACTCACGACCAAACATGTTTGCTGAAACTGGCCCGCGGACCATTTTCAGCAGACATGTTTGGTCGTGTGTAGTTACGAGCGTGCAGAATTTCACCGTACATTTGCCCGCCGGGCCGTTTTTCAGCAGACATTTATTTCCAAACTTGTTTTAAAACCGTCCTCTGAAATCCTGTCCGAACGGACATGTTTGGTGGTGAGTACACAAAACCAACGTACAAAAACCCCGCGCATGCTCAGACTAAATGAGGCCACGGGACCGCTCGTTCAGGTAAAACTCACGTTTGTTTGGGATATGGCACATTCGTCAATAGAAAGATTAATTCTAGCAATAGAACACTGAAGCAAACCACACAATAAACAACGCTTGATGCCGTCGTTTTATTCATTCTTCTCTTGCTATAAATAATCAGTTATTTAGCTCATGTTATTTCAACTGAGTTGTTCCATACTGAAAAGTGACATTTGTTAGCTGTGATGTAGTAAGATTTGTGCAAACTTTTATTGGCCCGACGTATCATATTTTTAGTGGTCCTCCACATGTCAAATTTTTTGCTTTAAATGTTTAATGGTTATCTTTCCCACTTTATTTAGGTGTTTATAGTTATGTCACCATTTAGAATATTTTAATCGGAAATATTTTTGATTTTGCTTTTGTTTGTATATTTAACTGGATTATTTTGAAGGTTGTTTAAATTGTCTACCATGTTGGCACACCAAATGCCCCCCCCCCCCATGAGTTAGTGAATATTTTAGATTAAACATTTTATTTGTTTGTAATGTTTGATGCCTAAAATAATACCCACAGTATTACAAACAATAGGCACGTTTTTCAAATCAACAAAAAGGCTTTTATTTGAGCAAATTATAAAAAGGAACAAAAACAGAATGGCAGCACTTGAACAGCTAGCAAAATACATGCAAACTTGCATTTCAAACATGGTGAAGGATAAACTAGCCAACCTCAGGAAGCACACAAAATAAAATCTGAAGCAGCAGCACATAACCAAAGGAACCCAAGCTGTGGTAGTCCAAACAAGATGCCATTTGTGGGGGATCAAATGGAAGGCAGGGCATCAACGTCTCCTCTTCCTTGCAACCTTCCTTCCAGGCTGCCTTACAGCGGGTCTTCCCTGGGCCCTTGCAGGTGGGGATGATGTGGCAGCAGGAGTATGATGTTCAGCAAGCCGGGCCGGGTCACATAGCCCAGTGTCTGGGGTCAGCAGCTCCCTCTGCATCCACCAAAGGGCCTGGTTGATCACGCCCTTTGCCAGTTGCTTCTGCTCCTCCGTGCCTTTATTGAGATCATGTGCCACGGAGGCACTGTAGGCCTCAGTGGGGTTGAGGGGGGCCCTCATGATGGCACTCGCCTCCTGAATCATTTTGAGGCTGGCTTCCTCCACTGCCCCCAATTTCTTCTTACGGCCTGGTGGCCTAATATAAAGGGGAGGAGCCTGGCTGGTGGTGCTTGTCCTGGGGAGCTGCTGAACGCCACTGGGCCCGGCCTCCTCCTGGCTGCCACTGACCCCTTCGTCCTGGCTGACAGTGAGGAGAGGATCTGCCACCTCCTGGCTGGTCTCTTCTTCCTGTGTAAAAAAAAGGGACATGTTGTAATATATTTAGGAATATACTCACTCACATTTTCATGTTTGAATCTTATTTTTTGCCTTGAATTAAAACTTGAAAACAGACTCACCCTCTGACCCCTGCAGTTGTCATCCCTGACACCTATTTGTTTGCCCACGATTTTAGATTTTTACTTCCCAGCTTGTATTTTATTAACCAATATCAAGTCAAGAATCAAACAATAATTAATATTATTCCATAAATAGTTATGAAACTACTATACCTCATCATCGTAGAGGCGCAGATCTGCCTCTCTGTCAGCCAGGCCCTCTTCATCTGACTCTGCAGGGCTGTGGTGATCTGGGGAAGTCCCGCTGGGAGGTAGCGTGGAGGGAAGGTTGGGATTCAGACTTGACATTGATGGCCTGCCTTCCAGTTGATCCCGCAAAAATGACATCTGGTTGTAATACCACAGCTTGGGTTCCTTTGGTCGTCTTGCTGCTGCTCCAGATCTTAGCTGCTTTTGGTGAGCTTTGTACGCTCTCCTATATGTGCCCCTGAGGTTGGCAAGTTTATCCTTCACCATGTTGGCACTGCATTCTGGCACCCATGTCCTCATGTATGCTGCTAGCTGTTCAAGTGCTGCCGCTCGTACGTCCTTGTTGTGGTAGGTGGGCTGCTTTGAATCCCACAGGATGGGCATTTCACTAAATTTATCCAGCAAGTGCTGGATAATCTCTTGGGTCTGCAGGAGATCCATTGGGAAATGATGATTTACTCTTTTTTATTCTAGATTGAAAAAATAAAAAGAAACCAAAAACACAATTAAAAAAAGCCTCAGCATTTACATTGATAGAATATGTTGTTGAAAAAGTAGTACCTATATAGAAATACAAACACAGTGTCTCTTGTTTAGAAAATGCTGGCCAGCTCTGCCCCATTGGTTGGTTTTAGCTCAAATTTTTTTTATACATGCCGCCCCTTTGGTTACATTGCAGGAAATAATAGAAATGTACAACCATACACAATTATTACAAATGACAGCATTCATCAAGGCACTATTGCATGTGTAGATATCCTGCCCCTCAGCATTGATTACATGAAAGAAACTTCCTAATGACCTCTGTCCAACCAACACAGAACAATACTTGGCCTGATCTGAATACACCCTACATAATTACTAATGAGTCACAGCATTTTTGACCTCTCTATTTTGTGATGTCTACAAAAGCATTTGGGTACGAAAATCACTTTCTGGTATCCAAGAGACATAATAGCTTAATAAAACTGTGCAACCAACAGACCAAACCCCCATCCCATGGCTCTACATTTTAGAGCCCGCTGCTGATCCCATGTTTAAATTTCTTACCTGCCTCTCTCAAAATCCTCGTTTGTTACGCTCGCTGAATTAACACGTAACCTACGTAATCACGTCAAGCGCCTTTTATCCACTCCGCGTATGTATGAAACGCCGCCCTCGTCACCTTTGCCATGCCCCTAATCAATTGAAAAAGTAAATATGGCGTTAACTGTGTAGGTTCTGGAATCGCGCGAATATTCTCCGTGTAACCTACGTCAATACGTTGTTGGCATTCGCGACACTCCGCATATGCAAGAATCCCCGCCCTCATCTCCGCCCCTGACGGGACATTTCCTCGTTTCCACGCCCCTAATCTCTGTGGGAAGGAAAGATGGCAATGTCACACGAGCGGGCACGGAGCTCTCATGGCGCAAGTGAAGGGACAGAGGCAGGACCGTCCCGATCCAGGCCTAAAAGATATAAAGCCACTAATATGGCGTTCGAAGAAATGGTGGAGTTGGTTTACATCATGAGGAGGAAGGATTATGATGGTGAATGTGGGCCCTACAAAACACCGAACCGTAGAAAGTCACACATAATGGACAAGGTGGCAAGGAGAATGAGGAGAATGTTTGGTGTCACCAGGTCAAAGGAGCAACTCCGGAAGCGTTGGTCCGATTTAAAATTGAGGGAGCCACATCACATGAAGAAGATACTCAAAATTCTTCGTAAAAGTAAGTCCATATTATTTAAGGGGGGGGGGGAATGTCTGCAATAATGTGTTGACATGTATTTTTTCACATCTGCCTCCTTGGCCTGCTTGTACTTTTGAACACGTGTAGATACTGTATTGTGTTTATGTCAAATAACAACCCTTACCAAATTTCGTGAAATAGTAAACACGCGTAATATGACATTGTTTAGCAAAAATGTGACGTTACTCCAGGAACAACACACCTGGACATGGCTGACTGGCCCCAAACTTGGTTTTCAAAGATTTTTGCATAGCAAAATCACAGAAATTAAATTGAGTGCATGTGACAGGCAAACAAGATTCATTCTCCAAAATGCTAATAAAGATGATGTTTTAACATCTTGAAATGCAAAGCACCTGTGTCTCAAAAATCAAAGTATATTTATTTGGAGGCTCGACGAGAATTAATGTTTTGGGGGGACATCCATGTGTGTCACTTCTTTGCAAAAAAGGGGCAGGATCAGAGCTTGGCCTAGAACTACGCCAAAAATGGAGGATTGCTGAAAGAATAAACAACCAAAAATCATCATAAATGTATCGTCTATGCAATGTGTGCGATTTATGATATACAATATCTGTGTGCTGATGAGTATACCTTTTGTTTTTGATTATTTATTATAGGGGAAAGAAGACGCCAGCAATTGGAGGAGGCAGAGAGGGCCAGACACCCGCAAAATCAAACACCTCCACATGTTGAGCAGGAGGAGGCTGGGGAAGGAAGAGAGGAGGATGTGGAAGGAGAAGAGGATGTGGAAGGAGAAGAGGATGTGGAAGGAGAAGAGGAAGGAAGAAAGGAGGAAGGAAGAGAGGAGGAAGAAGTAATTTTGGACTTAGAATTTATAGCAGATGAAGGGCAAGTGGCGGAAGAACAATTTGGCGAATTGAAAGAAGGTGGATTGATGGATGAAGGAGGAGTCGAAGATGATGGGGAGGTGGTGGAAGAAGGAGGAGTGATAGAAGATGATGGGGAGGTGGTGGAAGAAGGAGGAGTGATAGAAGATGAAGAAATTGGGGATGTGGAAATTATCAGGCCATCAGGTCAGTGTCACCCCAACATTAATAGGGCCAAACATATGCAGATAGGCTGTAAACTATTTACATATTTTGAATGCCAATTTGTTTCTTTTTAGGGGATGAAGATGGTGTATCACATTTTTCACGTGCAAGTGCTTCTATAATTGTACAGCAAGTAATGGAGTGCAGCACGGAAATGGACATTATGCGGGAAAGGATGCTAGTCATGGAGCAGAATGTGCGAAATGTCATTTCAGAGTGTAGCACGGAAATGGAGAACATGCGACAAAGGATGCTAGTCATCGAACAAAATTACAAAAATATCATTGACATGATGGGCCGTGTCAAAGACTGAACCACAGAAGCCCATCCCCCGCCCATCCCCCGCCCACAAAACCCTTTTTAATTTTTGAACTTTATAATACGCCAAAATTTCTAAATGCACACACAGTGTGCCAATATGTGCTATCTGCCATCACAGACTATCTATTGTCTGTGCTTTGTGGGTACAAACCCCTCCTCGATCCTCAAGTAGTTGAGAGGAAGGGTTTGCTCCCACAAAACACAGACATTGATCACCCATGATGTCAGATAGCACATGTGGCCATTTGTCTGTTTAACCAATGACATTTGGCGAGTTTTCACTGAATGTGTGCATTTAGAAATTTTGGCGTGTTCCAGTGTGAAAGCACACCATCCATATGACTGACTGCTGTTCTTTTTTTAAATTTTTGTTTGGTGTTGAATTTTTTTTGTTTGTAAATGTTTATAGTTTCAGATCACAAAACGAACAAGAAATCTCACCTAAAGAAAGAAGTTAACTAATTTCAAGATAAATTAGTCTGGGTTATTGAAAACCAAACTAAATAAGAACTTTAATTTTGAACCTAAGTCTGAAAAAATTATGTTTAGAAGTGTGTATATATATATATATATATATATATCTATATATATCTCTAGAGATATATATATAGGAGACAAGCCCAAAAATTCTGGCGTATAGTTTCTGTGAAATTATTCTTCCATTGTGTTTCGATCAGTATTATTGCTAATCACTGTCAATAAAGACAACAAAATAAATAATAAAAATCCAATATTTTGTTACAAAAATTTGCAGGAAATGTTTTCTGCCTAAAAATACAAATTTCTGGTTAAAAAATGACTAAAATAAAAAAATAAAATTGTGACATCAAAAGCAGCAAAATGAGTGGCTTCTTATTTCTAGACTGAATACCCAGTTATTAGATGAGTGAATAATGTGCAAATGTGGTTAGTTAATACATCTGAGTAAGTAAATCTGGCACTAGAAGTGCACTATTTTTGGAGAGAACCTGGAAGACAGAAAAATAGAGAAAAAGCATTAATGACAAACAACTGTATAAAGTCCAATGGTCTAATTATTTATTAGTTGTGAGAATATTCCTTTCTTTGGGGGCCGAATTAGAAAGAAATATGATCTGGCATAGCAATGGCCCCCCGACCCATGAAGTACTCAACATATTTGTCGCGTACCTCACGAGCAGATTGGGGGGCCAAGCCAGCGCGACCAGTGTCCAGGCCAGGAATGTTCTCTGAGGGTAGTCCTGCCTCAGAGCCCATGGAGGCTAGGTACGTCTGGGAGTGCCTGCGTAGAAAATTGTGCAAAATGCAGCAGGCAAATATAATGGTGTTCAATTTATATTCCGCCAGATGTATCGATGTCAGGAACAGGCGGAACCGGTTGGAGAGGATCCCAAAGGCATTCTCGACTACCCTCCGAGCCCTGGACAACCGAAAATTGAACACACTCCTCTCTGAGGTGAGGGTCCTCTGGGGAAAAGGCCGCATTAGGTGAGGTCCAAGGCCGAAAGCCTCGTCCGCTAGGAACACAAACGGAAGTCCTTCCACATTATCTTCATCTGGTGGCAATGCCAGACCACCAGTTTGGAGACGATCATAGAAATCAGTCCGTGCGAACACTCCCCCATCTGACATCCGGCCGTTCTTCCCCACGTCCACATATAGAAACTCATACTGTGCCGACACCACCGCCATCAACACAATACTATGATAACCCTTGTAGTTATAATAGAAGGACCCCGAGTGGGGTGGGGGCACAATGCGGACGTGTTTCCCATCTATTGCTCCACCGCAGTTAGGAAAATCCCACCGCTCGGCAAATTGGGAAGCCACAGACTGCCATTCCTGTGGTGTGGAGGGTAGCTGTGGGGACAAACAAAAAAAGAGATTTAGTACTTTGGAACATAAACATTGCAAACAGAATACTACAAGCATCCTTGTGCAACTTTACATTTTTAAAATAGCATTTGAAAATTATGAAGGGAGAATTTCGGGGCACAAAGATATAGGCCCACTTAATTAATAACAGACTCCACAGCCCTCTGATGGGGACAAAAACACTTTGAAGGGGGGGTGGGGGGTGGTTAAACTGTTTTTAGAAAACAAAAAATAAAAAAAAAAGTGTCATGGTGGGGGTTGGCCCGAAGCTAGCATGCTGGACAGGTTAATATTGGGTAAGATCAAAATATGCAGGTAGGCCAAAATAAAAATAACATGTAAAAGCTGATATCAACATGCATAGGGAGAAAAGGGAACGTTAGTTAAACACACAGCATATCTGGGAAATAAAATCAAAAGTTAGTTTGCCACATTATTAAAGACACATTGTGAGGTTAAAATGAGGAAACTTACCTTCATATACTCCTCGTGCATAACTTTAATGATGGCAGCACACGTGTCCGGTATGATGACCCCAAGCGCCTGCGGAGAGATGCCTGTCGAGAACTTGAGGTCCTGCAGGCTCCTCCCAGTCGCCAGGTACCGCAACGTGGCAATAAGCCTCTGCTCGGCCGTGATGGCTTGGCGCATCACAGTGTCCTGCCTCGTGATATAGGGGGACAGAAGATCCAGCAGACTGTTGAATACGGGGTCCGTCATGCGGAGAAAGTTCCTATAGTCATTAGGATTATTCTCCTGGATTTCCCTAAGCAGAGGCATATGTGAGAACTGGTCACGCTGGCGCAACCAATTCTTGGTCCAGAAACGCCTCCGCCCCCTGTTTCTGGCCAAAGTACTGGAATAATGAACATATCCAGCAGCCATCCCATAAACAGCACCAACTCGCGAAAATTGACGCTGCTGCTCCATCATGGCTTCAAACCGGCCGGCTGGTCAGTCAAGAACACACTCCAACAGAAAGCACAATCAAATCCAGCGGTACCTGCAAAGAACGCACGACACACAGATACGAACGCACAGTACGAATCTGCTAAGCAGAACGAACTGCACGCCTCTACCCGAATGCCAACTACGTACCCACAAGCACACGCACTGAACGAGAAAATACTACCTGCTAAAGCCTGGAGACCGAGAAGCGCGAATCAGCTCTAACCAAACCCTCACTAACACGAGCAAAGCCGTAACTAGCAAAAGCGGAACAGAGGGCGTCGCCATTGACTTTGGCCTTTCCCTTTATAGTGACGTCAAACGTGGATTACGTGCACGCGTTCAGGTCCGCAGGGAAATATCGTCCGCTGGTGTGTACAAGCCAGCGGGCCAAATGAAAAAACAGCCTTGTACGCCGGAAACAGCCCGTCGGACATTTCGAGCGAACATGTTTGGTCGTGAGTACTCGGCCTCATTGTCACCATCAGGAGACCCACAATGAGAAATGCCATTGCTGTACTGCATGCATGTAGACAGAACATGGTTGCACAGAGGCTGCAGGAGATTAGCAGACAACAAACGATGGAAAAATTATAAAAGTAAGCATTTTATTTAATAAAAATGGAATACATGGGACGACTCTGAGTACCCCCTTGAATCTGATAACCTTCAAACCACCTGACCCTCCTGGTGCCACCTTCTGATTAAGTTGTGCCCTTTTTACAGATTTACACATACTTTACTTCTTATGTTTCCTATATGATACGGTATGATAACTTTGTTTAGTTGATCCAACATTGGAAGACGCTTTATTTGATTATAAATGTATCCCTGTTAACCACTAGCCGACCGCGCACCGCCGTTCTACGTCGGCAGGTCGGCTCGGCTGGGCGAGAGCACGTAGTATAACGTCCTCTCTCTCAGCCGCCACTAGGGGCCCCCCGCTCGCCCCGACTCCCGTGCGTGTGCCCGGCGGGCGCGATTGCCGCCGGGCACATGCGATCGCTCGGTACAGAGCGGGGACCGGGAGCTGTGTGTGTAAACACACAGCTCTCGGTCCTGTCAGCAGGGGAAATGCTGATCTTCGGTTCATACAATGTATGAACAGAGGATCAGTGTTTCCCCTAGTGAGGCCACCCCCCCCCCACAGTAGGAACACACCCAGGCATACTTAACCCCTTCCCCGCCCCCTAGTGTTAACCCCTTCACTGCCAGTGGCATTTTTATAGTAATCCAATGCATTTTTATAGCACTGATCGCTATAAAAATGCCAATGGTCCCAAAAATGTGTCAAAAGTGTCCGAAGTGTCCGCCATAATGTCGCAATACCGAAAAAAAAACGCTGATCGCCGCCATTAATAGTAAAAAATATATATTAATAAAAATGACATAAAAATACCCCCTATTTTGTAAACGCTATAACTTTTGCGCAAACCAATCAATAAACGCTTATTGCGATTTTTTTTACGAAAAATATGTAGAAGAATACGTATCGGCCTAAACTGAGGAAAAAAAATGTTTTTTTATATATTTTTGGGGGATATTTATTACAGCAAAAAGTAAAAAATATTCATTTTTTTCAAAATTGTCGCTCTATTTTTGTTTATAGCGCAAAAAATAAAAAACGCAGAGGTGATCAAATACCACCAAAAGAAAGCTCTATTTGTGGGAAAAAAAGGACGCCAATTTTGTTTGGGAGCCACGTCGCACGACCGCGCAATTGTCTGTTAAAGCGACGCAGTCCCGAATCGCAAAAAGTACTCTGGTCTTTGGGCAGCAATATGGTCCGGGGGGTAAGTGGTTAAGTTCTGCATGTTTATACCTGTACTGCTTTGTACTTTCAAAAGTTGAAATACCTTATCTTTTGTATTACACGGTACGATGTTTTAAAACTGTTATAAATAAACAATGAAAAGATTAAATTGTTTTTGTTACACATTGAATTATAAAACTAGATGTCATTTGGGTAGGATTTAAATCTTCTTTAAACTTCTAAATATTTAAAATGTATGTATAGATAAAGCAGAAATCTCTTTTAAACTGTTCTGCAAATGCTGATTGTATTCCGTCTGTGATTTTTAAGAGCATCAATCTCAGAACTGCTAGATTTCCAGTATTCGAGGAAGAGCTGAAGGCTGACTAATTAAAACAAAGGAAACACTCATTTGTTTCCTAATAATGTAGGATGAGCATATACACGTACAAACACTTCCATACACACTTGATTTACTTCCCAAACAGCCTTAAATGGCATGGATAAGAGAAGACATCACTATTTTCTTATTATAGCTTGACCTGTCCTTTGCTCTTAGATACATGGTTTAGCATTTTACAAGCTTCATTTCCTTCTCTGTGATAAATAGGAGGTCAGCATAGCGGTGAAGAAGTCCATTTCAACAGATGTCTCCCGAGTTACCGAGAACCATAAGATGTCCTTTATAACGGGGCACTCACTCAGTGTATTATCGATAAATGAGCCTGGCCTGTGAATACTTCACAATTATGTTTCATACCTCAGAGAACACTTGTAATTGGAACATAAATTAGATTTCATTTGTATCCATGTGTCATATTTAACAAGAATCAGGTCTCTGTGGAGGAAGCTGACACACACCTGCCTCGCTCCTCAGAGACCTTTTCCATCTTCTGGCTTGTGCCTTTACTGGATAATCTATCATATTGATATTTATTCTTTTTTTTTTCTAATCCCGCAAGGCTATAAGTTCTCCTGTGGTATGGCTTTGTAGTCCCTGCCTCCTTCACCTGTATTTACAGCCATCAGAATTGCTTCCTATATATTTTCTTTTTTATAGCTGTTTTTGACAATGTCACTGAAGTATACACGGGTGTAACAACAATAATAAACAATGCAGAGCAGCTGTGGAAAGCATGCTGGGAATGGTGATTAAAGATCTATAAGCTTATTCAAACAACGACACAAGGAGTGCAGTAACCCAAAGCAACCAATAAGTACTTCATTTACTGAAGTTAGCTCTAGAGAAACTTGCTCACTATGGCTACTAGACATGTGCATTAGATTTTGTCCGAATGCATATTTGTCCGAATTTCGGGTATTTTCGTTATGGTTTTAACAAACGAAAACGAATGCGCAGAATCCGAAATCCGAAAGATCTGACATAAAAAATGCTTTATTTTCGTTGCTACAACAGTTAGATAGAGATAGAAGATTCGACATGATGCTGACAATAGCAATCTGTGTCTATCGAATCTGCGGTCGAATGTGCCTAACCTTAACTCTATTAGTCAAAGATTATTCTACATAGAGAGGAAAGATTAGACACAGAGAGAAACAGTGTTGGGGTAGACCATTCGACATGAACGACGAAGATTGGATGAAGCAGCGAAAAACATACAAACGTCAAATCTGTCATTGAAGGCTCATGGTGTCTGTCGAAAGTTCTAAGAAGATTCGACAAGCAGCTAAACTGTACATTTCTGATCAAATTCTCGGCCCATAGGCTATAGAAGAATTCAAATGTTGGTTGACTAGTAATAATAATTTATAAATATAATTATTACTAGTGTCATACAACATTAGAATTCTTCTATATCTTGTAGGTGGAACATTTGACCAGAAATGTACAATTGCTTCATTGTACAGTTTAGCTGACCCGTCGAATCTTCTTGGAACATTCGACGGACACCATAAGCCTTCAATGACAGAATCGACCTTAATTAACTTGGATTTTCCGATGAATGCATTTTTTTTACGAAACAAAATAAATAAAAACTAATTTCGGGAGTAACTAAATAAATATATTTTTCAGACGAAAACTAAATTCCGAAACGGAATATTTCAGTGTGCACATGTCTAATGGCTACTGCATCTTTCATATCTTCATTGGATTTTGCAGTACCTTGATGGACAAGCATGTCCTACTTTATTATAAGAGGAAAATTAAGAATGTGGCCAACAGATTGGGTTAGATTTTTGGGTTACCCAAAGGAGCCTATTTACTAGTTCTACCCATCTTTCCACAGTTCAAATGTTATGTCCAAGGCTTGCCAGCTTTATCTATTGTGATGAATGTACAGTAAACTTTAAACAGAGAGGGTAGGGGAACTCATTCTCCTTTTTAGTTTAGTCTTGTTCCCACCCTTCCACAGACTAATCAACCAGCACTGCCACATACAGTATTTCACTGGAAGAACTGTTTACACAACTTTATGTTCATAGTTGGATGTCCTTAGCAAGTAAGAGCATGACAATTTGCTACATCCAGCCCTAACCACCTGGGTTAATGCTCAGTAGCAAACTTAGCTGTAGTGTACTTTATGTTTCTGGAGCAGCATGTAAGTTTGGCATCCCAAAGATGATTTAATTTTCTTTACTTCCAACACAGAGGAAAGGAAATAAAATTACTTGATTCCCCCATCAACACTAATATTGCAAGGCTTATATGCAAGCAATTGTCACAATAAGTGTATGGGGACTTGGGTCCTGCCCCAGGGGACATATATCAATGCAAAAAAAAGTTTTAAAAACAGCCATTTTTTCAAGAGCAGTGATTTTAATAATGCTTAAAGTGAAACAATAAAAGTGGAATATTCCTTTAAATACCATGCCTGGGGGGGGGGGGGGGGGTGTCCTTAGTATGCCTGTAAAGTATTGCATATTTCCCATGTTTAGAACAATACCACAGCAAAATTACATTTCTAAAAGAAAAAATATAACTTAAAACTACTCACAGCTGTAATCTATTGTCGGATCCCAGGAATATAGATACAAATCATTAAAAAAAACAGCATGGGGACCTGGGTCCTGCCCCAGGGGACATGTATCAATGCAAAAAAAGTTTTACAAATTGCATTTTTTTTTCAGGAGCAGTGATTTTAATAATGCTTAAAGTGAAACACTAAAAATGAAATATTCCTTTAAATATCGTGCCTGGGGGATGTCCTTAGTATGCCTGTAAAGTGGCACATTTCCCCATGTTTAGAACAGTACCACAGCAAAATTACATTTCTAAAGGAAAAAAATGCATTTAAAACTGCTCACAGCTGTAATGAATTATCAGATCCCTGTAGTATAGAGAAAAAAACATTTAAAAAACAGCATGGGTTCCCCCCTCCAGTCCATTACCAGGTCCTTTCCGTCTGGTATGAATATTAAGGGGAACCCTGCACCAAAAAAAAAATGCATAGGGGTCCCCCCAAAATCCATGCCAGGCCTTTCAGGTCTGATATGGATTTTTAAGGGGAACCCTGCGCCAGAATAAAAAATGTTGTAGGGGTCCCCCCAAAATCCATACTAGACCCTTATCTGAGCACGTAACCTGGTATGGATTTTGGGGGGACCCCTACGCTATTTAAAAAAAAAAATATTGGCGCAGGGTTTCCCCTAATATCCATACCAGACCTGAAAGGCCTGGTAAAAATTTTGGGTGGACCCACATGTTTTTTTTTGGTGCAGGGTTCCCCTTAATATTCATAACAGACCCAAAAGGCCAGGCAATGGACAGGGGGGGGGGGAACCCATGCCATTTTTTTCAATGATTTTTATCTATATTGCAGGGATCCGACAATTCATTACAGCTGCGAGCCGTTTTAAATTACTTTTTTTCCTTTAGTAATGTCATTTTGCTGTGGTATTGTTTTAAACACAGGAAAATGCACTACTTTTCAGGCATACTAAGGACAACCACCAGGCACGATATTTAAAGGAATATTACATTTTTTATTGTTTTACTTTAAGCATTATTAAAAACACAAACCTGTACTAATACAGGTGCTTGCAGTAACTTTTATTCAATCAAGTGTTTCAGAGGGGCTGGGAGTGTTTCTGGAGTTGAGGCACAGAACAGAGAACCCAAATTACCAAGCGGCTCCTGAATGGGTAGTACTACGCATGTACTTCCAAATACCAAATACCATAATGTACTCTATCCTGATTTATTGACTCCTGCCTAAATTATCCATAGTAGGTGTATGAATGTCTGTGAGATATAGGGACCTTAGATTGTAAGATCATTGATGGCTGGACTAGGGTTGCCAACTCATCCCTTTAAAACAGAACACATATTAATTACACAGGTTCTGTGGCTGATTAAGGAGGTAATTAAACTCACTTGGTGCCTTATTTGCATTAAATTAGCCTCAGAACCTGTGTAATTCAGATGTGTTCTGTTTTAAAGGGATGAGTTGGCAACCCTAGGCTGGACTGATGTGAATGTACAATATATGTAAAGTGCTGTGTAAATTGTCAGCGCTGTATGAATACTTGATAAAATGGCAGAGCTGGTGTGTCACAGATGAATTCTAAATGTTTCTATCTCTATCCTCAAAGCTGGCCATGCATTGGAGATCTCTCATTGACACAAGATTATAAAACTGACATTTGTCATTGGAATCACCACATTACTGAAATGGTTCTGACTTTCCTTCCTGACCTGGCTGTCACTTGACTTTGGTGCACTGTTGAGAGGAAAAAAAAAAAAAAAAGATTGTTCATCATTTGAAGAGGTTAATCTCTGCAAGGTAAAACAAGCACTTCTGAAGCTCTGAAGGGTTCATTATTGCTTGCAAGGGCAACCACACTATCAGGATTATATTAGGCACATAACAGAGAGCACAAAGTAGCTGTAATAGGCTTGGTGCAGTAACCAATTACAGCCAACCAGAAATCTTTAAAGGAAACTGGAGTCTGTTGATCGGTTGTTACTGCATTTTCCATATGACAACTGCTCTTTTAAAAAAAGCCTAACCATGGACAGGTGAGGCTATCAAATAACACATTTTATTATTTGATTACACTGTGGACTTTATTATTAGTACTAGTTTTTGCAACCACACATGTCAGACGCATGCCTGGATTTCTTGCATTAACTTTTCTATCTTAATAGCCTCACCTGTCCATGGTTAGGCTTCTTTTTTGCTTGGTGCTGCACTTTATTTTTCACATTTTTACACAATTTACTCTATTGTTGTGTTGGCTGCCACCTCTGATACTACATTGGATAAGCGCAGTATATATTTTTTATAATTGTTAACTGCTCTTTTTATACTGCATTACTAAACTTGTCTAACTGTCATTATATCAAGGCGTACCCTGATCTATGTCTATATTACCAGTGAGAACTTCCTTATTTCTTCAGTTATTGCACAATACTGAGAATACAAGTGTTTGTGGCTGACGGAGGTGGAAACCTTATAAGCAATAAATAAAGCGGTATTAAACCCAAAACCAATTTTTTTTATAAATTGGAGCTTAGCAATCATTAGAAGCTGCATTTGTTTTCTTTTTTTTAGGCTTTCCCTCTCTGTTGTTTTCACCTGGTGATCTGGCCAGTAACATACCTCCTGTATTAGGCCTCGTACACACGATAGGTTAACCAGAGGACTACGGTCTGAAGGACCGTTTTCATCGGTCAAAACCGATCGTGGGCCTCATAGGTTATTTAACCATAGGTTAAAAAAAAAGCTAACTTGCTTTAATATTAATCTATGGATTCCTAACCGATAGGTCAAAACTGATCGTTAGTAGGCACGTCCATTGATTAAAAATCCATGCATGCTCAGAATCAAGTCGACGCATGCTTGGAAGCATTGAATTTCGTTTTTTTCAGCACGTCGTCGTGTTTTACGTCACCGCGTTCTGACACGATCGGTTATTTAACTGATGGTGTGTAGGCGTGACGGACCATCAGTCAGCTTCATCGGTTAACCTATAACAACGTTCCTTCTGACCATTGTCCTCTGGTTAACCTATCGTGTGTACGAGGCTTTAGAGAAGCTCCGCTCTCGATGAAGGAGCACAGGGGGCACATTTGGACAGCAGCATTGTCAGTCTGGGGGGAAGGGGAGTGTTAAATGGACCAGAAAATTTAAATATACTAACTAGGGCTGTGCAAATTAACTTTTAATTAATCGATTAATCTTTAATTTTTTTGATCGATCAAAATCGTTTTGATCGATTAAAATTTTTTTGATTGGTACTCACCTCTCCGCCGGCTTCTGGGCCTTCAGGGAGTTCCATCGGAGATCCAGTAACGTCACGGACACCGGCAGGGCTTGCCGTGTCCATCTGAAGGGCTCCTTTGCTGTGCCTTCATATCTGCATGCCGGCGGGACCTTACTATCTGCCACACACAAGGGCTGTTACACTTCCCTCTATCACTTCCCTTTATCAACCTGGGATTCTACAACCATCCACTGGGAGTTGTGATAGTTCCCTTCACAGGACATCTACATGCCGACGGACTGATGTTAACCTCTCCTCATCTGGATTCAGCAGTGGTATCGTTGTACACATTTTTATACCAGTATCATACTTGGCTACATGTTTTTATGACTGCTTTGGTACCGTTTGGTATTACTCGCACCATTTTTACAGTTTATGTAGCTACATCGATTTTATCTCCAGTGCAATATTTATTTTGTTACCTACTTGAAGACTATAAAAGTTTTAATGCTATTTCCATCGAGCGCTGCCTTTGTGTGTTTTTTGTATCCTGCTATCCATTTTCCAGTGGTTGGTAGCTGCACTGGGAATCAGCCTGCAAGGAGATCAGCTAAAAGTAGTTGGATCTGTATGTGCGTTATAATTATCGATAAAAAAAAAAAACAATTAATCGAACAGAAAAATTTTGATCAGTAACAGCCCTAATACTAACACATCAAAGACAAACTCCAGTTCACACTTTATAAGAAGTTACAGCAATATTTTCTTTTTCCTTTTGGGATAAAGGTTTTTCATAAATAATTACAAGCTGATCATTGTAAGCACCTCTGTCAGTGTTAAATAGTTTGTCGCATCCCTATAACTACTACATCTTTAGGACAGCTTGTTCTTTTGAAAAACAACAGACTAAGGCCTCGTACACACGATCGGTTAACCAGAGGATAACGGTCTGATGGACCGTTTTCATCAGTCCAAACCGATCGTGTGTAGGCCCCATAGGTTATTTAAACTTTGGTTAAAAAAAAGACAACTTGATTTAAAATGTAACCAATGGATTGCTAACCGATAGGTCAAAACCGATCGTTAGTACGCACAACCATTGGTTAAAAATCCACGCATGCTCAGAATCAAGTCGACGCATGCTTGGAAGCATTGAACTTCATTTTTTTCAGCACGTCGTTGTGTTTTACGTCACCGCGTTCTGACACGATTTTTTAACCGATGGTGTGTAGGCGCGACGGACCATCAGTCAGCTTCATCGGTAAACCTATGACAACGGTTCGTCGGTCCGTTCTCATCGGATGGACTGATTGTGTGTACGCGGCTTTAGACCCTTTTCACACTGGGGCGCTTTTCAGGCACCTGTAAAGCTTTCACACTGGGCAAAAAGAAGAAATGGCTGCACATCCAAAGTTTCCAAAAAGTGCCTTTTATTGCAGATGGTCAAAGTATACCAGGGAGTCAGGGACACCAGGTGTTAGTCATGTAGATGCGTTTCACACATCTGATCTGTGCTTAATCATTATTGGTTATCAGTGGGCAATGAGTGCTTTAAGAGTAGAACCCATGTAGACAATGAGGTTGCTTATTTTATGTATTGTTGCTGTAGGCATACCCCTAGCTGCAACAGATGACGAAACCTTTCAGCTAGTGACCTACAGTAAAAAGTGTCACCCAGGGGCCAGACATGCATGGTTAGCGGGTTTTATACTTGGTCCCCTTCATCCTCCTGATCTGAAACCATGATAACCCCTCTTCATGTTTGGAGCACACTGTCAGGCAGGGCTCTACATTCTACACCTGGTTAAAGGATAGAGCTCCATAGGTCCAACTAAACACCTAAGACTGATGGAGACATAGGAAGGAGGCGGGTCCTAGACTCTGAAATGCATTTTCTGACAGCTCTTGTGACTACACGTCCTGGCAGTGTGAACACATCATCCGGCAGTGTCTTCTCCCCTGTCGTTAGTGCCTGGCTGCAGCGGTTCTGGTCTTCCATCTTCCCTCAACTTTTATCTACTTTTGTTTGAGTGCAACTTTTACCTTTTTTGATCTCTACAATAAACTCCCCTCTTTGCTTTTCTGTACACCTGGTTAAAGTTTAAGGCTCCATAGGTGTAAGCAGGGTGAGGGTGTGGCGATTCACAGAGGGAGACACATGTAAAGTTCTTTGAACAAGGTAACGTTCATTACCGAGAGGCGGTAGTAGTAACAGTCTTTACAATCGAACGGCAAATGGTTCCTCTCCAGGCATGGAGGCACAAATATGCAGTACAGATACGGTTGTTCTAAGCGATGTGGATTTCTGAGTATCACCGGAACTTCCCACTTAATGGCACATTATATACCCCAGCACACAATGCGTATTGGAAGAGGCTGGAAACACATTACCCGTAGCAGCTGGGAGTCTTTCATCCGACCAAGGTTACCACTGCAGGACTCCGTAGGACCCCTGAACTATCCCTCACAGGCCGGAAAACTCTCCCTGACTTCTCTTATCTCTCCCTCACAAGCAGGGTCTCTGTCCCTATCTGCATCCACACGTGTTCTGCCTAAAACGTGTCAGAGCTTTCCTATATAAAGAAACCACCCCAAAATGGCTGCTCAAATCTCTCGAGATCTTGTGCGGCCTATCAGGACACAGGGCTCCTCCAAAATGGTGTTGGAGACACTCTAGAGGTCCATGTGTTAAACATAAGTACATACATAAACATAACAACACGACTGCAGTGTGAATGCTTATGATTACTAAACTACTTGCTCTTGCAGTCAGCTAGGCTGCCCTATCACTGACAGCTGCCTACATAGGTCCAGCTGAACACCTGGACTGATGAGGAATCTCAGGTCAACTGGCACAGGTTCCATTGAGGGGATACTTCTTTTACCTCCAGGTGGGTGACACCTTTTCTACACCACCACCAGTTTCTAGGCCAATAAAAGTGTTCTCAACTCATAAAGACAGGTATTGGCTGTACATTGTAAATTACATCTTCTGCTCTTCACATTACTCATCACTCGACACCATTAACTTGGCTGTGCATCTCGCCTCCTAAAGGCACTATTCAGCATCACCACTACACTGTTGCTCAATTATAAGGCATTTCTTAAAAACTCTCTTTACTGAGGACTTTAACTAACACTATGCATTATTAGGCAAAGTTCCATATATTGGCAATAACAGTCTAACATATTTGGCAGAGCAGTTCCATATAATGGGTGATAACAGATATTCCAGTACATGGAAGCAACCTATTGATACAGTTGACATGCAACTGAAGGGTTGCTGGTGCTTGTTTCCTACTATTCATTTCTCTAGGCTCTCGGGCTATATACTCCTCCCCAGAGAGGAAGGCAACTTGCTAACAGTTCTTGATGCTGACTTGACCTGGACAGGGCAGCCATGTGGTACAAGTGCCCAGATTCTTAGTGGTTGATGCCATTTCCTTCTCCCATGTAAGACCTTTAAAATGGTGGGCACATGAATGTATACTGGCAACTCCAAATTGGCTGTTCAAATCTAATGCCTCGTACACATGATTGGTTTTCCCGGCAGTCAAAAGTCTGCCGGGAAAGCCGAGGGGAAAACCGAGAACCTGCTTGATTGCTTTTCCCCGGACGGTTTTCCTGACAGGAAAACTGGCATGACAGCTTTGGCCGGGAAAATCGGCCGTGTGTATGCTCCACTGCAGTGTTTCCCATAGGAAAACTGCTGAGCAAATAAATGACGAGAAACGCGGCGGGAAAAAAGAGACAAGGGGCTTACATACTGAGGCTGGTTGTTCGGTAGTTGTCACTGTGCAGTTTTCACTAGGGAGAGTCACTCTCACTTCCTGTCACAGTGAGAAATGTCACCAGGAGAGAGGGTGAAGAAATTAGCAATCATTTTCACTTGTCACAGAAAGGATACATTTCCAACCGTATAAGAGCAGATTTCCTGTCCTTGTGCAGAGATTACCTGTTTTGTCTCTGGGACAGGAAGTGAGGGTTATTCTCCCTAATTTAGTGTGGACAGTAAAAAACCTGACTGGGGGTTCAACCACATTCTACTCTATCCAAATAAAGTTATACTGTACTTATAGCTGTGACTGTTAGGCCCCGTACACACGACCAAACATGTATGCTGAAACTGGTCCGCGGACCAGTTTCAGCATACATGTTTGGTCGTGTGTAGGCGCGAGCGGGCAGAATTCCAGCCTTTTCCCAGCGGGCAAATATTCCTGGACTTGTTTTAAAACTGTCCGCTGGAATCCTGCCCGCTCGGACATGTATGGTCGTCAGTACAGACCTACCGTACATGTCCGAGCGCCCGCCGTCCCTCGCATGCATCGAATGACTTTGACGCATGCGTGGAAGCATTTAAAAGGCAGGCCCGCCCACGTCGCCGCATCATCGCCGCGGCGATGGCGCGGACACGCCCCGCGTATTGTTTACGCGCGGACTTCTGTACGATGGTTAGTACAGCCATCGTACAGAAGTCCCCGGGCAGACATGTACGGTGAAAACGGTCCGACGGACCGGTTTCATCGTACATGTTTGCCCGTGTGTACCCGGCCTCAATCTTAGTAAAGAGTATGAAGAGAGATTGGGTGTACATATGCTGAGGTTATGCTTAATTTCTCTCATACAATTGTATGCAGGTGTTTAGCTAAGACTGGAGAGGGAGAAAAATACTGACATGAGCTGCTCTCTGTAGCTGCTGCCCTGTGGTGCTGAACCGGTTAACAGCTAAATCAGCAATAGGAGGGAGCTGCTGAGCAGGAATAGTTCAATAGATGAAGTCAGGCAGCATTGCACTGTGGGAACTGTAGTCCAGAGGAGAGATACTCTACTGTAATCAAGAGCTTTGAACTGCATTTCCCAGAAAGATATTGCCAGGAGGAAGGGAAATAATTGAATTTTCCCAGGCTGTAGAGGATACAGCTTTCTCTTGCCGTGAGGGAGCCCAAAGAGTGCACATTGCTGTCCAATGTGCACCACCCCTGCTGCATAATGGTGACCTGGGCAGGATCCGGAGTGCTGAGTCCAGGTGTGCTGACAGTCAGAATCACCTGGGTGCAGAGCAAAGAGCGTACTTATCGCTGTGGGTGACTGGATGGTGAGCTGCAATATCACTGGAACTAGTGAGCTGCTGCTGTGGGGATTTGCTATATACTGCTAGAAAGAGAGAGACTGAGTCCTTTAGGAGCTGACCATACAGCCATATAGTAGCATTATTGTAGCCTTCAGGCTTGATTGGGACTTTTCTCATGTGCACCGGTGGTACAATTAAGCCCCAACACTAGCGACTGAAGAGTTAGGACTAAAGATTGCCCCTTTACAACTGCAACACAGAGACCTTTACTTATTGTCTATGCTAAGAGGGACCACTCAGAGCAAATTACACTATATTCAAGCCATGCTCCTAGATTGCACTCTAGACTAGTTATAGTATTCGTTTTCACATTGCAGTTAATGTTTATATGCACTGTTTATTGCAGACTTATCTCCATTATAGTTGTACAGAACTCTATTCTAAGTTACTTTGGCATACCGATTATACTCTCTAGCAGTCTGTTTCTGAATATACCTTCTGTATGCTCATTTATACTCAAACCACCTCTAACCCAATGTTTCTCAATTCCAGTACCCCCAACGGGTCATGTTTTCAGGATTTCCCTCAGATGAAAAGGCTGTGGTAATTATTAAGGCAGTGAAACTGATCAAATTACCAGTGCAAAATAATGGAAAGCCTGAAAACATGACCTGTTGGGGGTACTTGAGGACTGGAGTTGAGAAACATTGCTCTAACCGATGCAAATACATTGAATTCATTTACCACTAAATGGCCTAAATTTCTTGATACTAATTCACAGTCAAGTTAAAGGTAGCCACACTTGAGTTCCTATAGGTATGTGCTGTAACTTTTCCTCAACTAGGTGTGCCAAAGAGGGCTCAGGTTGTTCTTGGAGTCAAGACACAGAACAGAGAATCAAAATTACCATATGGCTCCTCCAGCAGTAGTGCTACACAATACATCTGGTAATGGTTATAATCTCTTCCCAAATAAACAATATTTAATATTTAAATGCCTTTCTAACATTTGCTATGTGTTTGTTATAAGGCTTTTTAGTACGGAAACTTTCTTTACGGGAACAATATTTACTGTGACATTTATTATGAAATTTCTGGGCTATATACACTTTTAGCAGAGTCATTACATTTTTTAAACATGTGTTTAGCGACTGATCTTTTCTGTAATAAAAAATAATCCTTTTGAATGTTTGATTTCAGAGTCCCTTATGGTTTGAAATGGATGAAAAAATATAGTAGTTTTAAGTACTTTTTTTGTAATATATAATATTGTAGCATTAGATTTCCTTTGGGCCACTAGTGGAGCTTGCAGCCTCCATTCTATTCACTCACTAAATAATTTAGATTCTTTTCCCTTCGTATCTATGTTGTATTTAAGATAAGTATATCCTTCTAAAACGCACACATAAAACACATGACATTGTATTACCTCCTAAAGTGGTAATAAACTCGGAAATTAAAGAAAAAAAAAGCTATTCCCTGAAAGGCAATGTTATAATGTGCTAGTATGCATTGCATACTAGCACATTATGTGAAACGTACCTGAAAACAAAGCCCACCAGTGGTTAATAGGGATGAGCCGAACACCCCCGGTTCGGTTCGCAGGAGAACATGTGAACAATCAAAAGTGTTCATTTCAAAGGTTAATATGCAAGTTGTTGACATAAAAAGTGTTTGGGGTCCTGCCCCAGAGGACATGTATCAATGCAAAAAAAAGTTTTAAAAACTGCAGTTTTTTCCGAAGCAGTGATTTTAAAAATGCTTAAAGTGAAACAATAAAAGTGAAATATTCCTTTAAATTTCATACCTGGGGGTGTCTATAGTATGCCTGTAAAGTAGCGCTTGTTTCCCATGTTTAGAAACAGTCTCTGCACAATTTTTTCTTCAATGCCGCAGGGGTCCCCCCAAAAATCCATACCAGATCCATACGAACGATACTGTACAGCCTCCTCCAGGAGGCACCCGGCCGAATGACGCGCGACCCGTCTGACAGTTCTTTTATAACCGAGGGCGGGGCCACCCGTCACGTGGATGCGTGACCTTGCCCCCTCTGATGCAACAGGGAATAAAATTATTGTCAGATGGGTCGCGCGTCATTCAGCCGGGTGCCTCCTTTGGAGATGGTTGTATCGTTCATAGCGGCGAGTCAGACTCGTAGAAGAATTACGCGCTGGATTTTTATTTTTTATTAAAGGACTTGTCCCAAGCTGTGTGTGTGTGTACAATGTACCCTTTACCAATTCAAATGGGGGGGCTGGGATCTGTAGGTCCCCTTTGTTAAAGGGGGCCTCCAGATTCTGATAAGCCCCCTGCCTGCAGATCCCCACAACCACCGGGCAAGGGTTGTAGGGAAGAGGCCCTTGTCCCCGTTAACATGGGGACATCCTCCCCATGTTGAGGGCATATGGCCTGGTACGGTTCAGGAGGGGGGGGGCGCTCTCTCACCCCCCCTCTTTTTCTGTGGCCTGCCAGGTTGCGTGCTTGGATAAGGGTCTGGTATGGATTTTTGGAGAAAATCCCACACCCTTTTTTTTTTTACTTTGGCACGGGGTTCCCCTTAAAATCCATACCAGACCTAAAGGGTCTGGTATGGATTTTTGGGGGGACCCCTATGCCATTTAAAAAAAAAATGGTGCAGGGTTCCCCCTTAATATCCATACCAGATCTGAAGGGCCTGATATGGAATTTGGGGGGGACCCCCGCACATTTTTTTTTTGACCCAAAGGACCTGGTAATGGACTAAGGGGGGAACCTGTGCTTTTTTTTCAATGACTTTTATATGTATTGCTGGGACCCGACAATTCATTATAGCCGGAAGTAGTTTTAAATGACTTTTTCCGTTAGAAATGTCATTTTGTGCAGCGACTGTTATAAACACAGGAAACATGTGCTACTTTACAGGCATACTATAGACACCCCCAGGTACGAAATTTCAAATGAATATTTCACTTTTATTGTTTCACTTTAAGCATTATTAAAATCACTGCTCCCAAAAAAAGGGCCAATTTTAAAACTTTTTTTTGCATTGATACATGTCCCCTGGGGAAGGTCTCAGGTCCCCAAACACTTTTTATGACAATAACTTGCATATTAACCTTTAAAATTAGCACTTTTGATTTCTCCCATAGACTTTTAAAGGGTGTTCCGCGGCATTCGAATTTGCCGCGAACACCCCAAATTGTTCGCTATTTGGCGAACGGGCGAACAGCTAATGTTCGAGTCGAACTCATGTTCTACTTGAACATAAAGCTCATCCCTAGTGGTTAAACCCACAGAAGGTATACTTTCAGGAACAGACTAGTGCCACAAAGGTGAATCCTGATGTGAGGCTGAATTTGCCATTTCTTACTCTCAGGCCCCGTACACACAACCAAACATGTCTGCTGAAACTGGTCCGCGGGCCAGTTTCAGCAGACATGTTCGGTCGTGTGTAGGCCCAAGCGTGCAGGATTCCAGCAAACATTTGCCCGCCGGGCCTTTTCCCAGTGGGCAAATATTCCTGGACTTGTTTTAAAACAGTCCGCTGGAATCCTGCCCTACCGTACATGTCCGAGCGCCCTCCATCCCTCGCATGCGTCGAATGACTTTGACGCATGCGTGGAAGCATTTAACTGGCAGGCCCGCCCACATCGCCGCGTCATCGTCATAGTGTTTACGCGCGGATTTCTGTACGATGGTTAGTACAGCCATCGTACAGAAATCCCCTGCCAGACATGTACGGTGAAAACGGTCCGGCGGACCGCTATCATCGTACATGTTTGGTCGTCTGTACACGGCCTCAGAGTCATTAGGTCCACCAAAAACTCCCCCTATTTTCTATGTTAATATTGTTAAATCCAACAGAACCTTCCAAGTAGCTTCTGACACCAATATCCTGACTGTCTAAATATCACCCAGAATAGACAAATGAGGAAGGGAAAACAGAAAAATTCCATCCACTGCTCACTGTGTCTCCAATACACCTCCTCTCATGCTAACCATGTATACACACTGTCCAAATCACTGGAAATGTAATTTACAGAGCCTTGAAACTTAAAGCTCCAGTAGATGAATAGAGTGTTGGAGAAACACAGGAACAGTGAATAACAGTGGATGGGAGGCAGTGTAGCCAATGCTCTGCAGTGAAATTTACTGAAAGGACACCCACAATTTACAAACACCAATTTTTACTGACAAAAAATCATGGAATTTACTAACAGAGCCACATTTTTTTAATGATACCTCACAAAAGTACATACAATGTTAGTTTTACGTGCAAAACAGTGCAAATATCAATATTTATGCTATTAACGCATAGATTGTGCTATTAGCAATGTTTTAAGTTGCAGACTCTGATGTAAAGGGGAACTCTGTGGACACTGATTTAAGTGAGATTGCTTGGAACGCTGATGTGGAGGGGACTCTGGTGACCACAGACCACCTGAATACAAAAAGCTAAGGGGAGTTACTGATACTGATACTGATACTTTATATTATTGCACTCCCTTAACTTACTGTATTCCCTCTCCCTTATATCAGTGACCCCTCTCCCCTGACTGGCCTTGCAGCGCTTTCACTGATCCCCTTTGAGGTGTACAGTGCAGGGCTCAGTCAGATGGGCCTTTCCGGCTCCAAGCTTGGTGGCTCTGCTTTCATCCTATGTTCTCCTCTCCACAGTCCACACACCTCTGACTCCTCCTGTGACTTCAGTCCCTGCAGCGCTCCCACTCTTGACTCCTCTTTAGGCCCCCCTCAGACTATGACATGATACAAGACAAGAGATGGTTAGATATTGTGGACATGATACAGGAGATGGTTAGTGACTGGGGACATGATACAGGAGACAATCAGAGACTGTGGACACGATACAGGAGATGGTTAGAGACTGTAGACATTATACAGGAAATGGTTAGAGGCTGCAGACATACTACATAAGATGGTTAGAGGTTGCGGACATGATACAGGAGATGATCAGAAACAGTGGACATGATACAGAAGAGGGTTAGAGGCTGTGGACATACTACAGGAGATAGCAAGAAGCTGCAGCTATACTACAGGAGACAGTCAGAGACTGCAGACATACTACAGGAGATGGTTAGAGGCTGCAGACATGATACAGAAGATATTCAGAAAATGTAGACATGATACAGGAGATGGTGAAAGGCTGTGAACATGATAAATGGTTAGTGGCTGCAGACATGATAGATGGTTAGAGTCTGTGGACATGAGTAGGGGGGGGGGGGGGCAGGTGGATGGAAGTGAGGGGGGACAGAGTCCATAGCCTTACTAAAAAAATTAATCCCAGGCATGATTGTCCATCCCTCAGCATTGACCTAATGTTGGCATAGTGAATTTTCACTGCAGTCATCAAAATTCATCAAATTCCCTTGCAAAGTGAGAAGCCTATTTGCCTTTAGTAAATCAACCTGAATGAGTCCTTTAAATCCTGGGTGTCTCTTTATGTTTTCCATACTGAACAAGGTTTAATGAATGCTTTACTTTTTTTCCATTCTCAATATTTTATTCCTGACTTCACCCACATTAACTGTAATTTTCATAATTTGATTGGCTTGAAAAAATTACACAAATACAACCATGGATGTAGATTGTTATGGACAGTTCAGTTCTAGCTGATTGTTTTTCAGGTTAAAGCTGATGGAAAGCTCCAATACTCAACAAAACCGCATGTCCAGCATTAGTCTTAGGCAACAGAAACTGGTAGCATACTGCACATTGCACAATAATGTTTCTTATTTTTAGTACTACACAAGTCAAACATCTATATAGCTTAACAGCTTGTCTATCAGGCCAGCAATAAGAAGTACATTTCGGCCACTCAAGACAATTAAAAAAAAAAAACACAACATATACAGTAACATATATACAAGATATTTTATTGTGTAGAAACTGTTCATATGAAAAATGTATATCCATTTGTCCCACATGCAATCCCTAAAAAACTCACACAGATATATTTTGTATTCTAGTTTGGTGATGTCTCAATTGTTTTACCTTATCCCTTCTTAATCTCACTACTAACTCTTGTGTCCTTCTCCAATTTTGATCATTTTTGCCTGTGCCCATTTCTGTCTGGAAAAAAATAGGATTTTTTAATACAGCTTACCTGTAAAATCCTTTTCTTGGAAATACATCACAGAACACAGAGCCTTAATTACTTAATGGGTTATGTAGTCATCACAGGTGATTGAAAACTGGCAAACCCAATTAGAATTGAGTTCCTCTTCTATATAAGCCCAGCCAAATGGAGAGTACCTCAATTTTGTAGCAAAGCAATAAGTGTTCCACGTTAACTCCGAAGAGGGGTGGGAGCTCTGTGTCCCATGATGTATTTCCAAAAAAAGGATTTTACAAGTAAGCTGTATTAAAAAATCCTATTTTATTGATCATAAATCACAGGACACAGAGCCTTAATTACTTAATGGGATGTCCCATAGCAATGCTAAAATTAGAAGGGAGGGAGACACAGATCAGAATAAGACCACTATTGAGCCAGAGGATTTATACCGCTGCCTGCAGCACACTACGCCCGAAGGCGGCATCCTCGTAACCTCTCACATCTACCTGATAGAATTTGGTTAATGTATGGACCGAAGACCAAGTAGCAGCCTTACAGATCTGAGCCATGGAGGCCTGGTGATGCACTACCCATGAAACACCAACTGCTTTAGTCGAGTGTGTTTTTACCTGAAAAGGAAGGATCTTCTTTTCTAAATCATAGGCCTGAATAATGACTTGTCAAATCCATCTTGCAATAGTGGATCTTGACGCTGCCTGGCCCTTCTTTGGGCCTTGTGGAAGAATGAACAGACAATCAGTCTTCCTTATCTGAGCCGTAGCTTGCAGATAAACCTTTGCCGCTCTTACAACATCTAGAGAGTGTAGACTCTCTTCCTCCGCAGACTGCGGATTTGGAAAAAAAGACGGTAGGACTATATCTTGGTTCAGATGAAAACCTGAAACCACCTTAGGTAAGAAATTCGGGTGAGGCCGTAGCACCACCCTGTCTTCATGAATAATCATATACGGTTCTTTACACGAAAGAGCCGCCAACTCCGATACTCCTCTAGCCGAGGATATGGCTACAAGAAAAAACAGTTTCTGTGTCAACAGACTTAGAGAAACCTGGTGTATAGGTTCAAAAGGTAGCTTCTGTAAAACAGACAATACCAAATTCAAATCCCATGGGCACACGGGAGACTTAAGCGGCAGATTTAACCGCAGTGCACCCTGAACAAAGACGCTGAATAGGGAATGAGAAGCAATCGGTTTTTGAAAAAATACAGACAAAGCCGAGATTTGGCCCCTAAAAGTCCTCAAGGCCAACTTCATATCTAAGCCTAACTGAAGAAAGCAAGAATCCTATTAATGGCAAACTTGCTAGGATGCCACTTTCTGGGTTAACACCAGGAAACATATGCCTTCCAGATCCTGTAGTAGATGAGCCTGGAGGCCAGCTTCCTAGCATTAACCAGGGTGGATAGGACTGGTCCTGAGAGCCCATGTTTCTTCAGAATGTGGGTCTCAGCCAAACCATCAAATTTAGACTTTGTAAGGCAGGATGGAATATTGGACCATGTGATAATAGGTCTGGGCGTAATGGAATAATCCAAGGTCTTCCTACTGCCATCCTTACGACTTCTGCATACCAGAGTCTCCTGGGCCAAGCTGGGGCAACCAAAATCACCATCTTTCCTTCCTTCTTGACCCTCTGAAGGAATCGTGGGAGGAGCGGTACTGGAGGGAACGCATAAATCAGGAAATACCGATCCCATGAGATTGTCAGGGCATCTGAGCCTTGAGCATAGGGGTCTCTTGTTCTTGACACAAAACTGTCCAGTTTTGCTTTGAACCTGGAAGCCAACAGGTCCACATCTGGGGTTCCCCATTTCTGACATATGATTTGAAACATGTCGGGGTGTAGAGACCATTCTCCTGGACTCAGTTGCTGGTGGCTTAAAAAATCTGCCTGGCAATTTTCTACCCCTGGAATGAAGACCGTAGATAGTCCAGGAATGTGCCTTTCTGCCCAGGCCAAGATTTGATTCACCTTTTTTTGGGCATCCAGACTTCTGGTGCCCCCTTGGTTATTGCAGTCTTGCAGTCTGCAAGACCAAACTTTGAGGGCCAAATTAATTGCCCGAATCTCCAGAATGTTGATGGGTAGTAGCTTTTCGGCCCCGGACCACTTTCCCTGGGCAGATACTTCTTCTAGCACTGCCCCCCAGACTAGAAGGCTGACATCTGTGGTCACCACCTTCCAGGTAACTGGAGTGAAGAATTTCCCCTTCCGACAGATTTTAGGGGAGCAACCACCAATTGAGGCTCTGGCGAACCACTGGAGATAAGATCATAGGAAGATCCAGGGCCTGAATATCCTTGTTCCGAACTGACAGAATCCTGCCCTGTAATGGTCTTGAGTGAAACTGGGTGTAAGGGACAGCCTCGAATGAGGCTAAAATCTTTCCCCAACAATCTCATGCAAAGACGGATGGAAGGCCTTCTCTTTGCCTTTACCACTCGGACCAAGTCTCCTATGGCTTTTGCCTTTGGCTTGGGAAGGGATACCTTGCTTAGGGAGGTGTCTATAATCATTCCCAAGTACTCTAGTCTTTTTTGAGGCTGCAAGGAAGATTTCTCCAGATTGAGGACCCAGCCTAGGTACTATAAATATTCCACTGTGCTGTGCACATTGTGGCCCAATGCGAGCGGCAGACTGATCTATGATCAACAGATCGTCCAGGTAGGCTGTTATCGCTATGCCTCGTGCCCTTAGCCTTGCCAGGGCCGAGGCCAGTATCTTTGTGAACACTCAAGTGCTGTAGCCAGCCCGAAATGAAGGGCCACAAACTGAAAGTGGCGCTGATTCACCGCATCCACTTAGAAATCTTTGTGAGCAGGAAATATTGGCACATGCAGATATGCATCTTTGATGTCTATTGGTGCCAGGAATTCTCCTCCCTGAAGGGTGGAAACAACTAAACGAACAGACTCCATGCGGAAGGAGCGAATGTTCAGAAACTTATTCAGACTCTTTAGATCTAGGTTAGGTCTGACATCCCTGTTTGATTTTGGAACCGTAAACAGGTTTGAATAGAATCCTGACCCCTGATCCTCTGGGGCTAACTCCAAGATTGCCCCTTGGGACAACAGGTGTTCCAAGGCCAACAGTAGAGGCCTTCTTTTTTCTGGATCTTTGGAAATTCTTGATCTCAGAAAACGGGATGGCGGAAGTTCTCTGAATTCCAGCTTGTAGCCTGAGGACACTGTGGAGGTGACCCACTTGTCCTGAATCTCGTCCCACCAGGCGTTGGCAAAAAAAAGCAGCCTTCCCCCCACTCGGCCGAGCGGGGGCATCCCTTCATAGGGAGGTTTTGGGGGTCTGTTTAGACTTTGAACCCCAAGTTCCTTTTTGCCCTTGGGCTTGGCTTTGGGCTTTCCCCTAGTGTTAGACTGGGGTGGCCATCGCCACTGCCTGGAGACTGAGGCTCCAGGGGCTGGAGAAAGAGTATGTTTAAATGAGGGACGCTTACTCTTTCTTTTAACTGGCAATAGAGTAGAATTGCCTCCGGTAATCTTTTGGATGTATTTATCCAGGTCATCTCCAAACAGGCGCTCACCCCCAAAGGGGAACGTTGCCAAGTATTTCTTGCAGGAAGCCTCGGCCTCCAAATGTTTTAAGTAAAGGAACCTGCGCATGTGTTCCTGCAGGAGTTTCAAGCAAGATGCAAAGTACAAGGCCTTAGGAAGGTCCTCATAAACCTCAATCTCCTCAGAAGGGAGGAGGTTAATCATCTGCTTCATTTGTTCCTTGAGAAACTGACATACACCAATGGCTGCAACAGCAGGTTGTACTACAGCCCTAGCCATGGCAGAGGAGACTTTTAATAGGGATTACAGCTTTTTATCAGTTGGATCCTTGAAACCCAGCGCGTTGTCTAAAGCACAGGTCAGGTTTTTGTTTGCACAAGAAATAGCTGCATCAATAGCAGGTACCCCCTTTATCTTAGTGAAACCTTCCTCCATAGGATAAAGGAGGGAGAACTACTTAGGAGGAGAAAACAGTTTGTCTGGGTGAACCCAGCCATCATACATCAGTTTATCCAGCAAGGGATGAACTGAAAAAGCGCATGCAGCCTGCAGGGATTTCCGAGATCCCAAAGAGGAAACCGAGGGCCTAGAAGCTTCAACAGGAGGCAATTTGTAACTGGCATGCACCATTTCTGCATAATATTGCAACTGCATCTTTAGCGACTGAGAAGTCGCAGGAAACCTCTCATCCTCTGAGTGCTCAGACTGCACATGATCCTCATCTCCTGAGAGGGATTTTTTACCCTCAGAAGGCTCATCTGATGAGAGAGCCAAAGCAGATGAAGGGGAACTACCCTGTTTTCTGCTATTTCTCAAGGAGGTTGTGACAATATTAGCAATCCTTCCTTCCAGGCCATCCATAGCCACCTTAAAAGCGTCCACAGTGACATATACAGGAGCTGCTATAGGAGAAGCTGCAAAACCAGACAGGGGCTCATCCTGTGAGGCTGCTATCAGGCTAACAGAGGGGGGTGGTAAACTGCAGGCAAGCTCAGAATCCTTAGCCGTACGTGGGGATTTTCTGGTGTCTTTTTTATTTGCCCTAGACCCTCTTCTAGGAGACATAGTCCTTACTGCAAAGCAAAGGTACTATCCACAATATATAAATGCAATCACTGTTGTGCTATAGTCTTACAATACACAAAACATATCAGCTCACTGCACAACCTGATGCCGAGTAGGAGTCTTAGGTTTGCCTGGTTCAATCCACAGGGATGCTTACAGCCAACAGCTCTGTGTCCATGCTGCTTACAGAAGGCTCTGACGTGCTGGGCTTTTGAACCAGCCTCTTAGGGCCTGCACACAGGTGTCCTGCATTGCGCACGGGCACTAGCAACCACTTTGGGCCCTTCCCCTATCCATGTCTCCACCTGTCAAAAACGATCCTTTCTGGCGTACAAACGATTGTTTCCGCAAACGATCGCTTCTGGCGCGCGAACGATCGTTCCGCAAACGTTCATTTCTGTCGAGCAAACGTTCGCACGTGCGTGCACTGTCATGGTGGCCCCAGGAGACGAGGAAGTGGCTCTTAGGCCTTTAATATCTTAGGCCTTTGATATAAACCCGAGAAATGGATGCAGTTATAGCTCCTAGATCTCCACAGCCAGACCATCAAAAGAGCATTTTTCTTCTTAGCACATGTTGAACGTGACCAACCACCCTAACACTGGCAAAAAAATGGAGGTACTCTCCATTAGGGATGGGTTATATAGGGGAGAAACTCAATTCTAATTGGGTTTGCCAGTGTCCAATCACCTGTGGTGACTACATAACCCATTAAGCAATTAAGGCTCTGTGTCCCGTGATGTATGATCAAGAAAATATATTTTCTTTGTTTGTACCCACCTCAGAGCTATTGCTATGCTACTTATTGTGTACATGTTTTGCATAACTGTTTCACTTTGCAAAACAGAGATGTTGTTATGTTTCAGCAATTGTTTATTATTTTACACAGAGTGTTTTCTGTCACTATAGGATGATCTTTCCCAAGCAGTTTGCTAGCGATTCATTAAAAAACATCCCAAAATGGCCACCACAAACTACAGAAATAAGAGACACAATTGTTAGCCTACATCGTAGTGGCATAGCTCTCAACTGTCCCTGATTTCGAGGGACTGTCCCTGATTTTGAGCAATGTTCCTCTGTTCCTCTTTCCTCCTCATTTGTCCCGCATTTTGGTCTGATCTAGTTGTATATAAAATGCACTTTTTATCTTTCAAAAAGTTTTTCCCAGTGCTATTTGTAAAATTTTAAGAGCCAAAATAAAGGAATAGTAGTGATAAACAAAAACTCTTGTGGATTTAATTAACATTTTTGGGGTTAATTCTCCTTTAAGAGGGTGTGACAGGGGGTGTGTCCTATGCCCATATACGCTTGCTAGTAGGTGTCCCTCATTCCCATCTCAAAATGTTAGGAGGTATGCATAGTGGCATCATAGGGTGGAAGAAGGTCAGTGAAAGAACGTATTGTAATAAGTTATCTGATAGGCTAGAAAAATATCTCGGATTCCCTAGGTCATATTCCTGTTGTTCTGTGCCCAGTGGACAGTGCAGAGCAGGTCCATCTGTTTTTTTTTTTTTATCTGTCTGCCTAAGAAGACTGAGGACAGCTGAATGCAGCATTGTGAGTAAAGCTGACCATACGTGATTCATTTTTCTTTCCAGCAGGTTGAATAAAAAAAAATGAACCAATGCTCCCATCCACACATTAGATTAATTCTTCCTGCTGTGCTGTTATATTTTGCCAGCAGGGAGCTTTCATCGCTGTCAAAATACAATGATCATTGTTTTGCCGGATATAGCAATTCAGCAAGCTAATGTCACCACATCTAATGCCGGGTACACACGAGAGGATTTATCCGTGGAAACGGTCCTCCGGACCGTATCCGCGGATAAATCCTCGGGCGGATTTTGATCTCCTGGTTGTACTAACCAGGAGATCAAAATCCCCGCGGAATTCCGTCCGCAGTGACATGTCGCGCCGTCGCCGCGATGATGACGCGGCGACGTGCGCGACGCTGTCATATAAGGATATCCACGCATGCGTCGAATCATTACGACGCATGCGAGGGATGGTTTCGGACGGATCGATCCGGTGAGTCTGTACAGACCACCGGATTGATCCGCTGGACCCGATTCCAGCGGACAGATTTCTTAGCATGCTAAGAAATTTTTATCCGCTGGAATCGGTCGGCCCGAAATATATCCGCGGATAAATATCCGCTGGATCGTACACACCAGCGGATCTATCCGCTGAAACCGATCCGCGGATCAATTTCAGCGGATCGAGTCTCTCGTGGTCTAAGGCCTGGTCAGTTATCATGTGTTAAAGTTTATTTTTAGTTTTGAATAGAATAGGGAATGATTAAGTATGTTTTTTCTTATGTTTGTGTCCCTTATAGGAGGATATCACCTAAATTCCTGTTCCAGAGACACAGTGTTATGCCTAGTACACACGTGCGGTTTTTCCCTCAGATAAAAATCCGTTGGTTTTCCCGACAGAATTCCTCTCAGGCTGCCTTGCATACACACGCTCAGACCAAAAGTCCGCCGTCCAAAGCGCGGTGACGTAAAACACGTATGACGGCACTATAAAGTGGAAGTTCCATTCCAACGGCCCCACCCTTTGGGCTGCTTTTACGGATCCTTGTGTTCATAAAAGTTTGGTGAGAGACGATTCGCGCTTTTCAGTCTTCGTGCTTTTCAGTCCGTTACAGCGATGTAGCATATACATGGCCAGAATTCCCGACGAAAAGCTCTCATAGCGTTTTTCCTGTCGGAAAAAACTGTTGTGTGTACGAGGCATTAGAGCAGGGGTGGCAAACACAAGGCCCGCGGGCCAAATGCGGCCCGCCAGACCTTGCCATATGGCCCGCGCATCCGTGATCCGAACGGGTCGATCCGCGGAGCGCACCGCTGCCTCGGTCTTAGGAAAGGCCGTGGCTTCGGCCTAGCGCCGGAGCGGTCGGCCATCTTGGTACACCCGGCGGCTTCGGCTGCCTAGGTCCCACCTTCTGGAGCCTGCAGCTCCTATGATTGACGTCCCGGAGATCCAATCCCCGGACCGCGGGACGTGTGATGTCCATCATAGGCGCCGCAGACTCCACAAGGCGGCAATTACAAGCCTCCTCCAGTCCATACCATGCACTGCAAAGATCGGGGGGCTCTCCTCTCCTTTCTGGCTGGCTGCATGTCAGGTAGGTGAAGTCAGTGTATGTCAGGTAGGTGAAGTCAGTGTATGTCAGGTAGGTGAGGTCAGTGTATGTCAGGTAGGTCCATGTATGTTAGGTAGGTCCGTGTATGTTAGGTAGGTCAGTGTATGTCAGGTAGGTCCATGTGTGTCAGGTAGGTCCATGTGTGTCAGTGTATGTCAGTGTATGTCAGGTAGGTCAGTGTATGTCAGGTAGGTCAGTGTATGTCAGGTAGGTCAGTGTATGTCAGGTAGGTCCATGTAGGTCAGTGTATGTCAGGTAGATCAGTGTAAGTGAGGTCAGTGTATGTCAGGTAGGTTAAGTCCGTGTATGTCAGGTAGGTACATGTATGTCAGGAAGGTGAAGTCAGTGTATGTCAGGTAGGTCCATGTATGTCAGGTAGGTCCATGTATGTCAGGTAGGTGAAGTCATTGTGTATGTCAGGTAGGTTCATGCATGTCAGGTAGCCCATCCCATCCTATCCCACCCCACCATACCCCATCCTATCTCATTCCATCCCATAATAAATAGCGGACACATAGTCTTATAAATACAACCGGCCCTTTGAGGGCAACCATACTGCTAATGCGGCCCCCGATGAATTTGAGTTTGCCACCCCTGCATTAGAGGGTATACCTCCAAAGAAAGGAGGTATACCCTCACCAGAACAAGTTTCCCCACTGAAACATTTCTTCTTACTTTGACAACTCCAAAAAAATTGGATCTCCTTTCACTTTCTGCACTGGACACAATGATCATCGGGACAACTAGTGAGAGTGACATGACAATAAAGACCTGTAAATTTCTAACCTACATAAATTAGGTTTAGAGAAACATTAAGGCTGCTCATAAACAGCTTGATAAAAGCAAGCAAGCAAATGTTCCCTATTTCAAGCACTGCTTGAATTGTTGGGCTGTTTCTGATGTACTAAAAGGTAATAGTGAGTGCCTCAGGCAGCCAGAGACTTATGCCCAGACAAGGAGATTTCCATCCCCTGGGAGCTAGCTACACCTATGGCCAGCCTAAGTAATGAATATACAACCAAATTAGATGGCTCATTAATCTAAAGTGTTAAATAAACAGAATAATTAATATAATTTAATTTATTTGGTGATAGCACTCCTTGCAATGCATAGTATTAACAAGGACTTCAATTACTTCTAATACCTCCCTTTTTAAAGAGTATTGTAAAACAAACAATCTGTCTTGATTAAGGTCTGCATGCCAACAACATAGATCTTTACAGCTACATTTGTTTTAATTGCATAAATAAACGCACATAAAAAATACCTTTAAATAAGTCACATTTCCATTGTGTTGGTAAGAAGCTTTTTCTAATAAAAAGAAGAAATTACATGCATGACTGAAGGGTAGGCTACACAAGCAATTAGTCACAGTCCCTGATCTTTGAATCTAGGGTTGTATGTTTTCCAGCCTCCGTAGTTTTGTCTGGTCTTTCTTGGAACATGGTGTTCCGGTCTTCCTGAATTTCACTTTACCTTCCAGTCACTCTTAGGCCGGGTACACACGGACAAACATGTATGGTGAAAGCGGTCCGTCGGACCGTTTTCACCATACATGTCTGCCAGAGGGCTTCTGTACGATGGTTGTACACACCATCGTACAGAAGTCCGCGCGTAAACAATACGCGGGGCGTGTCCGCGGTGTCGCCGCGTCGATGACGCGGTGTCGCCGCGACAATGACGCGGCGACGTGGGCGGCCCGCCTTTAAAATGCTTCCACGCATGCGTCGAAGTCATTCGACGCATGCGAGGGACGGCGGGCGCCTGGACATGTACGGTAGGTCTGTACTGACGACCGTACATGTCCGAGCGGGCTGAATTCCAGCGGACTGTTTTAAAACAAGTCCAGGAATATTTGCCCGCTGGGAAAAGGCCCGGCGGGCAAATGTTTGCTGAAATTCGGCCCGCTCGCGCCCACACACGACCAAACATGTCTGCTGAAACTGGCCTGCGGGCCAGTTTCAGCAGACATGTTTGCTCGTGAGTATGGGGCCTTAGAGGGAGGCTGTGTCTGGGGTTTAATAATTCTTGTTGGTCTAGCCAACCCCTGGTGAGTTTTTGACTAGTAGTTTGGTCCAGGTTTTGGCTAAACAGTCCTATTCTAGAAGGGCCCTTCAGCCTTCTCCATAGTGGGGAAAAAGTCAATAAAAAATATCAAGGGAAAAAAACATTGCAGAGTCCTCCTCAATGCATACCAGGTCATTCAGGTCTGGTATGGATTTGGAAGGGAAGCCCTACACCAAAATGTAAAAAATAAAGAATATGCCCCCCCCCTCCAAATCCGTACCAGACCCGTATCCGAGTATGCAGACAGCAGGTCAGGAAAGGGAAGAGACCAGCAAGCACCCCCTTCCAGAACCATATTAGGCCACATGCCTTCAACGTGGGGGGGGGGCTTTAGGGCAGGGGAACCTTTACCCCCCAAAGCACCATGGGGGTAATCCACAAAAGGGATACGCCGGCGTATCTACTGATACGCCGGCGTATCTACTGATACGCCGTCGTATCCCTGTTTCTATCTATGCGACTGATTCACAGAATCAGTTACGCATAGATATTCCTAAGATCAGGCAGGTGTAATTGTTTTACACTGTCGGATCTTAGGATGCAGTACCTCGGCCGCCGCTGGGGGCATTTCTCGTCGAAATCCAGCGTCGGGTATGCAAATTAGCACTTACGGAGATCCACAAAGCTTTTACCCTTCGTTTTTTCTCCGTAAGTATTAGTTTGCTATCGCAAATTTAGGGCTGCTTTTACAAGGCCTAAACTGTTTACACCTTGTAAAAGCAGACCCTTCTACCCCGCGTCGCTGTCATTTTTTTTTTTCCCGCCGCAACTCGTTTTTTTTTACGCCCGTCGCGATTCTCAAAACTCGGCGCAACGTAAAACTGCGCAAAGCACGTCGGGAAAATGACGTCGGGAGCATGCGCAGTACGTCCAGCGCGGGAGCGCGCCTAATTTAAATGGGACTCGCCCCATTAAATTAGGAACGCCTTGCGCCGGACGGATTTAAGTTACACCGCTCAAAATTTCTAGGTAAGTGCTTTGTGGATCGGGCACTTAGGTAGAGATTTTGCGGCGGTGTAACTTAAATGCCAAAAGTTAAGTTGCGCCGGGTTTTTGAGGATTAGGCCATATGTTGCCATGTTTAAAAAGACAAGGGTCTCTTCCCCACAACCCTAACCAGTGGTTGTAGGGATCTGAAGGTGGGGGGGCTTATTGGAGTCTGGAAGCCCCCTTTAACAAGTGTGCCCTCTATTCTTCCTCTTCTCACTTTTGTTGGGAGAATATGTATGCATGCCTTGCCAACATTTATTTTATATACGTAGTTTTGTTGTAAATAATGTATATATTTATGTGTATTTTCTTTCTTTACATCTAAAGCTGGATTCCTCTTGAAAAATAATTTAAAGTGTTTCTTCGCGTCCAATCCTGATGAAGCTTTATCGCGGAAACTGTTGAACACAAATTAACGCTACTTTCAACTGTATACAATTGATTACTGTTACATGTTAGGTATTAGATGTATACCTGTAGTGGTTAATGATTAGTATTTATCATTTTTTAACTGCTGTTATTAAAAAAAACGTTTTATTTTTATAAGTTGTGTTGTATCGACTATTATCTCTAGCACCTTTAAAATCCCATTTCCCGCTCTTTCAATATTTTCTAAATTTAGGGATGTTGGTGATATAAGATATTTGTCTAATGGTATGCTGATGACTGCCCACTATCCTTGACTAAGTGTGCCCTCTATGTGAATGAGTAGAGGTACATAGTACCCCTACTCATTCACCAAAAATAAAATAAAAATGTGTAGTGTAAAAAAAATACATTAGACAATTTTTGACAAGTCCTTTTATTTAAAAAAAAAAAAGAAAAAAAAAATGTCCTCCAGTGTGGATCCATTGTCAATTATGTCACCCGCTGCCACCGCTGACCCAAAAAAAAAAACAAAAGAAAAAAGGTCTGCTTGTGGCGAAGGCTCCCCCCATCTGACAGCTCTGCCATCTGACAGTTCCTAACCCCACCCCCTTGTGACATCATTGGCCAGGGGCATGCTGGGTCGATGATGTCACAAGGAAGCAGGGTCACATGATGATGTCATTGGGTGTCCGTGCCCCTTAGTTATTTAATAGCTGTCAGACAGCGCAAGCAGACTCTTTTTTTTTATTTTTGTGGTAATTTACCACATTTTTTAAGGGGAAACACTGCTTTGTGAATGGAGCCCTGTGTGCTTGGTTCTGGGCCCCAGGGCTGGAGCTGGGGTCTGGTGGGTGTTGCCCCTATTCATGCAGGCAGTGTACCGGGTG
This sequence comes from Rana temporaria, assembly GCF_905171775.1. Lineage (NCBI taxonomy): Eukaryota > Metazoa > Chordata > Amphibia > Anura > Ranidae > Rana > Rana temporaria. Next base: position 599,391,580 of record NC_053489.1, on the reverse strand, counting down.
GCCATGCTGGCCAAACCTTGTCTGATGCTAGAGTCCTCACTGGGACAGAGAAACAATGGAATCTGCAGTTTTGGGGCTGCACTTTTGAAGGAATCCCCCTTATCTTCATATGGCCCTTCTAGGTAGAGGCACTAAAGGTTTAGACAATGCCCTAAACTCCCACTCATTGGCATCTCAGTACCCATATTTGCTCAGCTTTGGGTGTAGCTGTTGCAAGTAGAGAGACATCTCACGTGTGGATTTTTTTATATTATAAGTAAAAAGTATTAAAGTGGTCATAACAGATTGCCTGGAAGCCTTGAGACATAAGTGCAAAATGTATTTCCGCAATGTATGTCTGTACTAGCAATGTTAAAGCCCAACTGCAACGAGCTACTGAGAGCTCCTTCTAATAGCTAATCTAAAAATTCTATATCATAATAACAAAAATACCGAAAAGCAAGTTTGCAAAAAGTTGAAAGCAGTTTAAAGAACTGTTTCGCCCAAGTACTCACATATCCATGTCTCACAACGTAGATTACAGGTTTTTATTAACAAGTTAAATACTGAAACAGCCTAAAGCTTGCCATAGACATTAGAATCTAATTTTACAATTGCTGATGAATCACATTTAGGCCAGGTTCACACCTATGCGAATTGAGTGTGGCTTAAACCGCATTCAATTTGCATAACATTATAAAATAAATTCATTTTAATGAGGCTGGTTCACATATGTGCGATGCATTCGCACTGCGCATTGCCCAAAAAACATGTGCGTTTTCTAGGCATTGCGGTGCGGCTCAGGTGCGAATTCAGGCCCATTATCTTCTATGGGCACGCATCTGATTCACAGATGTGTTAATTTCTCATCAGGATTTCTCTCATTCTCCTCAATACACTCCCCCCCCCCCTCCCCTCTCCCAGGTCTCCAAATTCGCAGCTAAAATGGAGATGATCTGCTGAACAACTCTCTTTACTCTTTGCAGAGATAACAGCTGGAATTCGCACCCCACAAGTGTAAATCCAGCCTTAGATTTATTAAGACCTAAAATCTATGTAAGGGACTGCCTAAACAATCTTTTCACTGTCTCCAGTCATGCAGGTCCTCATACAATCTTCTTTAAATTCAGCAAAAGTAGTGTAGTAACATGTATTTTTAAGAATAACTCCTAAGTAGTGCAGAGCTACCATGTAAATCAGTAATACTAAATCAATATATCCCAATCATCTATATAAGTGCATAATAATAATCCATACTCAAAAATTGTGGTACAATAAATAATGATAACAAAGTCCATATAGAATAATATTCATGTAGCAGAATGTTCATATAAAAATCCCATATACCATCCAGTGAATGTGCATGGCAGGTCAATGGGATTTTTATATAAACTTTCTACTACATGAATTTTGTTCTATATGGACTTTTTTTATCATTATTTATTGCACCACAATTTTTGTATGAGTATGGATTATTAGTATGCACTTATATAGATGATTGGGATATATTGATTTAGTATTGCCGATTTACATGGTAGCGCTGCACTACTAAGGAGATATTTATAGTCATTAATGCATTTTAGCAGAGGTTGGTGTATGCAATTTCTGGAGACAGCTGCTTCCTTTATTATTTGATCGTGTATTTATTGTATTTTATTGTGAATAGTATTTTGGTTTTAGTAACTATTATAGAAAACTTTTTAATAAGCAGTGTTTTTTTATTATAAATTTTCAATATGTATTTTTAGTTTGATCGACAAGTTCATGTAAGTTTAGTGACGTGGATTTGAAGCGTGTTAAACTGCACCCAATTCATTTATGTTGTCAGTACACAGGGAATTTTAAACTGATCTTTAACAATTATTCTGCCCTTCACAAGACCCTGTCTATGTCTGATACACGCATCCAAAGTTTATTGTCCATCACTAGAATATATGATGCTTTGCTTCACAAAGTCCTATAGGTCTTTTTTTCTGTAAGACCTTGAAGTTGTATGGTTACTCACAGACATAAAAGGCAGTTGGATTGTGCCTGCATGGCTAAACTCTCTTTAGCCCCTGTGGGGCATGAATGCTCCATGGGCAATGAATTTCTACCTGGCTAAACATTCATGGTCATCATGTCAATAGAGAAGAGGGGGGTATAAGAGATTAGAGGTGCAGACATGCAGCATTTGGCTCTCAGAACTAGGGGCGACGTCTCCCTCTCCCATAAACCATAAATTGTCTCCTCATGGCTTGATCAGGAGCCTGCCATCTAGTATGTATTGCTCTCATAATTTTTTTTATACACATGCTGATTTCAGTTGTAGCCAGGTGTATGCATCTCTCTTAAATCTCCATCACAACCCCCTCCCCCTCCCACATTCCCTACTGTGAGCAATTCCAGAGCCAAAACTTCTGTGTGTTATGAAGCAGCTTGCTCTTCTCACCCTCACTTCCTTGTTGTATGAATTCAATTGTTTTCGCTATCATTTCTTTTGTATTCTTTGAAATTCATTATATTTTTCATGTGGTGTACTGTGTCCTCTGCACAGTGTGCATGTAAAGCTACGTCAATAGATTTGCTGGTGTTCTCATATTAATACCACAGGCAGGGATCTTCTCATATTAATACCACAGGCAGGGGATCTGCAAGTATTTTCACGTGGTGTACTGTGTCCTCTGCACAGTGTGCACCTAAAGCTGCGTCAATAGATTTGCTGGTGTTCTCATATTAATACCACAAGCAGGGATCTGCTCATATTAATACCACAGGCAGGGGATCTGCAAGTATTTTCACGTGGTGTACTGTGCCCTCTGCACAGTGTGCACCTAAAGCTACATCAATAGATTTGCTGGTGTTCTCATATTATTACCACAGGCAGGGATCTGCTTAAAATAATACCACAGGCAGGGGATCTGCAAGTATTTTCAGGTGGTGTACTGTGTCCTCTGCACAGTGTGCACCTAAAGCTATGTCAATAGATTTGCTGGTGCTCTCATATTAATACCACAGGCAGGGATCTGCAAGCATTGTCAGTATTTGTGCAGCTACATCTCCCTGCAGGCCATTAGTATGTCTGGAAGGACAATAAGGAGAGGCAGAGAGTCACAAGCCGATAAAAGAAGGCAAGCATGCTCTGCGCCTAGAGGCAACAGTGCTGGTCGTGGACACGGCTGGTCCTTATCAGCACGTGGCCATGGGACACGCTAGTCCTTTTTTTCGGCAGCTGGCCGTGTTGAGCCGCAACATGCTGAAGACTTGGTAGAGTGGATGACCAAGCCGTCCTCATCCTCCTCATCCTCTCTCACCCAGGCTCAGGGTACTTTGTCTGGCAAAGCAGCTGCCAACGTGACCTCTTCCCTCTGCTCAATGACATCAGTCACTTCTTCCCTAGCCCCACCATGTCCTCCTGAGGAGTCCCCCGAACTGTTTCACCACAGTGTTGGGTACATGCTGCAGGAGGATGCGTAGCGTTTTGAAGGCTCCGATGATGGTACACAGCTAGAGGAAGGTAGTAACGTGAGCCCAGAGAAAGGGGGTGCCAAGAAGGACAGCAATCTGGCAGTCATGTTCCCCCAGCTGCAGCATTCTGCCAGGTTTGCTCCAGTGATGAGGAGGGAGGGGATGATGAGGTCACTGACTCCAAGTGGGTGCCTAATAGGAGAGAGGAGGAGGAGGCACATCTCCAACGAGGTAGGATGCCCTCCAGGGGCCAGCTTAAGGGCAGCACACCGACTTCATCACAACGCAGAGCTACGCATGTGCAGGGCGCTGCTGTCTTAGCGTTATTAGAAAAGTTCTTTGGTGTGGGCCTTTTTTGAGATGAGTGCATCAAATCGCACCGCTGCTATTTACAACATATGTCTCAAGCGTATCTCGCGTGGCCAAAACATCACCCGCTTGGGCACCACATGCTTGACCAGACATATGTGTTATACCTGAAGGGTTCCACATGTACTGGCACTTTAAGGCTGGCTCCACCCAGCAGTGATGACAAGGGTCAAGGGGCATAGTAGCCATCTTAAAGCAAGCACATGTAGGAAGCAGATAAGATGTACTGTCCTGAGATGCATGTTACAGTGTACAGATGACCTGAAGTAAACATCCATTGTTCCAGACCAGAGTCTTGTGTCTCTCACAACACAGAGGATATAACAGTGGCAACGAGGATGGGATTTACAAAGGGTCTATCAGTCTGAGAGATAGAGAGAGACAAAGACATTGTGGATTGTCACCTGGATAAAAGCAATCACAGATTCCAGCAGGAAAATGTCATTAATCGGGACATTAAGTGAGTTTGATGGAGAACAGACATCCTGGAGTTCCTGGGTTGAGAGACTGGAACAGTATTTCAGTGCAAATGCCATCACAGACAACAGGCAAGTAGCAGTATTTCTGACAGTGGTTGGGGCCAAAACATATGACACTCTTAGGCCTTGTACACACGGTCGTTCCAAACCAATGAGAATGGTCCGACGGACCGTTTTCATCTTTTCACCGCTGAAGTGGCCTGATGGTCTGATGTGCGTACACACCATCGTTCCAAAAACCGATCGGTTCAGAACGCGGTGACGTCAAACACACGACGTGCTGAATAAAACAAAGTTCAATGCTTCCAAACATGCGTCGACTTGATTCTGAGCATGCGCGGGTTTTGAACCAATGCTTTTCTGTACTAACCATCGGTTTGGACCGATCGGGCAGCGGTCCATCGGTTCGGTTTTGAAGCATGTTTTAACATTTTGGATTGAAGGAAAACAGACTGATGGGCTATACACACGGTCAGTTTGGACCGATGAAACTGAACCTCGGTCCATTCTCATCGGTTTTGTCCGACCGTGTGTACGGGGCTTTGGGGATCTGCTTTCCCCTGTAAAACCAGCAACTAAGACATTGGCAGAGCTGCTGACACTGCTAGAGAGTCACTTCCAGCCGAAACCACTAGAAATTGCAGAAAGATTTCGCTTCTATCAGAGGCAGCAGCAGACAGGTAAAGAGATTAAAGTTTATGTGCTCGCCCTTCGCAAACAAGCCTCTACCTGTTCTTTTGGGGAGTACCTACCTACCTACTTTTTGAGAATTTTGACACCACAGCAGTGAACTTAGAGTAAAGGTTTAAAAATGCTATGGATAAAGTAGAGCGTGGTGAGACATCATGACAATGTTTTTAATATATTTCTGGGTCCATCTGAATGAGATTACAGCCAAAGCATTGGGAGTGATTGCTGACACACCTGAGAGAGGGAGTGGTTATCCAAATATTTTGAATACCTTAGGGCCAAACTTATGTTTTACAATGTTTTTAATAGTGTTTAATAGTTTTTTACCAATTAATTGTGAGAGCGATCCAGTTGTACAAAGGGGTGACTGAGGGGGTTAATGCATTATAATGATTGTGTTAAGTCTCCATAATAACAATGGGGGGTTGCCAGCAGGTTTGCACTTGGGGCAATACACACCCACCAGTTGTTAAAATAGAGGTTGTATTACTTCCAGGAATGGGGAGTGCAGCCTTCAAAAGTATAATGTGAATATAAAACCAATGGAACCAAAGCGGGGGGGGGGGAGCTAAATAAAAAATAAATAAATAAAATAAAATGTTGCCAGCAGGTTCGCACCAGCGGCAGTAAATAATAGCCAGTAACTAAAATGGCAGCCAGTTCACTTCCGATAAAATGGAGTTTGGTCTTCCAGCCGGAAGTTCCAGTAGTCAGGGAATTTTACCAGTAGTCAAAATGGCCGATGTGGTTACCAGTTCTACCGGTAAAGAAAGCGAATGGGGACTTGCGCATTTGTGTCGATGTCCGCATGGCACTGAAATCCCAACTGGAAATAGACCAGTATCCCCTACCCAGAGTAGATGACATTTTTGCCTCTCTTGCAGGGGGTCAAAAGTTCACCAAGCTTTATCTCAAACAGGCATATTTACAGTTTGAGGTCCATCCTTCTTCCCGCAAGGTTCTGACCATCAACACCCACAAGGGACTGTATGAATATAATCAGATGGTGTTTGGGGTAGCCTCTGCCCCAGCTATTTGGCAACGAAAAATGGACAAGATTTTGGCAGAAATTCCTTTCACGCAGTGCCTGCTAGATGACATGCTCATCACGGGACGGACCGACCAGGAACACAAGCAGAATGTGGAGCTTGTGTTGGCGAGACTCCAAGAACAGGGTCTGAAAGTGAACTTAGCAAAATGCCAATTCATGGTGCCTAAATTGGATTTTTGTGGCCACCTTGTGGATGCAGAGGGTATACACACCACAGAAGCCAAGGTTCATGCTTTAGTCAAAGCTCCAGCCCCAACCAACGTCCAGCAGCTGCGATCATACCTTGGCTTGCTGAACTATTACCACAAATTCCTGCCAGATCTGGCACACACCTTGTTTCCATTGAACAAGCTTTTGGAGAAACACTCCACATGGGACTGGTCGGCTGCATGCCAACATGCTTTTGAAGTTTCTAAGCGAAAGCTGTTGGCGTCATGCATGCTCGTGCACTATGACCTCCAGAAGCCTCTCACCTTGGCTTGTGATGCCTCACCCTATGGTCTGGGGGCGGTACTATCCCACATCTTACCAGATGGGTCAGAAAAACCAGTGGCATTTGCCTCCAGGTCTTTGAGAAAAGCAGAAAGCAATTACTCACACATTGACAAAGAGGCTCTTGCGCTGATATGGGCAATTAAGAAGTTTCATCTTTACCTGTATGGTAGGGAATTCACCATACTGACGGACCATAAACCACTCCTTCAGATCTTTAGTCCTGACAAAGGCATCTCCCAGACTACTGCGGCCCGCCTCCAACGTTATGCCCTATTCTTGGGGGAATACAGCTAGAAAATTCAGTGTCGTGGTCATGATGTCAATGCTAATGCGGACGCTATGTCCCGACTGACAGGGAGGTCCATTGACTCTTCTCCACCGGTCAAGAGTTGTCGTTACACCAGCCTGTCCTTCTTGTCTTCTGGGGAGATAACAGCCCATAGGCGTATGGAATTAACTGTGGCTTGCAACTGTGTTTTATGGGGAGACCGAGTGATCATTCCACAGACCCTCCGGAGACACATTCTGGACTTGCTACATACTGGTCATCCCGGGGGCACACGTATGAAACAAAAGACCAGAGGCTATGTGTGGTGGCCAAACCTAGACTCAGATATCACAACATATGTGAATGCTTGTGCTGGATGTGCACAAATGGCAAGAGACCCTCCTCGAGGGTGCGTCCAGCCCTGGACTTGGCCCACGGTTCCTTGGTTTCGCCTACACTTTGCAGGCCCAATCAGAGGACACACCTTCTTGATCATAGTGGATGCCCATTCAAAGTGGCCTGAGGTCATTCCTGTTACTCAGCCAACGACTAAGGCAACAGTTTCCATACTGTTACATCTCGCTGCTACGTTTGGATACCCCAGAGATATCGTCACAGACAACGGTGCACAATTCACCAGTCAGGATTTTCAGCATTTTCTGACTGCCCACAACATCAATCACAAGTTGACCGCACTTTACCACCCGGCTACAAATGGTCAAGCAGAGTGGTTTGTGTAGACTTTTAAACGCTATTTCAAAGCTACAGTGGCTGCAAGTAAACAACACTCCTTGTCACCCCAGCAGCTGGACTCCTTCCTTTCTGCTTACAGAAACACACCTGAGCCTCTGGAACTGCTGCCAGTATGGGACAGAGGTCTGTAGCACTGCCCTGATGCCAGCTCTTCCACTGGAGAAGTCTTTTGTAACTCCACAGATGCTGCTAGCATGAAATCCTATGTCCCTGCGAGTGGTGTGGGAGAAAGGCCAGCTGCCTCTACTCTCAGTTGGGCTGAAACTGATGTTGGTGCTGGGCAGAACTCAGGGATGTTCTGCCCTGATGCCAGCTCTTGTGCTGGGAAGCACAATTAAAAGTCGTGGCCTTGCACAAATCCTCCAGGGCCACTGATTGTTGCAGGCAAAGGTCAGCAGTACTCTGCCTTGATGTCAGCTCTTCTGCTGGAGGTTTACTCAGAAAAGTCTATTAAATCCCCAGTCTCTGAAACTGGTGGCGGGTAATACCGTCACCATCTCCCTGGATCCCCAAAGTCACTGAAGTACTGGTCAGAGGTTAGGAGTGGAACCGTGTAGTTTATACATTTCACACATCTTTTCTATGTTCCTGATTCTTTGTGTTTGAAGGCAGAGTCATCCTTTAATTATTTATATTCTCAACATACCTATCATGAGCCACCTCGCTGTAATCTAAGCAATTAATTTTTTCAAACATTACCGGTAACACAATAACCTCATAGGTTTTATAGTGGATGACAGGTCCAATTTAACCATCCATTGTTCCATCAGTTTAGTTGTTTCAAGTCTCAGAATATTCTTTTGTCTCTTCTCTAGTTGCAATGCTTTATGAATGGTTCTGCGTCTTTGTTCTCAATCCACCAACTGATCTTCCAACAATAGGCAGCATTGCAGAACTGCTAATTTAATATTCAATCTTGTAACAAGGAGTTTTTAGGATTCCTCATCATTTTTTTGTTAGCTCAGGGCTCTAGTTTTCAATTAAAGCAAACCTGTCGCAACAACAAATGAAATGCCAACCTAATCTAATAGCAACCGACTAATGTAATCCGGTTAGATATGTAGATGCAGTCTGGCCTTTAGTCTCTTCTGGCAGAACGTTTGGTAGTTGTTAGATTTTACTGTGTGGGTGGAAGGACCAAAGCTGAACTTGCAAAGTAGCATAGGTGGAAAATGATACACCAGTACATGCAAGTCAGGAAGGGGTGTATTTGCAAGTCAGAAGTTAATACGCACAGAAAATCTGACACTTTATATTTCATCTGTCAACATATGTACATCCTAAGCCACAACCTGTTCTGTTATAGACAAGCTTATGCTGCAAAAAACACAGCAAATTATGTATACATTTAGAACAAGGAAACAGTAGGCTAAATACCCGATGTAAAGAGGAACTGCAGTCTGCTCACATAATTTGTAATAGAAACATATTTGCCATTCTGAAGCCTCCCTCCAACCACTTTGCATATTATTTTATATACAGTATACTGTGAATCTGTATTTGCCAAACATGCTGCAGAAATCTCCCTCCACTAAGTTTGGCTGCATCCATTTTAACTGTGGGCAGCAGAAGCTGCTGCCTGTTTACTTCCTGGATTTACATAGACACACAAAGGCACACCTCCAGCTCTGCAGCCCTGAAGCTCTCATTGGCCCTCTTATGACTCACTACCCTCCAGGCAATCGCTCATGGAAGAGACAGAGCTGTGCATGATGTCATAAGCCTAGGCTATTTACCAGACAAGAAACAAGAAGTAGGCTGTATAAGGTATTTACTGTCAGAAAAAAATAATAATAATTACTATGCAAAGTTAAAACAACAATAGCAAAAGATTTAATAAATGGAATGATGAAAAAATTACTGAAGGTCAATGTGCTGTACCACAGTGGCAGGTTCCAAGAATACATTTATTTTCACGCAAGGCCCTTTCAGCTCTGTACCATCATCTGGAAGGCAATGTTTTAGCCTTGTGGTCCAGAAGGCATGGTCAGGCACGTTACATTTCCTACATGGAGCACTGGGTAACTCTGCTTGCAGCTGGGAAGGATGCAGGACAGGGTTCAGTGCTGGAGCTTGTTCTGCCACCACGCCTCTAAAAATCTGGTGGTGATTCCGCCCCCTCCTCTTCTTCTCCCTCTATGTCCTCTTTTGCTGTATTGTTCTCTGAACCAGCAATGCTCCTTAAGCGTTAATTGGGGTACTCAAGCGTCAGGATAAAATATGCCATGTGGTGTTTCAGTTGGTCTGTCTAGGGGACAGGAGCCACACTGGGAAAGAGATTCTGTCATCTCTGCAGAGGCAGGCTCAGAGGTGGTTGACGCCATGGCAGCTTGAGCCAAGAATGGTTGTATGTGACAATGGCACCAACTTTCTCTCCGTCCTCCGACCGGGACACTTGATACATGTTCCATACTTGGCACTTGTCCTGAATTTGTTGGTACAGCATTTCTTGAACAGGTACCCAGGATCAAAAGATCTTCTGAGGCAGCACAGAAAAGTCTGTGTCCATTTCTGGCAGTCATAAAATGCCAGTGTTCGGCTGGCTGACATTCAATGGGAATTCAACTGGCCCACCAACCGCCTCATTTGTGACATGCCCACCAGGTGGAACTCAACATTGGCAATGGTGCATTGGCTGCACATGCAGCAGAGGGCCATCAATGAGTACCTGTGCGAGTATGGCACAAGGACAGACTCAGGGGATCGCAGCTTCTTTTCACCATGCCAGTGGCTGCTGATAAAAGATATATAATGTGGAGAACAGTGGCGCTCATCTGAGTGCAGTATGTTAAAACGATTAATGATAAATTTATTAAGATAACAAATTTAAATAAGAATTAACTTACAAGGTAAGGGTTAAAAAGGCTATTTAAGAGGGGGGGGGGGAGGGTCGCTGTGCAGTCCTGATAGCCACCGGTGTGGGGTGCTGCTGCTGTCTCGCTAGCTGCAGGGGTTTCCAAGGCTCTGGGTCCAGCTAGCAGTCATCTCCTCGTCGGCTGTGACGTCACTGGAGCATGCTAGCTCCTTTTTCAGCCTGAAGAAGGAGCAAGCATGCCCTGAACGCATGCCTGACGGCTCTTGTGACTAGCCTTTTTATCCCTTAGCCTGTGTGTTAATTCTTATTAAAATCTTTATCTTAATAAAAACTTATCTTGAGCGCCGCTGTTCTCCACATTATATATCTACAGAGCTTGTTTCTCTTCTACAGCTGGCTGCACCCCTAGAACACTATATACACGTTTAACCCATCAAACTTGTTCTTAACCCATTCAAGCCTGAACTGAACTTTTCCAGGGTCCACGCCACCCCTAACTACTGGAATCCATTATCATAACCACCTTTACCTATAGTTTTGTTTGCCACCCATCTTTCTCTCTCCAAGCGCCATTAGACTCCCCTCTGTGCTGATAAAGGATGCATGCACTGTCCTGTCATCATTTGAGGAGGCCACAAGGATGGTGAGCTGCATCAATGCATGCATCAGTGACATTATCCCTCTAGTCTACCTGCTGTATTATGTCCAATTATGGAGGACTTCCCTTCCTCTCAAGGCCCCCTTTATGCAGGTACCATTCCTGCAGGGCCGCAAAACACACAGGAGGAAGAGGAGGAGGAGGGTTGTGGCAGCATGGATGTAGAGGATAACATACAACAGTCTTCATGTCATGGTTTTCAGTCCCCAGAAACCCCAGGAGTTGTATGTGGCTGGAAGGAGGTAGTTCCTGACAATGTAATCCTTAGTGACTCAGAGGATTCAGAATCTCATGCCTCCTCAAACTTATGCTGCATGGGCTCCCTGATTTTGCAAAGCCTGCAAAAGTACCTGAGGATTTGTGGTATCAAGGAGAGGGATCATTACTGAGTTGTTTTGGCAAAAGGTGTTAAAGGCGATTTAACGAGGCTTAACGCTGTGTTAAGACTTTTCCGGCATCCACCCCCCATGTTGAGGGCATGTGACTTGGTATGGTTTAGGAGGGGGGGGGTGCTCGCTCGCCCCCTTTCCTGACCTGCCGGGCTGCTTGCTCGGATAAGGGTCTGGTATGGATCCCTGGGGAACCCCCAAGCCATTTTTTTTGGTGTGGGGGGTTCCTCTTAAGATCCATACCAGATCGAAGGGTCTGGTATTGTCATTGGGGGGAACCTCACGCAATTTATTTTTTTACATTTTTGTGGGGTTCCCCTTCAAGATTCCCAGCACACGAGTCGCCCCGCAAGTCGGATCATCTTGATCCGACTTCTGGTGCGACCTCTATAGGGAAGCATTGATTTTGAATAGAGAAAGAAAAACGCGGCTGAAAGCTAGCACAGCGAAACGTGCATTAAATTCAATGCAAAACGTGGAAACTTTTTTGTTAAAAAAAACCCGCTTTTTTCCTGCCATCTGTACTAGCTTTAAAACGTCCATGGGCATGAGGCCTAAGGGCTCTATAGATAAGGTAGACTTTAAAAGATTGTGGGTATGATACTCCGTTCCCGAGTGTTTCCGAGCCTTTCCAAGGGTTTCTGAAAAGAAGCCGAACAGTCTCGGAGTATTTCCAAGTCTCTCTGGTGCCCCCCGACTCTGGACATATGCAGTATTGCATGCCATAGAATTCCATATGGAACAAATTATTTTCATTTCTATTGACTTCTATGGGAAAACTCGCTTTGATATGTGAGTGCTTTGAATTACAAGCATTCTCCTGGAACGGATTATGCTTGTAATCCAAGGTTCCACTGTATATATATTTTGCGTCATTTTAAGACTTCATTGCTAAAAAGGATTGCTGGAATACAGCAACAACTCTAGCTTATCCTTGAACTTTATATTGAATGGGCAGCAGTAATCCTATGGTGATCCTTTTATCACCTGTTAACATGCATTTCTTACTGCTGTATAAATGTCTTTTGGTTCCAGTTTTGTCTTTGCACTTGATAGTGGTATATTTCATGCGTTAAAGACTCTAATTTTATGGCACAGTCCATGTAAAGTTCTCCCAGGATATATTACTGAGAGATGGTGCAGGAATGTAAGCCAGACAACATCAAACACAATGTCAGTGAATTATGCTCGATTATCTATTAGAAGGTAAAAACTCAAGAAGGCAATGAACCCAAGAGAAAAATACATGAAAGAGAGATGTTCTTAATTCTAAAATTGAGCTCTTTGAACATGTGAATGAAGACTTCAGATTTAGCGTAGATCTAAACCCTATTTGCATGGCCTTTAGTTTGCTAAAGCAATGTGTCACAAACATTTACTATATTTTATATATATAAAAATAAAACATGCTGTTTTCACCTGTTTGTCATTCTTTTTTTGTGCTTCAGTACTGCTGATCTTGTTCAGCCACTTTCTGTCTACAGTACATAGACCCGCTTTCTGTCTACATGGACCCGCTTTCTGTCTACATGGAGTGTTAGTTGCACTTTATTGCCCAGGTTAAACTTCCCGACAGTGATCATAATGGACCACGCATGTGTAGAATGTGTCCGTGTGGCAGCCAGTAACCTCTATCTGGGGTGCATATGAGAAGAAGAGTACAAAAAGATTGCTGTTACCCCATAACTGAAATTTGCCCTAACAAAGGCCTTCATGGCAGGCATTATTTTAATAACAGCTACATTTTTCTTAAGCTTGAAAACTATTTTTTTAATTAAAGTCTAATTTAGGGCATTTTTTTTTTAGTTTAGGATAGAGTGCAACCCAAATTTTGGGTTGTCACTAAAACAGAAATTCCAATGAGTGACGCTAGTTCTGATGGCCCTGGCATCCAGGGAGTCATTCACCTTGGAAGGTTTACCTCTAACTTCCTATTGTGGCTATTGGACAGGAGGTAAAGCAAAACCTACCCAATGGGACACAGATGGCAAAACAAATTACAGTTATTTAACTACTCTGTCCAAAATAAATAAATAAATAACTTTTAGTTCTACATTTATATGTTACAACTTTATACAATTTTTAAGGTTTGGCTTTGAGCTACTTTGATGATGAAAGAGGGTGCATGCCTAGATGCGGTACATGCTCTGAAACGCGTTGTTTCCTCCGGTGACATCATCCCGCTGACGCTGTGGATCATGTGTGTGATCCATGCCATTAGGAGATGCGGCTGGCTTCTTTCTTTGACCAATAGCATGCTAGCAGACCCTTTCTTGTTCTTCGTCCCAGACTCCTTACTAACATGTGAGCCTGTCTTTTTATACATCTTGTAAGTGGTTAATTGGCCATTTTATCTTCATAATAAACATAGAAATCTGCACTTAGAGGCATTTTTATTCACACAGAATCTGGTGGAGCTGTGGATAGTAACCAATCAGCTTGCTCGGTCGTCTGTACGTCTGACCGGACAATTTTCTGGCGGATCGGACAGGTTTCCAGCGGACAAATGTTTCTTAGCATGCTAAGAAACATGTCCGCTGGAAGCCTGTCCGTCGGAACATGTTCGGTTGTCTGTACCAGTGTTTCTCAACTCCAGTCCTCAAGGCGCCCCAACAGGTCAGGTTTTCAGGCCTTCCATTATTTTGCACAGGTGCTTTGATCAGTTTCACTGCCTTAGTAATTACCACGGCTGTTTCATCTGAGGGAAATCCTGAAAACATGACCTGTTGGGGCGCCTTGAGGACTGGAGTTGAGAAACACTGGTCTGTACAGACTCACCGGACATGTCCGTTAGGCCGAAAAAGCCCTCACATGCGTCGAAAGGATTCGACGCATGCGTGGAAGCATTGAACTTTCAGGGCCGCGCACGTCGCCGCGTCATCGTCGCAGCGACGGCACGGCCACGTCACGCGGATTTCGGTTTGATGGTGTGTACAATCATCAGACAGAAATCTCCGGGCGGACAGTCCGTCCGTGTGTACGAGGCCTTAGGCCCCGTACACACGAGAGGATCCATCCGCTGAAAAATCTCAGCGGATCGGTTTCAGCGGATAGATCCCCTGGTGTGTACGTTCCAGCGGATATTTATCCGCGGATCTTTCCGAATTCCAGCAGATAAAAATTTGTAGACATGATTACAAATCTATCCGCTGGAATCGGCTCCAGCGGATCGATCCGGTGGTCTGTACAGACTCACCGGATAGATCCGTCCATACCCATCCCTCGCATGCGTCGTAATGATTCGACGCATGCGTGGATATCCTTATATGACAGCGTCGCGCACGTCGCCGCGTCATCATCGCGGCGACGGCGCGACACGTCACCGCGATGGGAATTCGGTGCGGATTTCAATCCGATGGTGTGTACACTCCATCGGATTAAAATCCTGAGAGGATTTATCCGCGGATACGGTCCGGGGGACCGTATCCGCGGATCAATCCTATCGTGTGTACCAGGCCTGAGAAGAAACTTTTTTCATCTTTTCCTTACATTTTTTTTTTCATCTTTTATTTCACCAGCCTCCACTCTGAAAATCAGATTAGGATACCCAGCGTGTTTGCTACAGGTGATAGGAATTCTCGATATGAAAATTGCGGATAATTACACAGGTACAAAAATAATAATATCTGTAGTTTTTGTCAGTAAAAGAGCTTTAAATAAATATTTGACATATTTAGTACAAGTACAAGTTATACAAGTTGAGGTGAGCTCTGCAAGGAACACCAATGAGCGTCCCAGGAGATCTGTTAGCATTTCAAATACAAGAATTCCCCACTGCCCGTGTGTTTAACTCTGAAGAGCGCATTAAGGAAAACCAGCTCAGCTGGACAGACCATGAATATTTTATTATAGATCTTATATCTAATATATAATTAAGCTATTCGGCTTCCGATAAAGTGAGCTATGTCTATACAACTGATCGCGTTTAACATTTGTATATCAGGAGCATTTTAATAGCCCCTAATGCACAATCAGAGAACAGATCACGGCCACTCATGAAAGGTGTCCTCTGAAAGGGGATAACAGGAAGTCACTGTGAAAAAATCTGCATGATATATTACCAGGACGAGGACAAAGGGGGGCAGAAGGGGCAAACATTTTAAGGTTGTTCTGTTGGGTCATGTTTTTCTTTTTCACTTTGGACTTGGGAGTCCCTGGCATATTTCTTCTGATGGCTAAAGCCCACACATTGCATGTAGGATAGGGGAAGTTGTGTCAATGTTTTAACATGGAGTTGAAAGTGATTATAAGGGAATGGTGTGGGCTGGGCCAGGGGGACGGGTGGAGATTTCCCCCCAGGTCAGCATCTACATTATCTTTAAACGGCCGATGGCTGTCTGTGAAAAAAAAATCGGGTCACATTGCTAGAAGTCAGCCGCGGCGGCCGCCGATTGTTTAACTGGAGTGGCTGCTCCTGTGCAGGCTGTGCTGCATTGTGGGAGTTGTATTCCGGCCGCGCTAAAGATAAGGAACTTATCAGCACAGCAAACTACAACTGCCACCTCCCAGGAGTCTCAGACTGAGGCAGGTCATGTGGTACGCCAGGGGAGGGGACGAGCGGCGTCACAAAAGTTAAGGGTGGGGAGTTCTCAAGAGATACTTTTCCAAGAAATCAAAGCATGTTGTTTTGTTTACTATTGTCATATCTGTTCAGCTCAATAGCCACATTTTATTGACAGGTTCACTTTATAGAAGGTTTAAAGACAATGGAAGTATAAGGGTTAAAGCATTTGATAGTCTGTCTCCCTGGCGATTTCATTCTAGATGACTTATTTTAGGATATGCAGATACATAGTTACCTTTTCATACAATTGAAAAGGCTGGTTGGCACAGACCAATACAGCAAGTGCAAACCAAATTTAATTGGCATCAGCAGAAGGAACATCAACCATCTGCCCATCCTGGCACAGTTCTGTGCATCATATGGCTCAATAATGGTGGCTAAATCAGCAGTCAATGGAAATAGACAGCACTCTTATGAATATATTCCATGTGTAAACATTTACAGTATCATAGGAAGCAAGCAAGTTAAATGAGCCCAATACTAAGTTCCATCGGGTCCAATGAAAAATAAAATAAGCAAGCTCTGGTAAAAACCGCCTTTGGACAAAAGCAAAAACAACAAAGCAGCCACGTCGTATTATTTTCAAAGAGTTAAAACTGTACTTTAAGCCAGCGGTTCACAAACGTTTCCCACTCAAGTCTTAAATCCTAAGCTCCGATGACCCCCAAGCCTCACCTCCAGCAGACTTCGACCAAGAGATAAAAATAATCATAAATGTGGCTATAAATTAAAGTTCCCTGCACAATCTCTTTAATTTATGTCATATAGGTGATTCTAAATCAAAACACATATATTTTTAACACAATAAATTGCGGATTTAAGCTGTGTATTAAAAATAAGGCTTTAAAAGAGAAAGTATGACCTCTGTGGATGTCCTTTATGTGACGTCAATACTCAGTCTCAATAATATTTGCTCTGTGTGTACATTGACCACCATGTATATAATCACCATTTTAACTCCACCGTTTTCCATATGTTTGCGAGTTCCTTATTATTAGTATAATTTCATTCGTGCATTTTGCCTGCTTAGTTATCAGCTAATGCTGTCTTCTGCACCTTCCTTATATTCTGTCTGTTCCACAATTTGCCCATTCTGTCTGTTCCATCTTCCAACCATTCTGCCTGCTTCATCTTCCGTCCATTCTGTCTGCTCCATCATTTTCCCATGCTGTCTGCTACATTTTCTACCTAAACAAATTCTCTCCAAATTCCACCCAGTCTGACTTCTCCATCTTCCGCCCATACTGTCTGTTCCATCCCCCACCCATGGATGTCCACACCATAGGGCAAGGGGAGGCAATTGCCCCCTGGAATCGTAAGAGAAGACACTTGACTTGCCCCCTGTGTTGCAATGGCCGCAGCGACCGCCTCTGCATCAGCCGTGGACTTTTTTTTCAAAGTCTGCTGCTGGCCTGGGGGCTGGGGCTGCTCTGAGTCTGTTCCGACGTATTCACCACGATACATACAGACACATCCATCCCTCCCTCCTCACCCTCGACCCAAGCATCGGATTGGCTCTGCCGTTTGGGTCTCTGCTTAACATCCTGGCTGTTCTGTTCTGTCATAGACAGGCAGGCTGAGGCAGCCAGTGTAAATGTATGTGACTATGCCAATGCCGATCCTCTCTGGCTCCTCCCACAGAGGCGTGGCATGCAGTGGCCTAGACAAGAGAGAATACACTGCCTGCCAGTGCCTTCCCTGGGCCTATCGCTGAAGAACCACAGGTAACCGAATCAGTGCCACATACACTGTTACACACACATATATTTTTCCAGCAATAACTCAGCTCAGCTGTCCAACTTTACAAGCAACAAATTTCAATATATAATATGCTCCTCCTAACTGGCACAGTGGTGTGGCACAGGCTAACTGTGCCAGTTAGAAGGAGAATATTATATATTGCAATTTGCTGCTTGTAAAGTTGGACAGCTGAGCTGAGCTATTGCTGGAAAAATATATGTGTGTGTCTATGTTATATAATCTACAGTATAGACTTCACTTTGCATGGAACTGGAAGTTACTCGGTCTCTCACTCTCAGGCATACCAGTCCATGATACCCAGCAACCCATATAAATATAGCCTAGAGATTAGAGAATGTACACATTTTTGTATTGCAATGTATTGCAATACATCTGTTGTGGCAGCCATATTTTGATATTGATGAAAACATGGATATGGATGATGGAAGTCAGCAAAGATTCTGCCTATTTACTAAGTTCTTTACATTGCAAAGTGCACAGTCTTTTTGCCTGTGGCGGCCCATCCAAAGAGGGTACACAGGCACTGCCCCCCTATCCATGTGTCTGGTCCCCTGATCTACATATCAGGGTGCCGGACTATGTATTCCAATGGGGGGTATGAAGCACATGATTGGAGCCAGAGGCTCTAATAGGCTTAAAAAAAGGGTGGGCTCTGGGCACAGTTGTGTGACGATAGAGAATGAGTTTTCGCTATTTTCACAGTAAAGTTCCTCTCCGCCAATCAGGAGGCAGATCATGAGACCTGTTCCCGATTGGCCAAATCACCAATCGATCCTATTGGATCCTAGGCGGAAGAGAGGAGACTCACGGTGGAGGAAGCTGCTGGAGGAGCGGACACCGGAGCCGCTGCCCACGCCACGCCACCTGCACGGCGGGTGGACCATGCTGGAGGACACCACAGCCCGCTATCTAGATCGGGTAAGTGCTGGACTGCCGGCCACCTGGGGTGAGGGGGGGTGGTAGTGCCACACCACCAGAGGGGTGGCTGTTAGTGCCATGCCGCTGGCCGACAGGGGGGTGGTTGTTTGACTGTTTGCTGGCCCCCAAAAGAAAAATCCACCAGTCGCCACTGTTCTTTGCCTTTAGTAAATCAACCGCATAGACTTTTAGAGGCGTTTAGGAGCAGCAGAGTTTAGAAACAGTCAAAGCTCCTTCTCCTGAAGGCAATTCTTCTGAGTGTTTAGAACTTCTGGCCAATGAAATAAATAAATGCCCAAACTCTGCTAAACTCGCCTAAATTGATTTGGAAAAAATGCAACTTAGGTGAGTTTTTAATGTTAATTCTCTCCTGTCAGGAGAAACAGCATTTACAATAAACCAGTGTGCATGAGGCCAAATTCTAAGGTGGCCCTATTCTCTAAGTCCCCTTGTGCGGATCGTATGTCCGCATTTTCATCCATCTGTTTGCGGATGAAAACGGGACATGCATTGGTCCCTATGTGATTGCGGGTGTCAGCGGATGAACATAATCACCCGCCTCCGCAAAGATCCGATTTTGCGGACGGAAGAAAACCCTATTTTTTCTTCCCTCTGCGGATCGGATCGGCTGAACACGGACACAAAGTCCGTGTTCATCCGATCCCCCATAGGGGAGAGCGGAGAAAAGACAGGGCGGTCCCTGCACAGTGTGCGGGGACCGCCCTGTCAGCCGCCGGCTTAGCAGGGATATACGGAGCGATCCCCGCTGAGCTTACGGACACACGGAGGCGGATCATTACTGATCCGCCCCGTGTGAAAGGGCCCTAATAGGTTGCAAATTTGCCCCAATCAGAAATAGGATCTAATGAGTGAAGATCATTTTACAAAGACAGCAGAGGAAAGATGTGCGCCATATGTACACTAAGTAGAAACTGGATATTCAAGACCAGAAAAAGATTTATGACGTGTTAAAAAATCTTATTTGTTGCATGATCACTAATAAAGTTTGTAATAATTTGACATTAAAGTTTATAAAATACACACACGGGGGTCTGCTGAAGGTTGTTCATTTCGGTCACAGCTACAGACGCAATGAAGGAATTGTGCTGGAAATGCAGAGAAGTACCATACTGCAAAAATCATCTGAATTTTTGGTCTTTTTATTTTATCTCACTCTGTATTAGTAAAACTTGTCTGTTTCTGTCTGTTTGAACATGCTGATTTCATTCCTCACTTGTATTCATAGTAGTCCCAATCTTACATCCACATTCCATAAGCTGCCCATGGGTAATCCTTTTTAATATTTTGCAGCGTTAAGCACAAACTATAAAAGCAAGTTGTCTTATATTCTTCCATGGTTCTCTCCCCTGTCACAGGCAACACTCGGCGAAGCTTCATTATAAGCTAAAGCTGGATGTTTCTTCTTCTCAGCCTAAATATAAAATAGGCAGATATTTATATCTTTATTTATTAATATTTCTTTATCCATTTATGAATATAACTATAATTTTAAAATCATTTTCTTTCTACACAGTACTCCAGTCTAAAAAAAAAAAAGGAAGACATTGTTAAAAGTGAGGAGTGAAGATAAGTATAGTATTAAAATTCTGCTCCACCAGTGATTTGTCTGAGCTGCACTCTTGATTTATAGTATACCGCCAACAAAAACGTTTGTAAGCTTTGAACTGACTGTAGTGGGGTTAGAACTGCTGTCCTACATTAAGGCTGCATTCACACCTGAGCGTCGGTCGTTCGGTCGTTTCTTCCGGCGTTTTTTTCTGGCGTATTCATGCTTACTTGCGCGTTTGCATACAGCGTCGTCCGACGTTTTTGTACTTCGACGTTTTTTATTTTAGCCAATAGGAAAAATTATCATCTTTTCATCACTTGTTGCTATGTTGGTAGATTTTTTTAATCTTCTGCCTGGGTGAAATGTCCTATTGATTAAAGCGACGAAACGCCCGTAGCAAACGCTCGTTGTCGCGCAAGTCGCTTGAATCGAGCTTTTCCATTACTTTCTATGGGAAATGGAAACGCTCAAAAACGACCTAAGGCTGTATTCACACCTGAGCGTTTTGTCGCCTGAAGTGCGACGCTCAAATACGCTAGAGGGGAAAAATACATTATTCCCTATAGAGATGGTTCACATCTGCACGCCAATACGCCTGACGCCGAACGACTGAAGCTCAAACAAGTTCCGGACCCTTTTTTGTCACGCGTATCGGGCGGTTTGGTCGTTTTTGAGCGTTTCCATTACCCATAGAAAGTAATGGAAACGCTCGATTCAAGCGACTTGCGCGACAACGAGCGTTTGCTACGGGCGTTTTGTCGCTTTAATCAATAGAACATTTCACCCAGGCAGAAGATTAAAAAAATCTACCAACATAGCAACAAGTGATGAAAAGATGATAATTTTTCCTATTGGCTAAAATAAAAAACGTCGAAGTACAAAAACGACGGACGACGCTGTATGCAAACGCGCAAATAAGCATGAATACGCACGACAAAACGCCGGAAAAAACGACCGAACGACCGACGCTCAGGTGTGAATGCAGCCTAATGCCGCGTACACACCATCACTTTATGTGATGAAAGAAAACGACGTTTTAAATCATGAAATAAAACGACGTTTTTGAAACTTCATTTTCAAAAACGACGTTGCCTACACACCATCGTTTTTTCAAAATGCTCTAGCAAAGCGCGGTTACGTTCAGCACTCTTTTCCATTGAAGCTAGCTTCATAACTTGCTTCTGAGCATGTGCGGGTTTAAAAACAGTGTTTTAAACGTAGTTTTGCCCACACACTATCATTTTAATTGACACAAAAAATGACGTTTTAAAAAACGACACAAAAAATTGAAGCATGCTTCAATTTTTTTTTGTCGTTTTTCACAAGACATAAAACGACGTTTTCCCCCACACACGGTCATTTAAAGTGACGTTTTTCAAAACATTGTTTTTTTTCATCACATAAAGTGATGGTGTGTACGCGGCATAAGAGTCCTTTCACACATTGCCACCCATTCAGCAGGTGATCAGTGAGCCGATCCCCTGGTGAATTAGAACTGAACAATTCATCCATGCATTATCCGCCATCCATGCCCGTTCAGGTTGTGTCTACATTTTGACAGTGGACTGTGGCATGATAGCTTTATGGATAGACAGATCTAAACTTGTGTCTGTTTACATCAGGCTACCTCTGATCTGTCATGTTTAGGTCAGTCATGCAGTACAGTATTTTTTTCAGGCTTAAGCCTCACATACACGATTGGATTTTCTGCGGACAAAGCATAGGACTTTTTTCCAAAGGGCGTTGGCCGGGAACATGTATTGCATACAAACGGCAACGAATTGTCAGCCAACAAACACAAAACAATGGGCCAAATTCTCAAAAACATGTGTAAATTTAGGATTATCTAACTTATGTCATTTAAGTTACGGCGCCCTAAGTTGGTGTCGTAAGTACCGTATTCTCAGTGCATTTGCGCACAAAACTGCGCCATCCTTAACTTAAGTTTCAATGCGTAAGGCGTGGTTATGGCAAGTGGGAATGAAGTGGGCGTGCTTCATTGTAATGAGCCGTGACCCCATGCAAATGAAGTGCCGGCCGTACTGCACATGCGCGCACGAATCTGGACCTCACTGCGCATGTGCAGAACTTTGGTCAGCGCAATCAGTGAGATAGGTAAAAGGCCAAGCGTACTTAGTTTGAAGATCGCCCTGTGTCTAAATAGCCCCAGTCAAACAGACTTCAATTGCAAAAGTATTTCCCTGTGTTCCCTTCCTAAAGCAAGTTGCTTCTGCTTTGAACGTTTGTCAGTGTTTGTTGGTAAGATTGGTTTGTGAGAAAAGTGTTTGTGGAGTTGGAGGGTATAGTTGGTGTTTGTTTTTGATAATTTGTTCTTTGTTTTGATTGTTTGCCTGTTTGTTTTTGATAATTTTTTTTTTTGGTTTTGTTTATATTTTTTGTTTTCCTTTTTTGCCTGTTTGTTTTCGAATTAATAGTAGCTGTCTGTATATTTTTTATTTTGGCTTGTTTGTATTTTCTTTGTTGTGTGTGTGTATTGTTGTTTGTTTTTTGGGTGAGTTCCCTGTTGCTGGGTGTTGTCTGTCATGGCTCCCAAGCGCAGGAAGCTTAATTTTACCCTGGCAGAGAAGCATATACTTGCTCAGGGCGTCATTAAATTTGGGCGATTTCTCCATGGCCCTGAGAGCCACACCACCACCCCGGCCAGGAGGAAGGAGATCCTTCAAAAGATCACCGATCGGATCAATGCGGCGGGGGGGGGGGAGACCAGGACCATCGCTGGAGTTCAAAAAAAAATAAATGACTTGAGGAGCGTGTCCCGGAACAAGCTGGCAACGCTGCATGCCCATACCAGGGGCACTGGAGGAGGGGGACCCTGCCCAGTCAGGATGAGTGAGGAGGAATGGGCAGTGGCCCAGTGTTTCCACCCACAGCAGGTGGTGGGCCTGCCTGGCTTTGACAATGATCCTCTTATGAGGACAGGTAATTTTTTGGAAATTCTATCTGGTGATTAGCATGTGTGGGTGGGGGAAGGGAAGATGTGCCAAGTGTATGGATCCAACAACCTGTGATTGTTTTGTGTCCTCCCCAGATGGCCAGGAGGTTGCAGCCCCATCAGCCCAGGAGGTGGCAGCCCCATCAGCCCAGGAGGTGGCAGCCCCATCAGCCCAGGAGGTGGCAGCCCCATCAGCCCAGGAGGTGGCAGCCCCATCAGCCCAGGAGGTGGCTGGCCCATCAGGTCAGGAGGTTGCAGGCCCATCAGGGCAGGCTGCTGCACCACCCCCAAGACAGGCTCATGCAGAGTCCCAAGAAGGGCAGGATTCGCCATGGGAGGGGAGTGCCCACAACTCCCCTAATTTGGATGTTGAGTGGGAGGAGGATGAGGGGGAGGAAGATGACAATATTCTGATTGGGCAGGAAATAATGATGGGCCAAGATATGACCTTTGAATCATCCCCTGAGGGAACCCCACAGGCGCCCAGCAGTCAGGCCACCATCATGGGTCGCCCCTTCCAACCCTCCTCCAACATGCAGCAGCACCCATGGCTCACTCCAACTCCTCCTCCAAGGCCACAAGCCTCAGGGGCAAGTAGGATGCCGACCCCTGAAAACAGGGGGGGGTTGGTGCGTCTGCCGGTCAGTCTGTTGAGGGACAATGTCCGGCAGACCCGCAGTCTGTCTGCAATACAAAAAACAATGAGCAAGGTGGAGCGCAGCCTGGGTGCAATGAGGGAGTCACTGGGTGACGTGGCCACCAACTCCGTGGGGGTCATCACCTGTTTGTGGGACCTGAGGAACGCCACAACAGGTGTGGCC
Organism: Rana temporaria; assembly: GCF_905171775.1. Lineage (NCBI taxonomy): Eukaryota > Metazoa > Chordata > Amphibia > Anura > Ranidae > Rana > Rana temporaria. The sequence goes on along the minus strand of NC_053489.1, from coordinate 599,367,600 downwards.
CAGGAGGTGACTGCCCTCACCCAGGCTGTGCAGGCCAATACCCGGGCTGTGCAGGCCAATACGGCTGACATTACTTCCTGTCTGACAAGGATAGCCGTTGCCTTGGAGGGAAGGCCAGCAGGAGGACAGACACCAGGGGAGGCTGCTTCCTCCCCTGTACAGTCCCCCCCCCTGAAAATACTCCCTCCCCTGCACAGTCCCCCCCCCCTGAAAATACTCCCTCCCCTGCACAGACCCCCCCCCCCGTGAAGATCCCCCAGTAGGCCGTGGCCGTCCCCGTGCCCGTGCCCGTGACCGTGCCCGTGCCCGTGCCCGTGGGCAGCCCAGAAGGAGCACTCGGCAACATCCCTAATTTGCAGGGGTACTTTTTTATTTTTTATTTTTTTTACACTGTACTTATGATTTGGTTTATGTGTGTGAATGATGTGTGAATGTGGGGGGGTGGCATTCCTGAAAACATAAGGGTGTCACCCTCAGTTTTGGTGGAGTAGGGATCCCCAGGACCAGGGAGAAGTCATCCTAGGTTCCTGAATGGTGTATGAATGCACAGTGACATAATTGGAGCCGTGGCGGGGCGTTACTGCTCCCAAGTACCAAAGGGGGGGGGGGTACTTGGATCTAATCCAATTCGATGTGCATGTGATGTGTCTGTGCTAGGGACCACAGTGACGTGCATTCATGCATTCTCATTGTGAGATAATTAATGTGCGTTTTGTAAATAAAAATAAACATTCTCATTGGCATATAAGTAATGTGCATTTATTTTGCAAAGTAAAGATTTAAAGGTCACATAATCTCTGTGATTTGTTCTGGGCAAAGCAAAAACAAAAATATAATTAGGATCCATTTACTGGGCAAAGATGCCTTCAGACAGTTGTCTCCTGATTGCCTGGCCCTCAGCAGACCGGGTAGAGGGGTTTGGGGGGGGGGGATTGCCTGGGTGGGGGGTTAGGTCAGGACATATCTCCACATGCAGGCCCCTTCTTAAAGCAAAATTGTGCAGTATGCAACATGCCCCAATAATTTGGCATACAAAGTCTGGGGAATACAATAGTGTACCCCCAGTCTTGTCAAGGCATCTGAATCTTGACTTTAGCAGGCCAAAAGTCCGCTCTACTATAGCCCGGGTCTGGATGTGCACCTCATTGAATTTTCGTTCTCCGGGTGTTTGGGGGTTCCTAAAGGGGGTCATCAGGTGGGGTCCCAAGGCATATCCTGAGTCACCTGTAAGGGAAAAGACAGGAGGATATTAGTCATGCATGTGCCCCTTGTGATGTCTGCATCATGGGGGGGGCATACCTGACACCAATGTCACTCACCAATCAGCCAGCTGTCTCCATACACGTTCATCTCAAAGTCTCTGTAGATCTTGGTCTGCCTTAGGATGAAACTATTATGGCACGAGCCGGGAAACTTGGCACAAACGTGCCAGATGAGGCCATGTGCATCTACGATCACCTGGACATTGATCGAATGCCAGCCTTTCCTGTTTCTGAACAGGTGTTCAGTATCATGGGGGGGCTGGAGTGCCACATGGGTGCAGTCAATCGCCCCGATGGTCTTAGGAAAGCCAGCAATATTGTAAAAGTCTGTCATTGCTTGCACACGCTGGTCCTCCTGGGTGGGCATGACAAACTGGTTGCTCATGCGCCGCAGTATAGCAGGGACCACCTGATGTAGACATTTGCTCATGGTTGACTGCACCATCCCAGCCACACCTCCAGATGCTCGCTGGAATGAGCCACTCGATAAAAAATGGAGGGTTGACATCACTTTTTCAAGAGGTGTCAGGGCATGGGAACGTAGGGTTGGGGCGATTAGATCCTCATGAAGGAGTTGGGTGATCTCCAGGATGGCCTCCCTATCAAATCGGTAGTTGCCAATCACCTCATAAGCTGGCATTTGCCAAATATCACGCCGTGGCCGATAAACACGCGCCTGTGCCCTCATCCTCCTCCTCCTCTGTGCCCTCCTCCTCCTCCTTTGTGCCTGTAAGGCAGCAAGTGCCGTCAAAATCATCGCTGGTCCTGGCATTTTTAAACAAAAACCTTCACAACTAGAGCTCTAACCTCTAGTCACTACCTTCAGCAAACCCTTCCACAGCATGTGTAAAATTAGGGCTGGTTTTATAATGTGGAAATTTAGTCAGAAAAACTAACAGGTGCGCACAGGGTGGAAAATACGGAACCCACACTTAATTCTGAGAATCGCCCTAACTCCCTCATTTGCATCTTTGCCTATCAAAAACAGCGGCGAGCCTAGCGTAATTTGCGCCCGGGAATGCGCAGGTGTAACTAATTTAAGTACGGCTGAAAATACGGAAATCTTTGCTTAAGTCGTTTTGACGATCGTGCGCCGTGTAAATTTAGAAAAATGGAGTTAAGTCTGCGTATCTCTTTTGAGAATTTGGCCCAATGTGTTTTTTTCAGCTCTTTTTTGTGCCATTCTTTGGGCAACTTCTGCTAATGTTGTGTTATGGTTAGCATTGCTTCTGAGCATGCGTGTTTATACTTTGGAGTTTTATCCGACTGACTTGTGTACACACGATCGGATAATCCATCAACACACATTTGTTAGCAGACAATTTTGAAGCATGCTATCCCACATTTGCTGGCGGAAAATCCTACAACAATTTTCCGATGGCGCTTACAAACGGTCGGATTTTCCGACAACAGCCTGTCGTCACACAATTCCCATCGGATAATCCGATTGTGTGTATGATGCTTTAGATGGACTTGGAAGTAGGTAGATGTAAATGGACGCAGGTCTGTTTACATCCGCCTGCCCATAGAGCTGTATGGAGCTTTCAATCAAAGTTTAAATAAAAGTTTGGGTAATAAATCTCTAATAACGAAAAAACGGCAAAAATGGAAGTAAGGAAATACAATAATAATAGAGAAGTAAAGAAAATATATTTTTAGAACAGCAAAATATATTAATAGCGTAACATGATTATTATCAAAACCAAAAAATATATGTAAAGGTATTGACTAGCAAATAGAAGGGGGGGGGCAAAAACCCCCATACTAACTCTAGAGTTGGAAGGGAAAAAGGGCATGAAATAAGAATGGAAAGGGGAAGGGGCTAAAAGGTTAAAAACGGGGGAGTTGATTGCTCGATACGGGACTCAGGGACTGTTTATAGGCCGTTCGGCCCTACGTTCTACTAACCTAGCCTCCCGGGAGGCTTAGGTACTATCCAGTCACGTCCAGAGTCCTTGTCCCAGGTAAACTTACTATTTATTTGCATCTCTTGGCTGTTTAACCAGACAGACCTTCTCTAACTTCACTCTGATTTTATATTATATTGTCTTAGCAGTTGGATTACCCTGGTATCCCTGGTCCTCTCCCTAATTGGGATTATATACTATTAACACTTTGATGTTACCTACATAACTACTTGATCTCTCTCTGGGAATATTTTCTTATAACTCTCAATATTCACTGAGATTCAATCAGCTGGTTTACAAATGTGGTAAGCCATCTATTTCTAATAATCATTCCCAATATTCTTAAATGCCTTATTCTGGGTATTGGCTCATCTATTTTTTTTTTTTTATATATATATCTTTTGCAGTTATTTTTTGGACCTACCAGACCATCCTTCTGAGGCCATCTAATTGGTCACTCTTTGCTGGCCCCTTCTATTAGCTACCTTATAGCCTATGATACTAATTACCTAGCTCTGGATCCACAGTATAAAAGAGTATGTATATATATTCTTTGGTACTCTTCTATAACTTGCAGGTAAGCCTCTATATGAATATCCCCTGGCTATATCTACTTATATATAGTTTTCCATCGTTCCCTTTGTCTCCATTGTAGTGGAACTTTCGGGTTCTTGGGTGACCAGTCTTTCTGTGGTGTAATGGGCTCCATATTTCCATCTATGGCACACTTTGGTGATCTCTTGTGTTCGGGTCCCTCTATACCTGCACCAATGTTTCCCAGTGATCTCAACTACTCAACTAAAATTCACACATTCGTTTATATACCAATGCTTGTCAAATTATACAATTTATTTATGTCCTCTTCTCCATTATTATAGCACATTGATCTAAACAGGTCCCTTGAAGAAGCACATTTCTGTTAAGCGCGAAACATGTCGGACCACTACCAGTCCAGCGTCAGCATCTAAGATCTTCAGTGGATTACTTTGCAGGCTCTCTCTAGGAGATAAATTACACACTAATGGTTCAAAGCGGGTGTTCGCACCACATGTTTTGATTTTGATTATCATTCTTTATTTGTTATGTCTCTTTAAGTTTAAAGTTATTATATTATAACCCGATGTAAACCTTCTATGCTCTAGCCTCTATAATCCATGTCATACGCTGTGCTGTTCTATGATCTGTTGCAAACCTTTTGGAGAATGTATATATTTTTTAATTTCTCTAAAAAATATATTTTTGTAATAAATAATATTTTTATATAAATTCCTTTTTTGGTGTTGACCTGTATCTTTACCAACATACAATGCCTGTAAAGTCCATGACTAGCCCATAGTCTACTTTCGTTTTACAAAACCTGTTTAGGACGTGGCATACGTACTACTATTGTGCATCCACATGCGCACTACATGTGAGGATGCTTTTCTCTTTTTGACATACTTGGAAGCATTGAACTTTGTTTTTTTCAGCGCGTCGTTGTGTTTTACGTCACCGCGTTCTGACACTATCGGTTTATTAACCGATGGTGTGTAGGCGTGACGGACCATCAGTCAGCTTCAACGGTTAACCAATGAAATCGGTCCGTTCTCATCGGATGGACTGATCGCGTGTACGCGGCATAAGGCTGAGTTCACATATATGCGGCTGCCATTTGCAGTATGGAGTCCGTGAGTTTCTGTTCACCGGTTCCAGTGCGATTTAGGTGCATATGTTTCCCTGAATGCATGCCTGAACTGGACCCCAAAACACACAGAACCCTTTTCAAAACCTGCACCGCTGCCTCCCCACACATGTGTAAACTGGTTTCTTTGAAAGCCGGTTTACATTCACATTAACATTAAAAACGCAACCAATTTGCATATATGTGAACCCAGCATTAGATGGACTTGGAGGCAGGTAGATGTAAACAGACACATGTCTGTCTACATCCGCCTGCCCATAGAAGTACATGGAGCTTCCAATTAGTTCTACCTGAAAAACTGATGGGGGATCTGATTTGAAAGCCCGTGGAAAGGGGCCCTACTGCTGTTCAAGGTGAAGGTATTCTGCTCCATGCCTCACCCCTGAAATCAGAGGAGGAGTAAACAAATAATTTCAATAGAGACACAGACAAACAAAAACCTGAGGGACATTATTAGCCAGATTCAGGTAGAGTTACGCCGTCGTATCAGTAGATACGCCGTCGTAACTCTGAATCTGCGCCGTCATATATTTAAGTGTATTCTCAAATTGAGATACACTTAAATCTAGCTAAGATACGACCGCCGGCGCCGTCGTATCTTAGCTGTCTATTTACGCCGGCCGCTAGGGGCGTGTACGCTGATTTATGCCTAGAATGCGTAAATCAGCGAATTACGCCTATTCACGAAAGTACGCTTGCCCGTCGCAGTAAAGATACGCCATTTACGTAAGGCGTTTTCAGGCCTAAAGATATTCCACCAAAAAGATGGACGTCGGAACCGCGTCAAATTTTTTTATTTTTACGTGGTTTGCGTAAGTCGTCTGTAAATGGGGCTGGGCGTAATTTACGTTCACGTCAAAACCAATAAGTCTTTGCGGCGTAATTTGGAGCATGCGCACTGGGTTAGGTCCACGGACGGCACATGCGCCGTTCGTTAAAAACGTCATTTACGTGGGGTCATGCTTTATTTACATAAAACACGCCCACCTCTTCACAATTTGAATTAGGCGCGCTTACGCCGGCACATTTACGCTACGCCGCCGTAACTTAGGATGCAAGTGCTTTGTGAATACAGCACTTGCCTCTCTAACTTATGGCGGCGTAGCGTAAATGAGATGCGCTACGCCCGCCTAAAGTTAGGCACACCTACGTAAATCCAGCTATATAACTTTTACACTATCCATCCAAAACTAAGGTTTGGGATCGAATCCCATTTTTTGCTAAATTGAAATGTGCAATCCATTCCCACTGTATGTATGCATTCTCATTACATACAGCTCTTTTGGACTTCATTCTCATGGGCATGCATAAGTGTGCACCTATGTTATGGTCTTGTTTTGCCTGCATGGGATGCACAGGTGTTTTTGCATCCAAATGCAGGCAGTGCAATTCATGTCTATGAGAACACTGCTTCACGGAGATAGCATGGCTCCCAATTTGACATTTATGTGGGTTAATGTCCCCGGTGTGAGTTCTGGGACATGCACCCACACAGATGTCAAATTGGGAGCAGAAGCTATGTCCGTGCAGCTGCTATGTCCCTATCGACATGAATGGGATTACCTGCTCACAGATGCATTGGACACCTGTGCACCCCAGAAATTGGAGGCAGCAAGATCACCAAATTACCAACAAAAGGCAGGAAGGCAAAGAAGAAATGAGAGATGCAGTACAGTAATACCTGGATTAAAAAAAAAAAAGTCTGGTATTAAACAGGTAGACTGTACTCTGTATGAATCTCAAAATTGCATTTTAATTTTTTACTGAAGTGTACATGTAATTAATTAATTAAATGGCAACTGTTGCCGTTATGATGTATTATTTCAATGCGTAAACTAATTAAGGGAAGATAACTAATCCATGCTAATCTCCCAGAATCACACCTAGTGAAGGTAGATGAAATGTTTGTTTATTCCATAAAGAAGGTAGCGTGATTACACATTTACTAAACAAATCAAACTGATCATGGTTGATCTTAGGAGAAGTTATTCCTTCTAAAGTTTCTACGCACAGTGCTCAGCATAAATGAGTACACCCCTTATGAAAAGTAAGATTTTAATCAATATCTCAATGAACACAAATACAATTTCCAAAATGCTGACAAAACTGAGTTTTTGTAGGACATTTGTTTAGCTCATTAAAAAGTAAGGTTAATAATATTACCGTATATACTTGAGTATAAGCCGACCCGAAATAAAGCCGAGGCACCTAATTTTACCACAAAAAACTGGGAAAATGTATTGACTCGAGTATAGGCCTAGGGTGTCCATCTGCATGCCTCACTGTGCCTCACTGTGTCCATGTGCATACCTCACTGTATCCATCAATTCCAGCGGATCGATCCTCTCGTGTGTACGGGGCCTTAGTGAAGGATTGGCTCGGGTGGCTCGGCTGCTCTCGGCTGCTCTAGTCCTGCAAAGGGAACTGAGTTCCTGCTGTGAAAAAAAGGCAGTAACTCCGTTCCCACGCGTTGCCGCAGGACTTAAGCCCTGGTTGCAGTTCTATCTTTGTAAAAAAAAAAATTACTACAGTATTCTGATTGATAAGTGCAGCTTTGCTAATCTTTTAACCTTCATCATTCTTGTGTAAATAAATGGTTTTCTTTCTCAGGCCTTGTGGCATTTCTCTTCAATTTGGTGGGTAGGGGTTTTCTTTTTAAGTAACGCCATTTTATAATCAGCTGTCTGCTGGAAACCTGTTTAATTAATAACTGGACTCACCTGAATTCTTGTTAATTAGGATTTTATTGTCTAAAATGTAGCTTTGTTGCTAAAGGCCGTACACATGATCGGATTGTCCGATGGACGTGTTTTGTCAGATAATCCGACCGGTTGTATGCTCCATCGGACAATTGTTGGTGGAATTTCTGACAACAAATGTTGGCTGTGCATGCTCTCAAATTGTCCGACAACAAATATGTTCCGTCTGATTATCTGCTCACGTGTACACAAATCTGTAGTACCAGTACAAACACGCATGCTCTGAACCAATGCTAAACATCAGACAACAATAGCAGAAGTTGCCCAAAGGGTGGTGGTAAAGAACTGAAAAACTACGTTTGGTGTATGTTGGCTGAAATTTTTTTGCTGTCTGTATGCAGAACAAGTTCCACGGACGACGTCCTTCGGACAAAAATCCACGGATTTCTCAGATGGAAGTCCAACCGTGTGTATGAGGCTTAAGACTTTCATCAGGGTGTATTTATTTTTGTAACATGGTCTTGAATGAATTTATTAGGAAAAATACTTTTTTGTGTGTGAAAATTAACAAATCTTGGTTGCAATCAATGGCCCGCATTTGTGGGAGTATTTTGTAGTATAGTATCCCATAGAAAATGTTGATTCTGAAAGGAAAGTATAGGTTTTCTGATAAATCTGTTGGAGTGTACTAAGTAATGCTGAACACTGTATATACCTAAAACATGCAAGATTCTTATTTAAAACATGCATTCTCTATGCTTTCAATTAATAGTTGGGTAGAGCATATGCATCAGAGAACCCGCTAAATACCTGTTTGGAAATCTGTAATGCCGCGCACACACGACCATTTTTCATGATGTGAAAAAAAAATAATAATAATGTCATTAAAAACGATCGTGTGTGGGCTCCAGAGCATTTTTCATGACGTGAAAAATGGGCATTCAAAATTTAGAACATGTTCTATTTTTTCGCATTGTTTTTTACCTTGTCGTTTTTTACGTTGTAAAAAAATGGTCGTGTGTAGGCTTTAACGACGTGAAAAAAAACGTGCATGCTCAGAAGCAAGTTATGAGACGGGAGCGCTCGTTCTGGTAAAACTAGCGTTCGTAATGGAGATAGCACATTCCTCACGCTGTAACAGACTGAAACGCACGAAGACTGAAAAGCGCGAATCGTCTCTCACCAAACTTTTACTAACAAGAAATCAGCAAAAGCAGCCCCAAGGGTGGCGCCACCCGAATGGAACTTCCCCTTTATAGTGCCGTTGTACGTGTTGTACGTCACCGCGCTTTGATCGAGCATTTTTTTTCACAATCGTGTGTAGGCAAGGCAGGCTTGACAAGAATAGGGTTGTTTTTTCTAGGACATTAAAAATGGTCGTGTGTATGCGTCATATGACCCCTTTTGGCACTTCTTGGGCATTTTGGAGCTAAAAATAGCTCCTGTAAAGCGCCTGAAAAGCGCCTCCCTAGTGTGAAAGCCTGAGTGTTTTCACACTAGGGTGGTGCGCTTGCAGGACTGAAAAAAAAAAGTCTTTGGGGCGCTATACACTGCAACTAAAGTGCCTGCAAAGCATTTCGGCATCGGTGCTTTGCAGGCTGTTTTAACCCTTTCCTCGGCCGCTCAAAAGTGCCCCGCTAGCGGATGAAAAGCATCGCTATAACAGCGGTAAAGCTAGCAGTGTGAAAGGGGTCTTACTGCTGAACGGATAATTGGAATTTTTAGCTGATTCGATCTTGTTTTCTCTTTTGATTGTAGGATTAAAAGCTGCAATTCTATGTTAAAATAAACAAATGTGCAAAACCTTTTATTACTAACTCACACAATGTTTCTTTTTTTTTTAATAACAGATATGCACGCTGTCCTGCTGTTATCCATTGTGCAGTATGACTAATGCTCTAATGAATAATTAGATAATAGTGTTAGGGGCAAGCTTTCGCACTGAATACAGCTTGGTAGATTCAATTGTACAGAATGCTCATGCTTTGTTGTCTTCCACTTTTCTGTCACTTAAAATTCTCAAGATGCAAAATGCCTTAACCTCCAAACAAATAATACTGATTGTATAGTGTAGTGTCAGTCTTATTTCACAGAAAGTAGAGGACACTGCATAATGCCTTTTATTCATTTCCGCTTTTCCTTGGAAAGATTTAGTACAAATATAGACTGTACATCTATACCATGTAAATAAGTTTTCCAGGAAAGTATGCTATTTTTCTTTCTACAGATCATTCACTTATATCGCCTATATAACCATTAAACACCAAAACTAAAATGTACGGTATATAAAATATAAAAAAAAAAAAAAAAAATGTTTTTTTACTATCCTCTGATACCACTCTAGTGTGTGTGCAATCTTTCATCTGAATTACACAGCTGAATTCCTTCCAACCTCTTTAGGACATCTTCCAAATGAAAACAGGAAAATGCTGCATCGGCAATCTTTTCAGTGGCTGTAACTGATGCTGGTCCTTGTCGGTGTACACTGCAATCATTTAAACCGTTGTGACTTCACCTGTCCTTCCTCTGCATATCAACTAAACAAAGGAGTTGATTTACAAAAGGCAAATGGATTGTTCATTTTGCAGGGGAAGCTGCACTTTGTAAGGGAATTTTCCCCAGAGCTTAGTGGATGTTGCTAAATTTTTCTTTTTACAGAATACCCAACTACGTGCAAAAAAATAGAAAAAAATGATTTTTTTTGCTTGTGCATGATTGGATGAATGAAATCAGCACTCACTAAGCTCTGAAGAGATGACTTCCTTTGCCAAATACAACTTTCCTTGTAAAGTGAAAAGTTTTTTATTCAGTCTATGTGTAAAAGAAGTCTTCAGCCAACCATTGACTCCACATGGTATTCTAAAGCAGTGGTGAAAGCCTTAGACCCCTTTCACACCGAGGAGTTTTTTAGGCGGTACAGAGCTAAAAATAGCGCTGCAATACCGCCTGAAAAACTCCTTCACTGCCTACTCAATGTGAAAGCCCGAGGACTTTCACACTGAGGGGATGCACTAGCGGCAGAGAAAAAAATCTCCTGTCAGCAGAATCTTTGGAGCGGTGAGAGGAGCGGTATGTATACCGCTCCTTCACCGCTCCTTCCCATTTAAAACAATGGGAAATGCAGAGCCGCATCGCGGGCGGTATTTACCCTTTATCGGCCGCTAGCTGGGTTAATACCGCACCGCTAGCGTCCGATTCCCGCGGCAATCCCGGTGGTATAGCGCCGCTATTTTTAGCGGCGCTATACCGCCACCGCGGCTCCCGCTCCAATGTGAAATGGGCCTTAAAGTGGCTGTTAAGTCAGATGTTTATTTTGCCTAATGCATTTTATGCATTAAAGCGGAGTTCCACCCTAAAAAATGTACTTTCTATTAACAGCTTGCCTTTAATGTAAAAAATAAAAAATGTTTTACTCACTTCTATCTGGCTGTTACTAGTCAGATTTCGTAATCTGCCTAGTTCCTGGTTCTAGGTGGTTCAACTTCCTGTCCTAAGACCCCATTGCCTCCTGGGAAATTATGACACTCACTTCCCAGGAGTTTCTGGGCATTACTGTGCCTAAAAATCACCCGGCATGCACCTCTCCCTGAAAACCAGGAAGAAAAGGGAATGCCCACACATATGATGGATACGGCCACAGCATGAGCTGGAGGATATAAGGCAAGTGTTTGCAATGATTGCTGGAATGATTGGGGAGCTATTAATATGTTTTAGGGACTATTTAATGTTATTAATTTTAGCTTGCAAAAAAATAAATAAAAAAATTATGCCCGTAAACCCCCCTTTAAGATAAAAAGAAAAGCCTTTTGTGTGCAGAAGTCCCCCTCAGCCCCCTATACTCACCTGAGGTCCATCTAGATCCAGTGATATTGCAGGAGTGTCTTGGCTGCCTGGGACTTCCCTCCTCATTGGCTGAGACAGCAGCGCAGTGCCATTGGCTCCTGTTGCTGTCACTCAAAGTCAGTCATCCAATGAGGAGAAAAAAGGGGCAAGGTTGGGCTGTAGTCCCGGGTCTGAATGGAAACACAGAGCTGAAGCAAGATGCTTGCTGTGGGGGCACTCACCAGGAGGGAGGGGCCAGGAGCAACAAAGAGGGACAAAACCACTACACAGAGCAGGTAAGTATGACATGTTTGTTATTTTTAACTAAAAAAAACAAGACTTAAGTATTACTTTAAGCCCCTTACACACGGGACAAATGTTAGGCAGCATCGGCCAGTTCAATAGAAACCGTCCGACATTCGGCACGTGTGTACTGTAGTTGGTTCGACAGAAGCTGGCTGTTCGACCAGTCACTTTTATGCTTAAACAAAGAGAAGTTTATTTCTCACAGCAGGAAAAATGTGGGAGAGAGGGGATAGGGCACAGAACACCCTTAGTCAAAAATAGTAACGATCAGCAAATAGGCAGATTGGCAGACTTCTTAGACAAAAAATGGTGAGATAAGGTAGAAAGAAGTACAGTGAAAGAGCCTTTAATCTGAACCAGCACATCTGTACTTTGTAGGATAGTCTGTCTCCTATTGTAACTGAACTTAACTCACAGAAGGTGCAGAAACTCTGTGGATGATTCCATAGTTACATAGTTACATAGTAGGTGAGGTTGAAATAAGTCCATCTAGTCAAACCTCGGCTAGGCCTAGCAGCCAGGCGAGCACCTGGATAGGCTTCAGGCCTAACAGCCAGGAGCTGTTTCACACACATCCACCCAGGCCGCAGCCCTGGGCGGGAAGACTAACCCTGATCACCTGACTTCTCCCAACTAAATACATTTTCCCAGCATTCATAGCAGCAAATATTATTGGCTGAGAAAGGAATGTTTATTCATAGCCTGAACTCAGTTTAGCTCATCACTCAAATGTCAAAGGCCACAGCACCACCTACTGACAAAAGGGAGATACCACAGCTGAACAGGATTAGGATGGGAGCCATTTGACCTCTAAACACTACAAATTAGCCAGGCTGAATACCACCCAGCATAACTAAATTTACCTTTGTTCACTAAGGTTTTCTGACAAATCTCTGAGGGCTTCACAGAACAGCTGAATTTAAGCAGGCCATACACGGTCGAATTTCGAACAAATATTTTTTTCAAAATCAGAAAGTTCGTATTTTTTGTGATCTGATGATGCCACCATTGATTTTCGAAATTCGACCGACAAAACCTTCATGTTGCAGAGAATATTCGTTTCTCTCCGAGAATATACTTTTCTTGCACATGCGCAATTTTTTTTCTATTACATTTCTTGCACGATTCCCCCATCATTGATCAGAAAATCATTTGTTTTTCAAAAAATTTCCAACATGTCGGATTTCTCAAATTTGTTTGCCGCACGAAAATCGGCTGTTGCTGCAGCCCACTAACGGTGCGAAATTCGTACGAAAATTCTTTGATACGAGTTTCAAAAGAAAATTATTTTGAAATTCGAACCGCCTTTATACTAAGATTAAATTACACACAGGTGGACTCTATTTACTAATTAGGAGACTTCTGACGGCAATTGGTTCCACTCAGGGCTCAAGTCCTGCGGGAACGCGTGGGAACGGATAGGTAGATTCAGAGAGATTGGAATAACTTTAGGGTGGCCTAGCCTAGCCTTATTAGGCTACACCGCCGTAAATTAACTAGGCTAGTAGTGATTTTCAATCTACTTACCTGCTAATCTATGGCGGCGTAGCCTCAAACGAGCGGGCGTAAGGGCGCCTAATTCAAATGACTTGGAGGGGGGCGTGTATCATGGTAATGAGGCTTGACCTCACGTTTTTGACGTTTTTTTACACTGCGCATGCGCCGGCCGACTACATTTCCCAGTGCACATTGCGGCTAAGTACGCCGTACGGGCCTATTGATTTCGACGTGGACGTAGACAACGTAAATCCCGATTCGCGGACGACTTACGCAAACGACGTAAAAATTTCGAATTTTGCGGCGGGAACGGCGGCCATACTTAACCACTTGACAACTGGGCACTTAAACACCCTTAATAACCAGACCAATTTTCAGCTTTCGGTGCTCTCACATTTTGAATGACAATAACTCAGTCATACAACACTGTAACCAAATGAAATTTTTGTCCTTTTTTTCCCACAAATAGAGCTTTCTTTTGGTGGTATTTGATCACCTCTGCGGTTTTTATTTTTTCCGCTAATAATGAAAAAAGAACGAAAATTTTGTAAAAAAATGATTTTTTTTTCATTTCTATTATAAAATTTTGCAAAAAATTAATTTTTCTTCATAAATTTGGCCTAAAATGTATACTGCTACATATCTTTGGTAAAAAAAAAAAAAAAAAATTGGGATATTATTTAGTCTGGGTGAAAGTTATAGGGTCTACAAGCTATGGTACCAATTACTGAAAATTGATCAATTTGATCACACCCGATGTACTGACAGCCTCTCTCATTTCTTGAGACCCTAACATGCCAGAAAAGTACAAATACCCCCCAAATGACCCCTTTTTGGAAAGAAGACATTCCAAGGTATTTAGAAAGAGGCATGGTGAGTTTTTAGAAGTTGTAATTTTTTCCCACAATTCTTTGCAAAATCAAGATTTTTTTTTTTTTTTTTTTTTCACAAAATGTTCATATTCGCCGGTTATTTCTCACACACAGCATATGCATAACACTAATTACACCCCAAAACACATTCTGCTATTCCTCCCGAGTATGCCGATACCAAATGTGTGAGACTTTTACACAGCGTGGCCACATACAGAGGCCCGACATGCAGGGAGCACCATCAGGCGTTCTGGAGCACCGAGACCAATTCTGACATTTCTCTCCTACATGGAAAAATCATCATTTATTTGCTAGAAAATTGCATAGAACCCCAAAACATTATATATGCTTTTTTAGCAAAAACCCTAGAGAATACAATGGCGGTCGTTGCAACTTTTTATCGCGCACGTTATTTTCGCAGCAATTGTTCGAATGCGTTTTTTTGGAAATAAAACGGTTTTGTGCTTTTAAAAAAAAAAAAACATTAAAGTTAGCCAAATGTTTTTGCATAATATGAAAGATGAAGTTACGCCGAGTCAATAGATACCCAACATGTCACCCTTCAATATTGCACACGCTTGTGGAATGGCGCCAAACTTCGCTACTTAAAAATCCCCATAGGCGACGCTTTAAATATTTTTACTGGTTACATCTTTTTAGTTGGAGAAGAGCTCTAGGGCCAAAAGTATTGCTCTTGCTCCAACGTTCGCAGCGATACCTCACATGTGTGGTTTGAACACCGTTTTCATATGTGGGCGGGACTTACGTGTGCGGTCGCTTCTGTATACGAGCACGCAGGAACAGGGGCGCTTTAAAAAAAAAAAATATTTGTATTGTTCATTTCACTTTATTTATTTTAGTTTGATACGTTTTTCCCCAAAAATAAATGTTTTGATCACTTTTATTCCTATTACAAGGAATGTAAACATCCCTTGTAATAGGAATATAGCATGACAGGTCCTCTTTACAGTGAGATGTGGGGTCAATAAGACCCCACATCTCACCTCTAGGCTGGGAAGCCTGAAAAAAAATAAAAAAAAATAAAACGATCCTGGTTTCGATCGTAGCGGTGAGTCAGAAGAGGCACCAGAGGGAGAAGGGAGGGGAGACGTCCCCTTTCGCCTCCCGTAAGAACGATCAAGAGGCGGAACAGCCGACATGATTGTTCTTACGGTGTAGGGAATCGCCGGCTGAAAAAAATGATATTTGAATGATGCCTGTAGCTGCAGGCATCATTTAGATATCCCTGCACAAAGTCAAGGACGTCATGACGGCCGGCGGGCGGGAAGTGGTTAAAACGCATTTTTTTCCCAGAGTATTTTCTGGGTACTGCAGAGTATTAGCCGGGGTATTGCAGAGTATTGGTGTTGGGGTATTGCAGAGTATTGGTGTTGGGGTATTGCAGAGTATTGGTGTTGGGGTATTGCAGAGTATTGGTGTTGGGGTATTGCAGAGTATTGGTGCGGGGGTATTGCAGAGTATTGGTGCGGGGGTATTGCAGAGTATTGGTGCGGGGGTATTGCAGAGTATTGGTGCGGGGGTATTGCAGAGTATTGGTGCGGGGGTATTGCAGAGTATTGGTGCGGGGGTATTGCAGAGTAATTGCGCAGAGTAATTGTGCAGGGGTATTGCAGAGTATTGCCGGGGAGCAATGCAGAGTATTGCCGGGAGCAATGCAGAGTATTGCCGGGGAGCAATGCAGAGTATTGCCGGGGAGTAATGCAGAGTATTGCCGGGGAGTAATGCAGAGTATTGCCGGGGAGTAATGCAGAGTATTGCGCAGGGGGGTATGCAGAGTATTGCGCAGGGGGTGGTATGCAGAGTATTGCGCAGGGGGTGGTATGCAGAGTATTGCGCAGGGGGTGGTATGCAGAGTATTGCGCAGGGGGTGGTATGCAGAGTATTGCGCAGGGGGTGGTATGCAGAGTATTTCGCAGGGGGGTATGCAGAGTATTTCGCAGGGGGGTATGCAGAGTATTGCGAAGGGGGGTATGCAGAGTATTGCGCAGGGGAGGTATGCAGAGTATTGCGCAGGGGGGGTATGCAGAGTATTTCGCAGGTGGGGGGTATGCAGAGTATTTCGCAGGTGGGGGGTATGCAGAGTATTTCGCAGGTGGGGGGTATGCAGAGTATTTCGCAGGTGGGGGTATGCAGAGTATTTCGCAGGGGGGGTATGCAGAGTATTGCGCAGGGGGGGTATGCAGAGTATTGCGCAGGGGGGGTATGCAGAGTATTGCGCAGGGGGGGTATGCAGAGTATTGCGCAGGGGGGGTATGCAGAGTATTGCGCAGGGGGGTATGCAGAGTATTGCGCAGGGGGGTATGCAGAGTATTGCCGGGGGTATGCAGAGTGTATTGCACAGTATTGCAGAGTATTGTAGGGGGTATGCAGAGTATTGCAGAGTATTGTAGGGGGTATGCAGAGTATTGCAGAGTATTGTAGGGGGTATGCAGAGTATTGCAGAGTATTGTAGGGGGTATGCAGAGTATTGCAGAGTATTGTAGGGGGTATGCAGAGTATTGCAGAGTATTGTAAGGGGGGGTATTGCAGGGGGTTTCAGGGATGGCTGAGCAGGGATGGATGGATCTGTGACTGCAATAGTCACAGATCCATCCACAGCGCTGCTGACACCCGCGCTCCCCCCTCTCACACTGTACCGCTCGGTACAGAGAGAGGAGGGAGGAACCGGCGTCATCAAAAGACGCCGGTTTGTTTACATGTGATCGCTCCGTCATTGGACGGAGCGATCACATGGTAAACGGCCGCTATCAGCGGCCGTTTACCGCGATTCGTGATCGGCCGGGTCCTCTGGACCCGGCGGTCACGGATGTTCCCGTGTGCGCGTCCCAGGGGACGCGCGGGAGACGGACTCTGGGAGGACGTACATTGACGCCCTCCTAGAGTTAACCACCCGCCCTGTAGACGTATATTGTCTATAGGGCGGTTACTAAGTGGTTAACATTACTATTCCACTAGAGCATAGCTCTAACTTTAGGCGGCCTATCTCTTACGGAAACAACGTAATTCGGCTGCGTCGGCCTGGCGTTCGTTCGTGAATCAGCGTATCCCCTCATTTACATCATCTACGCCGGCCGCAATGGAAGCGCCATCTAGTGGCCATCAACAACATTGCAATCTAAGATCTTAGATATGTTTAAGTGTATGTCTGTTAGAGAATACACTTAAACATAGGTCGGTGCAGGTTCAGAGTTAGGTCGGCTTATCTGTAGATAAGCCGGCCTAACTCTTTCTGAATCTACCTACAAGTTTCTGCACTTTTTTCACAGCAGTACTCTTTGCAGGACTAAAGCAGCCGAGAGCAGCCGAGCCGCCCAAGCCAATCCTTCACTAAGCGGCGATGCCCAACTCGAGTCACTGCCAGGGGCAGGCGAACCTTAGTAATCCTTCATGTTACTGGCAGCTTCCTGTATATGGATTTATCGGGTAGTGTGCGGGTATTCTGTCACGTCCTCGATGTCTCCTGGGAGCTTTTGTCATTGTTCCCAGGAGACATTGCGGAGGTCTTCCATGAGTTATCCCGGGATTTAGAAAGAACTTACTAAGGTGCAGTGGATCGAAAAAAAAAAAATATGTGGTTTAGTAATTATGCATATGAGTGTGTCATTTTTTTTTTTGGTGGGGGAGTGGATCTTGGGTGGGAGTTCTCACACTTTTTTCCCCAGGACTTGACCCCTGGTTCCACTAGATTTTAGTTAGGGGTATCAGAGTAAAAGGGGGCTGAATACAAATGCACACCACACTTTTCAGATATTTATTTGTAAAAAATTATGAAAATCATTTATCATTTTCCTTCCACTTCACAATGTTGCGCCACTTTGTGTTTGGTCTATATACCAATAAAATATTATTTTTTTTGGTTGTAACATGATACAATGTGGAAAGTTTAAAGGGGTATGAATACTTTTTCAAGGCACTGTAAATCCCCTAGGTGCTTGCCCTTTATAACAGCTTCTCTTTTAAAATGAATAAGCTATGGTGGCTCCCATATCTGTGCTTTCATAGAGCCACTTGTCATACATCGCCTGTGTTTTAACCAATGCACTTATTTTAAGTGGACAGTAGATGTCAGCAGTGACACAAAATACAAAAAAGCCACACAATTTATTGATTATAAGCGCTCTCACAGTCTTAAAACAAATTGCCCTTTTAGTTTAACCCTGAATGTTTTTCCGTATTAAGATATGCAAGCACTGGGAATATGCCGCTACATAAAAAAGGAGAAAGAGCGAACAAAAAATAACCCTTCTACCAATAATTAGAACAGTGTTATCAGAGAGATGCATTTTTTTTTCTCCAACTATGCAGAGATTGTACTCCACAATGTTTACTTTTAATGGTAGCTGAGCTGAAGCGATGTACAAATAAATCATCCATTCAAATATAAATGCATCCTGTATTACAATAGGATTCATTGATCTCATTCAGATCTTAAGTGCATCACTTTTCAGAGCATCCGCTTTTGTAGATGTTTTTTTTTTTTAAGTGGATGTGAAGAAAGGGTTGAAATTTTTTAGGCACCTGTTAAATCTAATGGCTGAAATTAGCTTTTTTTTCTTTCTCGGCATATTACCAGGTAGCTAATCACACATCAAATAATTGCACAGTAATGAAGTCTCACAGGAAAGGATTTTTGAGCCATCATTTGCACTTTATTTTGGATTTGACTGTTAGCAGAGTATTTTGAGATATTAAAGAGATCCCCCAAATATATTTGATATATGTCTTTAAAGCATATCTAAACCCCAAAAGAAAAATGTATTGCAGCTTAGCAGTCCTAAAATGTGGTATTTATTTTAGTTTTCTTTTTTTTTGGGGGCTTTTTATTTTATTTTCACCTCGTGAACCAGGAAGTAACACACTCTGGGCCAGATTCAGAAACAAGATACAACGGCGTATCTCCTGATACGCCGTCGTATCTCTAGGTGCGCTCGGTCGTATCTATGCGCCTGATTCAGAGAATCGGTTACGCATAGATATCCCTAAGATCCGACAGGTGTAAGTGTCTTACACCATCGTATCTTAGGCTGCATATTATTGCTGGCCGCTAGGTGGCGCTTCCGTATAGTTACGCGAGGAATATGCAAATTAGTATTTACTCCGATTCAGAAACGAACGACCGCCCGGCGCTTTTTTTTTACGTCGTTTGCGTTAGGCTTTTTCCAGCGTAAAGTTACCCCTGCTATATGAGGGGTATGTGCGGCGTATCCTATGTTAAGTATGGGCGTCGTTCCCGCGTCAAATTTTTAAAATTTTCCGTCGTTTGCGTAAGTCGTTCGCGAATACAGCTGGACGTAATTTACGTTCACGACGAAACCAATGACGTCCTTGCGGCATACTTTGGCGCAATGCACACTGGGATATTTTACGGACGGCGCATGCGCCGTTAAAAAAAACATAAAAAACGCGGGGTCAAGTCAAATTTAAATACAACACGCCCCCAACATCCACATTTGAATTAGGCGGCCTTACGTTACGTTACGTTACCTACGTTACGCCGCCGTAACTAAGGGTGCAAGTTCTTTCTGAATACGCCGGGCGGATAGATACACCATTGTTTCTGAATCCAGCCCTCTGTCTTGGGGTGTTTCTACTCTGTGGAGGAGCAATGGAGTCACCCTTGGGCAGCAGCATTGTCAATCTGCGGGAGGATGGTGTTAGATGCACTTGCAGATTTAGATGGACTCGGCCAATAAATTTCATCTAGCACTTTTTAAGCAGTTTCAGCAACAGCTTTTTTTCCTTTTGAGATAAAGGTTCTGCATAAATGAATAAAAGTTGATCAATTGTAAGCACCCCTGTCAACTACTTGCCTAATTTTACTTGCACTATTACCCCCTTTCTGCCCAGGCCAATTTTCAGCTTTTAGCGTTGTCACACTTTGAATGACAATTGCACAATCATGCTACACTGTACCCATATGACATGTTTATATATATTTTTTTCACACAAATAGAGCTTTCTTTTGGTGATATTTAGTCAACATTGGGGCTTTTATTTTTTGCTAAATAAACCAAAAAAGACCAGAAGTTTTCATTGTTTGGTATACAATTTTGCAAACAAGTAATTTTCTTCTTCCTCCTGATGTGCGCTGATCAGGCTGCACTAATAGGCACTGATAGGGTTCACTGGTGGCCACTGATGAGGAGACACCGATGTGGCTGCACTGATAGGTGGCCCTGATGGACACTGATAGGCGGCGCAGATAGCTGACACTGATTAGGAGGCACTGATTGGCAGCACTGATGGGCACTGTCTGGTAGCCCCGATGGGCACTAATTGGAAGCACTAATGGCCACTGATTGGCAGCATTGATAGGCAAAACTGATGGGCACTGTTGGGGCTGCACTGATAATCAGGACACTGAAGATCAGTGCCCTGTCTATCAGTGTAGATATCCCTTTCACACAAGCTGGTTACTGGCTCTCCTCTCCTCACGCTGTCAGCGTTAAGGAAAGGAATGCCAATAACTGTCTTGTAATATAATGAAAGAGTACCCCCCCCCCCCCACTACAGGTACTTGGGACTTTTAAGGCAACTGATCAAAAACAGAATATGAAAGAGTAGAAATGTTATTAATATAAAAATTATGGTGCATACATCACCAAGCATCAAATAGAGAAAAACAAAATGCAGAATTAGATCGAATATATATGGTTCCTTTGATGTTGAGCCAAGTTTCAGGACCGTAAAAGAGTCCTTTTACTAGGGGCATTCCATGCAGAGTATTACTACCATAACAATTTCTAAAATAAAGAACAATTACATATTAAAATCATAATCATAGACATGGGAAAAGGAGCATCATTGAGGCCAAGTCTGAGATAAAACATACAGATCAAAAAAAGCCTGCACTGAGTGCACCTCCTGATACGAAGCCAAATGATGGAAGACAGCTTTAGATATCACAAGAAAAATTCTTTGGGCCCTTTCACACCAGCGGACGAACGGTCCGCTTTTCATAAGTCCGTTTATGGACTTACAATGGTTCCCTATGGGATCACGGCCGTTAGCGGATGGAGCATCCGCTAACATCCGTAATCACCCGCCTCCGTCAGGATCCGGTTTTTCAGACGGAAGAAAACCCTATTTTTCTTCCGTCTGACGGATCGGATGAATACGGACAGACGGTCCGTATTTATCCGATTCCCCATTCGGGAGAGCGGAGGAGAGACAGAGCGGTCTCTGCACTGTGAGGAATCCCCGCTGAGCCAAACGGGCTAACGGAGCGGATCAATATGGATCCGCTCCGTGTGAAAGAGCCCTTTGGGAGTCAGAGATCTAAATAACTGGCTTGTGTTTACATTGTTATCAGCTGTGATTGGACACAGCTGATCACGTGAAAGGGCAGATGTCATTGGCCCTTTACCCTGATCTTTGATCACCTGTGTCAAAAGGACACATCGATCAGAGAGCGCACCGCTGCACATCATATGACACGTCCCCAGAACTTGCCAACCTCACTGTAGCCGTCATTCAGCTATAACGCGATTGGGAAGTGGTTAAAGTGGAAGTAAAGGCTAACTATAAGTGGTGTTAAAAATGTATCTTCTTGTCTATTCCTACCTATGCTGCATAGCTTTTATAAAAGAGAGCGGTAAAAATATATATTTTTTTTATCTGCTACAGTGCCGTCACATAATTGAGAAGCTCTGGCTCCACCACGTCAGAAAGCGCTCGATAACGGCTCCCCTAATTTCCAGAGCAATGACATCACTCGCTGCCCCCATTGCCATTGCCCCCCACCCCTATTGTTGGTGCTATCTCCTCAGGCCTCTGACAGCTGTCACGTGATACAGTAGCTCCTACGCTCCTGTTTCAGAGAGCATTGCTGCAAGGCAGAGGAGGGAGCACTGGAAATGGAGGGGGATCAACGGGAGCCAACGGGTGTGGTCAAGGCTCTGGAAATTTTTCGAGCGTTCCCTGAAACAGGGGAGTCTGAGTTTCTGAATCGTGCAATGTCCCTGGAGCAGATAAAAGAAAATATATTTCCACTGCTCCCTTTTATAAAGGCTATTCAGCATAAGTAGAAGAAGGCAGTAGGGACATTTTTAACACCACTTATAGTTTGCTTTTACTTCCACTTTAAATGGGTTAAATTGTTTGCCTCAATACCCTAACTGTCACTTTTTCTGGACAGCTTGGTCTAAGGGCTCTTTCACACTGGGCGCCCGTACAGGTCCATCTGTCAGTTTTTTTTTCGGACCTGTACGGGCGCTCTGTGCTCCTCTATGGAGCCGCGGACAGTGCTGGGACAAGGTCATCCAGCGCCCAGGGCAAAGATGCCAAACTGCGCCCCTCCTTTCCCTTAGGGGTAGGAACAGGGTGCCCCCCATCCCTGCAATGAACTATTCCGCCAGGGGCAGCCTCCCCTCCTGCCCACCCCTTGTCCCGGCCCTGGCCGCGGATGTCAGCGGTGACATGCCCGCTGACATCCGACTCGCTCCGATCCGCCAAAGTGTGATGGAGGAAAAACCTACTTTTCCTTCTGTGTGGCGGATCGGGTGAACACGGACAGACGGTCCGTGTTCATCCGATCCCCCCATAGGGGAGAGTGGAGAAAATTCAGGGCGGTCCCTGCACAGTGTGCGGGGACCGCCCTGTCATCCTCCGGCTCAGCGGGGATCAATGGAGCGATCACCGCTGAGCAAGCGGAGGTGCACGGGGCGGATCATTACTGATCCGCCCAGTGTGAAAGAGGCCTAATGCCGCGTACACACCATCACTTTATGTGATGAAAAAAAACGACACTTTCTGTGAAGTAAAAAATGACGTTTTTGAAACTTCAATTTTCAAAGACGAAGTTGCCTACACACCATCGTTTTTCTCACAATGTTCTTGCAAAGTGAGGTTACGTTCCACCACGTTTTACCATTGAAGCTCGCTTCATAAGTAGCTTCTGGGCATGCGTGGATGAAAAAACGTCTAATGCCCCATACAGACGGTCGTTTTTTGTGATGAAAAAAAAATGACGTTTGAAGTGATGAAAAAAAACGACATTTTTGAAACTTCATTTTCAAAAACGATGGAGCATACACACCATCGTTTTGAAAAATGATGAACAAAGTGACGGCACTCTAAAGGGGAAGTTCTATTCGCCTTGAGGCTGCTTTTAGCTGGTTACTTGTTAGTAAAAGATGATTCGTGCTTTTTTGTCTGTTAAAGCGTGATGAATGTGCTTACTCCATTATGAATGGTAGTTTTACCTCCCGTCTCAAAACTTGCTTCTGGGCATGTGCGGGTTTAAAAACGTCGTTTTGCCCACACACTATCATTTTCATTGACACAAAAAATGACATTTTGAAAAACGACACAAAAAATTCGAGCATGTTCGAATTTTTTTTTGGTCGTTTTTCTGAAGACATAAAACGACATTTTCCCCACACACTATCATTTTAAATGACGTTTTCAAAAACGTCATTTTTTTTCATCACAAAAAACGATCGTCTGTATGGGGCATTAGAAAACGTTGTTTTTTGCTACACACGGTCAATTTCTGTGAAGTAAAAAGTGCACTTTTGAAAAACGACACATAAAATTGAAGCATGCTTCAATTTATTTTGGTCGTTTTTTACAAGACATAAAACAACGTTTTCCCCCACACACAGTCAATTAAAGTGACGTTTTTAAAAACGTCATTTTTTTTCATCACATAAAGTGATGGTGTGTACGCGGCATAAGACTTCCAAAAAAACAAAAACAAATGCAATCGCCACTTTTAAGAAGTGTAAATGTTTGATTTTGGGTTTACATACATTTTAAAGAGGACATGTTTGTCACAGAGAATTCTTCATGGCATGTAACCCTTTAGCTGCCACTGGTATAAGGCTTACATTGGTGGCAGCTGAGGCTTGTACACACACTCATCGAGGGCCTGCATGAGCCAGGAAGTAATTTCAGCCGGAAGTAATTTGGGTGGCTATAAAGGTTTCTGATTGCTCGCACAGGCACTGGAACACATCACTCACACGCATGACTCCATTAGTTTCAGACTAAGGCAGGAGAGACATGAGGGGCTTAATAGACCCCCTGATGTCTCATTAAAGAGAACCTGTCACAAGTTATATGCTATCATATAGAGAGGTATTATTGGGATAGCACAAAATGTAAAAAAATGAAATAAAAATCAAAGTGACTTAAATAAAAAATGTTAAAGCCCCACACCCCCATGCACATGCACATACATACCCAAACACATGTAAGGTGTGGCTATGTATGGAAATAACGATTGCACAACACATAAAATATATGGTGCTACCCACGATAAAGTGTGATGATTAATTCTAAGATCCTTACTCAGGGTTAATTCTAAGCTGCTATTCTAAAGGGGTGCTTAAAGCATCTCCTGTGGATAACTTTGGTACCAAAGTTTGTTGCTGGAGTGCACGATTTTAAAGTGTCACTAAAACCACAACAGTATCAGTCTGTAGATGCAGTAAAGCATGCTTGTTACACTCATTGTGGAACCTAAGGTTAATCCTCTGCATTGTGTAATAAAGCTGTTTGACCATGTCTCCTCTGATAATCCCCTTCTTCCACTGTCCCCAAAATATTTCCTGAATATGACCCAGGGACATATTAATGGGGACAAGGGCCTCATCCCCACAACCCTTGCCCGGTGGTTGTGGGTGTCTGCAGGCGGGGGGCTTATCGGAATTCGGAAGCCCCCTTTAACAAAGGGGAACTCCAGATCCCCGCCCCCCATGTGAATTGGTAAGGGGTACGTTGTACCCCTACCATTTCACAAAAAAAGTGTGACAATTTTGAAAACGACAGGAGACGGCTTGGGACACGTCCTTTATTAAAATAAAAAAAAATAAAAAATAAAAAAGAATTCCAGCGATGTAATCCAGTCTCGATGTCCAGCGTTGTAATCCATTCTCGATGTCCAGCGATGATCCATTCTCCTTTCTCCAGCGATGCTCTGAACAACGCATGATCCTGCCTCGACCAGAGGCACCCAGCCTAATGACCCGCAAGCTGTTTGACAGCTCTTATAACCGAGGACTGGGCAATGCATGAAGTGTGACCCAGCCCCCTCTGAAGCATCACGGGAAACCCCCGTTGCATCAGAGGGGCGTGGTCACCCGTCCACATCACGGGTGGCCCCGTGCCATGGACGAATTTGCCACAAACCCCCCAACTTGTTCGCTGATCGGCGAACGGGCGAACAGCCAATGTTTGAGTCAAACTAATGTTCGACTCAAATATAAAGCTCATCCCTACTACTGAATCACCTTCTCATCTGTACTAACACAAACCCATCTGCTCAACTGCCCCACCAATGTAACCCGTTTTCTCATCTGCCCCACCAATGTACCTCTTCTGCCCACCTCTGTTTCCCCTGCTCATCTGTCCCACCAATACACCTTCTTCCACATCTGCCCCACTGCTATAGTCCCCCTGCTTTTTTGTCCCACCGCTGAAACCCCCTTCTCATCTGGCCCAAAACTGAACCCCCCTGCTCATCTGCCCCATCACTGTACTCTCCTGCTCTTCTGTCCCACCGATGTACCCTCTTCTCATCTATGATATGCGTGATATGCAGAATGGTGAAAGGAAGCAGAGATGAGACACATCTTCTTGTCCTGGCACACTCATCCTGCTGATCCACCTCTCACATCCAGTCCACGTGCTTGTATGTGATGTATGTGATGTCACATACAAACATCTGGAATGGATGTGCAATGATGAGCTCAGGTCAGGGGTATTTTCTAAAAGCAGTGGGCCTGTGTGCAGGATCATAAGTTGAGCCCCCCGCAGCTAAGAAAAAGTGCATTGGGTGTGATTTTCATTGTGCTGAATACTGGCTGTGTCTTAAAGGACACAGAGTGCAGGGGTTCAGTAGTAAGTGATGCAAAGGTTCAGGAATAATTTCAAAAAAGTTCCCAGAAGCTCAACAGTAATTCCACAAACTGTCACCCAATTGTGGTTTTCTCAATCACAGTGAAATCCCTTCTTTCTGAGATTGGTAGTGGCAATCAAGTAAGTCATCTTCCTCCAGATGGTGGATGGCTTTAGCACTGTCCATTGACAGTCCCCCTCCTCTTCCTGTAAACGGGGACCACCCCCCTCCCAGCAGAACTGCACCCAATCTCTTCCCAATCACAATCACAAAGGCTGATGATTGCAGCTACAGCAAAGTTAGAGCACTAAACAATGTTTCCCATCTTTTACAATGTGTGGGGGCACAGTGCCTCCCCCTCATTCCCCAGTGCAGGTGCGACATGGGGAATTCTGAAATGGGAATGCACTTCCCTACGCTGCTTTGCTGATGGGGAGGGGGTCGAGTGCTGGCAAAAGAGGCTTTGAGTGCCACTTGCAGCACCAGTGCCGGGGGTTGCCTACCCCTGGTCTACAACAACAAAACGTTAAAAAAAAATGTCTTTGTAAATCATTGTGCTCTCCATGATGTGCTCTCCATTAACAGCAACACGTTGACTGTCTGCCAACCTTCTAATATCTAATGTAAACACTAGACAAGTGCACAGGAAGAGGAGAGAGGGCATTGCTTTAACTACTTTACTGCTTCTCTTGTGGATGAATTGCTTTATAGTGCCTGCTGCTAATACATGGGTCACTAAAGGCTTGTTCTAAGGCGGTGGTTCTCAACCTTCTAGTACCGTGACCCCTTGATAAAATTTCTCAAGTTGTGGGGACCCCTAACAGTAAAATTAATTCCGTAGCGTGGGTTGTCAGCACCCAAGGCAAGAAAAGTAATTTGCGCACCTAACCAGCGGACATTTAGCACTCCCTGAGTCCCTTCCACTTGTACAGTATTAAAACCCCTTATGGCACATTTTAGGATGTACCACTCTCTCTTTGTTCTCCTTTCTTTCACTTGTATTTCTCTCTATCCCAATTTTTTTTCCTTGTCCCTCTCTCTAGATGTCTTTCTTGTTCTTTCTCTTATTCTTTCTCCCCCATTTTCTTTGTTCCTTCCCCTCTTTTCCTCTCCCTTCCATGTATTCTCTATTTTTCCTTCTCTCACTCCATGGTGGGGGGAGTTGGGATGAGTGGCAATGCTGGGGGGAGTTCTGATCAGCCAACTCAG
The DNA here is from genome assembly GCF_905171775.1 of Rana temporaria. Classification (NCBI taxonomy): domain Eukaryota; kingdom Metazoa; phylum Chordata; class Amphibia; order Anura; family Ranidae; genus Rana; species Rana temporaria. The sequence continues at coordinate 599,340,482 of NC_053489.1, read as the reverse complement.
GTGCTCTTGATCAGGGTCATCTGCTGATCTGAGAACTGTAGTAGGGACTTTTAATGGCAACTATAATCACAGGTAGTGTTACTCACTGTGTCTCTGACTTTGTGGTGCCTCTTAGAAGTGACACCTATGCGGAATGTAGGAGATAGGGTCTCCTCCAGCCCCTCCCACTTCACATTCCTCACCAATCAGCTGACCTCTAGTCTCTGCCCCCCAGCCATGCTGTGAACTGAATGGGCGGCTGCGAAGAGGCTGAGTGGGCGGCTGTGGGGTCCAGGTACAGCCCAGCTGGGCGGTCGCAAAAATGCTGGGAGAGCCAGGAACAGCTGAAAATTTGGTGACCCCTGGAAAATCATCGTTTGACCACCGAGGGGGTCCCGACCCCAGGTTGAGAACCACTGTTCTAGGGTTTATTTACTGCTTTTTAGAAACGTTTTTATCTGAATGTTCATAGCCTGGTCACAGTTTTACTTTAAATGTGAAGTAAGAAGGACTGGTCCATGTTGCTGCCTTCCCCTCTGAAAATCTTGATTCAAAGGGAGGTATGTGAGGTAATGTTTGTGTAGCGCTACCCCCTCAGGAGCCGCTGGTTGTTTTTTTGATCTACTCTCTTTTGCTTAGCTCACCCCTATTTAACTGGCTCGAACCCTCCCTTGACACATCAGAAACCTGGTGGGTGCATTGTGACCTCTGCTTGGCTGGGGTCACAATAGCAGGCACACAACATGAAATGACAGTATATTAACAGTATTACCTGCTTTTATGGATGGTCCCTCCAGGTGAGAAAAATAGACTGCACACAAAGAAGATAGGTTTACTTTACATAAGTTAGAGAAAGCAAATATTGGTTGAAACACAAGTAAACAATTGTTATGCAATGGCACAATATGATTCTGCAAGGGCCCTTGCGGGAATCAGTAATGACAATAATGAAAATAACTGAGCTAAGAATGGTACCATTCAGTTAAACTAGACTAGTGTAAGCAATCTATGCCCAAGAGCTCCCTCTAGGGAGCAATCCTGCAAACAGCTAAAAGAATGTCTCGAGACTAAGGTCCACGCTGCGGCCGGTTAGTGCACGTTAATTTATAATCCGCAAATGGTATACGATGAAATAAGTTAGTCAAACAAAGTATCCTGAACAGCAACGTTGGTGAACTGATAACTCGTCAGCGTCAGTCACTTCTGTATAATAACTATAAAGTTAGAGGTCCTCTAAGTTTCAGCTAGAGGCCAGACACGTGTCTCCGGCTTGTAGGGTGGCACTAAGTTAACTGTCTGAAAAGGAGGGTTGGAAATTGAGCATGTGCTCTCTCACCCGACAGGCCCGATCCGCCTGAGTTCTTCTCAAAAAGGGCATGTCGGTAGATCACTGCTCCACAGCACAAGGATCCCGGCATCAGGCTCTCCACTGTTTCAGTTGTCAGCTGGGCAGCCCCTTTGATCTCCTGGAACACAAACTGGGTATGGTGGTCTTGCTTCCTTCTGGATGACTGGTCTCCCTGAAAAGTCAGGCCCAGGCTCCAGGCCTAGCAACACGGCTGTGCTATCGTCAGCAGCTCCGCAGAGGAGAAGATGCAGGTCCCGAGAGAGAGATCTCCCTTTCCTTAAGTAACCTCCCCCATAAGTCTGTGCGGAGGTGTCACATGTTCCAATAACACAGGGCATTGTGGGATGTGTAGTCTGTTTCTCCTAAGAGTCAATGGAGTCCATATCTCCCACTACTTGCAATCCCACAATGCATAACTTCTTAAAGGTTGCTTACATATTTACAAACGTGAGCAAAGTTCCAGCGGAGAGTCAGGCCTGTCATTAGACTCTGACAGGATGACCCCGCTACATTTGCATTATTCTTTTTGTTTTCTCCTTCTCTTTTGGATGCTCCCGCAATATAATTTTCACTTGCAATGTTTGGACTTGTCTCTCAATTGTTTAATATTTGAAATCACAGATTTCGACAGGAAGTATCATAGTACACATGCATTATCTGTTGGTTTGCATTTAATAATTTTGTCCCTACCTCATCTTTAACTAGGGGATGCTCTACTTAGTTAGTCCCACCCTTCCTCTTCATGCTTTAGCCTCCATTCACCACATGTACTGTATTCTGTTGGAGCTAGCCACTGTATGATTATTTTGTTTTACCTATCTGATGTTCAACTGTAAAGATCTGCACAAGTTTTTGTATTAAAGATTCCTATGATCTGCAAGATGTCATTTGAATCTAGTAATTGTTTGCCAAGCTACTGAGACTGTAAGTTAAGCTATCTCACCACAACTAGATCATTTATAGAGATCACACTTTCAATGCTTAGATTGCAAAAGCATAACAAGAGTATTCAATTTTCATTCAGCTAGGGTCTTGGCAACAGTCATCATACCATAGACATTCATACTATACTAACCACTGAGGCAGATGACTAAGCTCACATATTGCTCATTTTGGGATCATGCCACTTACATATGTGAAAGCAAATGACATAATTTATTATCACAACTGGAGAGCAATCACTTCACAAATCTACCTTTCTTGATTCAAAACTAGTAAAAATGGAGCATGTGTTCAGAGTCTTTTTTTCTACATGTTTTAACCAATATGACGTGAAATACTTATTAAAACAAAGAGTAGCAATCTGTTCCAAGTGTATGACTGGGAGATAGTAATTACTATTTGGGGAGTCTCAGATCAAATAACAACAATATGTCCCAACGGACCAGCGCCTAAGGTTCTCAATTAAAAGCTAAATGTATTTTTTTTAAGAAACGGTTTTTCCCTAAAATCATCTCTGAGGACTTACCAGATGCATGATTTTTGTTTAAATGATGAGCAGATCAGAATCAAGCAGGCACCACGTTAAATGTTGTAGTCAATCACAAGGAAGCAGGTTGTAGAATATTTAATGAGACATTTGCATAACTCCCATGGCATAGTATTGTTTTGGTTGAAATAAACCATATGGCACTGTGATACATGGATTATTTTAGAACAAGGGTAGGAAGCATCAATGCTTCTAACTGCTGCTGAATACAAGTCAACCACTGGACAGCCTTGAACAAGCTATACAGCAGGAGTTAAAGTTTAGTACCAGCTACTGGGCTGTTAGTGGCTTAGATCATGTTAATGAACTAGTGCAGAAACTTTACAATGCAATTGAGAAGTAGAGATATTTGAGCTATTATTACAGTAAAACCTTGGATTGCAAGCAAAATTTGTTCCAGAAACATGCTTGTAATCCAAAGCACTTGTATACCAAAGCAAAGTTGTACCTTCATTAAATGTAACCATATTGCTCTCTTCTCTTTTATACTCAGTTGTGACATGACGCTACTCAGACATCGCTTGTATATCAAGTCAAAATGTATTAAAAATGTTTTGCTTGTCTTGCAAAACGCTCTCAAACCAAGTTTTTACTGTATTGGGAAAACCTTCATCACGCCTTAGAAAATAAAATACTACTTTATCTATGCCAGATGTGTTTGCCAGCACCTGAGGAAGCTAATATGCAGTAAATAATGGCCTTCAATTATACTTAATCCTAATTTTATATACAGCAGCACAGACACACCCATTAGGACCAATTTTATCATAAATCATTTGACCCATCACTATGCCTTTAGAAGAACCTACTAGAACATTGTTTACTAATTTACAAATTGAACACAATGCACAGTCACTTACTGATAAATGTATGCTTGCTAAAATATCTCCCTTTTGAGAAAAGGGCCCCCAGATACACCCTTTTTGGGAACACACTTTGGGGCAGATTCACGTACAGCCGCGCAAAATTGTGCGGGCGTAACGTATCTGATTTACGTTATGCCTCCGCAACTTATTATTATTATTATTATTATTATACAGGATTTATATAGCGCCAACAGTTTGCGCAGCGCTTAAGCAACTTACACGGGCAAGTGCTGTATTCTCAAAGCACTTGCTCCGTAAGTTGCGGAGGCGTAGCGTAAAAATCAACCGGCGGAATTCAAATTCGGCGGGTAGAGGGCGTGTATCATTTAAATCAAGCGCGTCCCCGCGCCAAACGAACTGCGCATGCGCCGTCCATAAAATATCCCAGTGTGCATTGCTCCAAATGACGTCGCAAGGACGACGCCCATACTTAACATTGTTGCGCCGCACTTATGCCACCATATAGCAGGGGCAACATTACGTCGGGAAAAGCCTAACGTAAACGTTGTAACTTTACTGTGTCGGCCGCGCGTACGTTCGGGAATTCGCGTATCTTGCTAATTTGCATACTCAACGCGGAATTCGATGGAAGCGCCACCTAGCGGGCAAAAAAAAAAATTGCAGTTTAGATCCGACGGTGTAAGAGACTTACGCCTGTCAGATCTAATGGATATCTATGCGTAACTGATTCTAAGAATCAGTCGCATAGATACGACAGGTCAGATTAGGACTTACGACGGCGTACATGGCGCTGTGCCGTCGTAAGTCCTTTGAGAATCTGGGCCTAAATCTCTTCAAGCCTAGTACAAAAGGACTGAATGTAGGGCGGCATCGGCTGGTTCAATAGAAACCGGCCGACATTCGGCCGTGTGTACTGCAGTCAGTCTGATAGTAGCCAGATGCTTGCCTTGCTTCTGTCGAAGAGGCATGACCAAAAAAGGTCTGACAATCAGCTTCTGAGCAGCGCTTTCAGCCAATACCTGAGAGCGCTGACCGGAGTGTTCTGGCGAGGGGCCGTCCCCCTGTCAGAACACAATAGAACAGCAGGGGAGATCGTTGTAATAACAGTTTATTTTTCCCTTTAGCCCTGCTGGGTTGAATGAAAAAGAAAACAAAAAAACTACTAGTGTGTACTAGGCTTTAGAATCATTATTCTGTCCTCCAATTGCTTTGGATCCAGTATACTACCTTCCGGGGGTTGCCTATGCCGAATACAGCTAAACTCACTACTAAGCTGATAAAATCATGTTTTGACTGTGGCTAGATGCATGATAGCTTTAAAATGCAAACAACCTCTACCACCCTCATCAGCGCATATTTCCCAACATATTCATGATGTCTATAACATTAAATATTTGACAGCTTGGCTCAACCACACTGTTCCTAAATTAAACAAAATATGGCACCACTGGCACCTTATAGCCTTGCTCTAAATTTAAATGCAGCAATAGGCTGTCTGTTTCCCATTGCACTAACTTGGGATTTGTGAAACAACCAGGCAGAGGGGCCACAACCTCTTCCCTTAGACCACTCTCCCCCTCTCCCTACTTCTCCCTCCCTCTCACTATTTTCTTTATTATTATTATTATTATTATTATTATTATTATTATAATACAGGTTTTATATAGCGCTTAACAAAATAAAGGTAGACATTATAGTTACATTACAATTTGGTACAAGAGGAATCAGAGGGCCCTGCTCATTAGAGCTTACAATCTATAAAGGGAAGGGTCAATTAATACAAAAGGTAATAGCTGTGGGGGACGAGCTAATGGAGGAAGTAAAACAGTGTTAGTTATAAGCAGGATACCATGATTGAGAAAAAAGAAGCAGGATAGGCTTCTTTAACCACTTAAGCCCCGGACCATTTTGTTGCTAAATGCCCAGGCCAGGTTTTGCGATTCGGCACTGCGTCGCTTTAACAGACAATTGCGCGGTCGTGCAATGTGGCTCCCAAACAAAATTGGCGTTCTTTTTTTTACCCACAAATAGAGCTTTCTTTTGGTGGTATTTGATCACCTCTGCGGTTTTTATTTTTTGTGCTATAAACAAAAAAAGAGCGACAATTTTGAAAAAAATGCAATATTTTTTACTTTTTGCTATAATAAATATCCCCCAAAAACATATATAATTTTTTTTCCCTCAGTTTAGGCTGATACGTATTCTTCTACCTATTTTTGGTAAAAAAATCGCAATAAGCGTTTATCGATTGGTTTGCGCAAAATTTATAGCGTTTACAAAATAGGGGATAGTTTTATTGCATTTTTATAAAAAAAAATTTTTTTACTACTAATGGCGGCGATCAGCGTTTTTTTTTTGTGACTGCGACATTATGGCGGACACTTCGGACAATTTTGACACATTTTTGGGACCATTGTCATTTTCACAGCAAAAAATGCATTTAAATTGCATTGTTTATTGGGAAAAATGACAGTTGCAGTTTGGGAGTTAACCACAGGGGGGGCTGTAGGAGTTAGGGTTCACCTAGTGTGTGTTTACAACTGATGGGGGGTGTGGCTGTAGGACTGATGTCATCGATCGAGTCTCCCTATAAAAGGGATCACTCGATCGATGCAGCCGCCACAGTGAAGCACGGGGAAGCCGTGTTTACATACGGCTCTCCCCGTTCTTCAGCTCCAGGGAGCGATCGCGATGGGTCGGCTATAAACGAATAGCCGCGCCGTCGTCCCGGATCACTCCCCGCAGGTTACAGACTGCCGCATGTACTGGGGGGGGGTCCCGATCGGACCCCCCGACCCGCGGAAAGGCGGGGACGTACATGTACGCCCATATGCATGTACGTGCCATTCTGTGGACGTACATGTACATGCGGCGGGCGTTAACCGGTTAAAGAGAAGTGTAATGCCTCGGCTGTGTGTTGCTTTAGGTACACAGCTTAACATCAAGTATAAACCAAGTCCCAATGAAAGACGCGCTGATTGTTGAACTGATGCAATCTTTACTGAGATATAATGAACAGGAATGTGTACAATAGTATGATGATATGGGATGAGATGTGATGTGATAGTGGTAAAACTGTGAAACAAACATAGAAAACAAATGTAAGCATGGCTATTTAAGCAACATACATTATACATAGCTAATACAAAAGATAGGCCTAACATGTGCTTTGCCTACTACACTGAAACACACATTATCTATCTGCAATGTCTAGCATCCCTCTACACAAGCTGAACTAGCAAAACCCCTTTACTCACAGGCTTTGGTGTTCGTCAGGTTTGCAAATTGTGATAGCTTTAAGATGTCTTGTGGATCTGGTCACTACAGTAGCTAGAGCTGGAATGAAACAGGAAATGTCCCAGCAAGCCTTAGACATACAGAGAAGACCCGCCTCTAGGCATCAAGAAAATGGAGGGTCTTAAAGAAACAGACACTGCAGAGTGCCAAGCATGTAATATACATTGCAAAGGCAGCACACTCCCCACCTGGCATACCTTCTGTTATGCCACTAACCTTTGGATAGAAGTAAAACTACTTCGGAAATTGGCCTAGCATACACCTTGGGAATGCCCTGTCTAACAATTCTAACTTCAACCTTTCTAACTCTAGCATCACTACTAGGATCAGTCCCCACAATGAGTCCAATAGGCCATTCGTTCCTGTGGGCCTGAGTGTCTTTTAATAAGACAATGTCTCCAACTTGTAAGTTGGGTTTGTCCTCTTGCCATTTCTTGCGTGGCTGGAGTGTCACCAGGTATTCCTGTCTCCACCTCTTCCAGAAAATGTCCGCAAGACTTTGAACTTGTCTCCATTGCTTGGTGTACAAGTCCTTGAGGTCAAAGTCTCCTGAGGGAGCTGTCACTGGTTCCATCTTCTGGGTCAGCAGCATTGCGGGTGTCAAGACTGACGGCATCTCCGGATCTGTAGACACTGGAACCAAAGGTCTGGCGTTCATAATGGCCACGACTTCAGCCATTAGTGTAGTCAAAGCTTCATGAGTGAGGCGAGTAGACCCAACCTTCAGGAGCATGGCATCCAGAATACGACGAGCTACTCCAATCATCCTCTCCCAGGCTCCTCCCATATGCGATGCGTGTGGAGGATTAAAAGTCCAAGTGCATCCTTGATCTTGAAGATAGGAACCTGTTTCAGAGTCTGTAGAGATGATCTTCAACTCCTTGCAGGCCCCAATAAAGTTTGTGCCACGGTCTGAACGAATCAATTTCGCTGGTCCTCTGATAGAGAAGAATCTTCTCAAGGCATTGATGAAACTTGAAGTGGATAAAGATTCAATCACTTCAATATGAACTGCTCTAGTACTCAGGCAAGAGAACAGAACAGCCCAACGTTTACTTTCGGCACTGCCTCCTCTGGTCTTGCGAGAAGAGATGTTCCATGGTCCAAAAACGTCTAGACCTACGTGAGTGAACGGAGGATCTGAAGCAAGTCTGTCTGCAGGTAAGTTTGACATCTTCTGAACCTCAAGTTTCCCTCTAATCTTCTTACAGGTAACGCATTTGCTGATCACGCTGGAGACTAGTCTCTTACCTCCTATGATCCACAATCCTGCTGACCGTACTGCTCCTTCAGTGAAGTGTCGTCCTTGATGTGCAACTTGCTCATGATAGTGTCTTACCAGAAGAAGAGCGATGTGATGATTCTTAGGTATGATGAAGGGATGTCTCTCTTGGATAGTCATATCCGCTGCCAACAAACGACCTCCAATTCTTAGTACTCCGTTTTCGTCGAGGATAGGGTTCAACTTCTTGAGCGAACTGAGTCGAGAAATCTCTTCCTTTTTCAGAAGGCTTTGAATTTCTTCTTTAAAGACTTCCTGCTGGATGCATTTGATGATCGCGACCTTAGCTTGTTCAAGATGGTCGTTGCTACGCTGATCAGTATTAGTAGCTCTGCAGGAGTATCTAGCTAGACAGATAAGTTTTCCGATTGCACGGGTTAAAGACTTCCAACTGGAAAACCTTTCAAATCTAAGGGCGCCCAGACTGTCTCTGGTAACTAAAGTCTTACAAACTGCAACTTGAGGTCTTACCTCTTTGTCTTGATCTGGTTCTATGAGCTGAAAGGTCTCTACCTGAGTAGTCTCTTTGGTTTCTGGCTTACCAAGAAACGATGGACCTACGAACCAGTTAGTTTGCTTGAGTACAGCGGCTGACACCAATCTTGTCCCATGATCAGCTGGGTTCTTGTCTGTGCTGATGTGATGCCACTGATCTGGACTTGTAGACTTTCTGATACGTGTCACTCTGTTGGTCACGTATGTGTAAAATCTTTTTGAAGCGTTGTGAATATATCCTAACACAATCTTGCTGTCTGTATAAAAGTTCACTGCATGGATCTCAATGTCCAGTTCAGTCGTAATCATGTCTGCCATCTCTACCGCTAAGACAGCAGCACAAAGTTCTAGACGTGGGACAGTGTGAGCAGGTCTGGGAGCTAGTTTAGATTTTCCCATGATGAACCCAACATGGCTTTGTCCCTCAGTGTCTATTACCCTAAGGTAAGTTACAGCTGCAATAGCCATAGTGGAAGCGTCAGAGAATACGCATAATTCTCTCCTCTTTGTAGCAGACAAGGAAACAAATACGTACGGTCTTGGAATGTTGAGTTGTTCAAGCTCTAACAATGAGTCTTTCCACAACTTCCACTGCATTTGCTTCTCTTCAGGAAGAAGTACGTCCCAGTCAATTTGTTCTTGCTCAGTAGTGATCTGTCTCAAAAGAGCTTTGCCTTGCATGATGATGGGTGCTACGAATCCCAGGGGGTCATAAAGACTGTTGACTGTAGATAGGACGCCTCTTTTTGTGAATGGTTTCTCTTCTCTGGAGACCCTGAAGGTGAAACTGTCAGTCTTTAGGTCCCAACTAAGCCCAAGACTTCTTTGCAAGGGTGGTGATTCTGTTCCTAGATCTAAGTCTTTGAGGTCTTTAGCACGGTCTTCCATTGGAAATGCTTCCATGACTCTGTAGCTGTTGGAAGCTACCTTGTTTAATCTTATGTAGGATTCTGCCAACATTTCTTTTGTACTTTTCAGGACGTTAATAGCTTCTTCGTTGCTGGAGAAAGAAGCAAGTCCATCGTCCACGTAGAAGTTCTTCATGACGAACTGTTTGGCTTCTTGACCATGTCTTTCACCTTGCTGTGCTGCTCGTTTCAGATTGTAGATAGCTACAGCTGGGGAAGGGCTGTTTCCAAACACATGTACCTTCATCCTGTACGCTGTGATGTCTTTGTTAAAGTCGTTGTCTGCATACCACAGGAACCTTAAGTAGTCTCTGTGATCTTCTCGAACGAAGAAACAGTAGAACATCTGTTGTACATCTGCTGTTACTGCTACAAGTTCTTTTCTGAACCTGATGAGTACTCCAAGGAGTGTGTTGTTCAGGTCAGGTCCGCTGAGAAGGACGTCATTTAATGAGATGCCTTCGTGCTTCGCACTAGAGTCAAATACTACACGTATCTGACCTGGTTTCTGAGGATGATACACCCCAAATATTGGTAAGTACCAGTGTTCTTGGTTCTCTTGTAGTGGTGGTGCCCTTTCTGCCTGCTTGTTGTCAAAAATCTTTTGCATGAAGGCTTGGAAGTGTTTCTTCATATTTGACTTTCTTTGTAGAGTGCGCTGCAACAAACTGAAGCGTTTCTCTGCTTGTACCCTGTTGTCAGGAAGGCGATGGCGTGGTGACCGGAAGGGTAGAGGGGCTACCCAGCTGCCTGACTTGTCTCTGTAGACTTCTCTGTCCATGATCTCAAGGAAGAGGGTATCTTCCACCGAGGGTGCTGGCTTGTCGTCGTCTCGTGTTCTTTCAAACACCTTACAACCCAGTTCATCTGCATTTCCAGTTGAGGCTAAGTCTTCCATGCACCTCTGTATACTTCGATGATGTTTTGGGTTATCTAATCTCTCTTTAATGTGTAGACTGTTGGTACATGGGCAAAGACAAGATGTACGACCATTCTGCAACAGATGTGTTCTGTAGACATTTACCTTTGCTGGTTTGTGCAGTCCGTCTAGACATACTTCTCCAACGATGACCCATCCGAGATCAAGGCGTTGTGCAAATGGTGCATTGTGTGGCCCATTGTACTGTTCTCTGACTTTGTGCACTCTGAGAATATCTCTCCCGAGTAGAAGGGTGATTGCAGCATCTGGATCTAGTGCTGGTATTTGGTCTGCTATTCGCACCAGATGTGGGTGATGACGAGCAACTTCAGGTGTGGGAATCTCTGACCTGTCGTCTGGTATCTCATCACATTCTATGAGGGTAGGAAGAGTCACCTTTGTCTTTCCATCTAATGACTCGATGATGTAGTTATTTGCTCTTCTCCCTATTGTCTCTACAACTCCAGAACAAGTCTTCAAGGTGTATGGAGTTGGACTTCCTTTGTCACCGAAGAGGTCAAAGAATTCTGTTTTTGCCAGAGATCTGTTACTCTGTTCATCCAAGACTGTGTACATTTTGATTGCCTTCTCTCTGAAACCTGCTGGATACACCTTGACTAAGCATATCTTGGAGCATGATCTTGAGCGGCCCTGCTCTGTACAGATCTCAGTGCACTTTGAGGTTACTGCTGGCATTGTACTCTCGCCTTGCTCCCCACCATGGTCTTCTTGAGTTGCCGGAACTTCTTGTTTCCATGGTGGTGGTCCCGGGTGCAGTGTTGACAAGTGTTTGTCACTGTTACACTCTGCGCATTGTATTGTTTTTGTACAGTCTTTTGCAAGATGCTGAATTGAAGCGCAGCATCTGAAACAAATGCGATTGTCTTTAAGATAAGCTTTGCGCTCTTCTAATGTCTTGCTTCTGAAACTGCGACATTTTCTTAGTGGATGAGGCTTGTTGTGGATAGGACATATTTTGTCTGGCTCCTCAACTTTCTTCCTTGTGTTGTCTTCCTGATTGGCTGCAGATTCAGGCGGAACTTCTGTCTTCCTTACAGAAACTGTTGCTCTGCGTTCTTTGTAAAGCCCTGGAGGTTTCTGCTCTACCTTTGGGAAGCTTGCCGTTCTCTTGTTCAGGAAAGCAAAGCTTGGGTCATTGCGTATTTCAGCTTGGTCTTCTATGAATTCAGCGAAGAAGGCGAACGGTGGAAATGCAACTCGATGATCTTTCTTGTATCTTGAAGCTTGAGCTACCCACCTTTCTTGCAAGTTGTAAGGAAGTTTCTCGATTATGGGCTCCACTCCACGTGCTGTATCCAGATATGAGAGACCTGGCAGATATCCACTAGACTTAGCGGCTTCTATTTCTAAGAGTAGGTCTCCCAAACCTCTCAGCTTTTGGTAATCCTTACTTGTTATTCTTGGATAGTTTTCTATCCTTTTCAGCAGAGCATCCTCGATCACTTCAGGTGATCCATAGCATTGTTCTAGTCTCCGCCACACCATTGCAAGTCCTGCTGCTGCGTCATGAACATGTACTGATCTGATCCTTTGGGCTTGCTCAGTGGACTCTGGTCCTAGCCATCTGACGAGCTGGTCAAACTTTTCTTTCTCTGTCAGATTTAAGTCTTGGGTACCACTCAGGAAAGATGACTTCCAGGCCCAGTAGTTTTCTGGACGGTCATCGAATTTCATGAGACCAGCGCCTACTATCTCACGGTGCATCAGGAATTTTGCCACTTTTATAGCACTTGTTGCGTCTGGCGAATACTTCTCGGGTGTAAACTCAGGGTATGGCTGCTGCTGGTAAGGCTGATGAAGCGCTTGACTGAATCCACTTTGTTTAGGTGGTTGTTCTCTTCTGTTGTAAGTCTTTCTGCTATAATCCAGACCTGTATTTGCTTGAGGAGGGAGTACGCGAGCATCCGTTTGCACTCTTGGAGGGTTGGCAGATTGGTCTCCGAGCATGCGACCACTTGACTTCCCACTCTGGGATCCTGATTCAGCCTTGCAATGTTGCGTAGTATCAAAGTTGCTTATTGCTAGTGGAGTCAATGAAGACCTAGGTGCGTCATTGGATTGCTGGTCGGTGTACATGGTTGCTTGTGACTGTACGTACTCACGGGTGCGCTGGATTGCGCTATGGGATGACGTCTGGTTTTCTATGCCATCGTACTGAGCTTCGGCAGCCCTTGTGAAAACTTCTGCCTCGGCTAAGGCTGCTGCAGCGTTTTTCTGCTGTTTGAGTAAGTGTAAAGATGCTTCCACTTCTGCTTTCTTTTTGAGTGCTTCGGATTCACTTTTTGCTTTTTCTCTCATCAATTCAGCTTCTTGCTCCGCATAAGAAGCCATGGCGCAAGCTGCCTCTGCTTTTGCTCTTGCCTTAGTCTCTTTGTCGCTAGCCGATGACAGACTGGTGATGCTTGAATGTCTAGAACTAGTACGCTTAGATCTTGCTGAATCTGCGCTAGCTGAAGTCAGATTTGTTTGACTAGATGCTCTAGACAATGTTGTGCATCTAGACTTGATTCTTGGCAAGCTGTGTGTGTCATCCTCCTTATAGGAGCATTGAGGGTTAACTGTCAGAGTGTTGTTCTCTGTGTTCTGCATCTTGATTTAGCTGGCAGAGTGGATAATGATGATGACTGGACACAGGCAGTATCAGTGTTGTAGTGAGTGAGAGAAATTAGTTTCACTTTAGCTTCACTCCACGTGGCTGAAAGGAGTTAATAGTTCTTTTACTGCGGAAAGACGATTCAAAGCTGTTTAGCTGCTTCTGACAACGATTTAAAGCCTTTTTACTGTAATGCCTCGGCTGTGTGTTGCTTTAGGTACACAGCTTAACATCAAGTATAAACCAAGTCCCAATGAAAGACGCGCTGATTGTTGAACTGATGCAATCTTTACTGAGATATAATGAACAGGAATGTGTACAATAGTATGATGATATGGGATGAGATGTGATGTGATAGTGGTAAAACTGTGAAACAAACATAGAAAACAAATGTAAGCATGGCTATTTAAGCAACATACATTATACATAGCTAATACAAAAGATAGGCCTAACATGTGCTTTGCCTACTACACTGAAACACACATTATCTATCTGCAATGTCTAGCATCCCTCTACACAAGCTGAACTAGCAAAACCCCTTTACTCACAGGCTTTGGTGTTCGTCAGGTTTGCAAATTGTGATAGCTTTAAGATGTCTTGTGGATCTGGTCACTACAGTAGCTAGAGCTGGAATGAAACAGGAAATGTCCCAGCAAGCCTTAGACATACAGAGAAGACCCGCCTCTAGGCATCAAGAAAATGGAGGGTCTTAAAGAAACAGACACTGCAGAGTGCCAAGCATGTAATATACATTGCAAAGGCAGCACAAGAAGAGTTTTCAGGGATAGTCTAAATATGGATAGATTAGGGGAAAGTTGGACAGATTGGGGTAGGGAGATCCAAAGAATGGGGGAAGCTCTGAAGAAATCCTGGAGGCGAGCATGGGAGGAGGTGACAAGGGAGCTAGAGAGCAGGAGGTCTTGGGAGGACCGAAGAGAGCGGCTTGGTTGGTATTTTGGGACTAGGTTAGTGATGTAGCTGGGGGCCGAGTTGTGGATGGCTTTGCAAATTATTGTTAGTACTTTGAATTGTATTCATTGGGTGAGTGGAAGCCAGTGGAGGGATTGGCAGAGAGGAGTGGAGGACACTGAATGGTTGGTAAGGTGGATGAGTCTTACCTTTCCTGTACTACCATTCCTTAACCCCTTCCATACAGGGCATTTCCACCCCCTTCCTGCCCAGACCAATTTTTAGTTTTCAGCGCTGTTGCACTTTGAATGACAATTGCGGGGTCATGCAACACTGTACCCAAATTAAATCTTTATGTTTTTTCCCCCCACAAATAGAGCTTTCGTTTGGTGGTATTTAATCATCTCTGCAGTTTTTATTTTTTGCGCTATAAACAAAAGAAGAGCGACAATTTAAAAAAAAAAACACAATATTTTTTAATTGTTGATTTAATAAATACCACAATTTAAAAAGAAAAAAAATATGTTTTTCCTCAGTTTAGACCGATACGTATTCTTCTACATATTTTTGGTAAAAAAAATTGCAATAAGCGTATATTGATTGGTTTGCGCAAAAGTTATAGCGTCTACAAAATAGGGGATAGATTTCTGGCCCTTTTTTTTTTTTACTAGTAATGGCGGCGATCTGCGATTTTTATTGTGACCGTGACATTGCGGCGGACACATCGGACACGTTTTTGGGACCATTCACATTTATACAGCGATTAGTGCTATAAAACTGCACTGATTACTGTGTAAATGTGGCTGGCAGGGAAGGGGTTAACATTAGGGGCGCTGAAGGGGTTAATATGTTCCCTTAAGTGTGTTCTAACTGTAGGGGGGAGTGGACTCACAAGGGGAGGAGACCGATGTGTGCTCCTCTGTACTGGGAACACGGCATCGGTCTCCTCACCTCTCGTTTACACACACATATCCACACTCCTGCCGTGATCACCGGCAATCGCGGGTGCCTGGCGGACATCGAGGCCGCCGGGCACGCGCACCGGGTCATGGGCGATCCCGCGGGCACGCGCGCGCCCCAGATTACCGGGAAGAAAGGACGTCATATGACGTCCACCCGGATTGAGGGAGGGTTCCTGCCAGCATCATTTTATAATGGCCCGGTAAGGAAGAGGTTCATTTCAGTCGCAATTATACTATAGTAAAACCTTGGTTTGAGAGTAACTTGGTTTGAGAGCGTTTTGCAGGACAAGCAAAATGTTTTAATACATTTTGCCTTGATATACAAGCGATGTCTTGATATAAGAGTAGCGTCATGTCACAACTGAATATACAAAAAGAAGAGAGGAGCCTCTAAGTGTAGCAATATGGTTACATTTAATGAATATACAACATTTAGCAACGTATTGCTACACTTAGAGATGCTTCTCTTCTCTTTTATACCCTGTAAAAAAAATGCTTTGATATACAAGTGCTTTGGATTACAAGCATGTTTCTGGAATGAATTATGCTCGCAAACCAAGGTTTTAATGTATTCCTATAATTGCACTCCAGCGTTGGAAAATATGCTGGCTATTTCTCTATACATAATCTCAGGATAATACCATCAATATTCATGTGAAATGTTTTACCTATACAGTATCTGATTAAAGTACTAACTCTTGAACCTTTGCATTATAGTGTCCCTTGTTAAAGCTGAACTATATCTGAGCACCACAAACCAAAAACTCTATTTAATTATTTTTTAATATACAAGGCAAACACATCCATCCATCCATGTCTCCATGCTGAGAAATCACTTTGAAAAAACACTCCCTAGCATTTCAAGCCATCTTGACTAATGGCAGATGATTCATCCAGCATTTACTTCCTGCAATCCATCTGCCCTTAGCTCAAGCATGCATGCAGGAGG
The DNA here is from genome assembly GCF_905171775.1 of Rana temporaria. Classification (NCBI taxonomy): domain Eukaryota; kingdom Metazoa; phylum Chordata; class Amphibia; order Anura; family Ranidae; genus Rana; species Rana temporaria. The sequence continues at coordinate 599,324,504 of NC_053489.1, read as the reverse complement.
GTGTGCTTAGTTGAGAAAACCCCTCCTCCCCTCCTGAAGACTCCTGGGATGTATGAAATCATTTGCCTAGGCATGGGAACTAGAAAGTAACTGAAGAAATAAATAAAAAAAAAGTTTAAAACAAGTAAATATAATAAAACTTATCTATTCAATTACTAATGCTAGCAGCTTAAAGGGTCACTAAAGGAAAACATTTTTTTTAGCTAAATAGCTTCCTTTACCTTACTGCAGTACTGGTTTCATGTCCTCATTGCTCGTTTTTTGCTTTGATGTTGCTGTAAAACTGCTCTGATCTCCACACTTCCTGGTTGTCTGGCTCCTTATAACCACAGTATTGGGAGCTTTTCACGGGGGTCTAAGCTGTCATTACTGTGTGTCTAAAACTTAACAGAACCAATCAGATTCATTTTAAAAACAAAACACTGCCCTGGATTTGTTTGTTTTTGTTCTGTGTGTCTCTCTACTTCACATAAACATGAAACCAGTTTAAAAACGAAAGTGAAACTAAACTGCAGGCACATTATATGGTTGATTTTTATCTATGTTTAATCATTTTTAAAAGGAATTAGTTAACTTTTATGTCTCTATACCCTGTAAACAGTCATTTCAGCAAAAAAAAAATTCCTTTAGTGACCCTTTAAGGATTAAAAATGGATAATGTTGACAGAGAATGAAGTTCCCCTTTAAATTGCTTGTGATGTTCTACCCTATTGCTGGAATGTTTGTTTATTGTGCATTCATATCTGCTGTAACCATAAAGTATTTTATTTTAAATCCTTTCATAAACAGAAAGATCAAAAATAAATTCATGAACACCCAGGGGAAACCCATGCACACAGGTAGTGTTTCTGGAGGAGTGCTGATCCCTAATGCCACGTACACACGATCGGTTCATCCGATGAAAACGGTCTGATGGATTTTTTCATCAGATATCTGATGAAGCTCACGTTCATCAGTCTTGCCTACACACCATCAGTTAAAAAATCAGTTCGTGTCAGAACGCGGTGACGTAAAACACAACGACGTGCTGAGAAAAATGAAGTTCAATGCTTCCGAGCATGCGCCGAGTTGAATGTGAGCATGCGTGGATTTTTAACCAATGGACTTGCCCACAGACGATCGTTTTTTTCTATCGGTTTTTTAACCATCAGATAATTTTAAAACAGGTTCTAATTTTTTTCAACGATGGGAAAAAAAAACGATGGGGCCCACACACGATCGGTTGGTCCGATGAAAACTGACCGTTTTCATCAGACAAAACGGTCGTGTGTACAGGGCATTAGTCACCATGCTGCTGCCAAAACTACAAGTTTACTTTATAAAATGGAAGTACAAATATAAACAATTAAAGTAAGTCTTGTTTTTTTTTTCTTTAAAAATAAAAAACAAGTTATACTTACCTACTCTTTTTTTGCACAGAGCAGCCCCGTAAATCACTCCTGTAATGCCGCGTACAGACAATCGGACATCAAAACCGTGGATTTTTTTTTCAGACGGATGTTGGCTTAAACTTGTCTTGCATACACACGGACGCACAAATGTTGTCGGAAATTCCGAACGCCAAGAACGCGGTGTTGTACAACACATATGACGGCACTATTAAAGGGAAGTTCAATACCAATATAGTTAGTAGAAGTTTGGTGAGAAATGATACACGCTTTTCAGCCTCGTGCTTTTCAGTCCGTTACAGCGTGACGAATGTGTTATCTCCATTCCGAATGCTAGTTTTACTAGACCGAGCGCTTCCGTCTCGTACTTGATTAAGAGCATGCGTGGAATTTTGTGCGTCGGAATTGGCTACACACGATCGAAATTTACGAGAACGGATTTTGTTGTCGGAAAATTCGAGAACCAGCTCTCTAATTTTTGTTGTCGGAAAATCCGACAGAAAATGTCCAATGGAATCTACACGCGGTCGGAATTTCAACAACAAGCTCCCATCGAACATTTGTTGTCGGAAATTCCTACTGTGTGTAGGTTCCATCGGACATTTTCTGTCGGATTTTCATAAGAGTTGTCATGGGGAAAAGGTGTCTCCACTGAAGCTTTATCACCAATCCTTGTTTCCACAACAACCCAAAATGTTAAAATTCCAATTGTCACAGGGACAGAAAGTGCAATGAAATGTTCTGAACAGGGGTACAGACAGCAAAACAAACATTACAGGGGTGTTAACCCTTCCCATGCTATCGAAAAAAACGTTAAAACATTTTTTTGGCTGATGTTACACCTAAAAATGTACCTGTTCCAGCTTACATACAAATTCTTAAAGTGGATGTAAACCCAATTCATGGAATTTGAGCTGGGCACATATATCTGCAGTGTTTTGTTATCTCTCTTCAATGAGCTATGTCCCATAACTCTCTGCTGACCCATTCCTCTGTTATCAGCCTGATAACTCCTGAAAAATTCTCGGATACATCAGATAAAAGCAGTCTGAAATTTCTGTCAGGGGAGGTTGCTAAAATAGATTAGCAGGGAGCTGGCTCTGTTACAAAACACCTCTGAGAGTCTCTGCCTATGATGAGAAGGGGTGTGTGCCTTTCCGTCAATCAGCGATTTTAGCAATCTTGTATGCCCAGACATCATACTCCGTGTTAAACATTAACCACTTAAGGACCCCTTCACGCCGATATACGTCGGCAGAATGGCACGGTTGGGCACAATCACGTACCTGTACGTGTCTCTTTAAGCCCAGCCGTGGGGTCGCGAGCGCGCCGCCGGCGGCGCGCTTGCGACCCGGTCCTAAGCTCCGTGACCGTGCCCACGGGACCCGATCACCGCCGGTGTCCCGCGATCGATCACCGGAGCTGAAGAACGGGGAGAGGTGTATGTAAACACACCTTCCCTGTTCTTAACTGTGGCAATGTCATTGATCGGGGAAAGATATAGGGAAAGACGATCAATGATGTCACACGTCCAGCCCCGCCCCCCTACAGTTAGAAACACACATGAGGTCACACTTAATCCCTACAGTGCCCCCTAGTGGTTAACCTCTAAACTGCAATTTTCACAGTAAACAGTGCATTTTTATAGCACTTTTTGCTGTGAAAATGACAATGGTCCCAAAAATGTGTCAAAATTGTCCGATGTGTCCGCCATAATGTCGCAGTTACAAAAAAAATCTCTGATCGCCGCCATTAGTAGTAAAAAAAAAATATTAATAAAAATGCAATAAAATTTTGCGCAAACCAATCGATAAACGCTTATTGCGATTTTTTTTTTACCAAAAATATGTAGAAAAATACGTATCGGCCTAAACTGAGGTAAAAAGGTTTTTTATATATTTTTGGGGGATATTTATTATAGCAAAAAGTTAAAAATATTTTTTTCAAAATTGTCGCTCTATTTTTGTTTATTGAGCAAAAAATAAAAAACACAGAGGTGATCAAATACCACCAAAAGAAAACTCTATTTGTGGGAAAAAAAGGACGCCAATTTTGTTTGGGAGCCACGTCGCACGACCGCGTAATTGTCAGTTAAAGCGACGCAGTGCCGAATCGCAAAAAGGGGCAAGGTCCTTAACCTGCATAATGGTCCGGGTCTTAAAGGGGTTGTAAAGGTTTGTTTTTTATTTTCTAAATAGGTTACTTTAAGCTAGTGTATTGTTGGTTCACTTACCTTTTCCTTCGATTTCCCTTCTAAAGGTTCGTACACACGGTCGGACATCCAACAAAATTTCCCTTGGATTTTTGACTTAATTGATTTGTCCGATCACACCCATAGCATACACACACTCGGACTTTTTCGTCAACCAACACGAACGTAGTGACGTTTTAACGTACGGCCACGCGATTCAAAGAGGAAGTTCAATTTTCGTACGTCCCGCGTTGCGTTCCATCAGCTACTATATAGTTAGTTGACGTTTCGTGTGAGTGCTTTCCCGATTTCCATTTTCGTGCCTTTTTGCTCGTTACTTTGCGTGCGTTCGCTCGATAACGAGATGTTGCGGAATCCAGCGAGAGAACGGGCTGTTTATGGTCTTGGAGTTCTGGCTATTGCTCAAGCCCGGACCAGGACCAGGAAGAGGAGGACTGTTTGGACCAAAAATTGGTTGCTTCACCAATTTTCACATATGTCATTGCTGAGGGAGCTGCAAGAAAATAATCCGAATGATTTTCGGAACTATCTTCGGATGTCAGATGCCTGCTTCCAGCGTCTTCTAAACTTGCTGTCCCCATATATTAGCAAGAAGGACACCTGTATGAGGCCTGCTATTCCTGCAGAGCAACGGCTCATAGCCACTTTGCGATACTTGGCGACAGGAAGAAGTCTCCAGGACATCAAGTTCACCACTGGGATCTCTCCCCAGGCTCTGGGACACATAATTCCGGACACTTGCTGTGCCATTATTCAAGTCCTGCAGAAGGACTATATTCGGGTAAGTTGTTTTCTTTGTTTTCACATTTGATACACTTCATGATTTCTCCAAAATATTTTATTAGTACTTTGTCTTATTTGTATATATTATGTTATTGTCTACCCTCTGGTGTGACAGTCACAAAAACCCAAGTCGGTTGCAACCTGATCCTTCCTTGGTTCACCATATTGGTCCCATGGAAAAGGAGAGAGTTCTTACCACTTGCCAAGCTTTAAGCATTCAACATTATCTACACAAAATGTATTTAATCTACCACCAGAGGGAGTCAGGAAGCATATTATTTGCTCTGCTTGTTAATTGTTATTCCACAAATGTTTGGATATATTTTAGTGTTCTCTTGCCCCTATAATGTATGTTTTCAAAATGCTGATAATATTTTGTGCTCAAGTATTAACTAATTTTTCTTTGCTTCACTCCACAGTTTCCTTCAAACCCTGAGGAATGGCAGGATGTTGCAGCCCAGTTTGCCAATCAGTGGAATTTTCCCAACTGTGGGGGTGCCATTGATGGCAAACATGTCCGAATTGTTCCTCCACCGGCCTCAGGCTCTTATTTTTATAATTATAAGGGCTTTAACAGCATAGTTCTGCTTGCTATTGTTTCAGCAAATTATGAGTTTTTATATGTTGATGTCGGTATGAATGGTCGTCATTCCGATGGAGGTGTCATGGCTCATACCGAATTCTATCAGCGTCTTACGTCTGGCACCTTACATTTGCCACCTGCGCAGGACAACGTGGAGGGCCTCAACTTTGTATTTTTTGGCAGATGAGGCGTTTGCTCTTGGGGAACATCTTTTGAAGCCCTTTCCAATGAGGAACCTCACTCGTGAGCAACGGATATATAACTATAGACTATCTCGTGCCAGAAGGGTGGTTGAAAACGCCTTTGGCATTTTGTCATGTCGTTTTAGGCTTTTTCTGACTGCCATTCACTTGGCGGAATACAAAATAAATCATGTGGTTTTGTGCTGCTGCATCCTCCATAATTTTCTACGGAGGAATGCTGCTAACTACATAGGTTCCGGGCATACTGATGACCCCTCAGGTGGACGTCCAGCTGAAGATGCAGTGATGCCAGCCCTGCAACAAACTAGACCTGCTGTCTCCTCCCAGAATGCCCGTCTGGTGCGGGAGCAATATATGGACTATTTTGTGGGTAAAGGGGCAGTGCCTTGGCAGCAAGATGTCCTTTAGTTTTTTGTGAACCTTTCTGATGTTCCTTTTGAAAACCTTAAATTAGTTTTCAAGATGCTGTTATGTGTGTTTATTACTATTATTTTACTGATTAATGAAATGTTGCTGTGATTACCATAAAATATTTTGAACCAAGCAAATGTTGAATTAGCCTTTCTAAAGTTACAAACAGCTATGTGTATTATTATTATGCCTTTTGTTTCTGTTACACCCCTTTTCCATATGCAAATATACTGGTAGTAGTGATCAGATAAATAATAAGCCCCAAAATGTTTGAAAAAATATATTTGTTCAATCCTGCACAATCCAATGTCACTTTTTGGCAGTTTACAAAATCAAAAAACATTGGTAGTTCAGGAATAACACAATTGTGTATTTTTTGGGTTAAATGCTAAACATGCATCTTTTCAAACTCAGCCCTAGACATTGTCAAGTGTTTTTAGAAGAAATTTTTCCATTTTAAGCTTTCTTCACGCAACAAAAACAAATTTCCCAATGTAAATGTCTGTCCAGATGCACTTTTGTTCATTCTGTGTTCCATTTTTGGGTGTGGCAAAAATGCATGCACAGTGGTCTCCATGCGCTCCGTGGGTTGTGGTTGGCTGTAGCTCACAACATGTAGTTATCCTTATCACCGGAAACGGACTACCATGTTGTGAGCTAGAGCCGACCGGAACCATAATGGAGTGCATGTCAAACCCTGTGCCTGCATCTTTGTCGCATACAAAAATGCACACCAAAATGAATGGAACTGCGTCTGATGTGAACTGACCCTTAGCACAGTCTTTAGCAACTCTCCTTCTCCTGGTGCAATCCCAGGGTCAGAATGATAAGTTGTTCCACTTTGGTCCTCGATACATTGGGCATTTCTATATGTGCATTTTTGTCTGATTTTAAGGTCAAGCCCTTAAAAAATTACAAAATGACTTTTGTAGGCACCAGGAGAAGAAGAGTGGAAAAACACTCAGCTGAGACCCTGAAATCACACATAAAGATAGTCATTTTGTGGTAATGGCCAACCATTAAAACTTTTTTTTTGGCGAAAAAAGACACATTTTCCAAAATGTGCGTAGTGCAAATAGAATTAGTGCAAATTCTTTGAATTATCACAAACTGAGCATGTGCAAACAAGGCTAATTACAAATATTTCCATGATAAAACCTTGAACACGAGGGAACATTTGTAATTATAAAACAACGATAGAAAACAACTAAAATTTTGCTAACAGGTCGTAATAATCCCGGATTCGTCTCTGAACACCAGTGGCAGCCTCCTTGAGATTTTCCAGCTCTGTAATTGCCTGCAGCATATCAGCACTGATCCGACCAATAGTGCATCCTGGTAGTTGGTGGCCTTGGAAAAAGACAAAAATTTATTATGTGTTTGATGGTGAAGTGACTGAGGCAATCCAAAAAAAATAAAAAATTAACAATGGGGTCTATTTTCAGGAAATACTTACCTAAACCTAGACACTCAATTAGTCCTAACAACCTTTTTCATCTTCATAATACACCTACACTACTAGTGAATGTACACACTACAGATAATACTCTGTAAATCTTGTGCCAGGTGCATATCCATGTGTCTTCACATGCATCTACCTAAACACCACTGCCACCTCTCCCTTCTACATGCTCAAATGTTGAATACACTAAATAATTTGCTATTGTGGTGTAGGCGTGTGTGGTGTGGACCTAGAAACAAGAAACAGGTGTTGATTTTGCAAGGCACATGTTCCAAAAACTTACTGGGGCAAACAACAACCTCCGAAGGCTCATCTTGCATTTCTTGCACTCCTTCACCCTCAGCATATCTGGTGTCTGGGGATGTGCTGTCGACTGGTGGCTCTTTGCTGGGTCCGGCACTATCCTCCAAATCCTGCAAAGGTTGGTGTTGAGCACACTCACAATCCTCTAAAATGAAAGAATAAATCATCTATGAATCCTCGCCAAAATTACATTATATTAACATAATCACATGTGCTGCTTTTAAAGTCCACCAACCTTGCCCTGGTGAACCAGTTTGCGCCACACTAGTGCACTACACTATGCATTATTACAATAAACGCAATGCTAGGGAACAGGAGTATGATGTCATATAAAATGTATGAAGACATGTCTATATATAGGCCACATTAAACAACTCAGGCAGATGGCACCCATCACTCTTGTTTGCTATGGCAATATGGTTTATATGATGTGAAATCTAGCAGGCGTGACTCTGTGTGACTCTGATCCCCAGGGCCTCTCCTCTACCCATCTCTACCCTGTAAATGCGTCATTAATGGTCAGTGATGAGCCACGCATCTAACATAAAGTGTAATGTACCCCTTAAGTTCAGTCCTGACACCATGGCGTTTGTCCTATCTCTAAACACCCCTGTCACTGGCAAAAGCACATAAGCATTTTTATTAACTTACGTTTTGGGGCAGATTTGGGGCCTGTTGTCTCCCCTGTTCTCTCCCCTGTTGGAGCCCGGCCAAGGGAAGCCTCCCTTTGTCCCCTGTGGTGTCTTTCTCTGTGCCTTTGTCCTGTTGAAAAAATTAGAATACAGTATATTAAGGATTTGACAAAAGTAGCCAAGACATAATAAAAACTTTACAATTGTAATGAACTGCTTTTAAACTTCCATTAACTTCTTCTGTAGGCCCCACCAGAAAAATAACTCATTAAATTTCATCCATCTATAATGTACAGACAAATAATTCTATAATTACATGTACTTACTTCTTTTGATAATGGTGCGGTGAATGGCTTCTAAATTTTCTTGCTCTCTGTGCTTCAAATCTGACCATCGTTTGCGGATTTGGTCTTTCGTTCGTTGGATACCATAATCTCCTTCCAATACCGCGAGGACCTTCTCCAGAACCCAGTCTTTATGGCTGTTGGGCCTATCATAATTTTCGAGTTTACAATCGTAATCGTACTTCTCAAAGATGCGAACCATCTCCACCATCTCCCCCTTGCTCATGGTGGTGGCCTTGTGTTTTCTATAAACGCCTCCACTGCGGGGCCTATTCGTTTTCGTGGGTTCCGCCATCACATTCTCCCTCACACATCCCAGAATGTCGCATGAAGAAAAAGGATTGTGGTCCCGCCCCAGCGTCATGACGCACGTAGAGCGAAGATTCACGCATGCGTAGGCTATATAAATCAAGAACGAGCGCTCGATGTCACGGACGCATGCACGAACCTAACGGAATGACTCTACGTGCAGCCGAAGGTCTACGCGGAACGAAGGTAGGTGAATATATTGGGACACTAGTGGTTACTGCATGATTTAGCTTAGAGCAAACAGAGATTGTATAAGCAGGTTAGGAAGTTACAGCAAGCACTTATTGGTCGTATTGTATCCTTTATTGCAGATATCTCATCCAAAAAATGCCGAAAGCAAAGGGTGGAAAGCTTAATTCAAAAGCCTTCATCACTGCTTTTATTGATCTCTATAGATCACACACATGTCTGTGGCAGGTCACCAATAAAGACTACTCCAATAAAAATAAAAGGCAGGCAGCAATTGATGAACTGGTGGCAGAAGCAAAGACTGTGTACCCCAGGGCCAACGAGACCCAAATAAAAGCAAAAATTGGGAGCCTGAGGAGCACTTTTCAGAGGGAGCTCAAGAAGATTGAGTGTTCAAAAAGATCGGGAGCTGCAGCAGATGATGTGTATGTGCCCAAGCTATGGTACTTCAGCAGCCTGATGTTTTTAAAGGACCAAACTGAGCCACGAAAACATCTGTCCACACTTGCATCCGCATCAGCAGAGGCCACAGATACTGAGGCTGAACCAACTCAGGATGAGGAGGAGGAGGAGGAGGAGGAGGAGGAGGAGCTCAGCTTGACACAGGTATAGTATTCCTGAAAATATGTGCATTCAGATATACTATGATCAGTGGCGTTGCTAGGGGGGTGACATGACCAGAGGTGCAGGTGGCTGTGTAATGTAAAAGGGGTGCAGTGATGCAGAGTGGTGTGTAATGTAAAAGGGTCCAGAGGTGCAGGGGCTATGAGATGTAAAGGGGTGCAGTGATGCAGGGTGCTGTGTAATGTAAAGGGGTCCAGAGGTGCAGGTGGCTGTGTAATGTAAAAGGGTCCAGAGGTGCAGGGTGCTGTGTAATGTAAAGGGGTGCAGAGGGCTGTGTAGTGTAAAAGGGTCCAGAGGTGCAGGGGGCTATGTGATGTAAAGGGGTGCAGAGGTGCAGGCGGCTGTGTAATGTAAAAGGGGTGCAGTGATGCAGGGTGCTGTGTAATGTAAAGGGGTCTAGACGTGCAGTTGTGGAGAGGGGTACACAGTAGTAACAAAATGATATTGAAGGATGCAGAGGTATGCAGGGGGCACAGTGGGGTGTTTTTACATTTTAACGTGTGGGGGGGGGGGTGCCAGATATTGGATCCGCCCCGGGTGCCAAATGCTCTAGGTACGCCCCTGACTATGATGTTAATGTGTTGTTATGATGGCAAGAAAAAAAAATGATGCTCCTTTTTCAGACACAGGACGTTGCCAGCCAAGAAGAGGCTGGGCCCAGCAGACAGTCCACACAATGTAGAATCCCTACACTGAACCCTCCTAGGAAAAGGGCCAAGAAGAGGCAACATCTGGATGATGCCACGGCTGAATTTCTAAGTAGGGCCACATCGGTCATCACCACAGCACCCGATAGTGCAGAAGGGTTTGGCTGTTTTATAGCAAACAAACTACGGGAAATTGATGCCGATCAAAGGGAGCTATGTGAGGGGATCATGGTCCAGCTCCTTAGCAAGGCCAGGAAACGGGAGCTAACCCCTATTTCACATGTCTGTGATTTCGAACACACACCTCCAGCCAATGTACAACAGGCCTACCAACAACAGACAGCCTACCAACCCCAGACAAGCTTCCAAGCACACCCAGCCTACCCACACCAGCCAACCTACCCACACCAGCCAGCCTACCCACACCAGCCAACCTACCCACCCCAGCCAACCTACCCACCCCAGCAAGCCGACCCACACCAGCCAACCTACCCACCCCAGCCAACCTACCCACCCCAGCAAGCCGACCCACACCAGCCAACCTACCCACCCCAGCCAACCTACCCACCCCAGCAAGCCGACCCACACCAGCCAACCTACCCACCCCAGCCAACCTACCCACCCCAGCAAGCCCACCCACCCCAGCAAGCCCACCCACCCCAGCAAGCCAACCCACCCCAGCAAGCCAACCCACCACAGCAGCATGGGGGTCAGTGGCCAACTCAGAGCCCCGATTTTAGGGGATACTAATTTATATTGAAATATATATGATTTTGAACATATTTTTGCTATTATTTGTAGTTGAGTATGTATTTTTTGGTTTGGCTTAACAAAAAATGCTCGAATTATGGCATAAAATCTTTAGTTTTAATCTATTATTGTTTTTTGTATTGTGGTGGGAGTGTTAAAAAATATAACGCCTCAGCTGATGAGGTGTGAAGTGTGGAGAGTGTTGGCCAGTTTGGTATGCAGAAATATCAGCCTGTTGAAGTACCACAGCCTGGGCACATATATGTCTGCTGCTGCTGCTCCCCATCTTTTGGAGACCACAATCTTCTTGGGCTCCTTATATTTTAGTTAATGCTCAGGTCCCCAAGTTTGGAGATTCTAACCTAATTTATGTATGCCCTGGGGTACAGAGGCTTTGCCAAGTCAACCAGTTCTTCAATTGCTGCCTTCCTGTTGTTTTGTATTTGGATCTGTTATTCTTTTTCCCATTTTTTGCAAAATAAAAGGATGATGCTAAAAACTCGTGGATTATGTGTGGAAAGTCAAATGTCAGTTTGTGAGTAGGCAGGCCCTTTGCTAAAATTGAAGGGACACAAATAGAGTAGTTATTACTTTGCCCAGCATAAAGAATTGGGGATATTTTTTGGTTTGGAATTTCAAAGAAATAACAAAAAAAAGGCTGGATTCATATCCAGAAAATACACTAATCCAAAGTAAATACATTTGTTTTTAATCCGTCCGTATCACCAGTTGAGCAGATGTACATATTAGGACATTCTAAAGAAAAAAAGAATATGCGCTGCTATTTGAGATTTCGAGTGACGAATGAGCATTTTCGAATACGAACGCTAGTTTTACTAGACAGATGGCTTCCGGGTGCTCTTTATTTCGGGGCATGCGCATTTAGATTTTTTGGTAAAGTCCGATTGTTTTCTGTACACACGGTCGCACTTTGCACAATCTGACTTTTCGAAACAGAAAGTTGGTCCGTTCACAGACCCAACTTTTTGTCCGATTTAAGCCAAAAAAGTTGGTCCGATGGAACGTACACACGGTCGGAGAAATTTGAAAAGTGCCGGATTTTGAAGTTGGTTGGCCGAAAATCCGACCGTGTGTACGGGGCTTAAAGCCCCATACACACGGTTGGACTTTTGGCCAACCAACTTCAAAATCTGCAACTTTTCGAATTTGTCCGACCGTGTGTACGCTCCATCGGACCAACTTTTTCGGGTTTCATCCAACAAAAAGTTGGGTCTGCAAACGGACCAACTTTTCGGCAACAAAAGTCCGATGGTGCCTTGTCTGACCGTGTGTACAGCAATCCAACCAACTTTTGGACAAAGTGCAAATACGCATGCTCAGAACCAATGTTAACAGCAACAAACAATAGCAGAAGTTAACCAAAGGGTGGCGGTAAAGAGCAGAAAAGAGCAAAAAAACATGTGATGTTAGGAAAGTTTTAGAAAAGTTTGCAGAAAAGTCTGACTGTGTGTATGCTATGGGTGTGCCCGGACAACTCAATTAGGAAAAAAATCCAAGGGAAATGTTGTTGGATGTCTGACCGTGTGTATGAGCCTTAAATGTTTATTTTTCTTTGTTTTCTTTGTCTGAATTTCTCACTTCCTGTTCCTCCTCAGTAAGGTGTTCAGTAAGCTGTTCTAAATGACTTTCCACCTCTCAGATGATGGTGGAAAGCTTACTGAGGAGAAACAGGAAGTGAGAAATTCAAACAAAGGAAAAAAAACATTTAGAAGGGAAATCGAAGGAAACGGTAAGTGAACCAACAATACAATAGCTTAAAGGAACATATTTAGAAAAGAAAAACGAACCTTTACAACCCCTTTAAGTGGTTAAGAAAAAATCTCCTAAAGCCCTGTACACACGATCGGTTTGTCTGATGAAAACGGACTGATGGAACGTTTTCATCGGACAAACTGATCGTGTGTGGGCCCCATCGGTTTGTTTTCCATCGGTGAAAAAAAATAGAACATGTTTTAAAATTTTCCTATGGATAAAAAACCAATAGAAAAAAACGGTCGTCTGTGTGGAATTCCATCGGAGAAAAATCCATGCATGCTCAGAATCAAGTCGACGCATGCTCGGAAGCATTGAACCTAATTTTTCTCAGCACGTCGTAGTGTTTTACGTCACCACGTTGGACACGGTCGGATTTTTGACTGATGGTGTGTAGGCAAGACTGATGAAAGTCAGCTTCATCGGATATCTGACGAAAAAATCCATCGGATTAGATTCCATCAGATATCCGATCGTGTGTACGAGGCATAACACGATCTGAACTTTCTAAACAGTATATAAATGTGAAGACAGCAGATATGGATGTAAAACCTATGTAGGGAGATTTGGTTCATCTCTGTATATCATCTGAGGCTGGGTGTATGGAGGGTTTACATCCACTTTAAGAACAAACCTTCGGAATCTTGTTTGTAACCTGGGGACTGCTTGTATGGGGTCAGTGTTATTTTTTTCCTGATTTAGAGCTATTTTAATCTGAGGATAATGTGGCTACCACAGGGTTGTGCATAGGTTTCCTAAAGGGATATAATTAAGCAATTTCAAGCTATTGGTATTGCCCACAAAGATTTTCCAACAGAAAACCACAAGCAGGGACAACATCTCCTAATATTAATGTAGCGCACCCCCTAAGGAGCCGCAAACAGAAAGGGATCCCCCACAGCCAGGCACATTGCATCTTTACAAGCACTCTGCAGTCAGGAAACAGCTATCCTCACACCTGCTCCCATGCCACTGGACAAGATCCCTCCTTTGGATATCAGAGGATCCCTCCTGCACCCGAGCTCCCAGGCCCGAGGTCACCCCCCCAGACTAGGGGGTTACAGCCTCCTAGCACTCCATCTCCAAATTCTCCTGCCCAGCTTGGTTGACCCTGAGTATTTGAGGGAGGCTTCCCCCTTCCAACCCATTTGTTGGGGATTGGTCAGGGCCCTCATAAATACTCCAGGCAGCTCCTCCTAACCTCTCTCCCATTCATCAGGAAGTTTCCTGCAAGTTCCAGAAGTAGGGGGAGGTACCAGAGATGCTGCCTGCTGAGTCATACCAGCCTCCCTGGATCACTCACCCGACCCAGATTAAAACACAGGCTTGGCTATCAGCCAAGCCAAAACATTTTACTTACACTACAAAAAGCCTAACATTACCTACTCTAGCACACTAGAGGGTGCTACATTAACAAAGCGATATCTGTGGCTGACTGGCAAGACAACCTTGACCAATTGTTCACAGTAGTGAAGTTCATTACAACAAGTAACGAGAGTCAACTGAGGATAATATTCCACAAATCGTGTAAATCTATTTGAGTATAAAAGGTTAGCAATTAAATGAAAAATGAAAAACATAATAATAATAATAACCTTTTTCTTTCAAATTCTTGCTTCAGCTATCAATTGGATTCCTTCACAATACACTAGTTTAGCCTATTGGCAGGAGCAACATACTAACAAACTATTCATCTGACCCCTCTCTTAAACCTAATAACAAAAAATGTGCTATTTTACGGCTTACTAGTCCTTCGATTTGGGGCATTCAGCATATACAGAAAATACCTGTTGATCTTGCTGTGAATTCAGGGCCAGATTCACATATACTTGCGGCAGCGTAACGTATTGTCTATACGTTACACCGCCGCAAGTTTTCAGCGCAAGTGCCTGATTCACCAAGCACTTGCGTGTAAACTTACGGCGGTGTAACGTAAAGGCGTCCGGCGCAAGCCCGCCTAATTCAAATGGGGCGTGTACCATTTAAATTAGGTGCGCTCCCGCGCCGGACGTACTGCGCATGCTCCGTTTTGAAATTCCCGCCGTGCTTTGCGCGAAGTGACGTCATTTTTTTGAACGGCGACATGCGTAACGTACTTTCGTATTCCCGGACGTCTTACGCAAAAAAAATAAAATTTGAAATTTGACCCGGGAACGATGGACCATACTTTAACATGGCTCATCTAAAGTTAAACCATGTTAAAGCAGGCTTAACTTTGCGACAGGGAAAAATTACTAGCGACGACGTAACGAACGCGAAAACCTTTGTGGATCGCCCATAAAACCTTATTTGCATACCCGACGCTGGAAAACGACGCAAACTCCACCCAGCGGCGGCCGAAGTATTGCATCCCAAGATCCGACGGTGTAAGTCAATTACACCTGTCGGATCTTAGGGCTATCTATGCGGAACTGATTCTATGAATCAGTCGTATAGATACACTCAGAGATACGACGGTATATCAGGAGATACGCCGTTGTATCTCTTCTGTGAATCTGGCCTTCAGTGTTTATGTCACTTTCTGTTGGATGAACTAAAAGCAAAGAACAATGTTTTCTTTCTTGTGTAAACTATTGGTAACATCCATCTACCATGTAAAGAGATGAACAAAAACAGACATGTTGGAATTACATTTTACATGGCTTGTTCAGTAGATGTAGTGGGGAAATCAATGTAAAGGAGGAATGAATTCCCTCTCAAAGTAGTTTTATATCCTTGGAGGCTATAGAGGAATATATTAATTGTAATGCATGTGTACCTGTAGTTCAGCTTTAAGAGATACATAAGGCACAGAGCTAGACACGTGCACTGACAAATTATTATTTTTTTGTTTCATTCTTTCTCTTCGTTTTTTCGGGGGGTTATTTGTTATTTGAAATTCATGAATTCTAAAATTTGTATATTTGAAAATGCGAATCACATGCTTCCTTCTACAGGAGTACGGCATGATTGATAAGTGTCTGCTTGTATTTCTCAGCATTGAGGACACCATGCATCCTGACCAAATTTCCAACTCCATTTGTAGAAATGTAGCCCCAAACTTGCAAGGAACCTCCATCATACTTCAGTGTTTTCTGCAGACACTCATTATTATACCACACTCCACCCCTTCCTCAACAAACTGCCTCCTGCTACAGTCAAATATTCAGATTTTGACTCATTAGTCCAGAGCACCTGCTTCCATTTTCTGCACCACAGTTCCTATGTTTTCATGCATAATTGAGTCGCTTAGCCCTGTTTTCACATCCTATTCATTACAGGACAGTGCAACAGTGAAGCATGGTGGAGGTTCCTTGCAAGTTTGGGGCTGTATTTCTGCAAATGGAGTTGGATTTTTGGTCAGGATCATTGATGTCCTCAATGCTGAGAAATGCAGATACTTTTAAATCATGTTATACCATCAGTGAGGCATGTTATTGACCCCAAAGTGATCCTGCAGCAGGACAACGGCCCCAAACATTCAGCCAATGTCATTGAGAACTATCTTCATTGTAAAGAAGAACAAGGAATCCTGGAAGTGATGGTTTGGCCCTCACAGAGCCCTAACCTCATAGAGTCTATCTGGGATGACATGAAGAGACTGAAGGATTTGAGGCAGCCTATATCCACAGAAGATCTGTGCTTAGTTCTTCAATAAGATGTTTGGAACAACCTACCTGCCGTTTACCTTCAAAATCTGTGTGCAAGTGTACATAGAAGAGTTGAAGAATTGATGCTGTTGTGAAGGCAAAGGGTGGTCACAGGGCTGCTGTTAGATATCATGGGGCCCCATACAGCCTATTTGATAGGGCCCCTAAAAAATATTACAATTATATTTTCATTAAAAAAACACTAAAATCAATATTAGCAGACATCAGAGGGAATCAAATCCTGGACAGGGAAAGGGATTGGTGAGGTATGGGGGGTGGGTAATTACAGGAAACAATCCCCTGTGTGTGTCTCCCTGCATCAGCTGAAAGCCGATGGGAGGGGAGAGAAGGAGAAGCCATCTTTTAGCTGCTGCAGGGAGAGACACCCAGGAGATCAGTTGCTCTAATTGCTCCCCCCCACTTTATTGATCACCCCCTCTACTGCCCATATCCAATTTCCCTGCTGCCCAGCCCCCCTGGCCTGGGACCTGTACAGGTTGACTGGTGCTACCCCCTCATCAGCGGCCCTGGTCACGCCAAATATTTATTTATTTATTATTAA
Source organism: Rana temporaria (assembly GCF_905171775.1). NCBI lineage: Eukaryota > Metazoa > Chordata > Amphibia > Anura > Ranidae > Rana > Rana temporaria. Next base: position 599,307,700 of record NC_053489.1, on the reverse strand, counting down.
GTGTCCAAATTGTGTGGGAGTTCCCCCAAAATCGATACCAGGCCCTTCAGGTCTGGTATGGATATTAAGGGGAACCCTGCGCCAAATATAAAAAAAATGGCGTAGGGGTCCCCCCCAAAATCCATACCAGACCCTTCAGGTTTGGTATAGATTTTAAGGGGAACCCAATGCCAAAAAAAAATGGCAGGTGGGGGGCTTATCAGAATCTGGAAGCCCCCTTTATCAAGGTGGACCCCCACATCCATTCCTCCACCCATGTAAAGGCCTACCATTTCACAAAAAAAGTGTCAAAAATAGTAAAAAAGACAGGAGACACTTTGGGACAAGTCCTTTATTAAAAAATAAAAAAATCATGCCGCCTGACGACCCCATGGGAGGCTCCCATCGAGTGACGCTTCTTCTTGATGGCAGCTGTTATATATAGCTGAGGGTGGGGCCACTTGATGATGTAAACGGGCGACCCCGCCTTCCTCTGATGTCATGTGGCATCAGAGGGGGGCGGGGTCACTTGTTTATGTCACCGGGTGGCCCCGCCCTCAGCTATATAACAGCTGTCACCAAGAAGAAGCGTCACTCAGTGGGAGCCTCCCACATATTTTTTTTTTTTGGGTTGTCAGGCGATGTGAGATGGATCTACATCGCGGGACATTTTTATTTTTTAATAAAAGACTTGTCCTAAAGTGTCTCCTGTCTTTTTTACTATTTTTGACAATTTTTTTTAATTTTGTTTTATTTGAGACCAGAAGATGGTGATCAGGGCAACTCTATGCAATATGATCTGCACAGTAGAGGTAAGTATGATATGTTTGTTATTTAAAAAAAAAATTAAAATTAGGGTTTACAATCACTTTTACATAAAAACTCTCAACTCAATCTTCAGTGTGGGCAGAGTTGCAATATCAGGTAGCTATGAAGAAGCAAATAAATATCTGCAATTTGCTAATGTTAGTATCCTCCTAAACAGGATATAAAATTACAAACAAATTCCCTCTATGTATCACAATTTCTACTAAGAAAAGGGTCCTGTCCATCTTGTACTGTGGCGACAGCTCAGCTGAGCCACGTGATAAAAAAAGTCCCCCATATATACAAACACAACGGTTGTTAGGTAGTCTTAGGTAGGGGAGTTGTGACTTCATGTTTGAATCAGTTTTTTTTCTGAAGCACCACCTTATCAAAATCACCACCACAAGGGTCTTTGAAGCTACAAATCCCATATAATGTATGATATGTCAAAATTGCCAATGTGCCTACTGATAATTATTTTACTATTACTGGAAAATTATACATGATCTCCAATCCTTTGCCTGAAATGTCTTATGGCCTAACCATAGTAAACTGCTCCACATGTCCATGACATTAGATATATGAGACCCATGTTATCACAATCTATATACCTCTTGAGTACAAAGATCTCCTTCTTAGGGAGTAATGCACCTTTATATTAACGTGTGTAGCAGCACAATGCGGGACAGCACAGTAATGTGTCATGCACCATTTTTTCACAATACACTACAATGCATCTTGCATCTGTTTTACTTCCTCTTTTGCACCCTGAAAAATAAAAGCATAATGGGCTAGTATGCATTGCATATTAGCCCATATTGTGACACTTACCTGCAAACGAAGCCCGCTCTGTCCCCTGTGCAGGCCACGCCCATCTTCACCCCTCTTCCTTCCGAGGGCTCGGACTCTGGCTCTGTGATTGGCTGGAGCCGTGTGACGTCTCTCCCACGCATGCGCGCGGGAGGTGTCAGTTACGGCACACGCTGGGGAAGAAACGACACAGAGGTCTGTTTCTTCACAGCACATACGCCAATGTTACTGCAAGTGAAATATATCTTAACCACTTCCATACAGGGCACCTACGCACCTTCCTGCCCAAGCCAATTTTCAGCTTTCAGCACTGTCGCACTTTGAATGGCAATTGCGCGGTCGTGCTACACTGTACCCAAACAAAATTGGCGTCCTTTTTTTCCCACAAATAGAGCTTTCTTTTGGTGGTATTTGATCACCTCTGCGATTATTTTTTTTTGCGCAACAACTAAAAAAAGACTGAAAATTTTGAAAAAAAAATTAATTTTTATTTTTTTCTGTTAATTTTTTTGTAAATAAGTAAGATTTCTCTTTCAATTATGGGCACTGATATGGCGGCACTGATGGGCACCGATGAGGTAGTACTGACGGGCACAGATGAGGTGGCACTGATTGGCGGCGCTGGTATGCGGCACTGATGGGCACACATAGGCGGCACTGATGGGCACACATAGGCGGCACTGATGGGCACACATAGGCGGCACTGATGGGCACACATGGGCGGCACTGATGGGCACACATGGGCGGCACTCATGGGCACACATGGGCGGCACTGATGGGCACTCATGGGCGGCACTGGGCACTCGTAGGTGGCACAGATGGGCACTCATGGGCGGCACTGATGGATAATTATGGGTGGCACAGATGGGCACTGATAGGTGGGCACTGGGCATGGATGGGCACTGTGGGGTGGCACTGATGGACACTGTGGGGTGGCACTGATGGACACTGTGGTGTGGCACTGATGGACACTGTGGGGCGGCACTGATTTACACATGTTGCCAATCAGTGCCCATTTGTGGGCACTGATTGGCATCTTTTTTTATTGCTTTTTTTTTCAGACTTTTTTTTTTTTTTCCAAGACTTTTTTTTTTAAGACTTTTTTTTTTTTTTGCCCGCTTCCCTGGTGGTCCAGGGTGGGCTTCCCTGGTGGTCCATGTGGCGATCCGAGGGGGGGCTGCGCTGATAAACAATCAGCGCGAACCCCCCCTGTCAGGAGAGCCGCCGATCTGCTCTCCTCTACTCGCGTCTGTCAGACGCGAGTGAGGAAGAGCCGTCGACGGCTCTTCCTGTTTACATCGTGATCAGCCGTGGTTGGACACGGCTGATCACGTGGTAAAGAGTCTCCGTGAGAGACTCTTTACCGAGATCGGTGTTGCGGGGTGTCAGACTGACACCCCGCAACAACGATCGCCGCGATGCGCGCCCCCGGGGGCGCGCAGCGGCTGAGAATCCTGAGGACGTCATATGACGTCCGGTCAGGATTCTACAACCACTTTGCCGACGTCAATTTGTCATTGGCGGGCGGCAAGTGGTTAAACAACAGTCACACAAAAGTCACACAAATGCGAATACAACCACTTTAATATGCACGGCACCAACGTTACCGAAAAAAAACATGGTGTGAACAGACCCACAAGTCAAAAATAATTGTGCAAACAAAACACAGAAGTGTAGCTTGGTGCTTCCACTCTCTGCTGATCCTTATGGCCATATACAGTGCCTTGAAAAAGTATTCATACCCCTTAAAATTTTTCCACATTGTCATGTTACAACCAAAAACATAAATGTGTTTTATTGGGATTTTATTTTACAGATCAACACAAAGTGGCACATAATTATGAAGTGGAAGGAAAATGATAAATGGTTTTCAACATTTTTTACAAATAAATATCTGAAAAATGTGGCATGGATTTGTATTAAGCCCCTAAATCTGATACCCCTAACTAAAATCTAGTGGAACCAATTGCCTTCAGGAGTCACATAATTAGTAAATAGAGTCCACCTGTGTGTAGTTTATTCACAGTATAAATACAACTGTTATGTGAAGCCTTCAGAAAAAAACACTTTAACATTTTTGCCATCACAAAGGGGCTAAAAAGCCCTCTATTTGACAGCATTTGAGAGGTGACAGGTACTCTTTACTCTCTGCTCTCCAAAACAACTGTAGCGCTACCCCCGCAGGAGCCGCTGGTTGTTTGTGGGATCGGCATATTAAGTTACCTTGCAGGGTGTCTAGGGGTGATATTAGTGAGTTGAGACAAATTGGCGAAGGTCCAGTCATCAATTGGGTTTTCTTCAATGCTTTATTCCAAGGCCCAACATGGCCAACATCAACATAAGACAAGATAGGAAAGGTTGATGAAGCATAAGGACAACTTTAGTATCAGGCCTTGGATATGAAAAGAGCAGTCCTGCTCTTGTTAATAATAAGATCAGTTCGTCGCCACTCCAGCCAGAGTGGGTAAAGTGCCCCCGGACAGACTTCTGTCACAAGCCTGGCAGCCGAAGTGTCACTTGTAAATTGCTGGGAGGAACAGACCTCTGCCACAGGCCTGACTCTGGACCTCTGCCACAGGCCTAGCAATTTAGGGTGCAATAATTGGATTGAGCGAATCCTCCCAGTAAAGTTTAGTCAGGGTCACCAGTTGACAGCTGCAACATACCTGTCAGTATCGTGGTGACCAGATCCCCGGTGGTTCGTTCAGGCCTCCTGGACAACCTCTCTCTGGGTTCTCCCTGAGCCGATTCCCCACCGCACAGCTCTCAGCTTAGGATCCTCTCAGCAAAGGTTTGAGACCCAGCAAGTCGCTGGGGCCCCTCTCATCATCAGGATGAAGCTCCGCATGGTGCGCAACTCCGGCCAGGTAGGCCATGGTGGCGGGGTCCATGGATGCGCGCACCCCAAAGGTGGATGCCGCACCTGGAACACGGACCCCGCGAAAACTGACCCAGAATCAATGGCGTCTGTCCCATATATACCCTTCCCCAGCATGCCCAGCGAGGGAGAAACTCCTCTAATTGGCTGCTGGGCAAAAGTGACTCTGCCAGAACCCCTCTAGCGCCAACTGCCGCCCAGAGGTGGAAACGCACCCCTGAAACGCAGACTGACCTACAAGACAGTTCTGAAAGGACAGCAGCCCTGCAATTTAACAAATTGTGAATGGGAGCAAAATAACTCTCCCATTCCCCACTAACTTTAGCGTAGTGCCCATACTGAAACTAAGGGGGCGCTACACAACTAACCAAGTACAGATTGTGCTTTGTTAGCTGTTTCCTTGGTGGTGCCCGACCTACATGGGTACAACTGGAAAAATGGTTTGGGACCTGGCAAACCCACTTCTGAACAAATGATATCACATATACCTTGACAACGTCTACACCAGCCTGCCCCTTTTCAAACACTTATACATCCCAAAAACCCTGGCGTGTGGAACCTCCAGAAAGAATAGGAATTGCTTCCCACAATCTCTTGTGAACAAAAAGCTGCGAAGGGGGGAAAGAGCAACATTGAGATACAACAAAGTGCTGGCCTTAAGGTGGAAGGATAACAGGAACATGCATATGATGTCCACCATCCATGATAACACTACAATTGAGAAGTCAACATGTGTCCAATATTACAATCTCTACATGGGGGGTGGATTTCAATGATCAAATGATCATTATCAGCACTATTGGTCAATAAGGAGGTCCCGATTCTTGTACAAGAAGGTAGCAATTTATCTCATCCATTTGGTCATTTATAAATCCTACAAAGTCTACACCAAATCCACAGAAAGCCCGGCACCTTTCCAAAAATTAATTGAAAACGTTTTCAAGTCCCTCATCCATCAACAAACCCCCCCCCCCAGAAGACCTTTGCTCTGATGCTGTTAGCTGACTTCATGAGCGCCACTTCCCGCACAACATTCCACCATCTGAAGATGGCAAAAAATAAATGTTGCGTGTGCAGCAAAAGAGGATTTCGAAAAGATACCAGCTACCATTGTCCCCAGTGTCCCTCCCTAGCTGGCCTTTGCATTGGTGAATGATTTCAATGCAAAGGCCATTGCCCCTAAAATATTAGCTCTAAAATATAAGCTCATATTTTTAACCATTTCCGTATTTTCATCATCTGTTCTGACCATTTTCCATGCTTCCTCAAATAACCATGCCACTGACTTCCACGTGAACTGGCCCTGGCCTTTTTTTGACTATGCCTCTGCCTACCGTTTGGACTGCTTCCATGTGAACTGACCCTGGCCTGTTTTATTAACTATGCTTCTGCCTACCACTTGGACTGCTTGCACATGAACTGACCCTGGCCTGTTTTATGGACTATGCTTTTGCCTACCACTTGGACTGATCTGTTGCCCTGCTACTGTAGTACACAGGGGTCTCACATATGTGAAGGGCTCCAGAATTGTTTTTCCAGATGAAGAAAAACATTTTTTTTGTTTTCTCTGGGTCTGGTAATTTCCGATTAGGGTCTGGAGTCAGGAGGCTTCATAGAGATTTGTGTGGGCGAAGCCTCTAGCCCTGTGCCCCTCTGCATAGGTCTTACCTGATTGCGGCCCTCAGCCTGCTGCTGACTTACTGCCATCATGCCTCTGCCTGCCGCATGAACAGACTACACCTCTGCCTGCTACCTGGACTATGCAAATAATTAGCTGTAGTAAGAGGCAGTATGTTTTTGAACGGCTGGAGAGTGGTACAATAATAAGTCTCTGCAGGTAACAGTTTACCAGGACCAATATTATGGCTGTGCTGACTGTCTCTGCCTGGACAATTTCTATGGACAAATGCTTTGGCTGTGCTGACAATATCCTTGTGCTGACTAGACAATAATCCTGTCTGCTGCCTGGATAATTACTATTGCTGTCGCTAAACACATCCCTGCCTGCTGCCTGGACCAGTGCTCTCCTCCTCAATACTTTTTTTTACCCTTTCCGCAATAGAATATATTTTGGTTTGTAATTGTTGGTATGTACATGCTATGTGTTAGAAATATGAAGGGCCTTCAAAAATGATAGATTGCCAGGAAATTATATATGTAATTTATGCTCCTAGAACACCTGATGGTGCTACTTGGATGTTGGGCCTCTGTATGTGGCTAAGCTGTGTAAAAGTCTCACACATGTGACTATTATATTGCCATACTTAGGAGGAGTAGCGGAATGTATTTTGGGTTGTCATTTTTGCTATCTGTTGGAAATATCTTATAAATGGACAACTTTGTGTAAACAAAATGCATTTAAATTTTTCTTCCACATTTTCCAAAAGCTTCTGGAAAAAAATGAACTGTTTAAAAGACTCATTATGCCTCATAGATTATACCTTGGGGTGTTTGCTTTCCAAAATGGGGTAATTTTGTTGGCAATTTCATTGTTCTAGTGCTCCAGGTCCTTCAAAAGTGTAATAGGTGGTTGAGAAATGAGATGTGTAATTTATGCTCGTAGAACGCCTGAAGGTGCTACTTCAATGTTGGGCCTTTGTATGTGGCCAGGCTGTGTAAAAGTCTCACACATATGGTATCGTCATACTCAGGAGGAGTAGCAGAATGTATTTTGGGGTATGCATTTGCACTGTGAGAGAAATAACCTGTTAATATGTAAATTTTGTAAAAAAATAATAATAATATGTAATTTTGCAAAGAGTTGCGGGGAAAAAATTACAACTTAAATAAACTCACCATGCTACTTACCTAATACCTTGGAATGTCTATTTTCTAAAAATAGGTCATTTGGGGGCATTTGTACTTTCCTGACTTGTTAGGCCTCGTACACACGATAGGTTAACCAGAGGACAACGGTCTGGTGGACTGTTTTCATCGGTCAAAACCGATCGTGTGTGGGCCCCATAGGTTATTTAACCATCGGTTAAAAAAAAGCCAACTTGCTTTAAATTTAACCGATGGATTCCTAACCGATAGGTCAAAACTGATCGTTAGTAGGCACGACCATCGGTTAAAAATCCACACATGTCAAACGCATGCTTGGAAGCATTGAACTTCATTTTTTTCAGCACGTACTTGTGTTTTATGTCACTGCGTTCTGACACGATCGGTTCTTTAACCGATGGTGTGTGGGCGCGACGGACCATCAGTCAGCTTCATCGGTTAACCTATGACAACGGTCCTTCAGACCGTTCTCATCGGATGGACTGATCGTGTGTACGAGGCATTAGTGTCTCAAGAAATGAGATATGCCTTCAGTACATCAGGTTTGATCAGGTGTGATACATTTTCAGAGATTGGTACCATAGCTTGTAGACGCTATAACTTTCACATAGACCAAATAATATACACTAATTTGTATTATTTTTACCAAAACTATGAAGCAGTATACATTTTGGCCAAATTTTATGAAGAAAAATTACTAATTTGCAAAATTTTATGACAGAAACCAAGAAAAAGGAATTTTTTCATAAAATTTACATTTTTTATTTTATTTATATCACCAAAAATTAAAAACCTCTATAAAATAAAGCTCTATTTGTGTGAAAAAAAGGATGCACATGTTTATATGGGTACAGTGTTGCATGACTGAGTAATTGTCATTCAAAGTGTGAGAGCACTGAAAGCTGAAAATTGGTCTGGGCAGGAAGGGGGTATACGTGCATTGTATTGAAGTGGTTAAGGGTTCCTACTATACAGCCTTCAGTGTGGAGTGTTATTGCTACCACTAAAATATATTAAATACAAATGTAACTTTCACTGCCAGCAGCATGGCACTGACTTGAGGACATTGGTGCAGATTAAATTCCAGGAATACTTTAGAAAAGAACATTTGGCATTTCATATTCAGGATTCCTATCATGTCAATATTCTTTACTCCAAAATCGAGGAAGCCTATTTAATAACTCATTGTTTATGATCACGGAAACATTTTAGGCTCTCTATCCTCTATAGAGAAAGTTAAATGTGCTATTAGGAAATGGAAATCAATAAATATGATACATAAATCAATGATCCAATCTCTGAACAACCTGACCATTCTAGTACTAGAAGTTTTAAAATATTATTATTGAATATGCCAAAGGTAGATTGCTAATAACAATAAATGTATGTTTGTGCTGAAAAGGGTTACTGCCTTACCTTTACATTAGATATTATGTATTAACATTTGTGTCTTGACAAAGATGGACTGAACCTCATTGAAACAATAAAAATGCTGCTGTTTTGATCTGCAAGGCTGAGAGTATTTGGACAATATACATGTACTGTATATTTAGTTTAGGTCTATTAAAGGTTGCTTCACTGTCCAGTGATGGGACTACCGGAGAAGAATGTATCCAACTGTCTTTATTTATACGAGACAAACTTTATTTTGTAGAAATAGGAAGAGATAGCATGGCTACCGCACACCTCACCCGGCCCGAGTAGTTAGCAGGTAAAAGCAGCCTCAGCTCGATTCATCTAGACCACAACTCCAACATGTTTCTTCCTGCCCCCAGGGCCTAATCATGAAGATGAGGGTCTGCTGGTGGCAGGGAATAAATACTATCATCAGCCACCTAAATCTTGATGTAGGTAAACCACTCAAAACATTTAAAGAGATAGGTGAGTAAAAAAGTGCACCTTGTAGCATAGGAGTCCAAGCCCCTGATAAGCAACCACAGTCAGTAATTTCACGTGTTATATAGGCAAAAAACTCGAGGATGAAGATTGTACCATGAAAATAAATCAGTGTGATAAATGGCAATCTTTAAAACTCAATCAAAAATGACAAAAAAAGGCCCAAGATTCACAAAAGGAAAAAAGGACAAAGACCCCATATAATATCTCTCATACCAACAATAATACTCATTATACAAACGTTTAAGAGAAATACTGTGTGAAATAGGGGGTCAAAACTAGCATAATCAAATTAAGCTGATAGAGTAACCTATAAGGACACAATAAACTGGGATGAGTGTATTTACAGAATTCACTCAGGGCCGGCCCTACCATGGGTCCCGGGTGGCACTTTCAGAGAGGCGGCAAACTGAGGCCCAAGACAGTGGCAGAACTCCCGCCGCGGCTTTCCGACTGACTTATCACTTATCTGTCAGTGTTGGAGCCACTGCCTCGAGGAAGTCAGGGATAGCGGCGCCTCGTGAGATAGGCTAGCTACAACTCCCGGTTGCCACAGATGCATCTCTTGGAGTTGGACAGTGGACACACATGTGGCTGGCCTGTGCGCACCTCTGGTGGCTGTAGTACACTGTGCATGCACCAGAAGTTGACCCCAGGAGACAGGAGCATTACCCACCCCCCCAGGATTGAAGGAAGCCAGGCAATGGTGCAAAGAGGAGGACCTGTTCTGCTGCACTCTAAGCCTGAGCTGGCAACTGCCGACTTGACCCATAGCTGAGAGTAGAGACCCTGACACCCCCATCTGACCCCACATGATAATCCCATCTATCTCCCCACCATACACCTCATTTACCCTGCTCCAGTGCCCATGGCCTGTGAATCCTGCTGGAAGCTGACCATGAACCTGTGGGTCCTGCTGGTCAGTAATTTTTGGGTCCTGCTGGCCATGGCCTACAGGCCAGCGGCCAGCACGACTCACAGGCCAACAGCACATATAGGCCATGGTCAGCTCCCAGCAGGACCCATAGGCCAGTGGCCAGAAGGACTCACAGCTCCGCAGCCAGCTCCCAGCAGGACCCACATGCTGTGGGTCCTGCTGGGTGGTGGATGCGGACCTGTGGGCCCTGCTGGCCACTGACCTGTGGGTCTTGCTGGCCTGTGGGGCCTGCAGGCCACTAGCCTAGGGTAACCAGAAGTCCCCAGTTTCCAGGGACAGTTACTGGACTGAGGACACTGTTCCTGGACCAAGCCTGCCAGCAAGCTGGGGCAGAGGAAGGCCGACCCTACCCTTTGTCCCACTGGGCTGCTTCAGAGAGGAAGGGGATGGGGGAAGTGAGCCCCGCCGGATTACACAGATCTCCCGCTTACACGGCACGGCCGCTGTGTGCAGTCTATCATAGGAACCCATCCAGGAGGCTGACTAACCCCACCACCACCACATCTGCCTCTGACTGAACCCCCCCTCCCCACCTTCACATCTGCCTCTGACTGAACCCCCCTTCCCACCACAATATCTGCCTCTGACTGAACCCCCCCTCCCCACCACCACATCTGCCTCTGACTGAACCCCACCATCCCACCACCACATCTGCCTCTGACTGAACCCCACCTTCCCACCACCACATCTGCCTCTGACTGAACCCCACCATCCCACCACCACATCTGCCTCTGACTGAACCCCACCTTCCCACCACCACATCTGCCTCTGACTGAATCCCACCTTCCCACCACCACATCTGCCTCTGACTGAATCCCACCTTTCCACCACCACATCTGCCTCTGATTGAACCCCCTTCCCCACCAGAAAATGTATTAACCTACATGCCCATCTGACTCTATTTATATAGTTCAGGTAAGAGTCCTCTTAATCTAAGGTGGCGGTGCACTTTGGTGTTGCAAGCATCTGGATATGCAAGACTTCTTGTATCCTCACATTGGTGAATTTGGATTGAGATATATTGGAAATGTTACAGTATTTACATTTTTCTGTTCACTTTTTCACTATGCCACAATATTTGTTTGTATGATTGTTGGTTGTCACAATAAGCACAGCAATGTGAATTTATACTTTATATCTGCACACAATTTATCTAATTGTTTTTGCCAGCTGCTAATATAAGATCTGTCAGCGCGATTTCTGTTTTGTCAAAATATAGAAAAAAAAAAACACATGGTGTTCGACAGCCTTTCTGATTCTTCTGTCAGCTGAAGGGGACAAGTCTTCTCAAAATCCAAGCTGCTTCTATCAGCTCAGGGTAAGGACTTGGATTCTGATTACACATCCTGTAGTTGGATTGGTTCTTGGCAGAGGAGGGTCCTTATTTAAACATCATCAGCCTGTGCCTTTGTGTTTGTGATATCATTACTGTTTCCTGGCTACCTGTCTGTTTCCTTGTTACATTGTGCATGTTTAACCACTTCAATACAGGGCACTTATACTCCCTTCCTGCCCAGACCAATTTCCAGCTTTCAGTGCTCTCAGATTTTGAATGAAAATTACTCCGTCATGCTACACTGTACCCAAACCAAATTTTTATCATTTATTTTTCACACAAATAGAACTTTCTTTTGTTGGTATTTAATCACCACTTGTTTTTTTTTGTTTGTTTGTTTTTTTGCATTATAAGTGAAAAAAACAAAGATATTGAAAAAAAAAACACTTTTTTTTTTTAGTTTCTAATATAACATTTTGCAAATAAGTAATTTGTGTTCATAAATTTGGGCCAACATTTATACTGCTACATATCTTTAGTAAAAAATAACCCAAATTACTGTATATTATTTAGTCTGTGTGAAAGTAATAGAGTCTACAAGCTATGGTACCAATCATTGAAAATTGATCACACCTACAGTAATCACACCTGATGTACTGACGGCCTATTTCATTTCTTGAGGCCCTGAAATGCCAGGACAGTATGAATACCCCCCAAATAAGCAGTGGCCTGTCCACTAGTGGCGCATTTCCAGCCCCCTGAGCTACATACAGGGACGCCGGACCATGGATTTCCAATGGGGGGATTTTAAGCACGTGATTAGAGCCAGAGGCTTCAAAAAAGGGTGGTCTCAGGTCGCAGAGCACTGTGCTCTGAGCCCACCCAGTTGTGTTACAATAGAAAATGAATATTTGCTACTGTAACACTGAATTTCCTTCCAGCAAATCAAGAAACGGTCATGAGACCCGCCACCCGATTGGCCAAAAGGAGAATCCAAACGGATTGGCCGGCAGGAGAAGCACGGTGCACAGAGCATAAATTACATATATAACTTCCTGACTATCTATCACACTTTTGAATGGAAACATCCACAACATGTCCCCAGTTTGGAAAGCAAACACTCCAACCTATATTCAATGAGGCATATTAAGTCTTTTGAGCATGTAATTTTTTTTCCACAAGCCTTTAGAAAATGTGGAAAGAAAATTAAAACTTTTTTTACACAAAGTTGTCAATTTTTACATTTTTCTAACACATAGCATGCAGATAGCAAAAATAACCCCCCAAAATACATTCTGCTACTCGTCCTGAGTATGGCGATACCACATGTGTGAGACTTTTACACAGCCTTGTCACATACAGAAGCCCAAAATCCAAGTAGCACCTTCAGGCGTTCTAGGAATATAAATGACACATAAACAAACACACATTTCCTGACTACCTCTCACATCTGTGAAGGCCTTGGAGCACTAGTACAATGTAAAACACCCACAAAATGACCCCATGAGACAGGTGCTCAGGTACTCTGATAGGCTGCAGATAGGTACTTGATTACTCTGAAGAGCTGGAGACCCAAAGGGCCTGGTAATGGACCGGGGGGGGGGACCCCTGTAATTTTTTTCAATTATTCTTCTCTGTATTGCCGGGACCGACAATTCATGAATAACCGCTAGTAGTTTTAAATTACTTTTTTTCCTTCGGAAATGACACTTTGTGCAGGGACAATTCTAGGCACAGGAAACATGTGCTACTTTACATGCATACTTTAGACACCCCCCAGGTACGAAATTTAAAGGAATATTTCACTTTTATTGTTTCACATTAAGCATTATTAAAATCACTGCTCCTGAAAAAACTCTAGTTTTTAAAACTTGTTTTTGAATTGATACATGTCCCCTGGGGCAGGACTTGGGTCCCCAAACACTTTTTAGGGGAATAACTTGAAAATTAACCTTTAAAGTGGAATTCCACACAGATTTTTTTTTTTACAAAAAAAATATATATATATATATATATATATATATACTCACCAGAAAGGGCTATTGCTATGCGGAAGTAGCTCTTCTGCTCCTTCCTCCATCGCAGTAGTCTTCTTCCTCGTCCTCCGTCGAGGTGTCTTCTGGTGAATGGGGTGCGCTGCCTTCTGGGAACTGTGTGTATCCCAGGAGGCAGCCGTCCAAGTCGCGCATGCGCAGTAGGAAGTCGCGCATGCGCAGTAGGAAAGTCGCGCATGCGCAGTAGGAAATGGGCAGTAACATCTCACACTAACCCAGTCAATATCCACATTGAATCTTAAAGGAGGCAGGGAACGGTATTTAGGAGCAGTAAGATGAGTTTCCAATGATCTCGGCCAGAGGCGTAACTAGAACCCTCAGGGCTCCAGTGCAAGAAACCACAAAGGGCTTCCCAGGCCCTAATCAGGCCCCTTCCCACCGATCCTGGGACACTTAATTCCCATGGTGGGACCCGTTATTATGGTCCTTCTGTCTTGGGGTCCCCCCAAGGTAGCAGAATGCCAGAGCCAGAACCCATAAGTGCGACCTTTGAGACCTTAATAGTTCCGCCATTGGTGTCAGTAGTTTTTTTTTTTTCCTCTTTATTATTTTTTAACCACTTTATGTTATCTTATTTTTATTTTATTTTTACAATTTTCTTTTTGCCACATATTTCTTAGGACCCCTGTTGATGTTTTGTTGTGAAATATCATCAGACAGAGAAAGGGACTGAGGACAAATTCATCAGATCCTTTCTCTGGAACCTCAGCTGCACAGAATGAATGAACAGGAATAGCTCTGTACAACCTCCCTTTCATTCATAAATTGAGGCATCGTTAACAGTTTACTATTCCCCCAGCAATGAATGAAGTAAAAAAAAAAGTCAGTGATCGGTACTGGTAACATTTGTAAGCCCCTTACCTGTTCTCCATCCTGACATATTCCCCACAGCAGTAGGCAGAAGGTGGGGGGAGGAAACCTGGCAGGGCTGGGTGTGTGGTGAGGGGCCAGAGGGGATGGTGCCAGGGAAGAACACAGGAGCCCAGGGAAGCAGGAGAGGTATATAGAGGTGCTGGAAGTGGCATGTGGAAGAACCAATGCTCTCCATTTCCCTCCTGCAGCTGCTGAATGTCTGTGAGAGAGGAGGTGATTCAATGGCTACATGGAGGGATCAGTTCCTCTACAAGCCACCGCTCTCCTATCCAGGCATACAGGAGGGTTGCATTGACCCCCTGGAGCATGAGGCCAGGTCACAATGGCGACCCCTGTGACCCCTATATGTATGCCCCTGATCTCAGCATAGAGAGCAAGCAGTTACTCTGCTAACAGTCAAGGCATTGAAAAGATGCGATGGAGAGGTTTTTACATACAAGTGACTGGTGGTTACTGTGGGTCTGTGTCTAGCACTTATTGTTGGTGTAACAGGGGCACAGTGAAGTTGTAATGCATCTTTACATAGTGACAAACCATCCATCTGTCATAATATTAGGATTGTGATAGGGGCATTTGAAACACCACAGTAGATGCGGTAGCTGGTAGGTGGTATTGCAACAGCCAGTTTGGGCAGAAAAAGGTACTTAACATTGAGAAACAAGCTAGCTGATTCCTTGAAATGCCTATTCCATAATATATATATACTTACATTGTTAGGTTGGGCATCCTTTTTTCTTCCTCAGAAATAGACTTAAAGAAAAGGTCACATCAGAAACCAGGTAATAGTGGGCATTGTTAATGTAATTTGAAGGTTATATGTATAATGATGTACAAGTGGTATGACACCTTCCCCTCTAGGGCAGAAATGATGTGCTTAACATAACAGCATATGTTACCTGCATAGAGCACAGAAAGGATAAAGACCAATGTATGATGCATAATGATGTTTCATGTCATCGAGGTAAGTAGGTCATGGAATAAGAAGGGAATATTTCACAGTTAACATGCACATATTTTAGGAGATATTTTAAGTTTCCTTTAAAAATAGTAGTGTTTTGTTTGATGTCATTAATATTTTACTTACATATATCAGACTGGTGTGAGTTTTGATCATATTCCTTTCATGGTGGTATTTGACAGGCGACAGAAGACTAGCAAAATAAAGTTACAATGAAAAAAGTGTGTATGTGTGTATATATATATATAGATATATATATATCTATATATATATCTATATATATAAAACTCAACGTGCGTGTGTGTGTATGTATGTTCCAGCATCACGTCCAAACGGCTAAAGATATTAACATGAAACTTGGCACACATGTTACTTATATGTCAGCAACAAACATAGGATAGGTGGTCTAACCCTTACCCACCCCCATTTGCCATGGTCGGGGGTTTTCCTTTAAAGTCCCATTCAACTCTATGGGAAATACATATTACTTCATAACTTCCAAACGGCTGTACATATTTCGATAACACTTGGTCACATGTTACTTATATGTCCACTTAAATTATAGGATAGTTAATTTATCCCTTAACTATCCCCATTTGTGAGGGTCTGGGTTTTTGTTTAACCACTTCTCTACTTTGGGTGTTTTTCAGATTTGGTGTTTACAAGACTAAAACAGTTTTTTTTGCTAGAAAATTACTTAAACCCCACAAACATTATATATTATTTTTTTTCTAACACGCTAGAGAATAAAATGGCGATCATTGCAATACTTTTTGTCACACCATATTTGCGCAGCGGTCCTACAAGCACATTTTTTTGGAAAAAAATCACTTTTTTGAATTAAAAAATAAGACAGCAATAAATTTTGCCCAATTTTTTATATATTGTGAAAGATAATGTTACGCCGAGTAAAATGGTACCCAACATGTCACGCTTATGAATTGCGCCCGCTCGTGGCATGGCGTCAAACTTTTACCCTTAAAAATCTCGATAGGCGACGTTTAAAAAATTCTATAGGTTGCATTTTTTGAGTTACAGAGTAGGTCTAGGGCTAGAATTATTGCTCTCGCTCTAACGATCGCGGCGATACCTCACTTGTGTCGTTTGAACACCGTTTTCATATGCGGGCGCTACTCGTGTATGCGTTCGCTTCTGCGCATGAGCTCGTCGGGACGGGGCGCTTTAAAATTTTTTTTTTTTTCTTATTTATTTTTATTTATTTTATTATTTTTTTACACTGGAAAAAAAAATGATCACTTTTATTCCTATTACAAGGAATGTAAACATCCCTTGTAATAGAAAAAAGCATGACAGGTCCTCTTAAATATGAGATCTGGGGTCAAAAAGACCTCAGATCTCATATTTAGACAAAAATTCAAAAAAAAAAAAAAAAAAATTGAAACTGTAATTTTTTCAAATGACAAAAAATAAAAATGTTTCTTTAAGAGGCTGGGCGGGACTGACGTTTTGACGTCACTTCCGCCCAGCAGAGCTATGGGGACGGGCGAAGGAGATTTTTCCTTCAGTCTCGTCCCCTGTCACCAGCCGAACGGTCCCGATCGCCTCCGCCGCTACCGACGGCTACGGTAAGCGGCGGAAGGCGCGGGAGAGCGGCGGGAGGGGGGGGGGCCCTCTCCCGTCGCCGATGACAGCGATCTCGCGGCGAATCCGCCGCGGAGACCGCCGTTATCCCTAACAGAACCGCTGACACTAAAGATTCATACCTCGGTTGTGGCAGCAGCTGCTGCCGTTACCGAGATATCAATCTTTAAAGTTAGGCCGTATAAAAACGTACGGCGGTTAAGAAGTGGTTAAAGTCCCATGCAAATCAATGGGAAATGTATGTTCCCACATAACTTCTGTACGCCTGGAGATATTTCAATAATACCTGGTACACATATTACTTATATGCCAAATAAAAAATATATGACAGTTAAATTAACCCTTACCTACACCCTTATATAAAAGATGGGTATATTTATATTACTATGATTTTCCTCCCCAAAAGGTTAAGATAGGAAGACCGGGCAATGCCGGGTATTCAGCTAGTATATATATATATATATATATATATATATATATATATATATATATATATGCAGTATACACACACACACCATGTTACCAAAAGTATTGGGACACCTGCCTTTACACGCACATGAACTTTAATAGCATCCCAGTTTTAGTGTGTAGGGTTTAATATTGCATTGGCCCATCCTTTGCAGCTATAACAGCTTCAACTCTTCTGGGAAGGCTGTCCTCAAGGTTTAGGTGTGTGTGTATGTATATATAATAAAAACGTGATAAGCGCTCAGGACAGTAGCTTATCACTTTTTTATAAAATGTTATTTTTGTGTATAGTGAACACTATTAGATACTGCTGCTTTGGATTATTATATTACTCTATTTATCATTTGTTTACTCAATAGTAGCGCAGAAGCTTTCACTTTTATTTCTTTAGGTGTGTATATATGGAAATGTTTGACCATTGTTCCAGAAGCACATTTGTGAGGTCGGGCACTGATGTGGTCGAGAAGGCCTGGCTCGCAGTCTCCCCTCTAATTCATCCCAAAGGTGATCTATCGGGTTAAGGTCAAGAATCTGTGCAGGTCAGTCAAGTTCCTCCACTCCAAATTTTGCTCATCTATGTCTTTATTGACCTTGCTTTATGCACTGGTGCGCAGTCATGTTGGAACAGGAAGGGGTCACCCCCAAACTATTCCCACAAAATTGGGAACATGAAATTATCCAAAATGTCTTGGTCTTGACTGACGCCTTAAGAGTTTCCTTCACTGGAACTAAGGGTCCTGACCTAATGTCATGTTGAATGTTGGCATGTTGAAAATTGTTGGTCCTCATAAAGATGGCCTAGGCCAGGCGTGCCCAACCAGTGGCCCGGGGGCCACATGTGGCCCGCAGAGCCCTCTGTTGTGGCCCGCGACCTCCTGCTCTGGGATGGAATAAAATAGAATAGAATACTGTTATTAAAGCTAAGTTCATTACTAAAATCACAGTGTATATTTGGGCATATCTGTTCTGCAGGCTGCTTTCAAACTGATCCACAGGTGCAGAGAAGTGCACCTGTGGGTTACCTGCACTGAGCAATAGGCTTCTATTACCTACAAGTTTAGTGTGCTTTCTGAAAGTGCACCACACCTACAGGATATAAAAGTCTATGGCAAAGTGCAGCTAACCTGCAGGAATGACGCAGGTGAACTGTGCTGCACCCGACCGTGCATCAGTGTGAAAGCAGCCTTAGGCCCCTTTCACACTGTCAGTCTGGCCTTCCCCATTCACCTATAAGGAGTGGAAGATGTAAATATACTTGTGTCCATTTACAAACACCTACCTTCAATCCAATCCATGGAAGAAAAAAAAGAGAGCGTAGAGTGGGCTCTATAGAGCCAAGTGGGCTGCCATCCACCCGCTCCGCTCATTGTGGCCCGCGACCGGTTACCAAGTCGCTTAAGTGGCCCTTGCTCTTCAAAAGGTTGGGAGCCCTTGGCCTAGGCTATAAGAAGATTGCAATTTCAGTGCAATTTAAAGTGCACTTTGCACTTGTAGTTTGCACTTGTAGTGCAAAGTGGATTTGCCTTTCGTAAATAACCCCCTATAAGTCCACAATCTCAAGAGTACAGTATTTTAGCAAAAGTTGGAAAATCTGCAAAATAGAGTAGAACTGGCCAGAGGCGGATCACTTTGATGCAGTTGGTGAGCTTGGACATATATTACAATATATGCAAACTAAAAATCCCCTTTTTATAAGAGTTTGCTATATGTAAAGGTTAATAAGTGGTTACACTTAGGCCCCATACACACGAGAGGATTTATCCGCAGATACGGTCCAGCGGACCGTATCCGCGGATAAATCCTCTCGAGGATTTCAGCAGATTTCTATGCGATGGCGTGTACACACCATCGCATTGAAATCCGCGCTGAAATCCTCTGGCGATGACGTGTCGCGCCGTCGCCGCTATTATGACGCGGCGACGGGCGCGACGCTGTCATATAAGGAATTCCACGCATGCGTCAAATCATTACGACGCGTGCGGGGAATCCCTTTGGACGGATGGATCCGGTGAGTCTGTACAGACGAGCGGATCCATCCGTGGGATGCGATTCCAGCAGATAGATATTCTGTGCATGTCGACAAATATTTATCTGCTGGAATTCGGAAATATCCGCGGATAAATATCCGCCGGAGTGTACACACCATAGAATCTATCCGCAGAAACCCATTCGATGGGATTTATCTGCGGATAGATTCTATCGTGTGTACGGGGCCTTATAGTATCTCATGTGTTGTATGTATAGAGCCTATTTTGGATCTGAACACATTTACCTCCTTTTCTACTGCATGAGCTTTGATTCTACATCTGTAATTACCTGTACGGTAGCACTCAGAGTTGGAGAGGGAGGAGCAACACAAGTGGTCAGTCAGTTTTGCCACAGTCTGAAATATACTGACAGGAAGAGAGAGCAGAATGAACAGAAAGATGACTTATCACTAGGGATGAGCTTCGAGTTCGAGTCGAACTCATGTTCGACTCGAACATTGCCTGTTCGGCGAACAACGAACAATTTGGGGTGTTCGCGACAAATTCGAAAAGCCGCGGAACACCCTGTTAAAGTCTATGGGAGAAATCTAAAGTGCTAATTTTAAAGGCTAATATGCAAGTTATTGTCCTAAAATTTGTTTGGGGACCTGGGTCCTGCCCCAGGGGACATGTATTAATGCAATTTTTTTTTTAAAAACGTCAGTTTTTTCGGGAGCAGTGAATTTAATAATGCTAAAAGTGAAAAAATAAAAGTGAAATATTCCTTTAAATTTCGTACCTGGGGGGGTGTAAAGTTAGCATGTGAAATATCGCACGTTTCCCGTACATAGAACTGTCCCTGCACAAAGTGTCATTTCTGAAAGGAAAAAAAGGCATTTAAAACCGAACTTGCGGCTATAATGAATTGTCAGCTCCGGCAATTCATAGAGAAGCGTGGGGGTCCCCCCAAATTCAATTACCAGGCCCTTCAGGTCTGGTATGGATATTAAGGGGAACCCCGCCGTCAATTTAAAAAATAAATGACGTGTAGTTCCCCCAAAAATCCACACCAGACTCCTTATCCGAGCACGTTAACCTGGCCGGCCGCAGAAAAGAGGGGGGGACAGAGTGTGGACTCCCCCCCTCCTAAACCGTACCAGGCCACATGTCCTCAATATGGGGAGGATGTCCCCATGTTGATGGGGACTAGGGCCTCATCCCCACAACCCTTGCGGGTTGCAAGGGTTGTGGGGATGAGGCCCTTGTCCCCATCAACATGGGGACATCCTCCTAATGTTGAGGGCATGTGGCCTGGTACGGTTCAGGAGAGGGGGGCCACACTCTGTCCCCCCCTCTTTTCTGCAGCCGGCCAGGTTATCGTGCTCGGATAAGGGGTCTGGTGTGGATTTTTGGGGGAACTCCACGCCATTTTAAAAAATAAATTGGGGTGGAGTTCCCCTTAAAATCCACGCCAGACCTGAAGGGTCTGGAATGGATATTTGGGGGAGAACCCCACTTCATTTTTGTTTTTAATTGACGAAGACGCTTTTTTTTATGAATGAATTCTCTATGAATTGCCGGAGCCGACAATTCATTATAGCCGCAAGTCCGGTTTTAAATGCCTTTTTTTCCTTTCAGAAATTACACTTTGTGCAGGGACAGTTCTATGTCCGGGAAACATGTGATATTTCACATGCTAACTTTACACCCCCCCCTAGGTACGAAATTTAAAGGAATATTTAACTTTTATTGTTTCACTTTTAGCATTATTAAATTCACTGCTCCCGAAAAAAACTGCCATTTTTAAAACTTATTTTTGCATTGATACATGTCCCCTGGGACAGGACCCAGGTCCCCAAACACGTTTTAGGACAATAACTTGCATATTACCCTTTAAAATTAGCACTTTATATTTCAAACGTTCGAGTCCCATAGACTTTAACAGGGTTCTAAAGTTATGGTGCGAACCGAACAGGGGGGTGTTCGGCTCATCCCTACTTATCACGTGCTGCTGCTGCCTTCACTGTGCAATCACAAGCTGTAGGGAAGGAGGCGACCAGGCTAAAGTGCTTAACTGCAGAACAGAAAAACCAGGTCGCCACATGGCTTTGCTATTCAGGAGTTCAGCTTCAAGTATGGATGTGCTTTAAAAGGATACTGACATAATAAAAATATGATATATTGCATTTTAAAGGTACATATTTTGGGGCTGTCATCTTTATCCTTTTTTCTTGAATTATTTGATAGTATTTGAGATCACGGGACGTTTAAACAGAGTAGTAAGGCAGTAAATTGAATTTATGAGCTATAATTGGTGTTAATATTTTAGTAAATACATTTTAGGCACCTCCCTCCCTCATGTTCACCTTCCTCCCTGTGAAAGGGTGTGTCTGCTGAGTGAGTGGGCGGGCAGGCAGAGTATTACATCACATACAGTGGTAGAGTGCATTCCCTGTTTGTTCATGAAGCCCTCCTACAGGCTGTAAAATGCTGGGTGGGGAGTGTGGTCACCATAGTGACTACAGGTTACCCAGGAATGCTGTGGGTGATATGTCGACCTGCATTTTACAAGAAGGAGCTTTGATATGCCAACCTGAACCTGCTTCCATACTTGGTGTGGTCAGATTGTAATAACAGGATCTGGCAATTGGCAGGATCACCAAGTAATGACAGACATTCTGTCTGTGCTCCATCTTGGGTCTGTGCTACAAGATCCAGGAATTTATTTCAGTGACGCCTGTCTGATTTATCAATGATGTCCAGCTTATTTAAGCTATGCTGTGTGTCCAGCACTTATTAGGCCCTTGGTTCCTTTGAGATTGTCCTCTTAATTATATTTCAGTAGCATCATTATCGTAATTAGAACAAAAGCAATAAGCATGCCTTATTGTAATTCTGGTATTCTCTGTGATTCCATTTGGAGAGGAACTTTAATTGTTTTATTAACTTTTTCACTCAATGTAACTTGATATACCGTATTAAGTGTATATTAAAATTAATTACAGCATGGTCAATTTCTATTATATATTTTTCATTTTTTTTCTTGCTGTGTTTGCTGCTGTACTTGTGAGTTCCTCCCACCAAGTTTTGATATAATTGTAATTGTTTTTAATTGTGTGCTAGGGTTTTGTGGTACAATTATGGGAGAAAAATTGTTTTTGTACAGTATTGATTTTGTATTTATTTGTATTATTGTTTTAGACTCAGGGTGGTCCCCTGTTTTTTTGGTGTTTTCTTCCCCTTTTACTCTTTTTATGCTTATTATTGTCTATGGGGATTTTTTTGTGGTTGAGACTGGTAGAATAACATTAAATTCAACAGGTGTATCAAGGATGAACGTAGGAGGAAAGTACTTAGGCAAACTTATTTTAAATTTTCAATTTATAAGGCACTTATTTAAATACAAACACATCACCGGAATCATGGTTATTTAAACCAGTGTTTCTCAACTCCAATCCTAAAGGTCATGTTTTTAGTATTTCCCTCAGATAAAACAGCTGTAGTAATTTCTAAGGCAGTGAAACAGATCAAGTCACCCGTGCAAAATAATGGAAAGCCTGAAAACATGACCTCTTGGGGCTCCTTAACCACTTCAGCCCCAGACCATTTTGCTGGTCAATGACCGGGCCACTTTTTGCGATTCGGCACTGCGTGGCTTTAACTGACAATTGCGCGGTCGTGCGACGTGGCTCCCAAACAAAATTGACGTCCTTTTTTTCCCACGTCCTTTTTTGCGCTATAAACAAAAATGGAGCGACAATTTTGAAAAAAAAAATATTTTTTACTTTTTTCTATAATAAATATCCCCCAAAAATGTATAAAAAAAACTATTTTTTTCCCTCAGTTTAGACCGATATGTATTCTTCTACATATTTTTCTAAAAAATTGGCAATAAGCATTTATTGATTGGTTTGCACAAAAGTTATAGCATCTACAAAATAGGGGATAGTTTTATGGCATTTTTATTAATATTTTTTTTACTAGTAATGGCAGCGATCAGCGAATTTTATCGGTACTGCGACCTTATGGCGGACACATCGGACACTTTTGACACATTTTTGGGACCATTGGCATTTTTATAGCGATCAGTGCTATAAAAATGCATTGATTACTGTAAAAATGTCACTGGCAGGGAAGGGGTTAACACTAGGGGGCGTTCAAGGGGCTAATTATGTTCCCTCATTGTGTT
The DNA here is from genome assembly GCF_905171775.1 of Rana temporaria. Classification (NCBI taxonomy): domain Eukaryota; kingdom Metazoa; phylum Chordata; class Amphibia; order Anura; family Ranidae; genus Rana; species Rana temporaria. The sequence continues at coordinate 599,284,222 of NC_053489.1, read as the reverse complement.
CTAACTGAAGGGGGGGTGGGACTGACTAGGGGAAATGACAGATCACTGTTCATACATTGTATGAACATATGATCAGTCATTTCTTTCCCTGAAAGAACCGGTAGCTGTGTGTTTACACACACAGCTCCCGGTTTTTGCTCTGTCACGAGCGATCGCGGGTGCCCGGCGGTGATCGTGCCCGCCAGGCACTCACATCAGCACCAGGGGCGAGCAGGGGGCCGCAAAGCAAAATCACGTTATATTACGTGATTTTGCGCCGACCTGCCGCCGTAAAACTACGGTGGGTGGTCGGCAAGCGGTTAAAGACTGGAGTTGAGAAACACTGATCTAAACTATAGATAACAAGGCAGCATGGAATGTGTTATAATTTCACATTCACAAACATTAATAGCAAAATTAACATTGCTTTACTTGTTTTGAGTAAGGATGAGCCGAACACCCCCCTGTTCGGTTCACATCAGAACTTGCGAACACACCAATTGTTTTTCGAATTTGCCGCGAACACCCCTAATTGTTCGTTGTTCACCGAACAGGCGAACAGGCAATGTTCGAGTCGAACATGAGTTCGACTCGAAGCTCATCCCTAGTTTTGAGGATAACGTGGATCCTAGGGTGGATACCTGGAAGCCCACGGCCCCTGTATGTGTTCAAAGACACGGTGTGGAATCAAGAATTTTTCGTATTAATAATTTTGTTGTACAACATTCGTAACCTCTGACGGGTTAGGAGATAGGTCTTGTTTCTAAGGTCTGGTGAGAATTAACTTGGCTGAGAGCAACATATTGGCTACTAGACTGCAAAATTGAGTCGGAAATTGGTCTATGCCAATGTTAAGTAGGGTTAGTGCTGGATTTGTGGGGTAATAATGCCAGTAACTTCCAAAATCAGTTGAAATGTTTTTCGCCATAAACTACGAATGCTGTTACATGCCCAAAGGATATGCACAAGGGTACCTAGGGAGCAACCATCAGATGTTTCTGAGCTTTCAGGTAAGGCTGACCTGACACATGTACGCTATACTCCATGGAACTTTCTATGTTTTTTGATGCTTGTTTAAACCGTTATGTTTGTAAGTACATTACAATAAATTGCGTGTTGCTTTCACATACGGGCTTCACTATTGTGTTTCCTCTCTGCATTTTCTGGTTTCCCTTTTTGCTGATGAACGCAATATATATCTTTGGATCCTTTTGAGTTGTGGATGTCTTCCTACCCTTGATGTGGTTTGTGGATTATTACTTTCCGAGTGGAAGTGCGACTGCCATTGATCCCTGCATCATCTTACTCTACATGCCTATAATGATGTTGATCTGGTAAGCAGTTTGACTGCACAGGGTGTGGTGTGTTTCTATATCTGCACACTGAATTCTCGGTGGAGGTTCTTCGTTTTCAACACTTTGAACACTTTGAAGATTTTTTATACTCATTTGGTTTTATTTCATTAATAATTTTTACAGCGCTGCACTTTTTGAACTTTATTTTTAAGAGATGCTGAACTCCAGTAAACCTAAAACACCTCCTCCACAGTTGGTCTTCTCCTCTATGGTCCAGCAGTCTGAAGTCTTGTGAAGCCATCAATATATCATCATAGCCCTGCAACTGGATGTGAGGTCGATGAGGAAAAGTTCACTGTCGGAGCATAGGATAACACTATCTGCAATGGTAGCAGAGGATCAGGTAAGTAAAACTGCTTTTCTGATCCCTAGGCTTAAACGAGCAGTAAACCCTTATAGTACGGGCTCATCCCCTTTGTAAGGGAAGGTATTTAACGTTCCTGGAGTTGGACTTGAAGATGACATGGCTTGTTGCTGATTTTAGTTTTGACAACACTTTCCTTTTTTGTCCTAGTAAGGATCGGTTTGGGTATGAAATATATTTTTTTTGGTGACAATCTCTTACAGAAAGGAAACACGCCCTCTAATGTTATACTAGCAATCATCTATCCCATACCAAGCAATTTATTTTACATGAGCAATTATTGTGATGTGCCAAATTATTTCAATTTTCAATGCTTTTATTTGTCAGCCTGATGAATTAAGTGATAACTTGAGAGCTAGAGGTTATAACTCTAAAATCATAGCAGCGGGTTACAAAACGATTTAGAGATCATGGTCATTTTTATTCCCCTTGTAAAGAGAATAAACAATATTTTATTCAGCAATAAAAAATAATAATATAGATCATTTGTGATAACTGCTAAATCCCAGAAAATGATCTTGGACTTAGGGATCCTAGGGAGAAGTCAGTGATTATAAGAGTAAGTGAATCCAGCAGGGTGGTTATACCATACCTCCCAACTTTCTGAGATGGGAATGAGGGACACCTATCAGCAAAAGTATGCAGGCATAGGACACACCCCTTAGCACGCCCCCTTAAAGGAGAATTGTACAAAAAAATAAGATTGGTTAAACCCACAAGTGCTTTTTTTACCACTACTATTTCTTTATATTGGCTTTTGGAATTTACAAATGCAGCAATTTAGAAATCAGATGAAAGTTTAGCGCTGGGAAACACTTTTTGATAGATAAATAGTGCATTTTATATACATCTATATAGATCAGACCAAAACGAGGGACAAATGAGGAGAATGAGGGACAGAGGGACATTGCTCCAAATCAGGGACAGTCCCTCGAAATCAGGGACAGTTGGGAGGTATGTTGTACCCAAGTTGATCAGTCAACTTGGTACATTCCACCACCCCATTAATAGTTTGAATCTCAACCAGTTCCTGCTGAAGCAGCCAATATTTGAATTGTATATGGCTGGCCTAACAGAGCATTTATTATCCTATTGCTTACTTTTAAAAGATTCAAATTTGCAACTGATTAGATAAAAGCTGTAATGTTATGTATGGAGTTGCGTGTCTTAGTAGTATATATGTACAGTAGCCGTATGTATGCTTTACATTTAGTCTAGCACAGTTGTACAAGTTTTTCTCCTGTACTGAAAAAGTTTACTCTGATTTTAGTGTACAATGTGAGATTCTCACACTGCACAGAAACACAACATCATCTCAACAATCCGTATAAATGAAAGGAAATATACTTCTGCGCTACTAATATAAAATAAATGATATATATTAAATCTAAGAGGTTGCTACTTAACAACAACTGTTATTAGCAGACCAGAGTAAAAAGGAAAATATGTGAAGCGATCCCTATTTTCCAAAAATTACCATGTGATGTAAATACAAAATAAATAAAATAAAGTTGAGACCCCTAGTGGGAGTATTGCATATGACACCAAAAATATATTAAATATATCACAATGAAAGTGGTATGTGCAACCAGTGACCTCTAGTGGGTACAAAAATGATAACTCATATGTGACAATAACATTAAAGGGGTTGTAAAGGTAATTTTTTTCCCCTAAATAGCTTAGTGCAGTCCCCCTTCACTTACCTCATCCTTCGATTTTGCTTTTAAATGTCCTTATTTCTTGTGGTGGGGGCCACTCTGGGAGGTGATCGTATAGAGTGACTGGTGGAGGGTCCACGTGGTGTTAAGTCACTCATTTGTTATCATTCACCATTTGGATTGTGTGTGGACAGCATTGATTCACAGAAGATATCACTGGATTAATGGACTTTGTCTGATATATATATATATATATATATATATATATATATATATATATATATATATATATTATACGTTTTGTAACCACTAGAGGTGACTGGTTGTACATATTAAATGGGTTGTAAAGGTATTTTACATTACTGTGTGTAGTTACAGACAGAAGAACAGGAAGTGAGGTTTTCTCAGAAGAAAGAAGGACATTTAAAAGCAAAATGGAAGGATGAGGTAAGTGAAGGAGGACTGCACTAAGGTAAAGGAAGCTATTTTGGGGAAAGAAAATTACCTTTACAACCCCTTGAATATGTACAACCAGTAACCTCTAGTGGTTACAAAACTTATAACACACACACACACACACACACATATATATATATATATATATATATATATATATATATATATATATACATATCAGACAAAGTCCATTAATCCAGTCATATCTTCTGTGAACCAATGCTGTCCACACACAATCCAATGGTGAATGATAACAAATGAGTGACTTAACACCACGTGGACCCTCCACCAGTCACTCTATGCGTCACTCTATGCGCTCACCTCCCAGAGCGGCCCCCAATTGGACTAAGTAACACCTTCTCATTTGGGGTCTCAATCCAGGACCTTAAGCCAGGGCTCAACAAATCCGGGTTGACAGGTCGCCATGGCGACTAGAAATAGCGTCCTGGCAACTTGGCTTGGAAGGTGGGCAAAAAAAAATGTTTTGTTCCATAGGACCGGCGCTCCGCGGACTTGGCCGAAGCCGCCGCCTAAAACATCCTGCCCGCAGCTCGCCGCGATCCTGGGAAAAGGCAGCGAGCGGCATCTGCCGCTCGCGGCCTTTTCCCAGGATCGCTGCGGGCAGGATGTTTTAGGTGAGGCCACGGCTTCGGCCTAGTCCGTGGAGCGCCTTTTCCCCAGGATCGCGGCGGACTAGGCCCCCACCTCCCCCGCCGCTCGATCGCGGGGGGCCCGTGATGTCCAGTAATTGAGGCCGCGGCTTTTTCGGCCTTGTGAAGTCCCCAGCTCTTCCTTGTGTGAGCTGGCGCCATCTGGTGGTGGCCGTTGGTATTACAAGTTAAGCATTACAAGTTAAACAGCAATTCTAATGTCATTTTTCACTATTTTCACTGCCATCTTCCCTTTAATTAGAACCCCCAAACATTTTTTTTTTTTTAAATTTCATTCTTTATTTGTCTTTTTTTCTTTATACACATTTGATTATTTAAACAAATCTTTCATATCAAAAAAGTTCCGAGAACCAACATCCTTACTTGTTTGTCACTTAATCTTAGTGTGCGATACATCTATTATAAAAATTAAGAATATACATTGATCATCTTATTTATATAAAGGGAAAGGGAAACAACATCCCGTGAGACGGAAAAAAGAAAAAAAAAAAAAAAAGAAAAAAGAGAGAGATAAAAATGCTCAGATCATCCCCATTACAGGGGGCTGTTCTTGTATCTATTCACAATGTGGTTGGTGCCTAAAATTTTCGTTCTTAACTTTATGTATCTAGACCCTCCCTCCATTTTTCTCTCTCCCCTGGTGGGGTTTCGAAGGCAGCCTCGGTTTTCCTAGATGACACATGTCTAGCTTTATTTTTAAGACTTATTTTATTTCTACCTCTTCCCAGTTATATTTCTTACCCACTAGAGGGGCAGGTCCTTCTGTTCCAGCCAAGGTCTCCACATCTCCTCAAACTCCTTGAGGTTACCTCTTTTTGTATAGACTGCTCTTTCTTTACATATTGTCTCATTTACTGCTCCCTCCCATTCCCTTATTGTTGGAGGTGTTGTCGCCTGCCATCTTAACATTATTAATTTCCTTGCTTGGAACAGACATCTCAATAATACTACTGTGGTGCTTTTCTTCTCGTTCCGTTCCCTTCTATATCCCAGTACACATAGTGTGGCTTCTGCTTCCAAAGGTACCCCAAATGTCTCCCCTATGACATTTACGACTCCCTCCCAGTACCGAAACAGCTTTGGGCATCGCCACACCATGTGTACTAGGTCTCCGGTCCCCTGGCATCTAGGGCATTTGTCATTTGTTCTTCTCCCAAATTTGAACAGACGTTTAGGTGTATAATAAGCTCGATTCACCAGCATCAGATGGGAGACCTTCTGTGGAGGTGAGACCGAAATTTTCGGCCCCATCTCCAGAACCCTCCGCCACTGATCCTGTGTCATTTCCCCCAAGTCCTCCTCCCATTTCTCTTTTGTTTTTAACAGATGCCGGCCCATATTAGCTTTTTTACCCATCTGTTTGTATAATTCAGAGATGAGTCCCTTGGTTGGTCCTACCTTGCCTAGTTCTTGGAGAAGGGGCATTTCGCACCACACTAGTGTTTGTGTCCTAAACTGGGCTTCAAGGGCATGCCCCACCTGTATATAAGTGAAAAATGAATATTGAGGTATCTTAAATTCCTCTCTTAAATCCTGAAATTTCCTATATTTATCCTCTTTATACAGTTGTTTCAACCTTTTAATACCGTTTATTTCCCATGCTCTGACCTTTCCTATCTGGAGGACTTCCTTCAGTTTATTGTTGTTCCACAGAGGGGAGAGTTCAGAAAACCCGGTATAACCCATCAATTTTTTAACCGATTTCCATATTTTGGTTATCATTTTTGTTGTTGGGTTCCTATATCTAAAGGAATCAGCCTCTAGTGCTTCAAAGATAGTGTCGTGAGAGACCCCGTTCATCATTATCATCCCATTAGGGGTACCTCCTCCTGGGATATTACCTCCCCCTATTTGTTGCAGTTGTGCAGAAAAATAATATATCTCGGGTTGGGGCACTGCAAGTCCTCCCTCCCCCACCGGGAGTTGTAATGTGCGAAGGCGTATCCTAGCTTGTCCCCCTTTCCAAATTAGCTCCCTAAAGAGAGATTCAATTTTATTGAACCATTTTTTTCCAATCCATATTGGGGAATTGTGCATTATGTATAAAAGTTGTGGTTGCCAAATCATTTTGATTAAGCTACACCTGCCCGCCACTGACAGATGGAGACGTTTCCAAATATAAATTTTTTGTTTGAACTTAGCAAGTAGAGGGATGAGATTTTTATAAATGTATTGATTAGGGTTTTTCGTCACCAATATCCCCAGATATCTCATTGTGTCCACCACTGATAACTGTGGCAATCCACGTATTGCCGTTTCTCCCAGTGGATCTAACGGCAGTAACTCGGACTTCCCCCAGTTTATTTCTAATCCCGAAAAACTCCCAAATTCCTCCACCAAGCTCATTGCTTTTGTCAGAGATTGTTCCGTGTCTCCCAGGAAGAGCAGGATATCGTCGGCATAAAGCGCGATTTTTTCTTCTCCCGTCGTTCTCTGGAAGCCGGAAATCTCGATATTTGACCTAATAGCAATTGCCAGAGGTTCCATCGCTAGGGCGAAGAGCAGGGGTGACAAGGGGCACCCCTGTCTCGTCCCCCTCTCGAGGACAATTTTTTTTGAGAATTCATTATTTATTTTTAACTTAGCACTAGGATTATCATAAAGCATTTTTATCCACCCTGAAAAAGTCGGGCCGAACCCAAATTTATCCAGCACCCTCCAAATATACCCCCATTCTACGCTGTCAAAGGCTTTGGTCACATCCAGTGACAATACGGCCCTTGCTCCCTCATTCTGTGTTGGGGTTTGTAAGTTTAGAAATGTCCTCCTGATGTTCATACTGGTGGATCTATTGGCTATAAACCCGGTCTGGTCTGGGTGAATTAATTTTGAAATAACCCTATTAAGCCTTGTTGCCAAGACCTTTGCTATAATCTTGGCGTCAGAGCACAAAAGGGATATAGGTCTATATGCCACAGGGTCCAGTGGATCTTTCCCATCTTTTGGTATAATTATAACCGTTGCTTCCAGCATTGAGGCAGGGAGTTTACCTTCTACCGCCGCTCCATTTAATGTTTTTATAAGCTGAGGTAACAATATATCTCCATAATATTTGTACATTTCTAGTGGGAGCCCATCTGGTCCTGGCGATTTTTGATTTGCCATACCTGCTACTGCCACCTGTAACTCCCCAAGTGTTATTGGGTTTTCTAGTTCTTCCCTTTCTAATTGGGATATAAACGGGATTTCTAGTCTCTCCAGGAAGTCCTCCATTTCTTTCTCCATTCCCCTCTTTTGTGTAGTGTACAATTTCTGATAATATGCCCAGAAAATCTGCACTATCTCTGAGGTGTCCGAAGTTATCGCACCACTTGTTAATCTGATGGACCGAACGCCGGAGGAGGAAGAGTTAGATTTTACCACCTGCGCCAGCATCCTTCCAACACTTTCCCCTTCTGCAAATGAGGATTGTCGCAAAAAAAGTCGTCTGGTCTCTACTTCCCTTGTAATTACCGATTTATACGCTTGTTGTTTTTCAAGCCATATTTTCTTTCCCTTCGGCGTTGGGTCCCCCACATAGTTATTTTCTGCCTCTAACACCTCTCTATGGGACTTTTCCTCCGCCTCTCTTGCTTTTTTATTAAATTTTGCTATCTGCTGGATCAGGACTCCTCGTAGGTACGCCTTCAGGGTGTCCCATAATATCCCAGTGCCCGAGGTGCCTTCATTGATATCTACAAATTCCTTCAGTTTGGGCAGAACTTCATCCGACTTTTTTATTAACTCACACCAGTGTGCATTAATTTTCCAATCTCTCTGAATTTTTTGTCCACCTTGATTTAGGGTAAGAACCATAGGAGAATGATCAGACACTCCTCTTGGCAAATATATTACTTTTCCCACCCTCTGTAGTGCTAAATAATTCCCCAGGGCCATATCAATCCTCGAGAGTGTATTGTGTGTACTTGAATAACAAGAATATTGTTGAATCCCCGGATTCCTCACTCTCCACAAGTCTAACAGACCAACCTCTTCCAAAAATTGACCCAGGCGGCTATTTTTCATGAGGTCTGGGACCAACGATGTGGGAAACCTATCCACTCTTCGGTCCAAGACCTCATTGAAATCTCCTACCACCAACACCGGTATCTCTTCTTTCCCCATTATGAATTCATTTAATCTGAGCATAATATCAATCCTAAAGGGCGGGGGGACATATATATTTGCTATTATATACATTTTGTTGTCTATTATACAATGCAAAAAAATAAATCGACCATATTCATCTATGCTGACCTGTCTGCAGGAAAACCCCACTCCAGCTCTCACCAGGATACTCACTCCTCTAGAATATGTAGAGTGCACTGAGTGGTACTGAGTAGGGTATTTTTTACTCTGTAATAGGTAACTTGTATTTTTCATTAAATGGGTTTCCTGCAGACACATCAGCCCTATTCCATGTTTTTCCAGCGTGGCAAAGACTGCAGCCCTTTTAGCTGCAGTTCCCAGGCCTCTAACATTCCATGAGCTTAAGTTTAACATTTTACTTTACATCTAGCAACCACGGATATACCATAGGGGGATAGGGGCATCCATCCCAAAAAATAATTTATGTAGCTATTCATTACCCTAGTTATCTATGTGTATAAATAGTATTTACTAATTTTACCGTGTCTATTAGAACTTGTGAACTGACATCCCCAAGAAATATATGTGCTATTTTAGTGTTATTTCCATATAGGTTTTCAAACTCTATTTTCCCATATAAAATTTATACCCCTTATGAAGTACTTTAGTATTTTCCCCTTTTCCCAATCCTTTGTGCACTATCATTACCTTCTATACTTTTCTTTGGTTCGTGTTTTACGTATATTTTACTTATTACAGTGAACATTTTTTCCCTGTGTATCATGTACTTATCTTCCCTTCCCCTCCCACCCTTCCTCCCTCTCCTCCCCCTCTCTCCCTTCCCCCCCCCCTCCGCACCTACCCAGGTGTTCCCCTAAGGGGTTTCCTATGGCCATTTCCCATATCATCCTTTCCTCTCTTAACATACTTTCATTCGCTCCCCCCTTCCCCCCCCTCCCCACTTCTCCCACCCCTCCTCATTCACAATCCTCCCTTCTCTATTCAACTCTTGACCAATTCCTCTCACTCATTTAAGTGTGCACCTTTCCTCCCACCTCCCCCCCCCCTATCCGTGCAAGTTACAAATTAAACCCCTTACTCCTAGCTCCCCCCTCCTTCCTTTAATTGCGTTTCCATCCATAATGCTGCATCTTCAGGTTTATCAAAAAATAATGTCATTCCCAGCGCAGCCACCCGTAGCCTCGCTGGGTATAATAAAGCATATGGAAGTTTAGCCCTCTGCATTTTCCGTTTAACCTCCAGAAACCCCGCCCTCCTCTTCTGTAACTGGGGAGAAAAATCAGGATAAAATGAAACTTTAGAGCCTTCAAAAAAAACCTCTCCCATTTCTCTACTCTTTCTCAATAGGGACTCTTTATCTCGGTAATTCAAAAATTTTAGTAGCATTGATCTTGGACGCCCCCCAGTGGGGGGAGGCTTAAAAGGGACTCTATGCGCTCTTTCTATTGTAAATGCTTGTGAGAAGCTTTCTCTACCAAATAGTTTTGCAAACCAGTTTTCCAAAAATTCTATTGGTCTAGCCCCCTCGCATTTCTCCGGTAGCCCCACCAGCCTAACATTGTCCCTCCGGAGTCTATTTTCTATTTCATCCATTTTCTCTTCTAATGTCTCCACTTGGGTCTTCATGTTCTTAACATCTTGTTTGAGAGGGTGCATTTCATCTTCCATTTGTGAGATCCTCCCTTCTGCTTCTGATATCCTTTCATTAGTTTTCCTTAATTCCTGTCCCACTGAGACCAGTTCTTCCTTGACACTTTTCATTTGATCACATAGTTCTCCCAGTGCCTTTTTACATTCGTTCACCACTAGGAATACGTCTTTTATTGTAGGAGCATCTTCAGGCCTGGGGCCTACTTTTGGATCCATAACTATGGGCGCTGCGTTCTTATTAACTGCAGTTTTGATTACTGCCGCTGCCGCTGTTTGGCCTTGGCTTCGTCTCTCTGTGTTTATTTTGGCAGAGGCCTGGGACATTGAGCCATTTTTAATGGGGGTCTGTTCTGATAAAAGAACATATTTTTCTAATTTGGCTGCTGCTACCGCAGCTACCCCCACCTTGTATTTTGCTGACCTTAATGCTTGCGGCCCAGACATTCTAGAGAGGGAAAAAAAAAAAAAAAAACTTCTGTTTCTTTCCCCCTTCCCTCCCTCTCCCCTTTAAAGAAAAAAAGAAAAACAAAATAAATTGACCATTAATGCTCAATCTTCAGCTGATCCTGATCCTGATAGGCAGTATATAGTCACAATGAGACCAGTAATGGCTATTAGAACAATAACTCTGTATTTACAAGCGTATAATGAAGAAGTCTCTTTTATCCTCGATACGGTATGCAGTATGCGTATTCTCACTTTACTTCACTTTACTTCCTTGTGCAACTGAATTCGTTTAGTTTTAGGATTTTAATCAGTCCATTTATCAATGCACATCACCGCATAGTACAGCACCATTAATTCATTTAAAACCAGCGAAAGTCCAGCAACTCACATAGGGCCTCCATAGGTAGCAACAAAGCCAATCAATGGCGCAGTGTTCAATTGTTTGGAAGTGCTAAAACAACAAGTCCAAAAGGCAGCTCCAAGACAGGATGTCACACCAGCCGTGTGCCAGAGGTCATAAATAGATAATGATCAGTAGCCCTGCTTCACGAGTGTAAAGTGGAGAAGTCTCAGTTTTCTTCAATGCAGTGTACAATGTATATACTCTCACTTCACATTACTTCATTTTACTTCACTGAGCAGTTACTTCATTAGGCATATAGCCAAACCATGTCTCAATGCACAGCACAGCACAGCACTAGTGGTACCTTTGATATATATCCAGTCCAGACAGCATACCACAGTACAGGCCCATTCAAGGTACAAGGTACAATGTAATCCATACGTCACTATTTGTGCAGGGTTTTACTCACTTTTATGGTGTTTTTTTGCAGATTTTTCCCCACTGCTTCTCCTCCTTTAAACAAGACTGTGAGGCTTTTAATATAGCGGTATAGGGGGGGAGTAAGTCATCCTTATCAATCTGGTTCAGCTCTGCAGGGTAAGGCAGACCCCCTGGCTATCTCCCGTGTCTCCTCAAGCTTCCAGCAGCCAGGAAACGCCGATTCGCGCTGGGACTGACACGGCCGGTCACATGGGCTAGTCAGCTGACCACCGCCGTCCAATCATGCGGTTAGCTCGCCCGCTGCAGCTACGCCTCCACCCCAGGTCTCCTCCGCTCTCTCCCTGGCTCCAGAAGCTCCCCAAACGGGACGGAAAGCGAGCAGGTAATAATAATAAAAAAAAAAAAAAAGGCACAGGACATCAACAGCTCCCGACCAGCGATGCAGGTAAACCGCCTCTGTCAGATAGGCTATGGAACAGATACAGCGTAGTAGGGAAGAAAAATAAGTTCAGCAGGTAGGGGGACCAGACTCCAGCAATTTAAGCAGCGCTCCCAGCATGGCCATTTCATATGCCTGTAGGGGGGGAGAGATACATGGGAGGCTTAGGCACACGCCTCTCCACTTCTCACATCTCTGCCTCGCTCACTTTCCACTCTCCACGCTCCACACTCCTACATCCGGCCACACCCCTATCGATGAGAACCCCCAAACATTAGATATATTTTTTATCCTAACACCCTAGAGAATAAAATGGCGATCGTTGCAATACTTTCTGTCACGCCGTATTTACGCAGCGCACTTTTTTGTGAAAAAATTACACTTTTTTTAATTAAAAAATTAGACAACAGTAAAGTTATCCCCATTTTTTTTAATATTATGAAAGATAATGTTACGCCGAGGAAATTCTTACCCAACACGTCACGCTTCAAAATTGCGTCTGCTCGTAGAATGCCGAAAAACTTTTACCCCTTAAAATCTTCATATGTGACGTTTAAAAAAATCTACAGGTTGCATGTTTTGAGTTACAGAGGAGGTCTAGGGCTAGAATTATTGCTTTTGCTCTACCAATTGTGGCGATACCTCGCATGTGTGGTTTGAACATCGTTTACATATGCGGGCGCTACTCACGTATGTGTTCGCTTCTGCGCGCAAGCTCGTCGGGACGGGGCGCGTTTTCTGGCTCCTAACTTTTTTAGCTGGCTCCTAGATTCCAAGCAAATTTGTCAAACCCTGCTTTAAGCTCCCAATAGTGAACTCCTGCAAGCGTGATCTCTCATATAGGATGGCAACATAAGGGTAAAAAAGGAACTAGCACAGTGTAATACTGTAAAATTAAATGTATTTATAACACAACAACTATTCCACTCACATTTAGGAATGCACTATCGCTGGTGCATACAGGTGATGAACTTGAAAATATACAGATCCGTCCCTGGGGTCACAAAATCATCTGCAACTCCTCGGCCCTGCTGCCCTTAATGGGTGATCATGTACTTCCTACAAATGATGTGATGATGTCACAAGCCCCACTCTTCTCTCACAACAGACTTTATCAAAGGGTCACACATCAAATTCCCATAAATGATGAACGATAAAACTGTGTTCAGTTAATAAACAATAAATATAGATACATTTGAAATTGATTGATTTAGCGAACCTGTACTAAAACTTTTTACTACCATTTACTAGTGTACTAAAATTATGCCTCTAAAACTAATCTTAGACCTCTAATGAATGCAGGGAGACCAAAGAAATCTGATGTATATCTGTGTATCATTATACATTTAGCATTTGGGTGTATTATGTGTGTCTGTTTTTTATTTGTTTGCTTTTGTGTTTTTAACATGGTTATTAACATTTTACTTATTTTTTTTTTATTTTTTTACTGTGTTCAGTGAGAAGAATAATCTCTATCAGGGCAACAGACAACAATAAAGAGCTGATGGCTGAACAAATTGGTGACATGTCTGTTTGGGAGAGATTCCAACCTAATTTCCATGTATAGTAGTTTGTTTATCTCCCACAATTAAATATGGCTGCTTCCTTCATCCACTATCAAGATTGTTAGGAAAGCAACAGTTTTCAGCACCCACTGCATCTTACGTTTTTCTCCCACTACAATAGATGACACTTTGGTTCTTCTGCTGTCAAGGTTTTGAGGGGGAACCATACACAAGAAAAAAAAATGTAGTGGATTTCAACCTTAAGATTTCATACAAGACTCTTCTTTCAGTGGGTCGATGGGCATCATTTGTTGTGATAAATGTGCATCAGCATCCTTATTGTTAACTTTCTTACTGTTAAAGGGGTTTCCAAATTCCAATAAGCCCACCACAACCCTGGCCCCCCATCAACATAAAGGACCGGGGCAAAGCACCCACCTATGTTGAGGACATGTGTCCTGGTATGGTTTAGGAGGGGGGGGTGCAGCATACTTGCTCCCACCTTTCCTAGCCTGCCAGGCCGCATGTTCAGATAAGGGTCTGGTGTTGATTTTTTGGGATGGAGGACCAAGATTTCTTCTTGATTTTAAAATCCATACTAGACTGGAAGGGCCTGGTGTGAATTATTTCACAAAATTGTTTTTATTTTGTGTGAGGTTCCTAGTTTAAGTGGCAGTAAAGTCAATATGTTAAAAACTGCTGATCGTCATGGTTTTTATAACAGAAGAAAACAGAGAGGTCACTTCAGTCATAAATGTCCCCCCTGTCCGTCAGTGATAGGTGTGATCTAAGCCTTCCAGGTGCAGCTCTAACCACATTTACAGCCCGCTCTGTGTGCTGCATCAATGTAATTCTCGTGCACATGTGCTGAACATACGCCCTTCTAGCGGCTGAACAAACAAAACCAGGGATCATGGGCATCTGCAGAAATTTTTCAGGGTGGCATCAGTTTAAGGTCACTCACCCACATTGTAATGAAGGGTAGGGGCTTAGGCCCCTTTCACACTGAGGAGTTTTTCAGGCGGTTTAGTGCTAAAAATAGCACATCAATTATGCCTGAAAAACTCCTGCCCCAGCATTCCCAATGTGAAAGCCTGAGGGCGTTCACACTAAGGCGATGCCCTGGCCGGAGAGAATTTTTTTTCCTGCAAGCAGCATCTTTGGAGCAGTGAGAGAAGCGATGTGTATACCGCTCCTTCACCGCTCCTTCCCATTGATAACAATAGGACACCGCGGTAATACCGCCGGCAATGCGCCTCTGCAGAGGCGCATTGCCGGCGGTATTAACCCTTCTTTGGCCACTAGCGGGGGTTAATACCACACCGGTAGCGGCCAAATACCGCTTCAATTCCGCGGCAATTCCGACGGTATAGCGCCACCGCACGTCCTGCCCCAGTGTGAAAGGTGCCTTAGTCATTATAACATAAAACGTAATAACCCTCCCCTTCCACTGCCACATTTGCCATTTTTTGGGGGGGAGTAGTATACCTAGTTTTGCCATGGGGATCTGAGCCACATGCAGAACCATGCAAAATATTCTGTGACCACAGCAAGTGAAGGTATAAATAAACATATAATTAGGCAATCGATCAGTTACAGAAAAAAACTACACTTGCATGGTGCAGAATTGGCTTAAATCAGTGGAGATTTTAAATTCTATATGGGCACAATAGCATCTTTATGCTGTTGTGCCCATATAGCTGCTATTGTGCCCTTATCAATGCTATTATGCCCATATAGCTGTTTTTGTGCCCTTATAGTTACAAAGGTTACATAGTAGGCAAGGTTGAAAAAAGACAAAAGTCCAACCTATGTGTGTGATTTTATGTCAGTATTACATTTTATATCCCTGTATGATGTGGTCGTTCAGGTGCTTATCTAATAGTTTTTTTAAATTATCGATGCCCCCCACTACAACCACTGCCTGTGGAAGAGAATTCCACATTCTTACCACTCTTACAGTAAAGAACCCTCTACGCAGTTTAAGGTTAAACTGCTTTTCTTATATTTTTTGTGAATGGTCGTGTGTCTTATTAAATTCCCTTACGTGGAAATTTTTATCCCTATTGTGGGGACCCCATTACGGTATTTGTACATTGAAATCATATCCCTTTTTAAGTGTCTCTTCCCCAGAGAAAACAAGTTCAGTGCTCTTAACCTTTCCTCATAACTAATGTCCTCCAGACCCTTTATTTGTTTTGTTGCCCTTCTCTGGACTCTTTTCAGTTCCAGTACATCCTTCCTGAGGACTGGTGCCCAGAACTGGACAGCATACTCCAGGTGCGGCCAGACCAAAGTTTTGTAGAGTGGAAGAATTATTGTTTTATCTCTGGAGTTTATTGCATGCCAATATTCTGTTTGCTTTGGTTGCAGCAGCTTGGCATTGCATGCTATTGCTGAGCCTGTCATCTACTATGACCCCCAGGTAATTTTCCATCCGAGATTCCCCCAGAGGTTCTCCACCCAGTGAATAAATTGCATTCATATATTTTTGTCACCCAGATGCATTATTTTACACATTTAAACTTCATTTGTCATGTAGTTGCCCACCCTGTTAATTTGTTCAGATCTTCTTCGATCTTCAAAGTTTCCACATCCTGTGGAGAAGTTATTGCCCTGCTTAGCTTACTATCACATGCGAATACAGGGATTGAACTATTTATCCCATCCTCTGGGTCGTTTATGAATAAATTATATAGGATTGGCCCTAGGACAGAACCCCAGGGGGCCCCATTTTCCACCCCTGCCCATTCTGAGTACTTCCCATTCATCATCACTACCCTCTGAACTTGCCTCTATAGCCAGTTTTCAATCCATGTACTCACCCTATGGTTCGTGGCAACTAACCTTTGTACAGTAAATGGTTATAGGAAACTGTATAAAATGATTTTGCAAAATCCAGATATACCACGTCTACAGGCTTTCCTTTATATAGATGGCAGCTCACCTCCTCATAGAAGGTTAATATATTGGTTTGGCAACTACGATTCTTCATAAATCCATGCTGATTACTGCTAATGATGCTGTTGTCATTTTTAAAATCTTGTATATAGTCCCTTAACATCCCCTCCAAGAGCTTGCATACAATGTACGTGGGGCTAACTGGTCTGTAATTCCCAGGTATGTATCTCAGTCCTTTTTTAAATATTGGTGCTACATTGGCATTTTTCCAATCAGCTGGTACCATTCCAGTCAGTAGCCTGTTTGTAAAGATTAGGAACAGTGGTCTGGCAATTATTTGACTGAGTTCCTTAAAGGGGTTGTAAAGACAAAAATATTTTCCTCTTAAATTAAAGTCTGACAGTAGCTGATAAAGTAAAAAGTAATGTTTTGCATTATAACTAGTTTGATACCTGTTGAAATCGAGCTGTTTTATTCACCTCCGTCACTCCTGAATCATTATTCTCACTGAATTCCTGGTTTGCAGTGCGCATTCATTCTTGCTACATCACGGCCTAATGGGAACTACAGTTCCCATTAGGCTTAGCCTCCATGCCTGTGAGGGATAAGAGAGCATCTTTACGCAGGGCTGTAGTCATAGGGAGGGGGTGCTTTCCACCATGCAAAACGGCTCAGATGCTGGTGGAAAGCAAGAAGAGGGGAGACAGGAAATGGCATTTTCAAACCTGGATTACTGTATTTTGGCGGTCAAAAGGAAAAACGAGGTAAGTGATATTTAAATGCTCTAGCTTACAGCAGTCAATTGATCTAATAAAAAAACAAACCTTTAGCGTTCCTTTAAGGACCCTCGGGTGCAAGCCATCTGGTCCTGGTGACTTATTAATGTTAATTTTTACAAGTTTATTTCAAATTTTGTCCTCTGTTAGCCAATAGGATGCTTCCTGTGACATGTCACAAGGATAAACATTGCAGTTTTGGTTACTGAAGCCCCCCGATTCCCTCGTGAAGACTGAAGCGAAGGATAAATTCAATACATTCGCCATCTCTCCATCCTTAGTAACCGGATTCCCGTCATAATTTTTTATGGGGCCTATATGATCTGACCTCCCTTTCTTACTATTTATGTACCTAAAGAATTTCTTGGGATTTTTTCTTACTCTCCTCCGCTATGTGTCTTTCGTGTTCTATCTTAACTGCCCTGATTACACACTTACATTTCTTGTTGCATTCTTTGTAAAGTTGGAATGCTGATGATGATCCCACAGCCTTATATTTTTTGAAGGCCTTCTCTTTTCTTGTATATGAATTTTTACGTTGGAATTAACTTTTACATTTATTTTACATTGGGATGCACTGACTAATGATCTTATTTAATATGCTGTTAAAGCATAACCATTTCTCCTCCGTGTTCTTTGTTCTTAAGATTTGATCCCAATTTGTATCTTCTGGCAAGGCTCATAGTTTAAGGAAGTTTTGAAACTCAGTGTCTTTGTATGCCCCTTATGTTTCCTATTTGTGTTATTTATACTGAAACTAATTGACCTGTGATCACTGTTTCCTAAATTGTCCTGTATTTCCCCTTCCTTTATCAGGTCTGTATTGTTGGTAGATCAGTAATGCTTTGTTTCTAGTTGGTGCGTTTACCATCTGACCCATGGAATTGTCCCTCAAGATATTTTGGAACTGGCGCACCTTAGATGAATGCGCGGTTCCTTCCACCCAGTCTATGTCTGGATAATTAAAGTCCCCCATTATGATGACACTTCCCACCCTTACCGCTAATCCAAATTGTGATAGGAGGTCCGCCTCTGCATCTTCCCTCTGGTTAGGGGCCCTATAGCATACTCTCAGTATTACTTTACCCTTAGTTTCATCCCTTTGCAGCTCTACCCATAAAGGATTCCACCTCCTCCCTTGATATTGTGCAGCTATATGGGCACAACAGCAGCTATATGGGCACAATAGCAGCTTAATAGGCACAATAACATCTTCATGCTATTGTGCCCATGTAGCTGCTGCTGTGCCCCATTAGATGCTGTTGTGCCCATATAATATATACTGTATATATAGCTGCTGCTGTGCCCATATAGCTGCTGTTGTGCATCTATATGGGCACAATAGCAGCTATATGGGCACAATAGCATAAAGATGCTATTGTGTCCATATAACTCCTACTTCATCCATATAACTCCTATTATGGCCATACAAATGCTACTGTCTCCTACTGTGCCCAGTGACACTGACCTTGCAGCGCTGCTGTGAATCCTGTGGGCTGCGGTTTCCAGGGCTTGGAGTGACCAGGAGGCAGAGTGATATCAACAGCATGCCTGAAATTCCAGCCAGAACAATAGACAAGGCATGGCATCACAGCACTGGAGGGCTTAGTTTCCAGGCAAGTCTGTCATAATGTACTAGAATGCATTATGATTTAAACTTGCAAGAGGCACTTCTTTTAAACTTTTCCCCGAAACTTTATAACCGCTTTAACATCTATAGCATTCCCACATGTAGAATAAGGGGCTAATAAATATTTCTGGGATTTCCCAGATGTTTATTTACAAAAAGATGAATGTAATTTTTCAGCAGTTTAAGGCTGAATTCAAACATTTGACACACAGTGACAGACGTATTACTGTAAAATGCCTGTCACTGTAAGGACAAACAAATTGCTTCCTGTGTGTCCTATTCGCACTGCAACACAGCCTGGAGCTGTATTGCAGTGTGCTGTGATAAAATGCAGACATGCTACATTTTATTTCACCACACTGTGCCACATTACATGGAACTGTACAGAAGCTCAGTGCATCAAGCTGCTGCACAGCGCCATGAATGAAGTGTATGTTTTGTACACTTCAAATAAATAATGTATAAAATATAAAAAAGAAAGAGCTGTGCGATGTTCTGAATTGTGCACAGCACTGCCCCCTACAGCAGCCAGTAATGGACAACTGCCAGAGCACTCTGGCAGCTCTCCATTGCTGTGCAAACTTGGCCTATAGGGCATTTTTTTTCCTTTGTAAATGTAAGTTTTGTTGTAGTAAGTCATAGGTTGCGGCACTTCCCAGACATGGGAGGAATTTAGCTTTTTTTTTTTTTGCAAAGATTTTATTGATGGATATTACAATACAAGATATAGCAAAAAGAAACTATACAATTTTTCATGTAACATTTGTCATAAACAAAACCCATGTAGCCTGTGCATATTGTGCCTGGGTGGGTTGCATGGCCATGGCACTGCTAATACAATAATATACAACGTAAAAAAAAAAAAAGAAAATAAAACTCTCTTGTGGAGTTAACTGGATGAATCAACTGTGGAGGGACCTTGAGAGGCAGAGGGTGGGAATGCAGAAAAAAAAGAAAGAAAAGGAGAAGGGGGATGCACCACTTGTTGTTGAAAGATACTTAAACGTTATGGTATGAGCTGGGTACTCTCGAGGAGGGTGTTAATTATTGTAATAATGATGGAGGTGGACAAAGGATGAGTACGTTGTAATGGCTGGAGGAATTTGAGTTTGTCAATTTATAAGTCAATTGTCGGGTGGATCCTCTTGCCCCAAAGTTGTGCAGGGAGTCCCATAATATGAGAAACAAGATTGTTAAGTTCCTCTTGAGATAGGGTCCTTATCATGAAGGGTCTCCATCTGGAGTAGAGACAATTGCTTAGCATTTTTTATATTTTACTTAAGCCTTAATAAATTCTGCTGCTCTCTGCCAAGCAGAATTTTTTTTTTTTGATCTGATACATGTACCCCAGGATAGTGCTCAGCCTCCTACTTTTTGACAATCTCCTGTCTATTAGCCTAGAAAATGTTCAGAACTAACCTTTAGGCCCCGTACACACGACCGGATCTGTCCGCTGAAACTGGTCCGACGGACCAGTTTCAGCGGACAGATCTGGTCGAGTGTAGGCCCGACCGGACAATTGTCCGGCGGATCGGACAGTTTCCAGCGGACAAAAAATTCTTAGCGTGCTAAGAAATCTGTCCGCTGGAAACCTGTCCGTCGGACATGTTCGGTCGTCTGTACAGACTCACCGGACACGTCCAACCGACCGCCATCCCTTGAATGCGTCGTACTGATTCGACGCATGCGTGGAAGCTTTGAACTTTCTAGGGCCGCCCACGTCGCCGCGTCATCGTCGTGGCGACGGCGCGGCCACGTCCCTGCGTATTGTTTACGCGCAGATTTCTGTCTGATGGTGTGTACAACCATCAGACAGAAATCTCCGGGCGGACATGTCCGCTGCAAACGGTCCGGCGGACCGTTTTCAGCGGACTGTCCATCCGTGTGTACGGGGCCTAAGGCTCCATGCACACTGGCGTAAAAAAGATTTCTTCTACAGGAGTTTTGTGTTCTGCCTGTAGAAGCAACTCAGTGTTATCCTATGTGTCCATGCACATTAGGACGTTTACAGGCATATTTTGAAATCAACGTTTAACAACTTCAGCCCGAAGAAGATTTTCACCGCTCCAGGTGAGCCCTATAGACAATCAGGGACGGTCGAATTACCAAGATGCTGGCAATGCACGTAGCAGTAGCAATAGGAGGAAGGAGATGGACAGCCGCACTCCGAAATAACTTTTCAAAAAAGTTGTCTTTTATTTTCAAGCAGGAACATGCATAATCACCACAACCATAAACCAGGACAGCCGACTAGTTTCGCACTCTTGCTAGTGCTTAATCATAGCAACTTCAGCCCCCAAAGAATTTCCCCCCTTCCTTACCAGAACACTTTTTGCGATTCGGCAATGCGTCGCTTTAACTGACAATAGCGCGGTTGTGCAACGTTGCTCCCAAACAAAATTGACTCCCTTTTTTGCCCACAAATAGAGCTTTCCTTTGGTGGTATTTGATCACCTCTGCGTTTTTTATTTGTTGCGCTATAAACAAAAATAGAGCGACAATTTTAAAAACAATTCAATATTTTTTACTTTTTGCTATAACAAATATCCACAAAAAATCGATAAAAAACGTTTCCACAGTTTAGGCAGATACGTATTCTACATATTTTTGGTAAAACAAAATCACAATAAGCGTATATTGATTGGTTTGCACAAAAGTTATAGCGTGTACAAAATAGGGGATAGATTTATTGAATTTTTAATTTTTATTTTTTTACTAGTAATGGCAGCGATCTGCGATTTTTATTGTGACCGTGACATTGCGATGGACATATCGGACACTTTTGAATTTTTTTGGGGACCATTCACATTTATACAGCGATTAGTGCTATAAAACTGCACGGTTTACTGTATAAATGTGACTGGCAGGGAAGGGGTTAACACTAGGGGGCGCTGAAGGAGTTAAGTCTGTTCCCTAGTGAGTGATCCTAACTGTAGGGGGAGGGGACTCACAAGGGGAGGAGATCGATCTGTTTTCCTCGGTACTGGGAACACACATCTGTATCCTCACCGCTGACAGGACATGGATCTGTGTGTTTACACCGGGCACGTGCACCGGATCCCGAGTAATGCTGCGTGCGCGCGCCCTCTAGACGGCCGGGAAGCCCAGGACATCATATGACGTCCACCCAGGATGGGAGATCCCATCTGTGGACATCATTTGACAATGGGCGGGTAGGGAAATGATTAAAGGCAGAAAAAAAACCCTTCTCATTTGCGTTCCTGATTGGAGCTCACTGGCAGAACAAACATAAAACTCTCCTAAACTCGTCCAAACTTTGTTAAAAAAATGCTCTATATGAGCGTTTTTTACTCCAAAGAGAACAATCTTTTTTTAAGCCCAGTGTGCATGGAGTCTTAACATTTGGCTACCATTAACTTTAAGTGGTTTGGACATGTCTATAAGGTTCACCTAACCTGCCTCAAATTGAACCCAGGTACATTTGGCTCATCCATCGTTCTAATCCTTCCTCATACTATACAGAATTAAGAAAAGAAAAAAAAACACTGGAGTTAGAATTTACAGCTTTAGCTAGCCATACATGGCTTTAAATTTCACCTTATAATTGCAACTTATCAGACAAAATTTGAGCTATGGATGGTCCTGTTGGCACTGCCCAGGTCAAGTCATTTAAAGAATTGCCTGAGCGCAATGGTAAATTATCAGCCAGACAATAATTTCATTGCATCAGATGCAGCCACCGTTCAGGTATTCAGATAGCTACAGGTGTTGGGGCTTTCTGAGCACAATAGCTGAAAAGCAAGGTTCCTCCGTTAACTCTGCGAGAGTGGATTGTGGAGAAAATCACCATGTGTATGCCTACTCAAAAGACTATTTGCCAAAGCTTACAAACTGTAATGAAATGCCTCAAGTGCAAGGATGTTTGGACTTCGATGCAGTTGTTTATCTTAGTGGCAAGAATATGACATCACTGTGAGGTAATACTGCATGTATATCATTGTTTATTGCTGGGGTATTGTATTTTTTTCTGTATTATCTGTCACAAGCCGTTGCGGCTTCCCTGGCTTCTCCTCCCTTAAGACCCACTTCCTGTCCTGATTGGCCTGGAGGAGAAGCCAGGATATAATAGCGAATATTAATTTTCTAATGTCACAAGTGGGTGGGTTTCAGGTGCAGTGCTCTGTGCCCTGAGCCCAACCTTTTTGAAGCCAATTAGAGCCTTATGCCGCGTACACGCGACCATTTTTCAGGTTGTAAAAAATTACGTTTTTTTTATGTCATTAAAAACTATCGTGTGTGGGCTCCAGAGCATTTGTAAATAATGGGCATTAAAAATTTAGAACATGCTCTAATTTTTCACAACGTTTTTAACATTGTCGTTTTTAACGTGGTAAAAAATGGTCATGTGTGGGCTTTAACGACGTGAAAAAAACGTGCATGCTCAGAAGCAAGTTATGAGACGGGAGAGCTCATTCTGGTAAAACTAGCGTTCGTAATGGAGATCGCACATTCATCACGCTGTAACAGACTGAAAAGCGCGAATCGTCTCTCACCAAACTTTTACTAACACGAAATCAGCAAAAGCAGCCCCAAGGGTGGCGCCATCCGCATGGAACTTCCCCTTTATAGTGCCGTCATATGTGTTGTACGTCACCGCGCTTTGCTAGAGCATTTTTTTCCACGATCGTGTGTAGGCAAGGCCGTTTTAATGATCTGGTTGAAAAAAACTTTGTTTTTTCTAGACCATTAAAAACTTTCTTTTTTACAACCCAAAAAACGGTCGTGTGTACGCGGCATTAGGCTCTAATCATGTGCTTTAAAAAAAACACACTTGTAGAAATCTATGCTTCCGGCGCCCCACATGGAGATTAGGGGCCAGCGCATGGAGATTAGAGGGAGGGGGGGGGCGGCGCCACTGCTCTCCTTATGGACTGGCCGCCACGGGTGCTGATTACAAATATTAATGCATTAATGAACAGCAACAACTGTATTGTTACTACAATGCCTACCGATAAGGTCTAAAAGGCCTAAAAGTGTGCAATTTCTTTAATTTAGATGGTGGAAATTAAACAAACATCTTTAGCACTAAAAAACAAGATTGATAATCACAAACTCTTTTTCTTGCCCTAATGGAGTCACTGCTATAGCAGAACTCCTAAAGAATCACACTGCTGCCAAGGTAATCAGGTAAAAGAGTACTTAAATTGCCTGTATCATCCTATTGGTATGGAGGTGGGTTGACACTGAAGTATAATCCCAGGGGGCAGGAAAAAAACATAATGGCATCTGCAAATGATGGTAAAGATGGGAAATCTCAGCTACTTAAAATCCAACTTTAGCTTTTTTTGGAGAAAGAACTCCACCTCTCCATTCCCTCTCTTCCCTCTTCTAACGCATCCTATTAGTTCCTATTTTTGCGATTATTTTATAGGAATTTCAGTTCTCTCTAAAAACTGAGTTATAGGTCTCTCCTCCTTATGCATAGCCCTGTGACTTCCCAGGCTGGAGGCGTGAGCATCATCTCCAAATGTCATCAA
The DNA here is from genome assembly GCF_905171775.1 of Rana temporaria. Taxonomy (NCBI): domain Eukaryota; kingdom Metazoa; phylum Chordata; class Amphibia; order Anura; family Ranidae; genus Rana; species Rana temporaria. The sequence continues at coordinate 599,260,020 of NC_053489.1, read as the reverse complement.
CGATCACACTTCACTCCATACCAGGTCCTGCAACATTTCCACCAGCTTAGGTGATATATTCCTTTGTGGAAGTATTTATAAGTGATGAATTTGATATATAGAACTGTCACACACTGACGCGATATATTGGACTGTGTATTATTATTTTGTTCTGTTTCTTTTTCTTAGTAACTGCGCTCAATAATATCTCCTGATTCCCTGTGGAAGCTATAACTGCGAAATGTGTTGAGTTAATCATCACCCTCCCTTCTGACTTCTACATTCTAATTGTTGTATTAACATTTCTATTCATATGACTGATATATGAGGGAGGATGATATTTCAGGAAAGCTGAGCTGTTGACTTTTTCATGCATTTTGGTGAATTATTTCCCCAAATAATTTTTAATGACGAATTATAATAAAATTCTTGATTTTATGAACATGACTTCTTGGAATCTTGTCGTGGCGGGGATTTAGCACCATTTATAATCCCACTTATCCTCCCTTTTGTTGTTTTTTGTGTTTTTGTCTCTGTCCGCAATAGGATATTTTCTCATCACTCCTCCAGCTAGTCCCTGCCACCGAGACAAAAAGTGAGCGAGAATTTCCCCAATAAAGGTACAGACTGCAATAGAAGGGTGACAGTAAAGCTGAAATCAGACCTTAAACGGTGAATGGGGACGCACCGGACTACAGCTGTGAGCCAGAGTGTGCTGCAGTGTTAACCCTGCCTAAAACTTTCCCCAAATACTCCCTGACATTCCCTTTTAACTACATCTTGCACCCCGCTCCCTATGCTTGATCTTGACATTGTCTTTTAGACTGCAAGTCTGTGGGTCATCTCCCTCCATACTTAATATGTATAAAATAGGCAATGATCATTTAGCAATATGTAGTTAATATCAAAGTACTAGATCATGTTTAAAAATATAATTATTTCCCTTTTTTCATCATGCCCAGTAAAGATCCCAGCGGCAATTTCAAACTCTAAAATGAAAAGACCATAGGGTCAGCCAATGACTTATGGATCATCATTTGTTTCTATGTGAAGGTGTAGAGAGACATTCAATTAATGATCCGTCTTTGCCTGAGGATCCTACCTGCTAATAGAAAACCCACTGAAAATGTATAATGGGGAATGAATTATAATGAAAGCAATGGATATATTTTAGCATGTATAGCTTTTTCTAAGAAACTCATCTGTGTTGGAGAATAAAATGAGGATATAATTATCCTCAGGCAATTGCCCAACACCTGGTGAATATTGCTTAATTAACTCCTCTCCTTTTTCCATTAAGGAAAGAAGTTTCAACTTGATGTTCTGCTTATTCCTATGTTTTTTGTGAAGCTTGGAAAGAGCTTGTGTATAAATATTAATGTTTCAGCATTGCAGTGCTCAATTACATCCTGAATGCTTTTAGATACTTACCTGTAGTTCAAAGAAGTGTTTCAAAATCAACGTTGACAGACAGAAAGGATTTTTTTGTAGCTCCTGAGTACAAATGTTCGCTTGGTTGAAACATTTTCCAATTGTCTTGACAATATACTGTATTTCTGTCTTGACACAAATGCAGGGATGGCAAAAATACAGCATGGATCACCCCTGCATAAAAATAATTGAACGTAAATCAGGGGAGAAAAAAAAACACTCAACTTCTCAGCAAAGTCATTTAAATAATTTCAGTGAAGGTATGCAGAAGCCTAAATTGATTAATTATTGACCGCGTTTTAAAAGACTGAGGACAACTGTGGATTTATTTTGATTTAGGATGATTTTTTTTTTTAGATAAGTTGTTATTTTAAGCCTCGACGAGCTGCTTTGTTCTGTTCTAAATGGTTATTGTACACAATTTGGCATTCAGTAATGGGAAATCATAAATTGATTCTGCTTATCTGTAAATGTCAATGCTCATTACTATTTACCTAGTCGCAAATTAATTTTGCTGTGTCACAGACAGTTCAGTGTTTCATCGCAGGTAACTGAGATTGACATTTGTTTAGCTTTTTTTTTCCTTTCCGTAAAGCTTAACAGTACTAATAAACTCAGAGCTGACTTAATAATCTATCAAATATGGCTGCTGTCTCACTAAGCAAAACATTTTTCAGTCCTGCTGGGTTTTTAAGTAGTGATGACTAGTGCAGTTGATGGACAGCATTATTCCTGCACGCCGTACAATGGGGAAGCTTTCGACAAGTGCATTAAACTTTAATGAATACAGAATGTGCAGTTTTATAGTGCATTGCGAGAGTTTGCATGAACATGTATTGTTTATTATTAATACTGTTCTTTTTCCTACATTTTCAGCTGTTAGGGACAGGATAAGCTTAACAATATTTGCTTCAAGAACTAACTGAATCAGATTGTTAAAAATGTTTTGTTATTTTTTTTTTAGCATAATGCTGAATCTAGGAGTTTTATTGGCCATTGTCCATGATTTCAGATCATTGTCCCAGGTTTTTCTTTTAGGAATATTTGCATAGTAGGAACTATACCTTTAGGGTGGTTTCACACGAGTGTTCTCCCTAGTCCGCCTCTGCCTACTCAGCAGGGGAACTCCCTGCTGAGCAGACAGATGACAGGTTTGTGTTCTCTCCGCTATGCAGAGCACACATGGACACAGCCCCGTTGTTATCTATGGGGCTGTCAGATGGAAACAGACCACATGTCCGTTTCCATCTGACTGTCATCTGATCTGTTTTTGGTAGACAGGATTGGATTGGATTGGTTGGATGCCAACGGATGTCTGCTGACATCCACCGCTTCATAGAGAACAATGGATGGTACCGATCAGGTCCGCCTCAAAAATGAACAGATGGACCTGATTGGACAGCCCTCGTGAAGCCAGCCTTAGTCAGCATCTAACAACAAAATGCATCCTCTATTTCAGGCATCACTAAATGGCGGACCGCGGGCCGGTTCCGGCCCCAGTGGCCATTCTACCCGGACCGCAAGAAGTGTCCTCTCCCTGTCGCCGGCTCACCTGGCTCGCCCGCCTGCCGATGCTGCTATATACACAGCATGGAAGGCTTGGCATGTCCGTGCCTTCTCTAATGTCACTGCACTGCCCCCTCCCCATACTGTCTGTCTAATCGCACAAAACATGAAGCGCGACCACTCTGGACAAAGGGCGGGACTTTTTAAGTTAAAAAGTGTTGGATTGGTCGCTAGGCAGCGGGGCGGTCCCAGCAATAAATCACTAAATTTTAACGTGAAAAGTCCCGCCCATTGGCCAGAGCGCCCACGCTTCATGTCCTGTGTGAAAAAGGTAGGGTTTTGTGGTGGGGGGGGAGTGCTGTGCTGTGCTGTAAAGGACAGTGGTTTTACAGTCATTAGGACTGTAATGAGGGAGTCATTCTGCAACGGGGGGAGTCAGTCTGTGATGGGGGGTCAGTCTGCAATGGGGGGTCAGTCTAAAATGGTGGAGTGGAGTCAGTCTGCAATGGGGAGAGTCATTCTGCAATGGGGGGAATCATTCTGCAATGGGGGGAGTCAGTCTGTGATGGGGGGTCAGTCTGCAATGGGGGGTCAGTCTGAAATGGTGGAGTGGAGTCAGTCTGCAATGGGGGGAGTCATTCTGCAATGGGGGGAGTCATTCTGCAATGGGGGAGTCAGTCTGTAATGGGGTAGTCAGTCTGTGATGGGGGGTGAGTCTGTGATGGAGGGGTCTGTGATTGTGGGGGGATCAGTCTGCAATGGGGGAGTCAGTCTGTGAGGGAGGGGTCTGTGATTGTGATGGGGGGGTCCGTCTGTAATGGGGAAGTCAGTCTGTGATTGGGGGGGGTTCATCTGTGATTGGGGGGATCAGTCTGTGATGGGGTCTGTGATTGTGAGGGGTCTGTCTGTGATTGGGGGGATCAGTCTGTGATGGAGGGGTCTGTGATTGTGGGGGTCCATCTGTGATTGGGGGGATTAAGTCTGTGATGGGGGGTCTGTGATTGTGGGGGGGTTCAGTCTGTGATTAGGGGGGTCTGTGATTCGGGGGTAAGTCTGTGATGGGGGGGTCTGTGATGAGTCAGTCTGTGATGGGTCGGAACCAGTCTGTGATGGGGGGGTCTGTCTGTGATGGGTCGGGACCAGTTTGTGATGGGGGGGTCTGTGATGGCGGGGTCAGTCTGTGATGGGTTAGGTCAGTCTGTGATGGGTCAGGTCAGTCTGTGATGGGGGGTCAGTCTGTAATGAGGGGTCTGTGATTTGGGTGGTCAGTCTGTGATGGGGGGGTCAGTCTGTGATGGGGGGTCAGTCTGTAATGAGGAGTCTGTGATTTGGGCAGTCAGTCTGTGATGGGGGGGGGGGTTTGTGATAGGGGTTTGCAATGAGGCAGGGGGATGTGACGTAAGGGGGGGGGGGCTGAGGACACTGATGTAAAAGGGGTTCTGTGATGTAAAGGGGGGGACTGAAGACACTGATGTAAAAGGGGGTCTGTGATTTCTGCACTAGCAAAACACAAGTCTCTGCAAGGGCAATAGAAAACAATTGTTTTCTATGTGTCCTGTTCACACTGCAACAGCGCCACTGCGTGCTGAGCAGTGTGGTGCAAAATGCAACTGAGCTGTGGTGCATAAAAAATAAATGAAATATATTTTGACATTTCAATAAAGTTGAAAGAAATAAAGCACAAAGTGTGATGTGTGTGGGTCGTAAAGGTGTGTGTGAGTGGTGAATTTTAATTCAGTCCCCCTGCTCTATTTCATCTTACACCATTTGTACCTACAGGTAAGACTATAATAAGGCTTACCTGCAGGTACTTGAATATCTCCTAAACTTGCACAGTTTGGGAGATATTGAGAGTGCATGCAGCCGATGACATCATTGGCGTATGTGCTCTGAAGGTCCAGCTCAACAGTGCCGGACCTTCATAGCCCGTGCTGGAAGTGGCAGCTCTGGCCACTCACAGTGGCGGATCCCACTAACCCAGGGAGAAACACTGGGTGAAGATGTCAGCCGTCACAGTGGTGAGTGGGCGCTGCTGGAAGGTCTTCATTCTAAGGTAAGTATTTCATAATGTGCTAATATGCGATGCATACTATGACATTATGCCATTGTCTTAAAGTTTTTTTTTATTGTTCAGCGGTTTACAACTGCTTTAATAGGTGCCCATACCAAGACAGGCTTATCACTCAGAATGGCAGGCAGTAAAGTATCTCCCCATGCACTTTTAAAGGGTAACTACATTTTTTTGGGGAAACAAATACAAATAAAGAAAAAATAATATAGCACATATAATTGTGTAACTAATCATATTTTAATTGCATGCTATTAAAAAATACCTTTCCTTTTCAATCTGCAGCCACTGTCATTTTCTGAGAATGCATTGCAATATGGCTACCTGGAGTTGTTCTGTACACAAAGTGTGTACTGACCACTCCCAGAAACATAATTTCCTGTCTGTGTGATTGGCTCACCAATTTTCCCAGAAGTCTGCCTAAAGCCTCGTACACACGGCCGAGGAACTCGACGTGCCAAACACATCGAGTTCCTCGGCCAGTTCAGCACTGAAGCCGCCGAGGAGCTCGGCGGGGAGAGAGCTCCCATAGAACAACGAGGAAATAGAGAACATGTTCTCTATTTCCTCGCCGAGCTCCTCGTCGGCTTCCTCGGCCGAAAGTGTACACACGACCAGTTTCCTCGGCAGAATTCAGCCAGAAACTCGGTCGGAAGCTGAATTCTGCCGAGGAAACTGGTCGTGTGTACGGGGCCTTAGATGCAAGTCAGATTTCAGGCATCCCCAGCAACAAAAATGTAATTTTTGGAGAGATACTTTCATAGGAGCACGTCTAAAAGGATGCTGGCTCAGCAGATTCCTTCATTAGTGCCCTGTAGCTGTACGCTTGACGGTTAATTATGAAATCACTCCCAGTAGACCCAGACAGAGGCATAGAAAAACACACATGGATTTCTTCAGAATAACAAAAGTTAGGTATCTGCAACAAAGGTTGCTATAATCCTTGCAATGTGCATAGATCACCCAGGGGGAATGTTTTTTTTTCTCAGCAAAAGTGGAGTTACGCTTTAAGGAATTTGTGCAAATGTCCCTAATGTTTTAACTAGGTATTAATGTAGTTATCAGAAAAGAAAAGAGACAGGGGCGCCAAGGCAACCATAGTGAGTTTATTGTAGAGATCAAAAAAAACAAAAGTGGATAAAAATGTCTCTTAGATCAGTGTGCAGTCCAGACATCTGTGGAAATGGAAGACCAGAGCGCAGCTCCCTCCATATACCAGAGCCGCTGCAGCCAGTCACTATACATAGGGAAGAAGCCGCCGCTGTGGGACACAAAAGACACCGCCAGATGATGTGCTCACACTGCCAGGACATGTGTGGTTGCAAGGGCTGCCAGGAAATGCATTTTAGAGGCTAGGAAACTTTCTTTCTCCTTTCTCAGTCTCTTAATGTTGTTTTTTTTTATAAATAACAAACATGTTATACTTACCTGCTCTGTGCAAGGGTTGAGCACAAAGCGGCCCTGACCCTCCTTTTCTGGGGTCCCCCAGCGGCACTCGTGGCCCTTCCTCTTCATTGAGTGGCCCCACGGAGAGCTGCTTTCCATGGGGGCACTCGTGCGGACGTGCTCCCTGAGTCCTGCTGCTGCATCCATTGACACAGACAGCCTCCGGCTCCCCTGTCACTGGATTTGATTGACAGCAGCAGGAGCCAATTGCTCCCCCTGATATAAATCTATCCAATGAGAACCTGAGACAATGGCTGATATCAGATACAGGATACACTCAGGACACAGGAAAAGCTGAAGACCAGTCAGCACCGACAGTGAGCAAGAGTACCCCTTAAATAGCCCATCTGGGGCCAGAAACTATTTGTATAAGGAAGTATAGGAAAAATGTGCAGCGCTAAGGGAATAAAGCAAATGATGTGCAAGGGGTGCGTAGTTCTTAATTATAAAAGTAGCAAGATGTATGTATGAAGCAAATATATAAACAAACCAAGGACTGACTCATGGAATGTTAGCTAAAATCCTAAAAAAGAAACAAATTAGAATCACAAATCGTGTGTTCACACAAAGTGCAAAGGAAACGCATATCAACATATAAATGGATCATGGATTGATCTATGATCCTGCAGTGAAAAGGATCAAAATCAGAATCAATGTATTTACTGGTGGTGCATGTATCTGAAAATTACCCTATGAATCAAACATATAGATGGACCATTTGGCTGGTCTAAATAGTGATGTTGAACAATCCACATTTAAGTAAAATTCCCATTCAAGTGTAAATGTGCTAGAGTGAAATATTCAAAATAAAAATAGTTGCTCAACTAGCATATCATAGAGACACTAGTGTTGGTAAAAAGAATGATAGTCCATCCAAAGTAGCTGGTGAGTGGGAATGGTCCTGGTATTCAATTGTGATGTCACCAATAAGGAGCTGTGATTCCACCACCTGGGGAAGGGGTAGGTACTCTTACCATGAGTTGTGGACTCGTCCACTGATAAGTGGTGAGTCGTAACAGCAAGGGTATAGGTATCTGCAATGTAACTGCGACCTCCTTCCACGACTGTCGGGAATAAACTCCAAGCCAGGAAGCGGAACCGGTGATGCACGCTTCAGGAACTCTGTAGTAGATGGTATCCAAACAAAAGGTAATTCACCTGTCAGGAGAACAGAGCCATATATGTTGAGCAGAAAAGGTGGAATGCAAGAGAAAAAAAAGGGAAGCCTTCACATGGCATAGGTCAAAATGGCAAAAAAAAATAATGATAAAAAAAGTATGGATAAAAAGTACAGACACCATCCGATGTGTACAAATAAAAGTGATCACATGTACAAAAAGATTAAGCGAAAAATATGGGGCTGTAGCAAGCAAGGAAACCTGACGTGTTTCGTCCGATAGGACTTCCACTGGGGTGTTCGATGTGAGCTTTTGTTGGAAATTCCAACCGTGTGTAGGCTCCATCAGACATTTGCTGTCGGAATTTCCTACAACAAAAATTTGAGAGCTGGTTCTTAATATTTCCGACAGCAGAAGTTATTGTCGGAAATTCCGATCGTCTGTATGCAATTCCGACGCACAAAAATCCTACACATGTTCGGAATCATTGAACTTAATTTTTCTCGGCTTGTTGTAGTGTTGTACGTTACCGCATTCTTGATGTTCGGAATTTCCGACATTTGTGTGGCCGTATGTATGTAAGACAAGTTTGAGCCCAAATTCCGTTGGAAAAAAATCTACAGTTTTGTTGTTGGAATTTCCGATCGTGTGTACGCGGCATACGAACTGTGAAAACAGACTCCCTAAAAAGCTGGTTCTGGACAGCTCAGTAGATTTTTTCTAGAAAGGCCTGAATTCTTTCCCAGAAACACATAATATAACTGGGTACTAATATTTATAGATAAAGTTGACTATGGGAATATCCGATTGCCTCTTGGGGGATCAGGGTGAATTTTCTTTCCCCTGCCGGAGAAAATTAGATCATGCTTTATTGTGATTTGTTTTGCCTTTCTCTGGATCAACTGTGGGTACAGGAGTGTATATATAGGATTGAATATATACAGTATCTCACAAAATTATGTACACCCCTCACATTTTTGGATTTTTTTTATTATATCTTTATATGTGACAACACTGAAGAAATTACACTTTGCTACAATGTAAAGTAAGTGAGTGTACAGCTTGTATAACAGTGTAAATTTGCTGCCCCCTCAAAATAACTCAACACGCAAACATTAATGTCTAAACTGATGGCAACAAAAGTGAGTACACCCCTAATAAAAAGATGTAATAAAGTATTTACAAAAATGTGAGGGGTGATACTGTACATCAAAATTAACCAAAATAAATGCAGCGCTAATACAGAATTTTCATGTGAAAAAAATATTTTGTGAAAAATAATTTTTTGTGAAAAACAATAATTTACACATAGAAAAATTAAAACTAAGGCAAGATCCCAATTGTGTTTCAATCCATATGTGATAAACAAGAACAAAAACTTTTAACCAAAATATCCTGTGAAAAGATATTGGTAAAAAATGAACAGTGAAAACTTTTTTAGTCCATAAACTGGCAGAAAAGGAGCACCCATCCGTGTAAAAAAGATGAAAAACTGGAGGAGGTATAACGTGGAATTCCACAACCAGATTAAAGGATGGCCTGCTTACCAGATGGCAATGACTACTAAAACAGCAGTCTTGCCCAGCGTAGGGAAATCTGTCTCCCCAAAACCTATACAGTCTCTGGAACAGCCGGTACTCGGAAACACAGAAAAGAAAACCTTACCTTAAACTCCATCAGTTTATTAGAATTTTTAAAATGATTTTCAGATTCCATCACTTCCTGTAGATCATCTCTCAAAATTCACTTCCTGTAGGTCATTTCCCAGAAGCCCTCACTTCCTTGTTGCATCACAGAAGAGGGCGTCATACTTAAAGCGGAAGTAAACCCATCGATTTGATAGTTTCAAAAAACAGTTAACATTCCCGGCATGCCGGAAATGCTAGCTGTCACATTTGCTTGTGCTCTCATCCAAACTGTCAAACCATCCAATGGCTGGTGTCATAACTGATCACATGTGCAGCATCATGGCAGTTGCAAATTAAACAGAGGCCAAGATGGCAGCTTCCTTGGTTGAAAACGATAGGAGGGTTTACTTCCACTTTAAATACCATTGTCTAGCCACCAGTTCTTAGGTCCCAAGAGGATGCTTGACTTTGTCTCCTGTGTATGACAGTAGATCAGTATGGGCAATAAGATAAGACCATCAGCATTGGAAACTGTTTGCAGCAGAGTCTCACAACTGTTCTTCCCTTAACACATAAACTGTTGCATATCCCAACTCCAAATAAAACAACATCAATTCAACAAGACTGTGTAGACTCAGTGGTGCATGGAGTACAAACAGAGATCATATGGAGATTGTGGCATGCATGTAACTAAGGAAAAACTTGACTAGTGACTCTGTGTTGCTGATGGGCCAGTGATTACAGGGGCAATAGAAGCAGGAGGGGAAAGCCGAGAACTGGCTCGGCAGCTTTCCCCCCTACACAAGACTGGTTTTCCTGGCAGGAAAACTGCCATGAGAGCTTCGCCGGGAAAGCCGGCCGCGTTTTTGCTCCCCCGCAGGCTTTCCCCATGTTTTATTTTTTCAAGCCAGTTTTCCTGTCAGGAAAACTGACATGGAGCATACACACAGCCAGTTTTCCTGCCCAAAAGCTGTCATTGCAGTTTTCCCGATGGGAAAACTGGTCCTGTGTATGAGGCTTTAGAGTATTTGCACTGATACTTTATATTTTAATTATTGACACAGCTTATTACACTCCAATCAGTAACCCAACTCAGGCCTCGTACACACGACCGAGTTTCTCGGCAAACTGTCGAGGATCCCGTTGAGCCAAAAAGAGAGCATGTCTTCTTTTTCCTCTACGGGAATAGAGAAACTTGCCTTGTCGAGTTCCTGGACAGCCTAACAAGGAACTCGACGAGGAAAACAATGTGTTTCGCCCATCGAGTTCCTCGGTCGTGTGTACGAGGCTTCAGAAAAAGACCAGCATACCTAAATAGTTTTCCCTGGACTGATAGGATCAATCACAAAAATGTAATAACACAAACAGAAGCCGTAGGGATTGCATTTATATGCAATATATACAAACTAAAATGCTTTCGAAAGCCTAGATTTCCTGTAACTAACTATACAAAGCACGGCTCTAGAACAATGACAGTCGCTGACTCATTAAGTCACAAAAATATTTTCAGCGTGCTATTAGCATTGATAATGTTGTTTTTCCTAATATTTTTCATTTAATTTTGTTGTGCTTATGGACATAAATAGCAGATGGCAATTTATGTACACATTACTTTATTATGTTTTTATAGGAGGACAAGCATTTTTATGGCTAGTAAATGCTGTTATACAGCTTTCCATTGCCCTACTCCTAATTATGATAAAGACAGGCTAACTTATCTAGGCTTTGCAGCTCAATACATTGGCTAGTTTAGAAAATAATAAATACAATAAAAATTCTGTGTACATACAGTGCAACAAAATATCTTTTAATGTTCTAATATGAGATTTGTAATCAGCTGACTGCTGGTTAAAATGATTACTGTAAGCTGTGAAAATGTAATCCTCCAAGGTATTTTTGAACTTGACCTTTACAGAAAGAAAAGTTTAGATAAAGAGTTTAGAAACGTGCAGTGTTATAAAAATAGTCTCAATACTTTTGATTGAAATCTCTAGAGCACCAGGAAAAAATAAAAAAATTCTAGATGAAGCTAGGAATTTCAAACCTTGGCTCCTGCACATTATTCCTCACAAAGAATCCGCCTGTAAAGCCAATATCTGTACACTTTTTAATTTCCAGTCAAGTAAAGAGAAATTCAATTATTTTCCAGCAGACAAAACCATATCATGAAGAGTCTAGTCATTAAACCCAAACACTGTTAGATCAGATTATTTGGAAATCACCTTAGAAAGAATTCTAGTCTAGTGCAATGAGACTTTACTTTTATTTATATTACTAGAGTAAACTGAAATCAATGATTACTATGGTCTAAAAAATGATGAGAAAATTGGTTTAACTGGGGAGTTATGGTAAAATCAGCCAATCTTGCATGAGCAAATGTTTGTTGCTGATCGCTGATATGCTCAACCAGTTGAAACAATTCAATTTAAACACTGGAAAATGGATTCCTCGGATTCCCTACCTATCCTTATGCGCATCATTAAAGCTAAAGTATGTAAATACACTGAATTGCAAATGAAACAATTGCAAACATGTGCTATCTCCTGCGTTATCCATATTTAAATTTATCTATATGTCATCTTCAGAGTTTGTTCAATTCATTTTTCTCAGCACTAGTGGCAGGTGATGAAGGTGATACTACTGTCTGAAGGAATTGGTGTCATTATTTCATCCTAGAAAGTTCTCTACTACTTTCATTTTTTTTTACAGGATTTGGGTATATAATTGGGCAATGCTATCAACAACGTTATCCTCACTCTCAGGTCTCGTACACAAGACCGAGAATCTCATCGTTAAAGAAACATTGTTTTCCTCAACGAGAATCTTGTCAAGCTTTCTTTGCCTACACACTGTCAAGACAAAATCTCGTCATTCTCAAACGCGGTGACGTAGAACACGTACAATGGCACTATAAAGGGGAAGTTCTATTCCATTGGCGCCACCCTTAGGGCTGCTTTTACTAATCTCATGTTACTGCGTGTTAAGTAAATGTTTGGTAAGAGACGATTCACGCTTTTCAGTCTGTTACAGCGTGACGAATGTGTTATCTCCATTACGAACGCTACTTTTACCGAAGGTGCGCTCCCGTCTCATATTTTATTCTGAGCATGCGCGCGTTTCTAAGCATACACACAAAGGTGTTTCTCGTCGTAAACCAGCCCGACGAGAAACACGACAAGGAAATTGAGACTCCCGACGAGAAAAAAACAGAACATGTTCTCTTTTTTTCTCGTTGAGATCCACAACAGTTTTCTCGACGAAAAACATACACACGACCGTTTTCCTCGGCAAAAAAGCTCTGCCACCAATTTTCTTGATGGATTTTGCAGAGGAAAACGGTTGTGTGTACGAGGCCTAATCCCGTGCTTCATCAGTCATGTATTACTTGTTTCACTAAATACAGCAGTCAAATGAAAAGACAGAACACAGGTAGGGACTGTGAGGAGCCACATTGTTCTATGCAGTGCTGTACTTTGTCACTTATGCAAATGTAGAAGCTTATAGCGGAGGTTCACCCTAAAAAACATCTATGTACCATCCCATCCAGCATACTTGCGTCAGCTACAGTATGCTTTTTTTTGCGCTGTATTTACCGTTTAATCGTTCAGTTTCTTTTCAGACTCCCGCGGGGAATAGGCGTTCCTATGAAGAGGGGAAAATGATTGACGTCCGACTATTGCGCGTCACGCTTTCCGAAAATAGCCGGACTATGTCTCGGCTCTTCACGGCGCTATACGGCGCCTGCGCACGATCTAGGAGCTGACTGCGCAGGCGCCGTATACAGCAGAGTCCTATTTCGGCTATTTTCGGAACGCGTGACGCGCCATAGCCGGACATCAATCATGTTCCCCTCTTCATAGGAACGCCTATTTCCCGCGGGAGTCTGAAAAGAAACTGAACGATTAAACGGTAAATACAGCGCAAAAAAAAAAAAAGCATACTGTAGCTGACGCAAGTATGCTGGATGGGATGGTATATAATTCTTTTAGGGTAAACCTCCGCTTTAAAGTGATTGTAAAGGCTCTTTTTTTTATACTTACCTACTCTGTTGCAGTGGATTTGCACAGAACAGCCCCAATCCTCCTCTTCTCAGCTCACTCTTCTGTGATCATGGCCCCTCCTTCATGTCCAGTGCCTCCACAGAAAGCAGCTTGCTATGGGAGCATCTGAACCGAGTCACATATTCCTGTGTCCATTCAGACACAGAGCCCTGACCCGGCCCACCCCCCTCTCTCCCCTGATTGGCTAGCTGACTTTAACTGACAGCAGCAGGACCCAATGGTGCCGCTGCTGTGTCTCAGCCAATCAGAAAGGAGAATCTCAGACAGCTGAAACATTCGCGGACATCGCTGGACAGAGAGGGACCTCAGGTAAGTGTTAGGCGGACTGAAGGTGGCTGCTGCCCACAGAAGGTTTTTTATATTAATGCATTGAATGAATTAAGATAAAAAACCTTGTGCCCTAACAACCCCTTTTTGGTGGAAAATTACTTAAAACTCCTAAACATTATATTTTTTTGTATTTTGAACACCCTAGAGAATAAAATGGCGGTCGTTGCAATACTTTTTGCCACTTTTTTGGGAAAAAATAAACTTTTTTGGATTAAAAAATAAGACAACAGTAAAGTTAGCCAAATGTTTTTATATATTGTTAAAGATGATGTTACGCTGAGTGAATTGATCCCCAACATTCCACGCTTCAAAGTTGCGCCTGCTTGTGGAATGGCAACAAACTTTTACCCTTAAAAATCTCCATATGCAACATTTAAAAAATTCTACTGGTTGCATGTTTTGAGTTACAGAGGAAATCTAGGGCTAGAAATATTGCTCTCACTCTAACGATCGCTGTCATACCTCACATGTGTGGTTTGAACACCGTTTTCATAAAGCTCGACGAGATGGGGTGCGTTTAAATTTTTATTTTTTTCTTATTTATTTTACCTTTTATTTTTTTATTTTTACACTGTTCTTTAAAAAAAAAAAAGTGTAACTTTTATTCCTATTACAAGGAATGTAAACATACCTTGTAATAGGAAAACAAAAGCATGACAGGACCTCTTAAATATTAGATCTGGGGTCGAAAAGACCTCAGATCTCATATTTACACTAAAATGCAATAACAAAAAATGTAATTTGAAAAATAAAATAAAAAAATTTGGCTTTAAGAGCTATGGGCGGAAGTGACATTTTGACATCACTTTTGCCCTGCAATGGCATGGAGCCTGGGTGGGGGCCATCTTCCCCTCACTCAGATCCATACCACAGAGGAAAGCGGATGAGACAGTGTAAAAAAAAAAATATAACAAAAAATTAAATAAATAAGAAACATTTTTTTAACGCGTCCCACGCCCCACCACAGAAAATGCATATGTAAGTCACATCCACAAATGTAAACAGTGTTCCAATCACACATGTGAAGTATCACTGTGATTGTCACAGCGAGAGCAATTCTAGCAAATTAATTGTTATGCCACGTACACGCGACCGAGTTTTCCGATGGGAAAACTGCGATAAGAGCTTTTTGCCTGGGAATCCCGGCCGTGTGTATGCTCCCTCGCAGTTTTTCCAACGGTAAAACTGGCAAACCCGCCAGCAAAAAAAAGAAAACCAGCTCTCTTTTTCCCGTCGGGATTTCCTACTGACTTTTTCCCGTCGGAAATCCTGAGTGTGTGTATGGGGCATAACTCTAAGCTGGTAATCATTAAACCTTTTTTTAAGGGTCACCTGATTTTTGGTACCGTAGTTTGTCGCAATTCCATGAGCCTGCGCAATTTTAAACTGTAACATGTTCAGTATCTATTTACTCAGTGTAACATCATCTTTCACAATATACAACAAAAATTGGGCTAACTTTACAGTTTATTTATTTTTTTATTCTATTACCCAAAAAACCTGGCTGATCCTACCCTCCCCCCCTGTAAACTGACCATGGTATATCATGGCTGCTGAGTTCTAAGACCGTGGTCTCAGAGCAGGATCTCTCAGAGGATTGTGAAGCATCAACAGTAATGCCCTGTAATGTAATGTAACACGATTGGTTCGTCTGATGAAAATGGACCGATGGACCGTTTTCACCGGACGAACCGATCAGGTGTGGGCCCCATCAGTTTTTTTTCCCATCGGTAAAAAAAAATAGAACCTGTTTTAAATTTTTCGTATGGTTAAAAAACCGATAGAAAAAAACGATCGTCTGTGGGGAAATCCATCCGTCAAAAATCCACGCATGCTCAGAATCAAGTCGACGCATGCTCGGAAGCATTGAACTTAATTTTTCTCTGCACGTCGTTGTGTTTTACATCACCGCATTGGACACGATCGGATTTTTAACCGATGGTGTGTAGGCAAGACTGATGAAAGTCAGCTTCATCGGATATCTGATGAAAAAATCCATCGGTTTCGTTTTCATCAGATGAACCGATCATGTGTACAGGGCATTACCCTCACTGACCCTTTCAGTTTGGAGGGTGGCCTTAGCATAGCACTACTGCTATTCAAAGTATCAGAGCTTGGCCTCTTGCAGCTTCTAGATCTGCCTGAACACACTGGCTGAGGCACTGAAATAGGACAGGCAAGCTGCTCCTGCTGCTTTATTTGCCTTCCCTTTGAAAAGTCGCTCCTGGAGGACCTAATATGACTACTAGAACGTTGTGTAGTACTGGTGTCTGGGCCTGGCAATACAGATGCTGACATACATGACACAGACAACAGTGGCACACACTTACAGGTGCTGGTGGTTGTTGTTGCTGGGTCACTGCTGCTGCTGGTACCAGGAGGAGGAACCTCATGTTAAGAGCTTGAATCCATCTTGACAACAACTTTACTAGACTGGACTCTCTTCTGCTGCTTCTCAAATATTGTCTCCCCTGCTCAAATACAACTCCCTTTCTCACTCAGTTCCCAGGAATGAAATGCACTTTTTCCCTTAATCCAACCTCCAGCACAACATGAAGCAGCTGATTGGACTGTAATTTCCTCAATGCCAGTAATCCAGCCCCCAAGGAATTAACTGATTGGACTAGAAAACTCTGATGCCTCGTACACACAACCATTTTTCTCAGCAGAAAGTTTTTCCCAATGTGATTCTTCTCCAACCTGATGTGCTTACACACGTTCATGCAAAAAAACATCCGACCAAAGTGCGGTGACGTACATCACGTATGATGGGACTATAAAGGGGAAGTTCCTTTCAAATGGCACCACCCTTTGGGCTGCTTTTGGGCTGCATACTTGATTCTGAGCATGCATGTTTTTTTCCCCTCAGAAAAGCATACACAGGAAAGTTTTTCGCGACGAGAGAAAACTGACAGGAAACACGACGCAAAAAAGAGAGCTGTTTAAAAAATTTTGCGGGCAGTTTTTTCGTTGAGAAAACTGCTTGGAAGCATACACACGGCCGGTTTTAACGACCAATATAAAAAATTGCAGTTTTCTCGTTGTGAAAACCGATCGTGTGTACAAAGTATAACACTCGAACATCCGGAATAATGAATAAATTCAAATTGAATAAACCAACCTTTCATTATTTTTAGCGGACATTCAGATGAATCAATTCCTTTCCAATTGTTCAGTTGCTCACTAGAGAATAAAACGAATCGTACCGAATGAAATAAAATCATTCGTTATGCGATCACGTGTCGACCTGCTGTTGCATTAGGCCCTTAATGAATCATGCCGAAACCATTCGCTATTTTTAACATAAATTATTTGTAATTGCCTTGTTCGGAAATTCGAATGCATTTGAATGTCTGAAAGTTGAAAAATTCAGACGAACTTCGATTTGTTACGAAACAAATTGCAAAAGCCTACTCTTTGTTAACTGGCACCCAGAGCAATGGAGGATCCAAGAAGCAAGTTTGGGACTTGAAGCAGTGCAATTACTTTTTTATCTTTGAACTCTTACAATGTATGTGTCTTTGAATAATAAAAAAAGGTATTGCCTGTCAAAGGATTTTAATTTCTATCCATTCAGTCCTTTGACAGGCATTAACTTTTTTACTTTAATTAACTTTTTTTACTTTAGGAATTTACGCATTACCTTTTTCACAGCACAGCTTGGCATGGCAGAAGACCTAGGGGTTGATTAACTAAAGGGCAAATAGACTGTCTTTCCAAGTGTAGTTGCACTCTGCAAGAATGTGCTCCAGAGCTTAGTAAATGAGGTGAAGCTTTACTTTGCCCAAAATACCTGATCACATGCAAGTAAAATAGTAAAAAAAAAAAAAAATGTTTTGCTCACACGTGATTTATATATAATATTATGGCATCCAAAAGTATACAAATTAAGGTGCTCAAAGTTAGGCTTCAAGTAGCAATTACAGGTCTTGTCCTTACCCTAGGCTGTTACTGGACGTTGAAATGAGAAACAGCAGAATAATAAGTTCATCTCTCTGTCATTCTATTCTGTACTGTTAATCTGAGCACCGCTGTGCAGATGCTGATATCAAGTCAAATTCAGGGACTTACACTGCTTGCATTAAAATAAAAATAATGAATAAAAAATAAGAATGTGTGAAAGAATACAGAGCTTCATTAATTTATGCCCTTTATTTCTGTTCTATCTTACAGGCTAGCAGGAACCCAAGAGTGCGCAGGATCCATTGAGGATTGTATTTTTGTGTCTTAGAATATAATGGAAATTGTGGCACAGGTTGCTCAAAACATATGATGTAATATACCTAATAAAATAAGTGTAGTACTAACCTTTCAAGGCAACACCTTTGTCGTATATAGAGTTGTACTTACTAGAACTAGCACTTTCATATTAGGTGTATTTCATCATAGTGAGCAGAGAATTCTGCCCTGTAACCTACTGCACCCTTTGCTCCCAAATAAAAGTATGATACTCACTGGTTACCATGCCTAACTGTCTTGTACCTGGTGATGGAGCCTAACATGGAGAGGAAAGTGATCTCTTACACCTCTGGGTCAGTACCCCATGATAAGGTAACATAAGGCACAAGAGCCTGGAGTGGCAAAAGTGCCTGGCAGTTCTGGTTATGACAGTTATAGATGAGAGGTTGTGCACACTTGAATGCAGGCTGGATCGTGATGCAGGGCAGCAGGCACAGTAGGCTGGAAGATAGTCAGCAGGCACTCGGTGACTGGCAGGTCACAGGCAGCAAGCACTAGGCAGGCTGGCAGGTGGCAGATAGCAGGTACTTGGCAGGCTGAAGCAGTAGGGATGACCTCCACAGGCTGGACACAGAGCAGAGTCAGACAAGCCAGGTCAATAACCAGCAGGCATGTCAGGTACAGAGCAGCAGGCAGAAGAGTAGTCAGGTTCAGGCTGGAGTTGGCAATAGTAAGCAGATAGGCAAAAGGATCAGGCAGGGACATAGTCAAAGAGCAAGCCAGGGGTTGGTTCAGGTAGTGTTCAAGCATGGTCAGACAGATGGCAGGACGGCAACAGGAGCAAGTAGCAGGTAGCAGAATGCTGTAGACAATAAGGCAAGTCCCTAGTGCAGCAGATGTGTTTAAATAGCCAATGTAACGGAACGTCCCACACTCCAGTTGAGTGCTTCCGTCATATACCGCTTCCAATCAGTCTGGATAGAGATATCAGATATTCCAGCTGCCCTCAACACACAACGAGATGAGACTTGTTTGTGTGTTAAACATGGAGTGTTTAATAGAACCAAGAATGCAACCTTATATACAGTTTAAAGAGGAGGTAACCAGAACATAAATTAACATGAGCTAATTAACTAATCATTTACCCAGACTAGGCGACTCAGATATAACATTTCAGAGTAGACATCCCATCTCCGCTCACCTGCTATACAATACACATTATCATAAGTGTAAACACAGGACATATTCACACAATAGCAGGGTCAATTAGCATCTAACAGTATGTGTCCCAACATTTTGATTGAAATTTAATTCTAAAAATGTACTTTAACGTGGTTGTAAAGGGTCAAGTTTTGTTTACCTTAATGCATTCTATGCATGAGGGTAAAAAAACATCTGTGTGCAATAGGGATGAGCCCGTTGGACTCGAACAGCGGGTGTTCACTTGTTCGGCGAATAGCGAACATTGTGCAGTTTTCGCGGCAAATTTTCAAAGCCGCGGAACACCGTTTAAAAGTCTATGGGAGATTAACATGATTAATTTTAAAGGCTTATATACATGGTATTGTCATAAAAAGTGTTTGGGGACCCGGGTCCTGCCCCAGGGGACATGTATCAATGCAAAAAAAGTTTTAGGCTAGGTTCACACTGTTGCAAATTCGTTTGCGAATTTGAGCCGTTGCGATCGCTCAAATTCGCAAGTCATTTAAATAACATTGTTTTATATTAGTGCCATTCACATCAGTGAGGTGCGAATCTAAGCTGCGTGCAAAAAGGGTCCTGTGCGAGTTTGATCCGTGTGCGATGCAAATTCAGTTTCATAGACTTCAATGTAAATTGTTCTGGAATCGCATTGATGGTTCACATATGTGCGAATTCTACCACACTACTCTCCACAAAAACCAGGAAGTACACAGGAAGTTAACACCTTTTTTTTTTTACATTATGATTACATTGGCTAGAACATCAATCGTAGCTATGTTCAACTCTTGAAATTTGTGGTAAAATCGCAGTAAAATTGAGGTAAATTTGTGGTAAAATCGCACCTCACACAGGACAAAAAAAGGAACACATTCGCAGCGCAGCAGTGTGAACCTAGCCTTGAAAACGCAATTTTTTTTCAGGAGCAGTGATTTAAAAAATGCTTAAAGTGAAACAATTAAAGTAAAATATTCCTTTTAATTTCATGCCTGGGGGTGTCTATAGTATGCCTGTAAAGTGGCACAGTGTTCCCGTGTTTAGAACAGTCTCACAGAAAAAAAAAAATATTTAAAACTGATCGCGGCTGTAATGAAATGTCGGGTCTCAGCAATACAGATAAAATGAATAAAAAAAAAACGACATGGGTTTCCCCCCCAGTCCATTACCAGGCCCTTTGGGTCTGGTATGAATATTAAGGGGAACCCCCGAATCACAATTAAAAAAAAAATTGTGTGGGGTCCCCCCAAATTCCATACTATGCCCTTCAGGTCTGATATGGATATTAAGGGCAACCCTGCACCAGTTTTTTTTAAATGGCGTAGGGGTCCCCCTTTAAAATCCATACCAGACCCTTCAGGTCTGGTATGGATTTTAAGGGGAACCCTGCACCAAAATAAAAAAAAAATGCGTAGGGGTCCCCCCGAAAATCCATACCAGACCCTTATGCGAGCACGCAACTTGGCAGGCCGCAGTAAAAGAGGGGGGATGAGAGAGTGCCCAACTCCTGAACCGTACCAGGCCATATGCCCTCAACATGGGGAGGATGCTTTGGGGTCTGACCCTAAAGCACCTTGTTTCCATGTTGATGGGGATAAGGGCCTCATCCCCACAACCAACGTTTTTTGGTGAAATGGTAGGGTTACAATGTGCCCTTTACCAATTCACATAGGGGGTGGAATCTGGGGGTCTCCCTTCCAGATACTGATAAGCCCCCGCCCACAGACCCCCACAACCAATCGGGCAAGGGTTGTGGGGATGAGGCTCTTATCCCCATTAACATGGGGACAAGTTGCTTTGGGGTCAGACCTCCTCATTGGCTGAGACATCAGCATAAACCATTGACTCCCACTGCTGCCAATCCCAGCCAGTGAGTCAATGAGGAGAGAGCAGGGCCGAATCGCGCTTGGAAGCGAGCCTGCTCAGGTACCCCATAGAAAACTGCTTGCTATAGGGGCACTCAGCAGGAGGGAGGGGACAGGAGTGCCAGCAGAGCTAGTAGAGGAGGATACATGCTGCTCTGTGCAAAACCACTGCACAAATTAGGTAAGTATGCCATATTTGTTGTTTTTAAGAAAAAAAAACTGCTTTTATCATCACTTAACCAGTATACCCGAGAATTGAGTCAGCACACATGGATACTTAAACTTTGTTTATAATGTGGAAATTGAATGATATCTCAATGGCACTACATATGTTGCAGGTTTATCCTCAAAGCACTTTCCAATAGTAATATTGTTGTGCAGAGTATTGATATAATGCACTGGAAGCTTTTTGTTTGCAGAGAATAGTTTACATTCATGGAGAAATAGCTCAACCTATCTTGCAGCAGGTCTTTATCATGGAACAGGAACAAGAAGGATACAAGAACACAGTGAGGAAAGCAAGCACTTCCTCTCATTACATTACCATAGAATACATATAACACTGCAGTACCATCTGCTGCATAGATAGGTATAATGCATACAGTACTGTCAATTTATAAGCAACCATGCTGTTGTTCTTTCCAACAAATATACCATGCACTTACAGACCACAAAATTCCCGAGGAGGGAGCAAGGGCGGGGCCCAAACATGCTCTTTGAATACACAGTGATGGCTTAGGAGTGATCTCAAACTTGGTGAGGGCAAGGGGCCAGGAGCGCCAGCGGGGGAACCGAGAAGAGAAGGATTGGGGCTGCGCTGTACAAAACCATTACACAGAGCGGGTAGGTATAACATGTTTGTAGTAAAAAAAAGAAAAATACTTGAATGATCTTTCTTCTATACAATATTTGTTAAACTGTCACTTTCATTCCCGACTCTTTACTAGCAGCCATTGTCTTGTCTATCACGTCATTGCTCCTTCATTACATTACCTAAGTATTAATAAATTCTAGATATAATATAATATCTTTCAGTAACTGATGATAATTAAATGCATCTCTTGCCTCATAAACAGTCCATTGCCTAACCTTTTAAATGATACTGAATAGAGGCCTGGAGAGCATGGAGGATTAGGGGGGATTTACCAAGTGTCAGATATTCAATATTGTACGTCATGTAAACCAAAATTAAAGAATTACATCTGAAAGTCCTTACCTCGAGTGTTCACTAGAACTAACACAGTATGAAGCTAATTAAATGCATTTTACAGACATAAAGCTGCATGCTTTGCCCACTAATGCACCTTGAAACTATAAAATTAGGAGTGTTCCATAATGCTTTATTGTAGACTATTTTAATGAAGTGTGCAGGGTAAAGTATGTTGTAATTTGATGACCTTTTATTAGATATGAACAGATTATAAAATCAGAACATGAAAGGAATGTACCAGACCTGTGTTAGGTCTTTATGTGCGAAATGGGTAAATTGGATCTGTGGAGTTGTGTAACAATGGTTTAATCAGCAAATACTCTCACAAAAAAAAAAAAAAAAAAGGAAAGGAGAGAGAACATAACATTTTTGGCTTGAAAATAATTATAAGAAAAAACAGAAATACACAGTGTTATGGGGGGATCAAGGATAAGTTGTTGCCATTTTGATCGTACCACCAATGGGGTTTTATTAGGCATTGCATATAGCAAGTGAGAGTATAGATCAGGGATCACACGCCTAGGTCCCTGAGACCGTAATATACCTATAAGTGGGTAATTCAATAATTTGGTGGTAGTAGCACCAAACTGGGTGTGCAAAGCGTGTCTAAACTGCAAACACCTATAAAAGACGTGCGTGGAAGCTTATGTTTCTCAAAAATTCTTCAAAAAAAGAGGACAATACATTATCAGTGTAAACATCATCTAAAGTAATAAGACCCTTATGTTCCCAAAAGGAACTGTCTGTACATTTCTGTAGAGCATTTTTATTATACACGATTTATATAGTGCCAACAGTTTATGCAACGCTTTACAATGTGGGGGGGGGGGGGCAGCACAATGACAATACAGTTTAATATAGAAGAGACAGGAGGGCCCTGCTCATAGAGCTTACATTCTAAAGGGAGCGGGTGGTGGTACAAGAGGTAAAAGGTGCGGGCAGGGCCGATCCTAGGGTCACAGGCGCCTGGGTGCAGAAATATTTCTGGCGCCCCCACATGGGCATGGTCATCTTACTAACTCCTCCCCATTACAAATGTTTCTATGGCAACGACTCAGACACAGAGATGCTCCCTTAAGAAGTCTTCATTATCCTGGGATCATCCAATGATCTCTTAACAATAAACAAATTACAGGAAGAGAGTACACTAGGGGGTCTCTCTGATGGACACATAGAGGGATTCTGTTAGAGAGTCTGGTAGAAAGAGCCCCCAGACATACTACATACATAGTACAGGAGACGGTCAGAGACTGCGCACATGATACAGGAGATGGTCAGAGACTGCAGACATGATTCAAGAGATAGTCAGAGACTGCAGACATGGTACAAGAGATGGTCAGAGACTGCAGACATGAAACAAGAGATGGTCAGAGACTGCAGGCATGATACAAGAGATGGTCAGAGACTGAAAACATGATACAAGAGATAGTCAGAGACTGCAAACATGAAACAAGAGATGGTCAGAGACTGCAGGCATGATACAAGAGATGGTAAGAGACTGCAGGCATGATACAAGAGATGATAAGAGACTGCAGAAATGATACAAGAGATGGCCAGAGACTGCGGAAATTATACAATAAATCAATACATCAAATGCAGCCTACCAGTGCCCACCAATTGCAGCCCCATCAGCGCCCATCAAATGCAACCTACCAGTTCCCACCCAATCCAGCTCATCAGTGCACACCAATTGCAGCCTGTCAGTGCTCCTGGATCACACAGAGCAGCGACGATCTCCTGCTGTCACAGAGCTTGGATTTGAATCTCCTGGGCATCCACTGTAGCAAAGTCCCACCTCCTAGACCAGCTTGTGGCTTCTATGATACACGTCACACTGATTACATTTTACTGCATTGGATCAGTGTTCCGTCTTTCTCACAGGAGGCGGGACTTTGTTACAGTGCCGCCAGGAATTTGTTTGAGACACACACAAGCAGTGGCATCGCTATGGTTGGTGTCACCTGGTGCGGTCAGCAAGAACCACAGGTCAGGGGGCAGCAGGAACCACAGGTCAGGGGGCAGCAGGAACCACAAGTCAGTGGGCAGCAGGAACCACAGGTCAGGGGGCAGCAGGAACCACAGGTCAGCGGCCAGCGGGACCCACAGGTCAGGGGGCAGCGGGACCCACAGGTCAGCGACCAGCAGGACCCACAGGTCAGCGGCCAGTGGGACCCACAGGTCAGGGGCCAGCAGGAACCACAGGTCAGGGGTCAGAAGGAACCACAGGTCAGCGGCCAGCAGGAACCACAGGTCAGCGGCCAGCAGGAACCACAGATCCGCAGACAGTTCCCAGTGGGTCCTGCTGGGAGGTGGCTGCGGATCTGTGAGTCCTGCAGGGGGCTGGCTACGGATCTGTGGGTCTTACAGGGGGCTGGCTGCGGACCTGTGGGTCCTGCAGGGAGCTGGCCGCGGACCTGTGGGTTCTTCAGGGAGCTGGCTGCGGATCTGTGGGTCCTGCAGGGGACTGGCTGCAGATCTGTGGGTCCTGCAGGGGGCTGGCTGCAGGACTGTGGGTCCTGCTGGGGGCTGGCTGCGGACCTGTGGGTCCTGCTGGGAGCTGGTCATGACCTGTGGGCCCTGCTGGCCTGTAGGCCATGACTAGCTTCCAGCAGGACCCACAGGTAATGGGTAGCTCCCAGCAGAGGGGGAAATAAATAGAATGATCATGTGGGGGTCAGGGTCTCTCACCTTAGCCATGGTCCAATGGCAGCTGCCAGCTCAGCAGGACAGGTCCTCCTCCCTGCAAGTTGCATGTCCTCCTCCATTGTGGGGGTGTGTGATGCTCCTGTGCTGGGGTCAATTACATGCACTGACTGCAGACAGCAGCGTGCCCAGGCAGACCCCTGCAGCATAAAACAGACACAGATTCAAACCCGGAGTTGTAGCACAACTTTTCTTTTCTTTCCTCTCCTTCCTTGAGGAATACTCAAGACTCACACCACCCACCGGGAGCCTCAGCATGCTAGCAAACACACGCACAGTGACAGTAGCATTGTTAGGGGCGGCGACAGGAGCCGCGGCCTCCCGCTTACATTTTTTTCTTGTGGCTTCACTCCGAGCGCATCAATCGCCTGTCTCGGAGGAAGCGGGCGGCCGCGACTCCTGGCGCCGCCGCCCCTAACAATGCTACTGTCACTGTCTGTGCGTGTGTTTGCTAGCGGACTGCACCGTCACGCAATAATGAGGCTTTGGCACACATCAAGGAGAGGAGGAGGGAGGGAAGCACTCTGACACTTCGGTGCCCCCATCAATGCAGCCTCAGCAATGCCCATCAATGCAGCCTCATCAGTGTCCATCCGTTCAGCCTGATTAGTGCCCATCAATGCAGCCTGATCAGTGCCCTTAAATGCAGCCTGATTAGTGCCCAACTCATCACCAGCTCAGTCTTACCTGTGCCCATACAGCCTGATCAGACAGGAGTGTCATCAGGAGAGGAGAGCTGCTGGTTTATACATAGCAGGAATCTCCCACTCACCCCCAGCATGGCCCGCCTTCTGACCGGGTCCTATGAGGGACATCACAGGTCCTGGCATTGGACCAGTGTGACATCCTTTATAGAAGCCGGTTCAGGACGCAGGATTTTGTACATCACTTGGCCGCGCCGGTGAAGTGTGAGATGGAGATTCCACTCTGTCCGGCGGCGCTTGCCCCCTTCCCTTCAGACTGGCAGCCCGGTGTGCAGCTGCTCAGGATCGGCCCCAGGGCAGGCGGCCAATAGCAATGAGTTTCAGGGCTTTTTAGGGGCTCACTCGAGTCTATAGCCCTGGTCAGCCCCCCTCCCGACGCCACTGCCTCCCTCCATACCATACAGGCCAAAGTCAAAATTGGCAAATGCTCCCTACAAAGAGCAGAGGTGCCTCTAAAGCGAAGAGATGCCTCTAAAGCTATTAATAGGTGGGTTATCTTTGCTTGTTGCAAAATAGAGAACTAACTATTTGCCTATAGTTTGTCCAGACACTATTAGGTTGAGTTGCCTGCCACTGACAGAAGGAGTTATGCCTATAAATTGAGTTTAGTTTTAATCACTTGAAAAAGGGGGTCCAAATTTACCTTTAAGACTTCTAAAAGAGAAAGTGTAAAATGTACACCTAAATACGTAAATGAGGATGGTATCTGAAGAGTGCCTTTAGCAAAACACTTGAAGATGAAGAGGCATCAAGGATGACTTCTGACAATAAAGACCTGAGTATGTGCCATACTAATCAATGATCTGCATGGCCACACCAAAAGACACCAAAGCATTTTGTAAATAGAGGATAAGGTCATCTGCATACAATCCTATAGCGTCTGATCTATTGCCTAATGTAATGCCTGTAAGGAGAGTAAACTGCCGAAATCTCAATGCCAATGTCTCTATAGCCACGGCAAAAGTAGCAGAGACAGAGGACATCCCTGCAAACCATAAACCATTGACTAAAAGGTAACGAGGTGGGACTTGCATAAAAGATAGAGACCTGTTTTTTTAATTTCTCACCAAAGCCAAAAGATTGTAAAGCAGCTAACAGGAAAGGCCATTTTGTAAAGTCAAAGGCCCAGATTCACGTAGGGCGGCGTAACTTTGTGTGGGCGTAGCGTATCTTATTTAAGCTACGTCACCGCAACTTAGAGAGGCAAGTGCATTATTCACAAAGCACTTGCATCCTAAGTTATGGTGGCGTAGCGTAAATGGGCCGGCGTAAGCGCGCCTAATTCAAAGTAGGCTGTAGTGGGCGTGTTGTATGGTAATGAATTGTGACCTCACGTAAATGACGCGCCTAACGAACGGCGCATGCGCCGTCTGTGAACATATACCAGTGCGCATGCTCAAAATCACGTAGCAAATAGTCAATGCTTTCGACGTGAACGTAACCTACGCCCAGCCCCATTCTGAATCGGCTTACGCAAACAACGTAAACGACGTGAAATTCAACGGCTGTCCCGACGTCCATACTTAACATTGGCTGCGCCATCTTTTTGGTGGTTTATCTTTACGCCTGAAAACGCCTTACGTAAACGGGCGTGCGTACGCTCGTGAATAGGCTTATCTTGCTCATTTGCATATTCTCGGCGTAAATCGCCGTACATGCCCCTAGTGGCCAGCGTAAATATGCAGCTAAGTTACGCCGGCGTAGGAGACTTACGCCGGTCGTATCTTAGCAACAGAGAAGCGTATCTCAATTTGAGCATACGCCTAAAGATACGACGGCGCAGATTCGGACTTACGACGGCGTATCTACTGATACGCCGTCGTAAGTCTTTGTGAATCCGGGTCAAAGACTTTAGTGGCATCTAGTGAGGCCAACACACTAGACTCAGATAAATACTCTTGAAGCTATACCATCAATAGCATTCTGCGGATGTTAATGGATGTGAACTTTGCCAGTTTGATCCAGATGAATAATATTCACAGAATTAAGTTGTTTGACCAAAATGTTAGAAAGCATTTTGATGTCTGTTTAGCAGAGATATCGGGTGGTAAGAAGCACAATCGGTAGGGTCCTTATCACATTTCAGTATAAGTACCACAGTGGAAGATTACATGGATGGTGGCAGCCTCCCCTCCTGGAAGGCCTTAGATTAAATCTGCACTAGGATGGGTGCAAGGACATCTAGGTTTCTGCTGTAAACCTCCAAGGGAAGGCTATCCGTATTGAATGCCTTTTCCGCTATCAAGGAGGCCACAGCTTCATGTATATCATCTTCTGTTATATCTGCATTCAGTGATGTCACTTTTTCCTGAGTCAGAGAGAGGAATTGTAAATGAGAGAGATAAGATTCAATATCCTGACTACTATGGATAAGCATAGTAGCATGCATACATACTTAGTGTAATTTGTGATAACAGGAAGGCCTCAGTACCATCAACCAGTACTAATTTAGTCAATACCAAACTAGTATCCTGTTGTTTAGCCATATGAGCTAATTAGTGCATGGATTGATTACCATATTGAAAGATTTTTTTTGGGCATGAAGCGATTTCCGCTTGACATTGGCAGACATTGGAGCTGAGTACACGTGGGATATATGCTCCCAATGTACTAGATTAGCAGTATTGGGAGAGACCAAATAAGCTGCCTCTGCTGCCTGGTAAACCTCCACTAGTTTTTCTATATCCTGATGGAATGATCTTTTAATATATGATATGGTAGACCCGAAAGCTCTTCGCAAATAGGCTTTTAAAGCATCCCAAAATATCAGATCCCTAGTAGTACCATGTGTCTCCAGATATTTTTCTGTAGATACATGGTAATACTAGGGATCTGATATTTTCCTATTTTACCTGGTCTGGTATCCTGTCATTGGGCCCAATCAAGGACAGCCAAAGTGGTTGAGTCCATCAAGAGCTACACACCCCAGTCGAACCAGTGTGAATAGTAACAATGGTATGTAATCTGAAACCCCTAAGGAAAGGTAAGTAATAGAGAACAATTTATTATAAGTTTATCATTACACAGGGCCAAATCAATTCTCAAGAGACAACCTCTGCAAGGTATAGACCAAGAATAGCCCTGGGTGCGAGGATTAAAAATACACTGAAGGTCACACCAGCCGAATTTATTAACTAATAGACCAAAGGCAAAAGGGCCCTGCCTATCCAAAACTGGGTTCGGAAGGAGATTAAAATCTCCCACACACAATACATACGCCTCAGGATACAATGAAGCAAATACCATAGCTTCTTTAACCACCAATAAATTACCTGGGTGGGGTTGTATATACGCATTATAAAAAATTGCAGAGCATGAATAAATACATATCTCCCTTGCGGGTCAGTTTTAACTTGAACACATTCCCGTGAAACTGATCAGTGCACCAGAATAGATACCCTTCTAGAGTATGGGGAATGACAGGAGAGGGTCAGGTACCAAATGTGTATCTTGGAGACAAATAATGTGCACATTAGATTGTAAGATGAGGGTAAATACTTAAAAGCATTTGTGTGGGGTGCCTAGTTTCTGCACATTCCAAGATATTACATTACTAACATTAGCCATTATACATGAAATGTAAATTTTACAGCCCAGAAAGTGAGATCAAGCCTAGGTGTAGCCGTTTTTGATCTCAGAAAGTCATGTCATGACAAAACTGGTCTATTGCCAAACTCATTACAACTGTTAAAATGCAATAAGAAAGGAACAGCATAAATTGAGGAATTTTCCACAGGGCATTGCCAGCACAATGCATCTGCATATGCGTGGGCACTACGTGGATACAGCTGCCTACAAGGCTCCTTTAAAAACAATAAATAAATACTATAATAGTGATCCATTAACATATCCAGCACAGCTATAGAATGGGTGTAAATAAATCCCTGGACACAATAATAACCTCAAAAACAAAAAAGGGAGATAACAGAAACAAGCCCAAAAGAGTTACCTCTACTAAACTTATTATGCATATATAATGCAGCAATGAAAACATATAAACATCACACTGATTGAGTCCCTCCAGTCCCACATCGCCACCCTGCAATGAATACTTCCCCTATTAGCCCTCCCAGTATCAAACCCTAGAATAAAATACCCCTTACCTTTGAGGGAGGGGGATACAGTAAATTCCCTAAATAGCTTCCTTTACCTTAGTGAAGTCCTCCTTCACTTACCTCATCCTTCAATTTTGGTTTTAAATGTCCTTATTTCTTCTGAGAAATCCTTACTTCCTGTTCTTCTGTCTGTAAATCACCACCGTAATGCAAGACTTTCTTCCTGGTGTGGAGAAAGCCTCTTGAGAGGGGAGGGGACGAGCAGGCAAGTCAGGACACTCTCAACTTTGCAGATAGAGAAAAGAGCTGTGTGTTAGTGGGCGTCCTGACACTCCTGCTCGCCCCCTCCCCCCTCAGGAGGTTTTCTCCACAACAGGAAGAAAGCCTCACATTACTTCCAATTTTTTTTCTCAAAGCTTAACTGAACAGATTAGAAGCTGATTGGCTATTATGCACAGCTGCACTAGAACTTGCACTATTAGTAAATCAACCCCACTGTATCAATAACACAAGTTATAGATGAGTAGAGAAACATAGAGTTAGGAGAATATACAAACCAAACTCTGCAGTTTTAACATGCTATAATAAGAAGTGATGTCAGAAAAAAATTGCTAACTAGGCAGAAAAGGCACTCACTTAAAAAGTAATAACCCGTAGAAGAACTGTAATGGTATTGCTGCCAAACAACTTGGTAAAGAGCAGATTGAACAACAACAGATTCATCCACACTTATTTAAGGAGGACTTCCTTTAGTGCCAAATCAATTCTGGGCAGTCTCTGGGGTTGTGAAGAAAAGGATCTTACTGCCATTGATCACTCTTGGGCAGGCTGGGTAGGCTATTAAATAAACAATCCCATTCTCCCACAGATTCCTCTTGATGTCAGTAAATGGGGCTCTTTGCTTCTGATGAGCTACTGAGAAATCAGGAAATATCAATATCGTTACATTCTCATAGTGAATCTGACTTTTTTGCCTGGCCTTGCAAAGAAAATGAAAATCTAGCAAACAGGGGCCATGGGACAGCGCCAGGCTGAGGAGGCTTTTCTGGCATTCTGGGGGCCCTTTCAACAGCAAGCGCAGCAGAAAAGCTGGAATGTATATTTGAGCTAGGCTTCCACAAACTCCCCATTTTGACCCTCAGCCTTTTCGGGCAGACCCACGCGTCTAATGGTATTCCGCCAAAGGTAGTTTTCAGGATCATCTGCATTTTGATACCGGAATGATATTTGTTTTTCAGCAGCAGAGACTCGGCTAGGAAAGGGAGAGAAGCCAACTTCCAGAGTAAAAATCCTGCCTCAGGAGGCCTATGTCTGGATCTTGTCGATTTTGCCCATGAGGTAGGTAATGCAAGCTGTAATGGCATTGAGAAGCTGCACATTTACTTGCTCCAGGGTAAGCATACCCAAATTCTTTGTTGCTGAGTCAGCCTTTTGAGCCTCCAAAGATGCAACACTGCTTCCTCTCGTATGTGGAGGGATGTGGCGCCTCTTGCCTCTCTATGCAGGCAAATTCTTTCAGGCGATCTGCGGCAGTAGATGGCCTGTTTGAACTCATTGCAGTTGCCAGATGATGATACACCACAAGGGACCATGTAAGAGAGCGGCAGTGGTTAGTAAGATGCGGGATTACAATGGATTCTGTAGTTGGCTGGCAGAGCTCTCCTCAGACACATCTGGCTATCTTGGCAGTAGCCACGCCTCCATATAACAAATAATTTAACAGACAAAAAGGGAGCAAATACTAGAACTTGCAGTTGAGGGGTGGTAGAAATATATGACTGAGACAGTACTGCCCACTGAACATTACCCATTCAACTAAATGGGAGTGTACCATATACAGTAGGTGTTTGTGATATTGTGCTTTTAGCACGACAGCGTCGCGCTGATACTCGGCAACAGGGTGCCGAGATCTCGCCGACATCTCACACTCACTGGAATAGTGACAGCACATCCCAGCAAGCGCGTCATAGAAGCGACGGGAGATCCGACTTGGATTCCCGCCAATTCTACACGCGTGCGGCGTTTGTTATGAATCCTGAGGGGGAAGTCCCCGCCGGATTTTAAATAAAAATCCGGCATGGGTCCCCCCCTCAGAAGCATACCGGGCCCTTAGGTCTGTTATGGGTTGTAAGGAGAGCCCCCCTACGCCGAAAAAAACGGCGTAGGGGGTCCCCCTACAATCCATACCAGACCCGTATCCAAAGCACGCTACCCGGCCAGCCAGGAAGGGAGTGGGGACGAGCGAGCGCCCCCCCCCTCCTGAGCCGTACCAGGCTGCATGCCCTCAACATGGGGGGGTTGGGTGCTCTGGGGCAGGGGGGCGCACTGCGGCCCCCCACCTCAGAGCACCCTGTCCCCATGTTGATGAGGACAGGGCCCCTTCCCGACAACCCTGGCCGTTGGTTGTCGGGGTATGCGGGCGGGAGGCTTATCGGAATCTGGGAGCCCCCTTTAATAAGGGGGCCCCCAGATACCGGCCCCCCACCCTAAGTGAATGAGTATGGGGTACATCGTACCCCTACCCATTCACCTGCAAGAAAAGTGGTAAAAACACAAATAAACCACACAGTGTATTAAAATATTTTATTTTTCTGCTCCGGAGGCCGCCCCCTGTCTTCTTTATTAGCTCTTTTACCAGGGGGGGCTTCTTCTTTGACGTCTTCGGGTGGGTGGGGGCCGCCGTCTGGTTCTCTTCCACCGCCGGGGGGGGGTGGCTTTTAAAAAAGCCCCCACCCCCCCGGCGGGTTTCCTCCGGCGTCTTCGGCGGGGCTCTTCTTCTTCCGCTATCCCGACGGGTCTTCTCAACTCTCCGGGGTTCTCCTTCTGTCTTCGCCGCTCTCCGTTGTTGACTCGGCGCACCCCGGTTCTTCGTCTCGCTGTCCGGTGTCTTCTTCCGTGCTGTACGTCTTCTCCTTCCGTGCTGTGATGAGTTCTTCTTCCGTGCTGTGACGTCATGTTCTTCACTTCTCTCCTTCTCCCGATGTTGACACGCCGGTCCTCCTCGCTGAAATGACGGATGCGCGCCTTGCATCGGACCTATATAGGCCTCACAGTCCCATCATGCTCTGTACCTACCCATGTGATACCTACCACGTGGGTAGGTATCACATGGGTAGGTACAGAGCATGATGGGACTGTGAGGCCTATATAGGTCCGATGCAAGGCGCGCATCCGTCATTTCAGCGAGGAGGACCGGCGTGTCAACATCGGGAGAAGAAGAGAAGTGAAGAACATGACGTCACAGCGCGGAAGAAGAACTCACAGCACGGAAGAAGACGTACAGCACGGAAGAAGGGACCGGACTGCGAGACGAAGAACCGGTGTGCGACGAGTCAACAGCGGAGAGCGGCGAGACCCCCCGGATAGCGGAGAAGACCCGTCGGGATAGCGGAAGAAGAAGAGCCCCGCCGAAGACGCCGGAGGAAACCCGCCGGGGGGGTGGGGGCTTTTTTAAAAGCCACCCCCCCCCGGCGGTGGAAGAGAACCAGACGGCGGCCCCCACCCACCCGAAGACGTCAAAGAAGAAGCCCCCCCTGGTAAAAGAGCTAATAAAGAAGACAGGGGGCGGCCTCCGGAGCAGAAAAATAAAATATTTTAATACACTGTGTGGTTTATTTGTGTTTTTACCACTTTTCTTGCAGGTGAATGGGTAGGGGTACGATGTACCCCATACTCATTCACTTAGGGTGGGGGGCCGGTATCTGGGGGCCCCCTTATTAAAGGGGGCTCCCAGATTCCGATAAGCCTCCCGCCCGCATACCCCGACAACCAACGGCCAGGGTTGTCGGGAAGGGGCCCTGTCCTCATCAACATGGGGACAGGGTGCTCTGAGGTGGGGGGCCGCAGTGCGCCCACCTGCCCCAGAGCACCCAACCCCCCCATGTTGAGGGCATGCAGCCTGGTACGGCTCAGGAGGGGGGGGGGCGCTCGCTCGTCCCCACTCCCTTCCTGGCTGGCCGGGTAGCGTGCTTTGGATACGGGTCTGGTATGGATTGTAGTGGGACCCCCTACGCCGTTTTTTTCGGCGTAGGGGGGCTCTCCTTACAACCCATAACAGACCTAAGGGCCCGGTATGCTCCTGAGGGGGGGACCCATGCCGGATTTTTATTTAAAATCCGGCGGGGACTTCCCCCTCAGGATTCATAACAAACGCCGCACGCGTGTAGAATTGGCGGGAATCCAAGTCGGATCTCCCGTCGCTTCTATGACGGCTCTGTCTCCATCGCGGCAAGCCAGCTCGGCGCTGGCTCCCGCGATGGGGCTCGTAGGTGCTCAATCTCGCCGAGAAAGAGAGCGAGATTGACACAAAATCGGGTTCACCTACTGTATGTCATGCAACTTTGTGCAATGCATGTGGTTACTACACAGGGGCGTAGGTTTTTAGGTGTTAAAACATAAGGCAAAAGGTGACATAATGCCTTCTCACTGCTTGTAAAACACCCTCTGAAAAGATCCATGCTGCAGATTGCTCTTCAGAGGGCGCTTCTGCTGTAAACAAGCTCTGAGGCCCCGTACACACCATAGAATCTATCCGCGGATAAATCCTCTCGTGTGTATGGGGCCTTAGGGTTTACATATACTAATAGTAAAGATTCTTTTGCATGTGTTCTGTTTAAACTGCCACCTTAATTGCAGTCACTGAATTACTTTTTCCCAGCTGGTAAATGAGAGGGTCTGCCTGCTATAGTCTCATAAGTCCCACTGATGTAATAAAATAAAAAAAACTGTGGGAAAAGCATTTAGTCAATCACATGAGCGGGGAATAAAGTTTTACTTTAAGAAAGTCTGTACAGCCTGTTTGAAAGCATTGCACTAGGCAAGACAGTTGTTTTTTTCTACAGGCAAAGAGACTGTGAGCTAAAAGCTCAGTCTCCAATCATGTAGTGATTGTATAGCCTATTCTAAAACTGTCCACTGGATTTCAATCTATTTTTAATGATAAAAATGCAATTAATAAAAATGTATCTTATAAGCAACATCTTGAAAACTGCACATCACTTTCATGTTAATATTGAAATAAGATCCCGATGGGCAATATTAGCCAAAGCTGACTAAGGACAACTGTCTGGATTGATATGGGCTTTCTAGATTTTAGCTATTCTACTTGTTTTCCAATTAGAAACCCCTGCCTCCTCAAAATTGTTTTTATTTTGTTTGGTATGCATTAGTAAAATTGATGCGCTCAAGAGTTCTTCAAACTGAATTATGCAAAAGTATAATGTATTGCATCTGTCGGCATTGCAAAATATGAAGTGAAAGTGAGAGTATTTGTAGAAACTTGGAAAGGCAAAAACTAATTAGGTTTGGCAAGCAGTGAAAAGAAAGCAAAGCAAAGCTTGGCAAATGTCTAGTAAATGCTACACTGGATGTAGGAACTCTGATTACTGCCTCCTGGCACCAATTATACAAAACTATTAATTTGTATGTAATTTAGACCAACATAATTATTCAAATTCAAAATCACTGTTATCTTAGCATAATAGAGACAATTCTCTTTGCTTGTGTGGCTGAACTCTCTGAAATATTTCAGGATATATGATATTAGTGGAAGTTTATTCTCAGACAGATGAAACAGCTTTTTGTTGAAAACTATAGAAAAGCTGTATCTGCTAATTTATCACCACAATTACACAGCTTTTTGAACTGGCAAAAGCAACTGTGAATAGTTGCTTTTCTGATACTCATTCCATTAATAGAGTTGTAAAGAAGAGCAAAATGCATTACATCCTTTGGAGGTCTTTTTACACCATTAGATATTCAACCGTCACATCATTGATTGACGTAATGCCTGTGTACCATGTCCTTTTACAAAGTGCTCCAGAGCACACTATGCAAAAGGATACAGGAGGGACAACTTTAGGGATTGGGTTAGCCTTTCTTAACCCTTCTTACCCTTTTGAACACAGAGGAACCATTTCTAGAAATTAGTAAATCTACAGCTCATGATACATTAGTGTGATGGTCAATGGGAAGAATGCCCCTTTCACGTGTGGCCATTGGGAGGAATTACCCCCTTACAGATTGCTGAAAAGATTAATGGCATCAGTTTGAACATATCTGAGAGGCAGAAATTACCCAATGCTCAAGGAAGCCCTAGCAACCTCTGGAGGAACCCTAATTAAGAAACACTGGGTTATTATTTTGAACTCGTCTGTAGAATTGGAGCACATATGGTGGTGAATAATGAGAAACAACATACTGTATATTCCCTGTAAAATCCTAGTGGAGACAGATTAAAACATGGTAATACCATCATCAGTAGGGCATGATCATACGTGGAGATGAATCAATATTAGTAAGAGACAGGAGGCCTTTTCTTTAAAATTTACATTTCTACCCATCCATTAACAAGTATTACACAGATCTGACGAATAGTATAGGCCTGTCTGGCAGGATAGAAAACTTGATTTTTCTGTGCTGCATTTAGGTAACACTTGCAAGTCTTTTCTACATCCCCTCATTTTGACTGTACATTAAAAAGAGAAGCAAATGACTTACAAGCTTGTCTCTCTATCACTCCACATTTTCAATATATCACCATGGTTCTTGCACTGCAACACAACTGATTGGCACCTTTCTTTGTTTCCCTTGCCCCAGTCTTTGCTCTGCCATACAGGGGTTGTAAGAGGCTGATATCAACTCAAATCTAAGTACTTACACCACTTGCATTAAAAAAAAATAACAATGTATTAATTAATATAATGGAGACATTACGCTTGATTATTTCCCCCGTATTGTGCCTAGGTCAAGATCTTTGGAGGGAAAAGTTGGCCATTGAAATTAACACTAAACCCTACTGGAGAAATCAAGACTTCCGAACATGTTAAAATAAGGACAAATAATCATAATCCTAGCACAACTCACACCTTTTTCATTTATCACCATGCTTCTTACACTGCAACACAACTGATGTGCACCTTTCTTTGTTTCACTTGCCCCAGTCTTTGCTCTACCGTACAGGGGTTATAAGAGGCTGATATAAACTCAAATCTAAGTACTTACACCAATTGCATTAAAAAAAAAATAACAATGTATTAATTAATATAATGGAGACACTAAGATTGATTATTTCCCCTGTATTGTGCCTAGGTCAAGATATTTGGAGGGAAAAGTTGGCCATTGAAGTTAACACTAAACCCTACTGGAGAAATCAAGACTTCCTAACATGTTAAAATAAGGACAAATAATCATAATCCTAGCACAACTCACACTTTTTTTCATTTATCACCATGCTTCTTGCACTGCAACACAATTGATTTGCACCTTTCTTTGTTTCCCTTGCCCCAGTCTTTGATCTGCCATACAGGGGTTGTAAGAGGCTGATATCAACTCAAATCTAAGTACTTACACCAATTGCATTAAAAAAAAATAACAATGTATTATTTAACTTAATGGAGACACTAAGCTTAATTATTTCCCCTGTATTGTGCCTAGGTCAAGATCTTTGGAGGGAATTTACTAGCTCACCTATTATAGACACAACTCCCCAACAAAGTCCTATTTATACTGGTGTGGCTGATATCCACTCAGTTTGTTCTGTCCAAATTCTTTGGAGGGAAAAGTTGGCCATTGAAAATAACACTAAACCCTACT
This sequence comes from Rana temporaria, assembly GCF_905171775.1. NCBI lineage: Eukaryota > Metazoa > Chordata > Amphibia > Anura > Ranidae > Rana > Rana temporaria. The sequence goes on along the minus strand of NC_053489.1, from coordinate 599,222,947 downwards.
GGAGAAATCAAGACTTTCGAATATGCTAAAATAAAGACAAATAATCATAATCCTAGCACAGCTCACAATCTATGCCTACAAAGCCCTAATAATGGCCATTTTTAGAATAAACACAATCTCCTGTGACTAGTGTCCCTTTCATGACCCACAAAAGATGGTAGTAGTTGGGAGATTTACTATTTAAACTATAGTGTTCTGAACTGCCCAGAATATGAGTGCTGCTATTTTCATGTGTCCACCTGCTGGATGTGCTTCATGGAATTTGTGATTTAGCAACCAATTTGCAGGCAAGCTGCACACCATTATGGTATATAGAGACACTATAAACCACTGCCAGCATTCCACACTTTCTTCTTATGCTTCTTTTACATTTTCCTTGTTTAAAATATTCCCTCATAAGTATATTCTTCTCTGGGATCATGAATCTATCTCATTACATGTTCTGTGTAGAGTGATTGGTATTCCAGCAGTGCAATCTGCTTCAGTTACCCTGTCTAAAAACTACAATAACATTTTCCATCATTAACTTCTTCACCTTGCAGAATTCTAAAACTTGTGTTACTCTTTTCATCCTTTTTCTTTTTTTCTTTAAATATAGATACAGCAGGCTTGTGTCGGCCCTACACATAGCTCTGCAATGTAACCACTAGAGAAATGATCAGCACCAAAACACATTTAGAAGAATGTGTTTGACCCAAAAACATAATATTTTAAAAACCTGCTTTAGAGTAATATGATCATGGAACTTCACCTGGGAATTCTTTATAACTGCATGCAACAAAAACAGGTCCCACAGCTATCCATGTTCAGTCAGTGAAACTAAATAGTGTTCCTCAGTGACTATTCATTTTCCTCAGGGTTTTTTTTTAAGTGAGCGTTCTTTGCTCGTGAGTCTTAGCTCAATTTTTTCTTTACAATTACATTTCTGGTTATCAATCAACCTTTATCTAAGGCAGAACTTTATCCCATTGGGGCTCATGTATATTCATGTAGATGTATGAATGCATTTAGCACATAGCTGATCCCACACCTTTTTTCGCGGGTACATTTAGGGCCAGATTTACAGAGGAAATACGCCAGAGTATCTACTGATACCGTAAGATGTCCGGGAATACAAAACGACGTAACGCACGTCGCCGTTCAAACAATACGTCGGGGCGCCGTAATTTCGCACAAAGCACGTTGTGAAATTTCCTAACGGAGCATGCACAGAACGTTCGGCGCGGGAACGCGCCTAATTTAAATGGTACACGCCCCATTTGAATTAGGCGGCCTTGCGCCGGACGGCTTTACGTTACACCGCCGTAAGTTTACACGCAAGTGCTTGGTGAATCAGGCACTTGCGCTGAAAACTTGCGGCGGTGTAACGTAAAGGGGATACATTACGCCGCCGCAGATTACTGTAAATCTGGCCCTTAGGTTGGTATGAATTTTAAGTGGGGACCTCCATGCTGTTTCTTTTTTTTTACATTCTTACATTACATTTTTGCCTTTTTGTTGGGTCGCGAATCAGTTCCTCTACACTTATGAATTGTGCTTTTGATTTAGCCTTTTTTTTCATCTTTTCTAAAAAAAAAATTGTCCCTTATTCTCGTTATTTACTCTTATTTTTATTTATACTCTTACTTTCATATTTTTTCATTTTTTAAATTATCCTTGATTTTCTTATTTCTTAGTTCACCTTTTGTTTCTTTTGTTTTTTTTAAATATCTTTTTATTTTATTGTATACATTTCGTACAAGAAATAACAGATTTTTAAGTGTATTCATGCGGGGCTGCTGTTAGAAATCACAAGGACCCATACAGTCTACCCTTCCCATCTCAAAGTGACTGAGAACATAGATTTATCAGTCTTTTTCTTTACAGTCTGAGCAGTACAAATTATTTAATAGGAAATGCTCTGAAGCTTCCTGCTAATTTACAAACTGAAGCATAGTAAACATAGTTTACTATGCTTCAGTGATAAATAGACTCACAAGTAATTGGTACTGATTGCTCACTCTGTTCATTCAGGAAAAAAAGGGGCCAGTATTTTACATATTTACTGGCAACTTCCCCCACTCTCTATCATGAAACATTTTACTTTGTGCCCACAGTAGCTGGGGATGAGAGAGGAGGGAGGCAGGAAATGCTGCTGGGGAAAGGGGAAAACAGTGGGCCCAGACAGCAGATAGAAGAAACACATGGGGCTACAGCAAATGCCTGGGCCCCCCTTTGAAATGATGGTGCCTGGGCCCAGTACAAGAAGGCTGGCTGTACTGCCTTATCAGCAGCCCTGTATACAAGTGACCATCATAATATCAGTTCAGATACATAAATGACAATAGTTTATAAATTACAAAAGACATATAAAACACATGGCTTCTCTTCAGGCGTATATAGCTTGCTTTCCGGTAAGCTTGCAATATATGTGGTGAAGGTGCACAAGTCTGCTCAGGTGTCATTTGGGACCGCTCAGGTTCACTCCTTAACTCATTTGCTTTAACGCAGCTTTATTACTTCTTAATCTATATCTATATATCTATATATATATATATATATATATATATATATATATATATAGATATATAGATATATATACACACAGTACCTTGAAAAAGTATTCACCCCCTTGGCTTTTTACCTATTAGTTACATTACAGCCTTTAGTTCAATGTTTTTTTTTAAACTGATTTATATGTGATGGATCAAAACACAATAGTCTAAGTTGGTGAAGTAAAATTAGAAAAATATATACATAAAACAATTTTTCAGAAATAAAAAAAAATGATAATTGGCATGTGTGTATGTATTTACCCCCTTTGTTATGAAGCTCATAAAAAGCTCTGGTGCAATTACCTTCAGAAGTCACATATATAGTGAAATGATGTCCACCTGTGTGCAATCTAAGTGTCACATGACCTGTCATTACATATACACACATTTTTGAAAGACCTCAGAGTCTGCAACACCTAAGCAAGAGGCACCACTAACCAAACACTGCCATGAAGACCAAGGAACTCTCCGAACAAGTAAGGGACAATTTTGTTGAGAAGTCCAAGTCAGGGTTAGATTATAAAAAAATATCCAAATCTTTGATGATCCCTAAGAGCACCATTAAATCTATCATAACCAAATGGAAAGAACATGGCATAACAGCAAACCTGCCAAGAGATGGCTGCACACCAAAACTCACGGTGTGGCCAGAAGAAAGCTATTGCTTTCAGCAAAAAACAAAATGTTTTGAGTTTGCGAAAAGGCATGTGGGAGACTCCCAAAATGTATGGAGGAAGGTGGTCTGGTCTGATGAGACTAAAAGTGAACTTTTCGCCATCAAAGAAAACAATATGTCTGACGCAAACCCAACACATCACATCACCCAGAGAACACCATCCCCACAGTGAAACATGGTGGTGGCAGCATCATGCTGTGGGGACGTTTTTCAGTAGTCGGGACTGGGAAACTGGTCAGAGTTGAGGGAGAGATGGATGGTTCTAAATACAGGGATATTCTTGAGTAAAACCCATACCACTCTGTGTGTGATTTGAGGATAGGACGGAGGTTCACCTTCCAGCAGGACAAGTTCCTAAACACACTGCTAAAGCAACACTTGAGTTTTTTGAGGGGAAACATGTAAATGTGTTGGAATGGCCTAGTCAAAGCCCAGACCTCAAACCATTAGAAAATTTGTGGTCAGACTTAAAGATTGCTGTTCACAAGAGCAAACCATCCAACTTGAAAAAGCTGGAGCAGTTTTGCAAAGAGGAATGGGCAAAAATCCCATTGGTAAGATGTGGCAAGCTCATAGAGACTTATTCAAAGCGACTTGGAGCTGTGATAAGCGCTAAAGTTGGCTCTACAAAGTACTGTATTGACTTTAGGGGGGTGAATAGTTATGCACATTGACTTTTTCTGTTATTTTGTCCTATTTGTTGTTTGCTTCACAATAAAAAAAAAAACATCCTGAAAGTTGTGGGCATGTTCTGTACATTAAATTATGCAAATCCTCAAACAATCAATGCTAATTCCAGGTTGGGAGGCAACAAAATGCCAAGGGGGGTGAATAATTTTGGGAGGCACTGTATGCTGATCTATATACCCAATGCTGACGTATATACTCTATCTGTAATGCTGATCTATATACACAATGCTGACGTATATACTCTATCTCTAATGCTGAACTATATACACAATGCTGACGTATATACAGTACTCTATCTGTAATGCTGATGTATATACCCAATGCTGACCTATATACTGTAGCCTATTTGTAATGCTGATCTATATACCCAATGCTGACCTATGTACCCTATCTGTAATGCTGACCTATATAAGGGGTGGGGCTTATGAGAAGTGGGATTAATCAAAAAGGTAGGGCGGGGTCTGGTGCCCCCCCATACTAAAACTTCACCATCTGCCACTGATGCAGTATATACAGTGTTTAGAGACAGTGAGGCACTTAGTGAAGGAAATTGTTTGTTTGGACCAGCATGGTCCAAACTATTTAAGGTCACATAAAACCTGGAGATCAGCTTTAACTTTAGTTATTTTATCTTTGTTTACCTTTGGAATACACTAGTTAATGACATTATTTAATATCTTAAAGCAAATATCTTCTCATTTAATGCTGGGAAGTATAAAGTACAGTTTAGTAAAGTTGGCTCTCTGAAAATGTAATGTTCTTGTCCCACTCTAATGTCTTATTTTCCTATGATTTACGATCAAAGGAGTTGTGGGCACATAGCAAAATTAAACACAAGTGCATGAACTGTTTTGATTTTCTACATAATTTAATCATTGGATGTCACACCAGAGATACTAATGCATATGTAATATATGGTGTGGGATATAAGAGCACATATTTTGAGTTTCACAACAGGATTTGCTTATGTATTTATTATGTATTTATTATTTTGGCAGCACAGCATCGTTTTGGTTGATTATGTTCTTAATGCACTCCCACTTTTCCTCTGTGTTTTTGTTTCTAGAATATCTTCCCATTTAATGTAGTGAAGCATGGAGTGCAGTTTAGTAAAGTTGTCAATCTTAAAATGGAATGTTTTTGCTCTACCCTTGTTTCTTCTTTCCCTTTGATTTACAGTGAACGTAATTACCCTGTGACCCCTTCCCCTCTTCTATCTACCCTGTCTCTTCGATACAGGTAATACCCCTGGTTAGTTGCAACCCTGTCATGTTAGCTGTCAAACCAGGTCTCTGATACTCCTGCAAAGTCAAAATCCTCCTCATGTATCAGCAGTTCCAGTTCTTCCAATTTATTCATTTGTGAACATGATTTTTAAATTTGCTCCAGCTCATATTAGTTTCCCCTTGTTTTTTTTGTAAAGCTGCAATAGGATTATGTCAGCCTATGCACATTGGTCTTAGGTACTCCAATTTCACTACCAACACTGACCACAGTAGAATGTTCTGCCCCTCGCTCAATGTCTGGCATAGTTTTCTCTGATCCCTCCTCCCCTATCATCTAGTTTAAACGTTCATATCATGTTTTGGCCATATTCTCCTCTTATAGAGCTGCACCCTCCCCATTTAGGTGTTTGTCCATCTCTGTTATAGAGCTGGTAACCAACCGAAAAGTCAACCCAGTTTTTAGGAACCCAAACCCTCCTTCCTGCACCAGTTCCTTGGCAGCTTGTTATGTTTTCTAAGCTCCTGTTGTCTGTTTGGTGTGACTCGAGGTATAGGCAGTATTTCTGAGAATACTATCCCGGGTGTCCTTTTCTTCAATATAACTCCAAAATCCCTGAAATATTTTTTAGGATGCTCCATCTTACTTTAACTATGTAATCAATACCAATATGTCTCATTACAGCTGGGTCCTCCCCAGCTCCACCCAACAAACTGTCCATCTTATCCATGATATGCCAAACCTAATAGCCAGGTAAACAATATACAGTTCGACAATCATGGTCTTTGTTACAGATTGCCCTATATATCCTTCTAATAACTTAATCCCCTGCCTCCAGTATCTGTCTATCCTTGCCTGTAACCTTACTTCTATCCTCACCGGAGCAGTTATTTTCCGGGCAGTTAATGACGGTAGTCTGCTGAAGCAATGCCACTCCTAAGCTGATATATCCAACATCATACAACTTGGCATATTTATTGGGATGTACCAACTCAGGACTAGCCTCTCTAATAGGGTTGCCACTTCATCCCTTTAACAACGAACACATATCAATTACACAGGTTATGTGGCTGATTAGGGTGGTAATTAAATTCACTTGTTGTCTCATCTGCATTAAATTAGCCTCAGAACCTGTGTAATTCATATGTGTTTGGGTTTAAAGGGATGAAGTGGCAACCCAACTCTCTAATCTTCTTTCCCCTACCTTCCCTACTAAGTGTAACCCAGCTACCTATCTCTGGCTCCTGCACCTCCATATCACCACCCCCCTCTATACTGGCTTCAGCCAGCATGTGATATGTACAGTTCAAACTCCTTTCCAGGTTGTTGATGTTTTGCAGTGTTGCCAGTTGATTCTTTAGATACAGGAACTTGGCTTCCAAACAGACAATTGCTCACATCTCTCACAGCAGTATTCGCCCATGAACAGCTGTTCAATGAATGTATACACAGAGCAAGCTGTGCACTGGGCCACATTACTATTCCTGTTGGACATTTCATACCTTCCACACTCCTCTCTTTCCCATATTGCCCACTTTCATACTACCCACTATTATAACCGGCACACAGACAGACTTTCCTTTCAGACTGCCTGCTATCATACCTTTTACATGTCTCTCCAGTATGTACTGCTCACCATAATTCCCTTTGCATTCTACTGCTGCACATACTGGCTGCAACAATACCCATCAAACTCCTACCCTGACCTGCTAAATCAATTCCTTAAAGAGGAACTGCAATCTGCTCACATCATTTGTAATAAAAATATCTTTACCATTCTAAAGCTTCCCTCCAACCACTTTGCATATTATTTTAGATATACTGTGAATCTGTACTTGCCAAATATGCTGCAGAAATCTCCATCCACTGAGTCTGTCTGCAACTATTTTAACTGTGGGCAGCTGAAGCTGCTGCGTGTTCACGTCCTGGATTTACACAAACAAACAGAGGCACACCCCCAGCTCTGCAGCCCTCATTGGCCCTCTTATGACTCATCCCACCTTCCTTCCTGTCAAACTCTCACAAGGGTGAGAGAGAGAGAGCTGTGCATGATATCATAAACCTACATTTTTTCCAGACAAGAAACAGGAAGTGTGCTGTATAAGGTATTTATTGGCAGATTTTTTTTTTTACTATCCAAAGTTAAAACAACAAGGGCAGAAGATTTAATTGATGGAAAGATGAAAAAAATACTGAAGTTCCACTTTAACATTATTTCTAAAATCTCCAACCTTGTCTTTTCTGGAATGGGAACACTTTTGCTAATCTCAATAGAAAATCAAGTTTATCCTTTCTCTTTGCATGGTTCTACATGTGTTCTGCTTCTTGTATTATAGCTGTGAAATACTTTTCAGTTCTGTTGGGAAGAAACATTCAAAACAAAATAAAGTGATTATTAAACTCACAGCTCAGTAAATAACACCTAACAGAGATTAATTCTTTCCAAATATGAAAAGCCCTCAAGGTTCAATAAACATAATTTGGTAATATAAAAAATGTAATACCGTACTTGTAGCTTGGGCTGGGATGTTACACTTGCCTACATCAGCAGTTTGAAAGTTTAGCCAAAACAAATCAAAAGTTTGTAATTGTTTGTATAATAAAGTTTAGGTTTCTCTACATAAAAACAAGAAAATGTAATAGATGATGTGAATAAAATCACAGCCCGCTAAATAAATGTATCAGAGGTAAATACACCATGCTGCATGCACTGATCTCACCAGAATGCCTGGAGTTTATTGTAATACTGCATATGATTTTTCTTCTTCCAACAGTTAATCAGTACTAATATTACTGCAAGCTGTTTTTTATACTATAATCCTGATAAGTATGGGATTCTAAGTATTTTTTTTTAACAAACTTTTTCCTGATAACTAGGCAGTGGGGGTTTTGATTAGATTAAATTATAACCTTCTGCTCAAACTGACTAGAACATGTAGAAATAGTTTGAAACACTGCAGAGTTGATTTACTAAAACTGTTGCACTCCGAATCTGGTGGAGCTGTGCATGGTAGCCAATCAGCTTCTAACTTTAGCTTGTTCAAATAAGCCTTGGCAATAAAAAAAAAAAAATTATATGTGGAGTTTCACCAGATTTAGCATTTTTCAGCTTTAGAAAAAATGGTTAGTCAGGTTATAAAAACATAAATATATATCCATTAAGTTCACATAAGAAGAAAAAATATACTTTGTAGTCTTGGAACCCTAAACCCTTAAATTAACGAGAGGAAGTTCAAACTCTTATAAAACAGGGACCAATTTAATCTAAAAGGTAAAAAATAAATGCACTGTTCTCAAAGACAATCACATAACTTTAAGTCAACATTCTACTATATTATGATAAAACATTTTAAACTCATTCAACCCAATTTAAAGAATTCTACTGAGTCATTTACAAACAATTCCTGTAAAAGACTATCCCACACTTTCACAGATCTTACAGGATAGAACCCTTTTGATACATGGAAGTTAAACCTTGTTTCTTCTGTTCACTAGGGCCGCATACACACGATCGGTCAAAACCGATGAGAATGGACCGAGGTTCAGTTTCATCGGTCCAAACCCGACCGTTTGTACGGCCCATCGGTCTTTTGTCCTTAGGACCAAAATTGTAAAACTTGCTTTAAAATCGAACCGATGGACCGCTGACCGATCGGGCCAAACCGATGGTTAGTACACAAAAGCATTGGTTCAAAACCCGTGCATGCTCAGAATCAAGTCGACGCATGCTTGGAAGCATTGAACTTCGTTTTTTTCAGCACATCGTGTGTTTTACGTCACCGCGTTCTGACCTGATCGGTTTTTGAACTGATGGTGTGTACACACATCAGACCATCAGGCCACTTCAGCGGTGGACAGATGAAAATGGTCCGTCGGACCATTCTCATCGGATGAACCGGTCGTGTGTACAGGGCCTAGGAATGCTCTTCTGTTGTGACATTTCTTATGGAGTATTTGTGCATTTGTGCAGAGAATATATGCCTCCTTATAATTATCTCTTCTCAAAGGTGAATAAATTAAGTTCAATTAATCTTTTTCGTAGCTGTGGTCTCCATGCCCCATAATTTTGCTGCATGAATCTGCACTCTCTACGACTACATAACATTCTAAAACGAAACTGCATATATTAATGTAAGAAGCTATCTTGTATCTTTTTTAAGACTATAAATGTTAACATACACATGGACAACCTGTGGGGAACCAAATATACCTCTTTAGCGTAGTAAAAATATACTGCACTAACAGCCACCCCTTTGTCTAAGTTAGGCGCTTACTACAGGTCCTAAAAATTAAAAAGTATATTTCTATGACAATTTTCACTTATATTTTTTGCTGACAGATATTTTGGACTTCTACCAATACCTCAAATATCTACTCTGCAACAAAAGTTGCCATAGGTCACTAGGTAAAACTGCTTGTGCTTTGTTAAGTACCACATTTGGTTTGCACTAATCCATTGGCACCAGGTTAGTCATGAACTATTCTACATCTGGTTTTAATCTGGTTTTAATTAAATGACTGAATGGTGCTCTTATAAGGGAGGGTGGACATATCTGTATGTCCTTTCTAGGTAGGCAACAGATGTACCCAGCATCTACACAAAGCCACTACTTCCATTATCATTATACAGTGAACGCATCAACTAAAGACATAGAGCCAATTGAAGTCAATCACAGCAATTTCAAATGTTAATAGCATAGTACTGTTTACAATGCTGAGCACTTTGGGGTGTTAATTTTTCACAATGCGTCATTTTGGGGGTGTTTATAGTGTCATTTCACTTTCATTTCTATTTACTGCCACCAACACTCAGCTGGCATGTGTGTCCCTTTACATTCATCAGCTGTGCAGCGCAGATCACGCCATGAAGCCAAAATGTGTCAGAACACTGGAGCAGAAAGCTGTGGCTAGTTCTTACACCATCACATTTCGTCCATAACATTCAAGGTGAAAACATCTGTGGTGTTAAGGATCAGTGTAGATACCAACTCATGGCCTTCTGCTCCAGCATCCATCTGGGATTCGTGACATCACCTTGCTCTGTGCTTCCTGGCTGTTACATGTATTATGACTTGGTGGTAGATGAGGTGGATGTGTTGGTGCCAGCAAGAGAACACTGCCCTCCATCTGTGACTGGATGGATTCTGGGAGTTTCCACTATGCAGGAAAGTCTATGAACAGCCTTATATGAACGCTATACCTAGTGGATTAGCAGCATACCTAGTGGATTAGCAGCAGAAGACTATTGATGAAGATGTGTTGGCTTTATATTGTTGTTTGCAACCGTGACTGCCAGCTTATACGTGTCTCATTAAATTGATTGTAAAGTCTCTTTTTTAAATAACAAACGTGTCTATACTTACTTGCTCTGTTGCAGTGGATTTTCACAGGGCAGCCTGGATCCTCCTGTTATTTTCACTAGAACTGTAGGGAATGATCATTCCCAGCATACCATGTTGGTCTGTTGTCTACAGATCCCCTGATATTCTGGTTTTAGTTGTGGCTTTGTATCATGTGACACCCTGTATATCCTGCTGATAGACCGTACCTTCCACAGCCACTTCCTGCAGCAGCTAGAGTCTGTAAAACTCCCATTTTTCGTCTTTCAGGCTCTGAAAATGATTTAACTTCCTTCACAGCTATAATAGTGGGTGGGATGTAATACATCCTAATTAGCATTTAATCTTGCCCAGTCACGCCTACAGGAAGTGTCCAAACTCCCAAGTCCCTCCTCACAGTATTATTCAAGAAGGAAACACCTTCATACAAAACCTGTTCTGAAAGCTAGCTGTGGTGCTGCTGGGCAGGATTGAATAGTTTACAATTAGAATTCAATCCTGCCCAGTTAAATATGCTGACCAGCGTGAACAGGGAGAGTCCCACCCTTCAGATCCTTCCCTCCCAGATAGATCCATGCTCTCCGTGAAGTGATTCATTTACAAAACCTTCATAATAATCTCCCTTAGCCCTGCCTCGGTAGTCTTGCAGTTTACCATTATTCTTTGGTATGCTGTAAGACAGGAATGACACAGAAGGTGGTGTGGCACGTTTACACCCTTCACCACCCACATGAAAGCCCAGAAACACCCACAGTAGCCCTAGGACCCACATCAACTCCCTGTACTGGTACAAGTGACTTCTATAGCCCTTCCTGAAGTTACAGAGGCTCAAAGGATCATGGGAAATGTAGTATCAGGAATGGAAAAGGAAGAAAGCAGGAAATCAGAAAACTTTGAAATTCAGCCAGGAGAGAGAGTGACATCACAGACACAGAAACTTACTGTATACAGCCAAAAGAGGTAAGTTACACACAAACTGACAGTGGAGTTGTAATTAATTTACATGAACAAAGCTGGAGTTCTTGGACCTTGGGGTACACCATTAATAACCTTAAACCTTTCAGCTTTTGCATATTTGATGGATTTCCATTCATGAACTGTTTGTGAACTCATTGAAGAAAAAGATTCACATACATTGTTTGCTGAATGTGCTGTTCATTTCATTTAGGGTTTGTTAAAGCCAAGCATTCTCTCAGATTGGAAGAAATTATCAATGCTTTCAACCCTACTGAGAGCCAATTCCATCTTTGCACTTGTGAATTTTATATACAACACTAGTACTTTGATTTTGGTGCCTGTACCTTAGACTGTGCAATTGAGATGAGCTAGTGCGCATGGCTGGTGGTTAACTGACATCATTGTCACCTGCTTTTTCTGAATTCACAGTGGGAATTTGAGATGGGAGAGGGGAGTCAGTCGAATTTTACAAAGTATTTATAATAGGGGGAAAAAAATGTATACAGCATTCCACGTGACCATTTCTATTCTTTTAATTTACCGTGTTTGCTTAGGAATTGCTTGTATGCCCATAAATATTGTGTAGAAATCTTACTATAACACAATAGGTTTTTTGAGTAAATTTGAAACACTACGGCCCCATACACACGATAGAATCCATCCGCTGAAATTTATCCGCGGATCGGTTTCAGCGGATCGACGGATTTATCTGTTGATCCGCTGGAACGTACACACTAGCGCCAAAAAATCTCCGCGAACCAGAACGTATGCAACGTAAACCACGTAAGACGTCACTATAAAGGGGAAGACCAAAGTCAACGGCGCCGCCCTCTGTTCCGCTTTTGCTAGTTCCGTGTGACCGCGTGCTAGTGAAGGTTTGGTTAGAGCCGATTCGTGCTTTTCAGTCTCCGCGGTTTGACAGGTGGTATTCTCTGGTTCAGTGCGTTTGCTTGCGGGTTTGCAGTTGGCATTTGGGCACAGGCTTTCAGCACGTTTCAGCGTTCTGTGCGCTCGTATCTGTTTGTCGTGCGGGCTTAGCAGGTTGTGCTGGATTTGGGGGTGCTTTCTGTTGGAGTGTGTTCTTGACTGACCAGCCGGCCGGTTTGAATCCATGATGGAGCAGCAGCGTCGATTCTCGCGAATTGGTGCTGGTTATGGGATTGCTTATGGCCATGTCCAGCGAACCTGTTTATTGGCCAGGAACAGTAGGAGGAGGCGTTTCTGGACCAAGAATTGGTTGCGCCAGCGTGACCAGTTTTTTCATATGCCTCTGCTTAGGGAACTCCAGGAGAATAATCCTTATGATTTTAGGAATTTTCTCCGCATGACGGACCCCGTATTCAACCGTCTGCTGGAACTTCTGTCCCCCTATATCACGAGGCAGGACACTGTGATGCGCGATGCCATCACGGCCGAGCAGAGGCTTATTGCCACGTTGCGGTACCTGGCAACTGGGAGGAGCCTGCAGGACCTCAAGTTCTCGACAGGCATCTCTCCCCAGTCGCTTGGGGTCATCATACCGGAGACGTGTACTGCCATCATACATGTTCTGCAGGAGGAGTATCTTAAGGTAAGTTCCCTAATTTTAACATCACAATGTTTTTTTTTTAAATGTGTGAGAAAGTCTAATATTTTTTTCTTCCCTAATAACCATGAGATTGTAATCTGCTGTGTGTTGGATGTTCCCTTTTCTCGCCATGCATGTTGTTAACCTTTACATGTTTGTTTTGGGCCTACCTGCATATTTTGTCCTTACCCACCATAAACCTGTCCAGCATGCTTTCCTAGGCCCAAACACACCTAGCCAAATTTGTGGTGATTTTTTGGCTAATCCATTGTAGCTCTGCCCCTCCCCCCCTCCTCCCCCCCGAAAATAGTTTCTTGCTCTATCATCAGAGGGATGTGGAGTCTGATAATTAAGTGGGCCTATATTTAACAAAAGAAATACTCACTTCACAATGCTTGTAGGAAATGTGAATCCTGTTGTTGATGTTGCACAATGATGGTTTTTGTATTGTGTTTGCAATGTTTATGTGCCAAAGTACTAAATCTCTTTTTTTGTTTGTCCCCACAGCTACCCTCCACACCACAGGAATGGCAGTCTGTGGCTTCCCAATTTGCCCAGCGTTGTGATTTTCCGAACTGCGGTGGAGCAATAGATGGGAAGCACGTCCGCATTGTGTCCCCACCCCACTCGGGGTCCTACTATTATAACTACAAGGGTTTTCATAGTATCGTGTTGATGGCGGTGGTGTCGGCACAGTATGAGTTTCTCTATGTGGACGTGGGGAAGAATGGCCGGCTGTCAGATGGGGGAGTGTTCTCGCAGACAGAATTCTACGATCGTCTACAAACTGGTGGTCTGGCACTGCCACCAGATGAAGATAATGTGGAAGGACTTCCGTTTGTGTTCCTAGCGGACGAGGCTTTCGGGCTTGGACCTCACCTAATGCGGCCTTTTCCCCAGAGGACCCTCACCTTCGAGAGGAAGGTGTTCAATTATCGGTTGTCCAGAGCTCGGAGGGTAGTCGAGAATGCCTTTGGGATCCTCACCAACCGGTTCCGCCTTTTCCTGACAGCGATACATCTGGCGGAATATAAATTGAACACCATTGTATTTGCCTGCTGCATTTTGCACAACTTTTTACGCAGGCACTCCCAGACGTACCTACCCGACAGCGTTTCTGAGGCAAGACTACTCTCAGATCCTCTCCCTGGGCTGGACACTGGTCGCGCTGGCATTGGCACCCAATCTGCTCGTGAGGTACGCGACAAATATGTTGAGTACTTCATGGGTCGGGGGGCCATTGCTATGCCAGATCATATTTCTTTCTAATTCGGCCCCCAAAAGAAAGGAATATTCACAGAACTAATAAATAATTAGACCATTGGACTTTATACAGTTGTTTGTCATTACTGCTTTTTCTATTTTTATCTGTCTTCCTGTTTCTCACCAAAAATAGTGCACTTCTAGTGCCAAATGTAGGGTTCAGGTTTTAGTAAATAAACACAATTGCACATTATTCACTCATCTCCAAACTGGGTATTCAGCATATAAAATAATCAAGCCACTCATTGTAATGATTTTGTAAAACCTTGTTTTATTGTCAGCTTTTTCATTTTTTTTTTTTTTTAGGAAGATTTTTATTAATAAACATGCCAACATTTTGAGTTTGCAAGGCTTTTTTTCGGAATTTTTTTTTTGTTTTCGTCTCAATTTTTTTTTTTGGTCCAAACAATTTTTTTGAAAGTTTTTTGGTGTTCACAAACAATGTAGTACAATTGTACCATTTTTCACACAAATATTGTATTTACCAAGTGTAAACTATACCAAATATTTTTTGGGTCCTAAAATATATATTTTTTTTCCAATAAAATATTTTTGTGATTTTTGATCTTTTTTCTTTTTTCTTAATTTTTGTGGGTAATTATTATCTAAAATATTGCTCTAATTTTTTTAATACATTTGTTGACCCAATTTTAATTTTAATTTTATTTTTTTCTATATTTTATAATACATTTTTTTGAATTTTTTTTTAAAATATTTAAAAAATATTTATTTTTTATTTTTGGGAACTCCAAAAAAAAGATTGATCTCATTTTTTGGATAGATGTGTTAACCAATCTTTTTTTTGTTAACTAATTTTTTTGGTTTTTATTAAATTTTTTATTTTATTTTTTACTTTTTCTGTTTTGTATGGCTTGTTGATTGGAAGCCATTTTTATAATCCAAAAAATAAAACATGTCCCAAAAACTGAAAACACAAATGTGTCACTTTTACATTCCCAATAACAGTCATGGTGTGAGTTCACACCGGAACACGCCAAAATTTGAAGATGCACACATTCAGTGCAATTCGCCAAATGTCAGTTCTACAACATAGAAAGACAGAAAAAGGGCGACATGTGCTATCTGCCATCATGGGTGAACAATGTCTGTGTTTTGGGGGAGCAAACCCTTCCTCGAAAACTAATTGACAATCGAGGAGGGGGTTGTACCCACAAAGCACAGATATTCTATATTCTGTGATGGCAGATAGCACATGTTGACACACTGTGTGTGCATCTTCAAATTTTGGCGTGTTGCTGAGTCATACATTAAAACAGGTTGGGGGGTGTGTTTAGTCTTTGACACGGCCCATCATGTCAATGATGTTTTTATAGTTCTGTTCTATAACCACCATTCTTTGCCGCATAGTGTCCAGCTCGGTGCAGCACTCGACAATTACATTTCTCACATTCTGTTCCAGGAGAAGCATCTGTTGCCGCATATTCGCCATTTCACTGCTGCACTCCATCACTTGCTGAATAATAATTCCCGCACTTGCGCGCGAAAAATGCGTAACAGCATCTTCATCCCCTACAAAATGAATACAAAATATAAAATTAGCAATTTTAGCGGCATAGATACATCTAGGGTTGCCACCTCATCCCTTTAAACCAGAACACATATTAATTACACAGGTTCTGTGGCTGATTAAAAGGTGGGAATTTAACTCACCTGGTGCCATATCTGCATTACATTAGCCACAGAACATGTGTAATCCATATGTGTTCGGGATTAAAGGGATGAGGTGGCAACCCTATCTACATCTGTTTTGCCCTATAAAGCTGGGGTGACACTGACCTGATGTTGTGCGAATTTCATCCTCCTCCACCACTTCTCCATCTTCAATCACTCCTCCTTCTTGAACCACTTCCCCCTCATCCTCCACGACTCCTCCTTCTTCTTCTTCCACCAATCCACCATCTTCAAAATCTCCAAAATCTTCTTCTTCAATTTCATCTTCCTCCTCCACAACTACAAGATTTAAAATTACTCCATCCTCCTCTCTTCCTTCCTCCTCCTCCACATCCTCATCTCTTCCTTCCTCCTACTCCTCCACATCCTCATCTCTTCCTTCCACCTCCTCCTCAACATCCTCCTCCTCCACATCCTCCTCTCTTCCTTCCTCCTCCTCCACATCCTCCTCCTCCACATGGCCAGATGGCAGATCCCGGGCGTGTCTGGCCCTCTCTGCCTCCTCGAATTGCTGGCATCTTCTTTCCCCTATAAATAACACCAAAAAAAAAGGTATACTCATCAGCACACAGATATTGTAGAGCAGAAATCGCACACATTGCATAGAAGTATAGAGGCTTTTTTTGGTTATAATTTTGTTGTCTTATCACCCCAAACCTACATTTTGGCACAGGTGCTCTGGATTACAGATATGAAAACACCTGCTTAGTAGCACTGTTTGCATTTCCCATTCTTGGATTTAAATTTTAGATTAATACATTTTTACACAATGTTTACAAACAATGTTTTTGGCCAGAGAGGCATGTCCAGGTGTGTTGTTCCTGGGCCAACATCGTATTTGTGAGAAGCAACCTGATGTGAACAAGGTTTCCTATTAACAGTCGTTGGCCAAGCAAATGATATTTTGAAAAATAAAATTATTTCAACATGTGTTCAGAAGTACAACCAGGCCAAGGATACAGATGTAGAAATGTACCTGACCAAACATTCAACTAATAAAATTGTCCCCACCCCACAAACAAAAAAAGAACTTACTTTTTTTGAGTATTTTTTTGATTTTCTTCAGTTGATGTGGCTCACGGAGCTTTAAGTCGGACCACCGCTTCCGTAGCTGCTCCTTGGACCTGGTGATCCCAAACATCCTCTGCATTTTCCTTGCCACCTTCTCCATAATTTTCCCCTTCCTGCGGTTGGGGGTCTTGTATGGGCCATATTGCCCATCATAGTCCTTCCTCCGCACAATCTCAACCAGCTCCACCATTTCGTCGAAAGACATATTAGTGGCCTTATATCGTTTTGGCCGGGATCGCGACGTTCCTGCCTCTGTCACCTCACTTGCGGCCTGAGAGCTCCGTGCATGCTTGTGTGACATTGCCATCTTTCCTTCCCACAGAGATTAGGGGCGTGGAAAACAGGAAATGTCCTGTCATGGGCAGGGACGAGGGCGGCGGTTCATACATACGCGGAGTGTAGAGAATGAATAAGACGTGATTACGTAGGTTACGTGGAGATTATTCGCCCGTTTCCCAGAAGTAACACAGTTCACGCCATATTTTTTAAGCTAACATTGATTAGGGGGCATGGCAATGGTGATGAAAGCGGTGTGTCACGCACACGCGGAGTCTGTTAAAGGGAACCTACGTGATTACGTTGCTTACGCGGAGATTAGTAGAACATTTGACAGAAGTAACACAGTTAACGCCAGATTTTCTGAGTTAACATTGATTAGGGGGCATGGCAATGGTGACGAAAGCGGTGTGTCACGCACACGCGGAGTCTGTTAAAGGGAACCTACGTGATTACGTTGCTTACGCGGAGATTAGTAGAACATTTGACAGAAGTAACACAGTTAACGCCAGATTTTTTGAGTTAACATTGATTAGGGGGCATGGCAATGGAGACGAAAGCGGTGTGTCACGCACACGCGGAGTGTATAAAAGGGAACCGACGTGCTGACGTAGATTACGCGGAGATTATTTCATTGAGCTTCACGAGGAGCTAGAGATAATAAGGTAAAAAATTACAACATGGGATCAGCAGAGGCCTAGAAACTTGAGAGCCATGGGATGGTGGTTTTGTCTGTTGTTTGCACCCTTTTAACGCAACTTATTATGTTTCTTGTGTCCCCAAAACGGTATTTACTTCTCACAATGCTTTCACACATCACTTAAATCTAGATGTGAAGAATGCTCTACCTATTTGTATTTTTGGCCAGGTGTATTGTGATCATGCAAGTATTGTTCTGTGTTGGTTGGCCAGAGGTTATTAGGAAGTGTATTTAGATGTCCGGAATGATGAGGGGCATGCTAGGTACACATGAAATAGTGCCTTGAGGAATGGTCAAAATATAACTAATTGGGGATGGGTCTAGATTACACGTATTTAGCAAACTTATTTGAAAAAGGGTCTGCATGTGAACTCATTTTTGGTCACAACAATGGGGCAGAGCTGGCCAGCATTTTAGCTGCAGGAGACACTGTGTTTGCATAGTACTTGATAAATCTGGGGCCACATATGAATACAATGTGAATGCTGTGCATTTTTTAATGGATTTTTTTTTTTGGTTTAACAGTGTTCATCTTGAAATTTCTAAAATAAATTAAAAAATGGAAACCATCGTGGGAAAGGAGATAATTTCTCTACTCATCGAAAAATTTAGGGAAATGCCCCTACTTTGGGATTCCAAACATCCCCACTATTCTAAGCGGGACCGACGAACGGCAGCACTTGATGAGATAGCTACATATATGCAGACATGGGTTCCCGGCTGCACAGGCGACATCGTCAAGAAGAAAATGAATAACCTGAGGGCCGCATACCGAACAAAAAGAAGAGAACTACGGGAGCAACGATCAGGAGCAGCAGCAAGAGAGTCCACGGAGCCCAGTCTGTGGTACTACCAGGAGCTGGAATTTTTGGGGGATCAAATGGAGGGCCGGCAATCAATGTCAAGCCTTCCTTCCAGCCGGCATCGCAGCAGACCTTCCACGGATCACCACAGCCAGGAGGAGGACAGTGAGGGGCTGGCTAGCAGGCATGAAAATCTGTGACTCTCCACTTCTGATGAGGTAGAGTATTTTTCAAAATGTTTTTGGCCTGCTAATTATTGTTTGTTTATTGAGTTGATATTGTAATCCCAAATAAAAAAATGGACTCTAAATGCACAGTAAGAAAGTGGTTAAAATCAACCAACGATAGCAGAAGTTGACCAAAGGATGGCGGTAAAGAGCAGAAAAGAGCAGAAAAACCATGTGATGTTAGGAAAGTTTTAGGAAAGTTTGCAGAAAAGTCCGAGCGTGTGTATGCTATGGGTGTGCCTGGCCAACTCCCTTCGGACAAAAATCCAAGGAAAAGTTTGTTTGAAATCCAATCGTGTGTATGAGGCTTTAGCATAATTTGGCTGCAAAGGTAGAAATGTCCTTTAAATAGCCACATCTCATTGTGAACGAAGTAACAAAACATGAGACTCTGTGCAGAAAGTTCTTTTTATAACTATGGAGTTCAAAGACATTTATTCATCATCCAGTCTGGCGAAAGATGGTTAGATGGAGCAACTATCACAAACCTACAGAAATTATTAAAACAACCCTGTCACCACTGTGAGAAAGTGAAATCAAAAGCACACTTTGGAAAATAACCTTTTTTATACTTACCTGCTCATCAATTTTGCTTTCATTGAGGGCTTTGAGTATGTTAGCTATCTGAAACTTCTGGGTGTGTTGAATACATTGTCCCCTGCCAGGCACTGTGGTTTCTTCTGCTGGACCCTACATTCATAATGAACACAGTAGTTAGGTAGGGGTTTGTGGGAGGGACCCATAGGGAGTCGATCGGATTTCTGATGGAATTCCAATGAAGCTGACTTTCATCAGTCTTGCATACACACTATCAGACTAAATTCCAACTGTGTCAAAACACGGTGACGTAAAACACTACGACAAGCCAAAAAAATGAAGTTCAATGCTTCCGAGCATTCCTTAATTCTGAGCATGCGCGGAAAAAATTATTTTGACAGCAAAACAAGTCATGGTGAGAGGGAAAGCTGAATGCTATGTGACTGTATGAAAACAAAATAATTTTGGGGGGTTTACAAACATTTCAAACAACATACAGTGTGACCAAGTGCTAAAACAGTAAACCATACATAGAATTTTTCACCTCCCAAGAGACAGAACAAAACATATAAACCAAAATAATGTTTAACCTATATCAGGATCAGGATACAGTGTCTTAAAAAGTATTCATACCCCTTGAAATGTTCCACATTTTGTCATGTTACAATTAGGCCGGGTACTCACGACCAAACATGTATGGTGAAAGCGGTCCGTCGGACCGTTTTCACCATACATGTCTGCCAGAGGGCTTCTGTACGATGGTTGTACACACCATCGTACAGAAGTCCGCGCGTAAACAATACGCGGGGCGTGTCCGCGGTGTCGCCGCGTCGATGACGCGGTGTCGCCGCGACAATGACGCAGCGACGTGGGCGGCTCGCCTTTAAAATGCTTCCACGCATGCGTCGAAGTCATTCGACGCATGCGAGGGACGGCGGGCGCCTGGACATGTACGGTAGGTCTGTACTGACGACCGTACATGTCCGAGCGGGCAGAATTCCAGCGGACTGTTTTAAAACAAGTCCAGGAATATTTGTCTGCTGGGAAAAGGCCCGGCGGGCAAATGTTTGCTGGAATTCGGCCCGCTCGCGCCCACACACGACCAAACATGTCTGCTGAAACTGGCCTGCGGACCAGTTTCAGCAGACATGTTTGGTCGTGAGTACGGGGCCTTAAGGATGAGCTCTGGCGTGTTCGCAAATCCACGTGACCACGCCCACCAGGAATCTGACACTCCGCAGCACTAATTACAGGCAGTGAGACATTTCTCGATCCGCTGCTGCACAGATTGGGAAATGTCTCACTGCCTGTGATTAGTGCTGCGCAGTGTCAGCTTCCTGGTGGGCGCAGGCATGTGGAGTTGCCTGAGCTCATCCTTAGTTACAACCTAAATTTATTTCATTGGGATTGTATGTGATAGACCAACACAAAGTGGCACGTAATTGTAAAGTGAAAGGAAAATGATAAATAGTTTTCATTTTTTTTTTTTTTACAAATAAATATCTGAAAGGTGTGGCATGTGTCAGTACTTTGTAGAACCACCTTTTGCTGCAATTATAGCTGCAAGTTTTCTTGGGTATGTCTCTACCAGCTTTGCACATCTAGAGAGAGAACTTTTTGCCAATTCTTATTTGTGAAATAGCTCAAGTTCTGTCCGATTGGATGGAGAGCATCTGTAAAGCAATTTTCAAGCCTTGCCACAGATTCTCAATTAGATTTAGGTCTAGATTTTGACTGGGCCATTCTAACACATGAATATGCTTTGATCTAAACCATTCCATTGTAGCTCTGGCTGTGTGTTTAGGGTCATTGTCCTGCAGGAAGGTGAACCTCTGCCCCGGTCTCAAGTCTTTTTCAGACTCTAATACCACGTACACATGACCGGAATTTCCGATGGAAAAATTCTGACTGGCTTTTTCCATCGGATATTCCTATCGTGTGTAGCCCCATCTGAGTTTTTTCATCGGAAATTCCAATGAAGTCTATCGGAGTTTAGATATAGAACATGTTCTAGTTTTCTCCAATGGAATTCCGTTGGAATTCCGATGTGATTTGGCTGGGCAAAAGCCTGATCGTGTGTACGTGGCATAACAGGTTTTCTTCTAAGGCCCCGTACACACGAGAGGATCGATCCGCTGAAATTGATCCGCGGATCGGTTTCAGCGGATAGATCCGCTGGTGTGTACGATCCAGCGGATATTTATCTGCGGATATATTTCGGGCCGACCGATTTCCAGCGGATAAAAATTTCCTAACATGCTAAGAAATCTATCCGCTGGAATCGGCTCCAGCGGATCGATCCGGTGGTCTGTACAGACTCACCGGACCGATCCGTCCGAACCCATCCCTCGCATGCGTCGTAATGATTCGACGCATGCGTGGAATTCCTTATATCACCGCGACGCGTACGTCGCCGCGTCATCACCGCGGACGGAATTCCGTGGGGATTTTGATCTCCTGGTTAGTACAACCAGGAGGTCAAAATCCGCCAGAGGATTTATCCGCGGAAACGGTCCGGAGGACCGTTTCCACGGATAAATCCTCTCGTGTGTACTAGGCATTAGATTGCCTTGTATTTGTCTCATCCATCCTTTCATCAACTCTGACCAGCTTTCCTGTCCCTGTTTAAGAAAAGCATCCCCGCAACATGATGCTGCCACCGCCATGTTTTACAGTGGGGATGGTGTGTTCAAGGTGATGTGCAGTATTCGTTTTCCACCACACATAGCATTTTGCTTTTAGGCCAAAAGGTTACATTTTGGTATCATATGACCAAAGCACCTTCTTCCACATGTTTTGCTGTGTCCCCCACATGGCTTCTCGCAAACTGCAAACAAGACTATTTATGGCTTTCTTTCAACAATGGCTTTCTTTTTGTCACTCTTCCATAAAGGACATATTTGTGGAGTGCATGACTACTAGTTGTCCTGTGGACAGATTCTCCCACCTGAGCTGTGGATCTCTGAAGATCCTCCAGAGTTACCATGGGCTTCTTATCTGCTTCTCTGATTAATGCTCCTTGCCCGGTCTATCAGTTTAGGTGGACAGCTATGTCTTGGTAGGTTTGCAGTTGTGCCATACGCTTTCCATTTTCAGATGATGGGATGAAAAGTGCTCTGTGAGATGTTCAAAGCTTGGGATTTTTTTTATAACTTAACTCTGCTTTCAACTTTTTTTCTGACCTGTCCGGTGTGTTTCTTGGTCTTCATGATGCTGTTTGTTCACTAAGGTTTGCCAACAAACCACTGAGGGCTTCACGGAACAGCTGTGTTTATACTGAGATAACATTTTACACAGGTGGACTCTATTTACCAGTTAGGACAAGACAGATATAACCCCCATGGGAATTGGGATTTTAAAGGAAGGCAGCATGCCAATATCTATACAAGTTTTTGACAATGTATTGAAAAATGTTTCAAAACATAGAAGTAAAACATCAATGATATATAAAAAAATAAAACATGACTGTTTTGTATTAACATCAATGTGTACAAAAGCATCATGCAATCCCTTAAACTAATGCATTTCAGGTGAGTAAAATTTCTTCAGGGGTATATGATGAAGGAGATATTTGCTTATTTCTATAAGAGAGATATAACAAGACATTGTGGAGACATATAATGCAAAGGAATACATACTTGGGACATAAGCGGGTAATTGGATTACCTATGATTAGGATGTATAATTATGAAAAGCCATGTACTACTGTTGCAGAGGATGTAGTGAAAAAAAGGCTCAGGTGGACTGGAGAGGGCAAGAATGCAGAGGGCAGGCTTCCCAATGGCATCCCACGGAGATCCCTCCAGACTTGGAGGCTGCCACTTGCAAACACCCTGTCAGGTGATGAACACTGCAGGTAAAAAAATTTACATTATTGATAGGGGAATGTAAACCAGAATTTATATCAAAACAAGAGTGGGGGGGCCCTATGGATCAAGGCATTCCCCTAAATTATCCTCTTGACCACCGCCCCATGTCAAAAAGACGTCCTCTTTTTAAAGTTGAATATCTCGATAACGGCAGCAGCTGCTGCCACAACCGAGATATTCATCTTTTCAGGGGGCGGTGGTGTACACGATAACGGCGGTCTCCGCGGCGGATTCGCCGCGAGATCGCCGTTATCGGTGGCGGGAGAGGGCCCCCCCCCTCCCGCCGCTCTCCCGCGCCCTCCGCCGCTTACCGGAGCCGTCGGTAGCGGCGGAGGGGATCGGATGTGTCCGGCAGCTGAGCGGGGACGGGACTGAAGGAGAAATCTCCTTCACCCGTCCTCATAGCTCTGCTGGGCGGAAGTGACGTCAAAACGTCAGTCCCGCCCAGCCTCTTAAAGAAACATTTTTTTTTTTGTCATTTGAAAAAATGACATTTTTTTTTTTTTTTTTTTTGCATTTAAGTCTAATTATGAGATCTGAGGTCTTTTTGACCCCAGATCTCATATTTAAGAGGACCTGTCATGCTTTTTTCTATTACAAGGGATGTTTACATTCCTTGTAATAGGAATAAAAGTGATCAATTTTTTTTTTTTTTTTTTCAGTGTAAAAAATTATAAAACTAAATAAAAATAAATAAGAAAACCCAAAAAAATTTTTTTAAAGCGCCCCGTCCCGACGAGCTCGCGCGCAGAAGCAAACGCATACGCGAGTAGCGCCCGCATATGAAAACGGTATTCAAACCACACAAGTGAGGTATCGCCGCGATCGTTAGAGTGAGAGCAATAATTCTAGCCCTAGACCTACTCTGCAACTCAAAAAATGCAACCTGTAGAATTTTTTAAACGTCGCCTATCGAGATTTTTAAGGGTAAAAGTTTGACGCCATGCCACGAGCGGGCGCAATTTTTAAGCGTGACATGTTGGGTATCATTTTACTCGGCGTAACATTATCTTTCACAATATATAAAAAAATTGGGCAAAATGTATTGTTGTCTTATTTTTTAATTCAAAAAAGTGATTTTTATCAAAAAAAAGTGTGCTTGTAAGACCGCTGCGCAAATACGGTGTGACAAAAAGTATTGCAATGACTGCCATTTTATTCCCTAGGATGTCTGATAAAAAAAAATATATAATGTTTGGGGGTTCTGATTAATTTTCTAGCAAAAAAATTGTGATTTTCACATGAAGGAGAGAAGTGTCAGAATTCACCTGGTGGGCAAGTGGTTAAATACCAAAAGCTTGGTTTGAGAGCACATTACCGATGTACCTGCAGTAATACAGAGCCCCTATTTGCCCAGGGGAAAGGCAGGCTATTCAACAACACGTTTCACCAATAAGGGTCACTACCTATAGTGCATAATATATATTATTCTGGTAAGTGGTTAAACTAGATTTTAGTTATGGGTATCAGAGTAAAGGGGTCTGAGTACAAATGCACGCCACACTTTTCAGATATTTATTTGTAAAAAAAAAATGAACATTTTGAAAACCATTTATCACCCTTCCACTTCATAAATATGTGCCTATTTGTGTTGGTCTAGCGCATAAATCCGCAATACAATGCATTTACGTTTTTGGCTGTAACATGACAAAATGTAGAACATTTCAAGGGGTTTAAATACCTTTTCAAGGCACTGTAGCTGCTTCCACTAGTATGCACAGATACTACAAACATATATATATATTGCTCAAAAAAATATAAGGAAAACATATCAGATCTCAACGGGCAAAAATCTCATGCTGGATATCTATACTGATATGGACTGGGTAATGTGTTTGAAATGAAAGGATGGCACATCATTTGATGGAAATGAAAATTATCCACCTAAAGAGGGCTGAATTCAAAGACACCCCGAAAATCAAAGTGAAAAAATTATGCAGCAAGCTGAAATTTCACTGCAACAACTCAAAATGGACCTTAGTAGTTTGTATGGCCCTCAAGTGCTTGTATGCATGCCTGACAACATCAGGGCATGCTTCTAATGAGACGACGGATGGTGCCCTGGGGAATTTCCTCCCAGATCTGGACCAGAGCATCAATGAGCTCCTGAACAGACTGAGATGCAACCTGGCGGCACAGGATGGACCGAAACATAATGTCCCAGAGGTGTTCTTTTGGATTTAGGTCAGGTGAGCGTGGCGACCATTCAATGGTATCAATTTCTTCAACCTCCAGGAACTGGCTGCATGCTCTCACCACATGAGGCCGGACATTGTCGTGCACCAGGAGGGGTCTGACAATGGGTCCAAGGATTTCATCCCGATACCTAATGGCCATCAGGGTGCCATTTTGTAGCCTGTAGAGGTCTGTGCATCCCTCCATGGATATGCCTCCCCAGACCTTCACTGACCCACCACCAAACCGGTCATGCTGAACGATGTTACAGGCAGCATAAAGTTCTCCATGGCTTTTCCAGATCCTTTCACGTCTGTCACATATGCTCAGGGTGAACCTGTTCTCATCTGTGAAAAGCATGGGGCACCAGTGGCGGACCTGCCAATTCTGGTGTTCAATGGAAAATGCCAATCGAGCTTCACAGTGTCCGGCAGTGAGCACAGAACACTCTTGAGGATGTCGGGCCCTCAGGCCACCCCCATGAAGTCTGTTTCTGATTGGTCAGAGACATTCACACCAGTGGCCTGCTGGAGGTCATTTTGTAGGGCTCTGGCAGTGCTCATCATGTTCCTCCTTGCACAAAGGAGCAGATACCGGTCCTGCTTATGGGTTAAGGACCTTCTACGGCTCTGTCTAGCTCTCCTAGAGTAACTGGCTGTCTCCTGGAATCTCCTCCATGCTCTTGAGACTGTTCTGGGAGATACGGAAAACCGTCTGGCAATGACACATATTGATGTGCCATCCTGGAGGAGTAGGACTGCCTGTGCACCCTTTATAGGGTCCAAGTATTGCTTTGTGCTACCAGTAGTGACACTGACCGTAGCCAAATGCAAAACTAGTGAAAAACAGTCAGAAAAGATGAGTAGGGGAAAAAAATGTCAGACAACTCCACCTGAAAAACATTCCTGTTTTAGAGGTTGTCTCATTGTTGCCCATCTAGTGCACCTCTTGTTAATTTCAATTAACAGCAAAGCAACTAAAACTGATTAACAACCCCCTCTGTATACACCCCTCCCCCTCTGCTACTTAACTGACCAGATAAATATCCCAGGAGTTCTGATTCAAAAGTGTTCCTTTAATTTCTTTGAGCAGTGTACATAGATACATGTGTAGCTCTATCCCTTTAAGATTAATAAATATAATATACACACAATAGAGAATGCAATACAAGTAAGTGCATTATCAAAACACAATGTCACTATAAGCCTATAAGTCCACCACACTGATTGTGAAATATTATATAAAAGTCTGCTATGATTATATGTGTGATAATGACTTCTTGGACCCAACACCCAGTTCACCTCCTTCACTGCCGCCACCACTAAAAGTAAGCCTTTTACCAAATCCAGTGACCCCATCACATTTTGCCATAAGTGTGCATGCGTAGTGACGTCAGAATGCGTGCTTAACTCTATTCATATTTTGTCAGAAATTATGTCTACAGGAGAAACACATAATTTCTGACAAATCTATACATGCATGCTGCATGGTGGAATGTGATGAGCTTTGTTTCTTATGCTGCTTTTTAAATACATTATATTCACAATAAATATTAATTAATTTTATTAAAAATTATGGGTTATGCTCTGCATAATCTTTTATTTCATGAGATACATACAACAAGTGAAAAGGAATAACCTGGGGCTGTTAGAGTGATTCATTTGCTGGCTACCATATGTTTAATATTACAAAAGAGTGATTGTTACCTCCATAATAAGGGGTCTCTGGATTCAGTAAGTGTTATTTTAGTGGCGGTGGTGATGAAGGAGTGTCCCCGTAGGTAATTCATTGAGTGTTGGAGAACTTAAATCGTCACAATAAGCCATTATTCCACATTATATAATTTTAGTGGACTTTTACCCAATATTTTACATTCAGTGTGGTAGACTTACGCCGCGTACAGACGGTCGTTTTTTTGTGACATTTTTTGTGAAGTAAAAAAACAACGTTTTTGAAACTTCATTTTCAAAAACGACGTTGCCTACACACCATCGTTTTTTCAAAATGCTCTAGCAAAGCGCGGTTACGTTCAGCACTCTTTTCCATTGAAGCTCGCTTCAAAACTTGCTTCTGAGCATGCGTGGGTTTAAAAACGTCGTTTTAAACGTCGTTTTAGCCTACACACGGTCATTTTTTATGACACAAAAAACTACGTTTTGAAAAACGACACAAAAAATTGAAGCATGCTTCAATTATTTTTTTGTCGTTTTTCACAAGACATAAATTTACGTTTTCCCCACACACAGTCATTTTAATTGACGTTTTTAAAAATGTCGTTTTTTTTCATCACATAAAGTGATGGTGTGTACGCGGCATTTAGCTTATATTGAGATTGTGTTTGGATTTTGCACTTACTTTGTTTGCATTGCTTTCACTATTGTATGTGTTTTATATTTACTATTTTTAAAGGTATAGCTCCTCACATTTACCTATAAATATTTAATTGGAACCTGTACTCAGAGAATATGAAGACTGAAATATTTATTTGAAAATTATGCCATACCAGTCCATTAAATTCAGGACTTCCTAAGGCATTGACTTAGAACAAGTAGGTTAGGTGCTTTGACTCTCTAATCTGCACGCTTGTCCTAAGTCAGTGAGCCAGAAAGTATTGAAGCAATGACAGACCCATTTTCCCTCACTACAGGTTTTTTTTTTAATAGTAGTTGACACCTCTAGAGTTAGAGCCTTATTAGTGAGGCAGTGCAAAGACCACTTTGCAAATGGGAAAAGTGACAGTAACAGCTGATCTGATGTGCTTTTATAATGTAGAAACAGTATGGAATTTCTCACCAACAGCTATCTAATTCTAATTAGCATTTAAGATAGGCAAGTACAGAAATTCTTATTGTCTGTTTCAAATGCAGCAGCTGAAATCTTTCTTTTGCTGGCTGTGTAGGTGTAGCCAGTGCAAAGTAATATTTTTGGATGTGATGATCGCAGGAGGTTAATAAAAGATAGTAAACACAGGTTAAATGTCAGGTGGTATCAGCCGATTCAATAGAAACCAGCCGACATTCTGCCTGTGTGTACTGAAGCCGGTCCAACATAAGCCGGCCACTCGGCCTGCTTCTGTTGAAGGGGCACGACCAAAAAAGGTCTGCTGATTGGCTCCCAATCAGTGCATTGACCGGAATGTTCTGATGGGGGGGGGGGTCCCACTTGTCAAAACACAATAGCACAACAGGGGAGGTCACTGCACTAACATCGCAAAGTTACTACAGTGGCTTTTCCTGAGCTGTCAGTTTGATGTTTCAACTCTTCTGGATTGAATGGAAAAAAATTATAATGTGTACCAAGTAAGATAAGTATGGAATCTGGGTGGGAGAGGAAGGTGAAATACAGGTAGACAGGTTAACTGTGCTTTCTAATAAATACAGTTATATTTTGAAGAGGTGGCTAATAAAGCTATATTTATGAAATGTTAAAGTGGATGTAAACCCAAATTTTTTTTTTTATGTCACAATGTAGAGTATAAGATTTCCTATCATCTGTGCCCAGTCTTGCCACACAGAGTTAATCTAGCTCTGAGCAATCCTCTTTTATTGTTCAGTGAAATTAATCAGACTTACTAAGAAAAACCTTAGTCAGTTCCGCCCCCCCTGCTGTGAATGACAGGTTATTTACATATCTCCTGGAGACAGGCATTATTTTTTAATTCCCACCCCCCACTACTTTTCTGAAGTCATGTGGTTACTTTTCTGGATTTTGACTGGATGTTAGTGATCATAGCAGAATTTAGTGTAAGGAATACACATGAAAAATGCATGTTGACAAGGGGAGTGTAAAGGAGGGCGGGGAGTCTACTGACATCACAACTCCACCCACAGAGCTCCAGACAACAGATCCACCCACAGAATCTGCAGTTTTTCAGTTCTTATAACAGACAGAGGGGAAACATTTGACAGGTAAGGATACATGCAGGAGGCATCTATATCCTTATAGATCAGCAATATGGCAGTAGTTTAGAAAGGATGAGAGTGGGTTTACATCCACTTTAAGTTTTGTTTTGAAACTTATTTTGTTTGTTTTTTTTACTTAAAGTCATATTAAATGTTCAAGTTTTATTTTTTTTAATTAACAAACATATCATACTTACCTCCACTGTGCAGTTTGTTTTGCACAGAGTGGCCCCGACCATCCTCTTCTGGGGTCCCACAGCAGCTCTCTCGGCTCCTCCCCACATTAGATAACCCCCTCTGGGAAGCTCTCTCCTAAAGGGGTTACCTTGCTTGCGCGTACCATCCATAGATGCCGAGTGTATGACTTGGCGCAGCGTCATTGGATTTGATTGACAGCAGCGGGAGCCAATGGCTGCGCTGATATAAATCTATCCAATGAAGAGCCGAGAAGCCGTGGAGAGAGCGACATGGGATCGCGCCCATGGAAATTCGGAGCTCAGGTAAGTAAAACAGGGGGCTGGGGGGCCGGACATTGCAAGGTGTCTTTTCACCTCAATGCATAGGATGCATTAAGGTGAAAAAACACGTAGGTTTACAACCCCTTTAATTATTGGAGAAACACTGGAAGCTCGGTTTATTTATTATGGTATTTGCTATCCTTGACACTGTGATCATGACAATGCAGGTCACAGTGACGGTGCTTCTACAAAGAACATTTCATGACCCCCATATACTCACCTTACCTACACCCCCTTGCAGCACCTTGCTTCTCTGCAGCTGCTAAAATACCATGAATTTCCGTGTTTGGAGGAGCATGTGACCTTTTTCCCTGTGAAGATTCCCTGGACTAGCAGACAATAACTATGCAAGAACACTGTCACATGATTGGAAAAGTTACTTTATTGCCTCACTTTAATATCAATTTCAGCATCAGCAGAAGAGCAAGTAGTTGTGGGAGCTCAGGGAAAGTAAATATAAGGGTGTCAGGGGATACCATTTGTAGAAACATGGTTCTTTTGCCCTACAAGGATACAATGACAATATCTCTTTAACGAAAATGGCACAGTTTTGCAGATGAACTTCCCCAGGTATTTTTTGTTCTGCTTTAAGGGGAATCTACTGGAAAAGCATGACACCATCTTTTTACCTTTGGAATGGCTGTAGAAAATGGACACAACTTGGATTCTGGAGAAATTCACTTTCCACTCAAACACTAATATGTGAATATAGACATTTTATGTGGTATTGACCTTTAAGAAGTACAACAGAAAAGCAACACAATTTGCTTGTCCAGTTTGTGTACATTTGTATCTCTTTATCTTATTTTATAGATACACAGACAATGGGCCAGATTCACAAAGGTTAGCGGATCTTTAGATCCGTGTAACCTATGTGTTTTAAGATCCGCCCTCGCAAGTTTGTGAGGAAAGTGTCAAATTCACAACACACTTACCTCCAAACTTGCGACGGCGGATCCTAACTCCCCCAGCGGAATTCAAATTCCGCGGCTAGGGGAGTGTCATATTTAAATCAGGCGCGCTCCCGCGCCGATTTAAATACGCATGCGTCGTCCGGGGAATTTCCCGGCGTGCATTGCTCCCACTGACGTCAATAGGACGTCAGTGGTTGCGACGTGAGCGGGACTTGCGACGCGCGTGTTCGTGAATCGGCGTACGCAAACGACGTAGGAAATGTCAAAATCGACGCGGGAACGACGGCCATACTTAACAATACTTACCCCTGCTTTTAGCAGGGGTAAGTATACGACGGGTACCGCGCTACGGAAACGACGTAAGAACACAGCGTCGGGTCCGCGTACGTTCGTGAATTTCGCGTATCTCGCTGATTTACATATTATTCAGTGTAAATCAGCGGGAACGCCCCCGGCGCCATTTTTAAATCAAAAAAAAGATCCGACAGTGTAACACAGTGTGACACTGTCGGATCTCAGCCCTATCTATGCGTATCTGATTCTATGAATCAGGTGCATAGATAGGACCAGTAAAAATCCGAGATACGATGGTGTATCTGAGATACTCCATCGTATCTCTTCTGTGAATCTGGCCCATAAGCTATAATAATAATTAAGCCATCTATCTACAAAACGTATAGCCACAGCATGGTTGGTGCAAGGGTTTTTGTCTACTTAGGCAAAGGTGCATTTTACCCATCCCTTGTACCCATTCACTGGCTGGCAGGGAAACTCTGATCTCAACATGCCTTGTCTCCACCCTCCAACTGTCACAGAACCAGAGATCCCATAATGCCTTATGACCAGTCCCTGGACCCAGCACCCATCAAGAGCCTATGGCTGGACTGGACAGTCCAGTGTAGTTCAGAGCCCTCCTGCCATTGGTCAGATCAAGTTTGCTGGTCCCTTGGGCCCATCCAACATTCATCAGTCCCTCAGACTGCGCTAGAGCTTTTAGATCCTTTCTTCTAGATTACCTACCATTCTCTTCCAGCTCACCCACCATCCTCATGGAGCCATCCCACAGAACCCATCATCTCTAGTCACTGGGGATGGCTGCTGGTAGCCATGGAAACTGGAGAAGTGAGGGTTAGTCACCTGACCAATACAGCTGCTCACATGAACTCTATGGCAGTAGATGATTGGTGTGTCTCCCACTGTGACTCACACCACTCGAAACTAAAACTCCGGCAGCTATCAAACAAGGTCCTGCCTCCTAGATCGTCTTTTATGGTAGATGTCCCACTGATGCAATTTTTAATAAATGTTATGTAGTGCACCCCTAAGGAGCCGAAAGTAGAATGGGATCCCGCAACCTGCACATCCAGGTGCACCAAATTTTCACAGTCAATCAGTTAGAGAACAGTCTGTGACTTTGTTTTTTTGTTTTCATGAGGGTAATGAATTTGGATAGGGATGAAAGGTATTATGGAATGCCCACTTGACTTTAAACAAACTTCAGGGACACTTTTTTCTGTATACAGTACATACAGTACACACTACACTGCTTCCTCCAGCATTCACTTGCTTGCAGAACTCCAGCTGTGTCACCTGGTTACAATTTTAGTAGCAAAGGCCCATTACAGGCAGGGACTCACAGCCCCTATACTTGAAGATAGAGTAACACATCTCACACTTTTCCAGCGCTTCCTCTCTGTGGTTACTGATCCCAGCACCACCTCTTCAGGCATTGCCAGCCTGCCCGGCTGCAGCTGCCCCTTTCACTAGCGCTCCAGGCTAGCTTCTCCACAGTCCTCCCAGACTGACACTGTCTCCACAGTCCTCCCTGACTGAACACTTACCAGCCCACCCAGCTGACTTCTCAGGAGATCTCCCAGCAAGGCTGTATCCTGGCCTAGGCCAACAAGGCCCAGGCCTGGACAGCACTTTGCAGGGGGGCAGCACGGAAAAAGTCCTTGCCGGCTTGCGCTACACTGTTAGTGTAACACAAGCTGCTTATAATTTTGACTGTCCTATCATCCTGGACCGCAAACCTTCCTCACTGTGCTATATGTTTTCTGCTGCACCATTGGCATGGCTATATCTTCTTAGTCCTCTCCATAAAATTATCAGAAATTTGTGCTTAAAGTAGAACTATTTTTCATTTTGGATAGAGTAAGGGAGGGTTATAGCCCCTGTCAGTTTATTTTTTACCATCTCCGTCCCATTGCAGAGATTTCCCTTCATTTCCTGCCCCATAGCCAAACAAGAAAGGAGAGGAAATCTATGCAAATTAAGAGAATCCATTCCCCCCCCCCAGGTCCTAAGAACTAGTGTCTCCACTCAAAAATTCCAGGATGGGTCTTAAACAGAAAGGGGCGTGGCCTTGACAGGAAGGGTGGCTCATATTTAAATTAGGGGGTGCACAAGTTTAGTCAGGCCTAGGGCACCACAAAACCTAAATACACCACTGTCTCCCAGACATGCTGACCTGCTCCTGCTGTCCTCTCCTCCTGCTGTCCTCTCCTCCTTGCTCTTGCACGTCCAGGAAGGAATCCCTCTGTGTGTTGTGGCGGATCCTTCCAGCACCCAAGCCCCAGGTCAGACTAGGGGGCAACCTCAAGGGCCACGGACAGCCTCCTTCTCCATCTTCTACCTGACTGGCATGACTCATGCCTTATGTTCCCACCCACTACATCTGGAAGCTTCTCCAAGGTTCAAGTAATGGGGGACACCAGATAAACTGCTTGCAGAGTCATCCAGCCTTCCTAAGTTACTCAACCCTGATCCAGATTCAATACAGGCCTGGCTCTCAGTCAGACCAATTTTCCTACACTAACAAACCTATATACAGTACAGTAGGTGTTTGTGATATTGTGCTTTCAGCACGACAGCGTCACGCTGATACTCGGCGACAGGGTGCCGAGATCTCGCCGACATCTCACACTCACTGGAATAGTGACAGCACATCCCAGCAAGCGCGTCATAGAAGCGACGGGAGATCCGACTTGGATTCCCGCCAATTCTACACGTGTGCGGCGTTTGTTATGAATCCTGAGGGGGAAGTCCCCGCCGGATTTTAAATAAAAATCCGGCATGGGTCCCCCCCTCAGGAGCATACCGGGCCCTTAGGTCTGTTATGGGTTGTAAGGAGAGCCCCCTCTACGCCGAAAAAAACGGCGTAGGGGTCCCCCTACAATCCATACCAGACCCGTATCCAAAGCACGCTACCCGGCCAGCCAGGAAGGGAGTGGGGACGAGCGAGCGCCCCCCCCCCCCCCTCCTGAGCCGTACCAGGCTGCATGCCCTCAACATGGGGGGGTTGGGTGCTCTGGGGCAGGGGGGCGCACTGCGGCCCCCCACCTCAGAGCACCCTGTCCCCATGTTGATGAGGACAGGGCCCCTTCCCGACAACCCTGGCCGTTGGTTGTCGGGGTATGCGGGCGGGAGGCTTATCGGAATCTGGGAGCCCCCTTTAATAAGGGGGCCCCCAGATACCGGCCCCCCCACCCTAAGTGAATGAGTATGGGGTACATCGTACCCCTACCCATTCACCTGCAAGAAAAGTGGTAAAAACACAAATAAACCACACAGTGTATTAAAATATTTTATTTTTCTGCTCCGGAGGCCGCCCCCTGTCTTCTTTATTAGCTCTTTTACCAGGGGGGGCTTCTTCTTTGACGTCTTCGGGTGGGTGGGGGCCGCCGTCTGGTTCTCTTCCACCGCCGGGGGGGGGTGGCTTTTAAAAAAGCCCCCACCCCCCCGGCGGGTTTCCTCCGGCGTCTTCGGCGGGGCTCTTCTTCTTCCGCTATCCCGACGGGTCTTCTCCGCTATCCGGGGGGTCTCGCCGCTCTCCGCTGTTGACTCGTCGCACCCCGGTTCTTCGTCTCGCAGTCCGGTCCCTTCTTCCGTGCTGTACGTCTTCTTCCGCGCTGTGACGTCATGTTCTTCACTTCTCTTCTTCTCCCGATGTTGACTCGCCGGTCCTCCTCGCTGAAATGACGGATGCGCGCCTTGCATCGGACCTATATAGGCCTCACAGTCCCATCATGCTCTGTACCTACCCATGTGATACCTACCACATGGGTATCACATGGGTAGGTACAGAGCATGATGGGACTGTGAGGCCTATATAGGTCCGATGCAAGGCGCGCATCCGTCATTTCAGCGAGGAGGACCGGCGAGTCAACATCGGGAGAAGAAGAGAAGTGAAGAACATGACGTCACAGCGCGGAAGAAGACGTACAGCACGGAAGAAGGGACCGGACTGCGAGACGAAGAACCGGGGTGCGACGAGTCAACAGCGGAGAGCGGCGAGACCCCCCGGATAGCGGAGAAGACCCATCGGGATAGCGGAAGAAGAAGAGCCCCGCCGAAGACGCCGGAGGAAACCCGCCGGGGGGGTGGGGGCTTTTTTAAAAGCCACCCCCCCCGGCGGTGGAAGAGAACCAGACGGCGGCCCCCACCCACCCGAAGATGTCAAAGAAGAAGCCCCCCCTGGTAAAATAGCTAATAAAGAAGACAGGGGGCGGCCTCCGGAGCAGACTAATAAAATATTTTAATACACTGTGTGGTTTATTTGTGTTTTTACCACTTTTCTTGCAGGTGAATGGGTAGGGGTACGATGTACCCCATACTCATTCACTTAGGGTGGGGGGGCCGGTATCTGGGGGCCCCCTTATTAAAGGGGGCTCCCAGATTCCGATAAGCCTCCCGCCCGCATACCCCGACAACCAACGGCCAGGGTTGTCGGGAAGGGGCCCTGTCCTCATCAACATGGGGACAGGGTGCTCTGAGGTGGGGGGGCCGCAGTGCGCCCCCCTGCCCCAGAGCACCCAACCCCCCCATGTTGAGGGCATGCAGCCTGGTACGGCTCAGGAGGGGGGGGGGGGCGCTCGCTCGTCCCCACTCCCTTCCTGGCTGGCCAGGTAGCGTGCTTTGGATACGGGTCTGGTATGGATCGTAGGGGGACCCCCTACGCCGGTTTTTTCGGCGTAGGGGGGCTCTCCTTACAACCCATAACAGACCTAAGGGCCCGGTATGCTCCTGAGGGGGGGGACCCATGCCGGATTTTTATTTAAAATCCGGCGGGGACTTCCCCCTCAGGATTCATAACAAACACCGCACACGTGTAGAATTGGCGGGAATCCAAGTCGGATCTCCCGTCGCTTCTATGACGGCTCTGTCTCCATCGCGGCAAGCCAGCTCGGCGCTGGCTCCCGCGATGGGGCTCGTAGGTGCTCAATCTCGCCGAGAAAGAGAGCGAGATTGACACAAAATCGGGTTCACCTACTGTACATCTTATACACTAGCTAGAGAATTCTAAAATTGTTTGTTTTGAAGCTACAGTTAGAGGATCCTTTTGGGTTGTTTGTTAGTTTTTTTTACTTTACTGCATAAGTGCCATTGCTTCAGTTTGCCCCATTGCGCATGTGCTGATTACATGGGCACATGCAGGGGACAGGGGATATCTCCTAAGCCATGCATGTTTAGGAGATATCCTGGGTAGCTACAGGTAAGCCTTAATATAGGCTTACCTGTAGCACAAACTTGTTTTCAAGGGTTTACAACCACTTTCTCGCTTTGCATAGTATGCAGCTAGAGTAGGGATAGCTCAGATAGTTTCAGTGTATTGTAGTTT
The DNA here is from genome assembly GCF_905171775.1 of Rana temporaria. NCBI lineage: Eukaryota > Metazoa > Chordata > Amphibia > Anura > Ranidae > Rana > Rana temporaria. Next base: position 599,186,393 of record NC_053489.1, on the reverse strand, counting down.
AGTGAGACCATGTCATTCCTACATACATTAGTGTAGAGTCGGGACAGCTCAGATAGTTTCAGTGAAGTGTAGTAGTGTTACTTCTGTGTGCATTACTACCAGTTTAATGCCATATAGTTTTGAGTGCATTACTGCCAGTTTAATGCCATATAGTTTTGCGTGCGTTACTTCCAGTTTAACGCCATATAGTTTTGTGCGTCACTGCCAGTTTAACGCCATTTACTTCTGTGTGCGTTACTGTCAGTTTAACGCCATATCATTTTGCATGAGTTACTGCCAGTTTAACGCCATATAGTTCTGTGTGCGTTACTGCCATGGCACAAGAGACAGTCAGAGACTGTGGACATGGCACAATGCATGGTCAGTAGTAGGGTCGGGACTTGGGAGTAGACATGTATAGAACAAAAAAATTGTTTTGCTTTGATTCAAAGTCGTCTGACTTGTCAAATTTGTTTTCGGAATTCGTTGCATTTATTCTAATTCAAATTGATTCAAATTTTCCGAATTTGGTTAAAGTCAACTCAATTCGAACGAATTAGAAAAATTAGAATTTTAATTGCATTCAAATCAAAATTCAAATTTTGGAAGATGTTTATATTCTTTCTATTTCATTCTATTCTATTGTTTTTTCTATTCTATTTTTTATTTTCTATTCTATTATTTACTCACCTATTATATTATATTCTTTTATATTCTAGTCTATTTGAATTCTAACTTATTCTATTCGAATCCTAATTCATTCTATTCAAAATTCGAATTTTGGAAAATGGTTATATTGTTATATTCTTTCTAGTCTATTCTTTTTATTGTTTATTGTTTTCTATTATTTAATTTTCTATTCTATTCTTTTCTATTCTATAAAATTTCAAATTTATTCTATTAAAAATTCGAATTTCGGGAGATATTTATATTTTCTTTTCTATTATATTCATATAATTATTTTCTATTCTATTTAAATTCAAATGTATTATATTAAATTTTTTGGAAATGAGTATATTCTTTCTTTTCAATTTTTTTTATTTGAAATTAGAATTTTTGGAAGTAGGATATATTCTATTTGATTCAAGTCTATTCTATTATTTTTTCTATTATATTCTATTATTTTCTATTGTATTCAAATTCAAATGTATTTGAAATTTGAATTTCAAAAGATGGTTATTTCAAATGTATTTTATTCTATTTGTTATTCTATTTTACTCCTTTATTGTTTTAATTCAATTTTATTCGGTTTTTTCATTTTCTATTCTATTGGTTTCGGTTTTACTCTATTCTTTTATTTTCTAATATATCACTTTTATTTTATATTATGTTCTGTTTTACTCTATTATATTCTTTTTTTGCATTCTATTCTATTCTTTTCTATTATATTATATTATTTTCTGTTCTATTCCATTATTTCCTATTCTATTTAATTCTCTTTGGAAATTCAAAGTAGATTTAAAAACTATTTAAATTCTAATTTAAAAACTTTTTAAATTCAAATTTAAAAACTTTTTAAATTCAAATTTAAAAACAATTCAAATTCGATTTGTAAACAATTTGAATTAGAATTGTGTCTGAAATCTTGTTTCGTTATTTCAGATTCATTTAAATATGTTACTATTGTAATTTGGAAATTTGGATACATCTGACAAATTTGTCAGAATTTAAATTCTGAGCTAAACTAAATGCACATGTCTACTAGGGAGAGGTGAGCAGCTGCAGGAATGGAAGTCAGAGGCTGAAGTAAACAGCACTTGGGGCTGTACTGTGCCACCTGTCACAGTGTGTTGAGCTGGGTAAAGATGCGAGCAGAGCCGCAGTGCCAGCATAAGCCCTGGCTTTGGTGCCCCTCCTCTCATGGAGCCTTCAGACGGCCGCCTTTGCTGCGTTATGCTGGCACCAGCCCTGAGCCACAGAAATATTGTTTAGAGTTTAAATAAAGAATTAAAAATGTTCATGCATACAAAATCAAGAACGCTGAATTAATGCTTCAGCTCAATTAACATTGCATTTTTATTTATTTATAACATTACACACAGAAGGTGTGAATAATAAAAAGCCCATCATGGTCACAAGGTTCTTTTACTGAATTTCCCAGTTATGTTAACATTTTCCATTGACAGTAAATCTTGTCCGATGTCATCGTGAATTGCCATGTACAACAATGAATACTTATAATGGTTTATTAATAAGGTGCAAGAAGGTAGGAATTCCTTGGAGCATATTATTGTTTTAGAGAAAGGTGAACCAAAAAGGCTTAATTATCAAGGGTAATCAAGAGTGTCGTGAAAAGCATTTATCTTTTACTAACAATACTATTCATTGCTTGGTTTATTAAGCTTTTATACTGTAGATTAAAAATAAATAAAACCTTTTATAATTTAATGTCACTTTCCACCATTATGCATTCACATGTTGATCTGCTGCAATTATTTCAAAAGCTCAACAGCATTGTATGACACCACGTTACTGTTAATTTATTCTATATAATTCAGAGCAAGGTAACATATTTAGGCAGTTTCCATTGTGCGTAAAGTTATATTGGCACTGAGAATCAAAGTACTGACAAAAAGTGGTTATTACTCTCTTAATGGTCCACCGCTAACCCAACTTAACAGCTACCTATGTCTCAAATAACCCCGTCTGGCGGTGTGTCCATTAAGGGTGCATGGGCACCGCCCCCTCTCTCCAGCCACCCCCCTCTGTGTATCATGGACAGATTCATGCATTGCAACTTTGAATATCCTCTTCAGACTATCAGGTGCGCAGGTCTGTTACCCGTCACCTAATTGGTTTAAACGGCAGGCACTATGATTGGACGCCTATTGGCAAGAGGGGAGGAGACGCACGAAGGACACAGGAGCAACTGTCTGACCCGCTTCAAGGCCCCAACACTGGCCGCTGTCATCGGTCACAGTGGCACTATTTGATGGGCACAGTGACAGCATTTGATGTGGCACTATTTGATAGGCACAGTGGCAATATTTGATGGGGCATAGTGGCAGCATTTGATGGGCACAGTGGCAGCATTTGATGGGGCACAGTGTCATCGTTTGATGAGCACAGGGGCTGTGTTTGATGGGCACAGTGGCTGCTTTGATGGGCACAGTGGCTGCGTTTGATGGGCACAGTGGCTGCGTTTGATGGGCACAGTAGCTGCGTTTTATGGGCACAGTGGCTGCTATTGATGGGCACAGTGGCTGCATTTGATGGGCACAGTGTCTGCAATTGATGGTCACAGTGGCTGCATTTGATGGGCATAGTGAGGCTGCAATTGATGTTTTTATTTATTTTTTTAATTTTCAGTTTGTTTGAGCCCCCCAAAAATTTGGAGCACCAGCTGCCACTGCTGGAGTTTCCAAATATGAATGGACATATGACCATATGCGGTTCTCAGGTGTGAATGACCAACCATCAGTTCAAAACACTGTCACATATCCTTTTTTAGTATAAACAGTATAACATATATAATTGCCTCACAAGCCATTTTACAATAAATGTTATACAAGATAATAAATATGATTCAGATGTAACTTTCCATCAAACAGATACAGGTATAAATCTGAGATGGGACTTTTCAAAAACCATACAGTGTATCTGAATAGTTAGCATATTGTACAGAAAATTACAGCTCTGCAGATTAAAAAGGTAAAGTCATTTTTAAAAACATGCAGCTACAATATAGCTTGTGTACCAATTGCATATGCTATAACATTATTATTATTATTATTATTATTATTATTATTATTATTATTATTATTATTATTATTATTATTATTTTTTATCTTTTTTTATTTTTTTTTATTTTTTTATTTACAGTTTGTTCCCACAAAAAAACTGTATTTAATTCTGACACTTCCAGCATTATTGACTATTTGGTTTTAAATAGGACCCCCCAAGGAGGCATTATTGTATTTATATCAGATTGATGTGAACATTTTATTACGTTCTTTCTAGTCCTGATGAAGGGGACGCTAGCCCCGAATCATGTTGGGTACTTTTTGAATTGTATCCCTGACTTTTATTGGACTAAAGTTGATGTGGCATTTTGATTTAAATGTTTGCTTCGGTGATAACAGGGAAAGCCACAGCAAACGGCTGGTAAACTTTTACTTGCTACTCACAGTGAGCCTATTACCACTTGACGAAAAGCACTTGTTTGCTGCTGAAGCTGTCCAAAAAAATATATATTTTTTTTACTTTATTGATTCAGATTGGCAAGTGACTTGTATCTAAATCAAGTTATTTTTTAAAGGGAAAAAAAATCTATTCAACGGCTGTGAAATATGTACTGTATCCTGTCGCTGAGAATGTCTGTAAAAAAAGTGTACTGTTCCATAATATTACATACTCAAGGCATTCCCAAAATCTTATTTAAAGGATTTGTGTATTTCAATATTATCTTTAAAGTCTTTTGAGAAAAAAATCTTACCTCTGTACAATATAAAATATATATATATATATATATATATATATATATATATATATATATATATATATATATATATATATATATATATATATATATATATATATATTAGGGTTGTCCCGATACCACTTTTTTAGGACCGAGTACAAGTACCGATACTTTTTTTCAAGTAGTCGCCGATACCGAATACCGATACTTTTTTTAAATGTGTCCCCAAATGCAGCCATGTCCCCCCACATATGCAGCCATGTCCCCCCAGCCATGTCCCCCACATATGCAGCCATGTCCCCCCAGCCATGTCCCCCACATATGCAGCCATGTCCCTCTAGCCATGTCCCTCACATATGCAGCCATGTCCCTCTAGCCATGTCCCTCACATATGCAGCCATGTCCCTCTAGCCATGTCCCTCACATATGCAGCCATGTCCCTCTAGCCATGTCCCTCACATATGCAGCCATGTCCCTCTAGCCATGTCGCTCACATATGCAGCAATGTCCCTCTAGCCATGTCCCTCACATATGCAGCAATGTCCCTCTAGCCATGTCCCTCACATATGCAGCAATGTCCCTCTAGCCATGTCCCTCACATATGCAGCAATGTCCCTCTAGCCATGTCCCTCACATATGCAGCAATGTCCCTCTAGCCATGTCCCTCACATATGCAGCCATGTCCCTCTAGCCATGTCCCTCACATATGCAGCCATGTCCCTCTAGCCATGTCCCTCACATATGCAGCCATGTCCCTCTAGCAATGTCCCTCACATATGCAGCCATGTCCCTCCAGCCATTTCCCCCATACCTTTGCCGCCGAAAGTCGCCGCCGCCGCATGGAGAAAATCACAGCATTCATTTGAATAGCTGTTTTGCCCGCGCGTATAGACACTCCCCCTTGCTCGGCATTGGACAGATCACGATCACCCATCCAATCCCGAGCAAGGGGGAGTGTCTATACGCGCGGGAACACTACAGCTATTCAAATGAACGTTGTGATGTTCCCGCACGCCGTTTAACCAATGCGGCGGTGCGATTCGGCGGCTTTTGATGCGCCGGCTTTCGATGGCGGCGGCGCGATGCGGCGGCAGCGGCGGGGGGGGGAGTATTCTATTTAGGTATCGGGGGTATTTGCGCGAGTACGAGTACTCCCGCAAATACTCGGTATCGGTCCCGATACCGATACTGGTATCGGTATCTGGACAACCCTAATATATATATATATATATATATATATATATATATATATATATATATGTAACAACAAGATTTGCCCATTTACGTTTTATTGTTGTATGAGAAACTTGATGAATTGTTAACCACTTGAGATCCGCGCTATAGACGAAATACGTCCGCAGCGCGGCTCTCAAGTGCCAAGTGGCCGTTTAAAAACGGCCTTTTATGTGCATTACCCGCGCGCGCCACTGGGTGGCGCGCAGCGGGTAAAAACTGTCCCGACGCATCGCCGAAGACCCGATGCGTGTACCTGGCGGCCGCGATGTCCGCCGGGTACACGCGATCGTCGGTGACATGGCAGGTGACAGCAGGGACGTGGAGCTCTGTGTGTAAACACAGAGCTCCACGTGCTGTCAGAGGAGAGGAGACCGATCTGTGTCTCTTGTACATAGAGACACAGCATCGGTCCCCTCCCCCAGTCACCCCCCTCCCCCCACACAGTTATAACACACCCAGGCTACACAGTTAACCCCTTCCTCACCCCCTAGTGTTAACCCCTTCACTGCTAGTCACATTTATACAGTAATTCGTGCATTTTTATAGCACTGATCGCTGTATAAATGTGAATGGCGTCAAATTTGTGTCAAAAGTGTCCGATACGTCCGCCGCAATATCCCAGTCCCAATAAAAATCGCAGATCGCCGCCATTACTAGTAAAAAAAAAAAATAATAAAAAAAATCATAATTCTGTTCCCCATTTTGTAGGCGCTATAACTTTTGCGCAAACCAGTCGCTTATTGCGATTTTTTTTTTTTTTTTTTACAAAAATACGTCGAAAAATACGTATCGGCCTTAACTGAGAAAAAAAATAGTTTTTAAAAAAAAAAATTGGGATATTTATTATAGCAACAAGTAAAAAAAATATATATTTTTTTTAAATTGTTGCTCTTTTTTTGTTTATAGCGCAAAAAATAAAAACCGCAGAGGTGATCAAATACCACCAAAAGAAAGCTCTATTTGTGGGGAAAAAAGGACGCCAATTTTGTTTGGGAGCCACGTCGCACGACCGCGCAATTGTCAGTTAAAGCGACGCAGTGCCGGACGCTGAGATTTCACCTCGGAACGAAGGGGGTTTATGTGCCCAGTAAGCAAGTGGTTAATAAGATTATCTGAAACATGGACAAATCAAACCTGGAAGGCTTCACCAATAACTAGATATGAAAGCCCTACTCCATTTTATATATGGTAAGTAGCATCACTTTATATCAGCAATAATCAATTCACCATTTTCGCCCAACTGAAGATTTGCTATATAACAAACATTTCCCTAAATGCCTTTTGATTGTGTCACTTACTATGTACTTGATCCTGCTCGCTCATAACTGGACAACTATGCTGCTCATTTGAAACCCTGTAATGCAAACTTTTGTTCAAAATTCATATTTACCTAATTGTTTTTTTTAATCCAAAAATGTTAATGAAAAGAATAAGTTATACAATAGATTTGTACCCTTGGATAGCAATATGCTTAGATTTGACCTAAAGTATAACTAAAGTAAAGGCAAAACGTTTCTTTTGTTTTGGATAGAGTGGAGTGGGATTAGCACATCTGTCAGTTTTTATTGCTGTCTGTGCCCCTGTTAAGGAGATTCACTCTCTTATTTTGTCCTGTTTACCATTATCATTGAAAGTGAAAGTAAAAGAAAATCCCTAATTTTGCGTTATCCCCAGAAAAAGTAATAGAGGGGAGCTTCCAATGTTCTGTTTACCATTATCCTGTTTAGGACATTCCAATGTCCTGTTTACCATTATCATTAAATCTTCCAATGGGGACACCAATGAATTCCCTTAATTTGCAGGGATTTCCTCTCACTTTATATTTGGTTATGAGGAAGTGAATGGAAATTTCTGCAATGGGACGCAGAGGTGGAACAAAAAAATCTGACAGGGGTTATAACCCTCCCTAGCTCTATCTAAAATGAAAACAAAAGTTTTGCCTATTGTTCTACTAATTTTAAAAATGCCTCTAGATGCACTAACTGGTCCGTGTGTGGACTTACTTAATCAACAAAGATTCACTTTTGCAAGGACTGAAGTGTAAGGGGAGTGTCTGGGGGACAAGAAATCCCAAACAGAGGTACAAATATTGTTGTGTTACAGTACACTTTAAGTCGGGGGGGGGGGAGCTAGCCAGAGACCGAGATGGACGCCTGAGAGCAGAGCTCTGACATCAGCAGGATTACAACGGCTAACAGCAGCCCATCTGAGCAGCCAGAAGGACTCCCTGCACAGCGGATTAGCTCCGTAGTCGGCGGCCAGTGCCACAGGCATGACCAGGACCAAGAAGCCGGGGAATCGTCCCCAAAAGCAGAGTAATATCCCCTCGAGGCCAAGCAACATGGCGCCAGTGCCACTTCCACGCCAGCAGCAGGATCGCGCTCTCAACCCATTCTGCCTGGGAAATCACACAAACGAAGCAGCCCTCATAAGTCTCCCAACTCCTCACCACCCAAACCTTTTTCAGGGAGCCCTGAGAAGTCCAGATTCCAGACGGATGCACTGGATAGCAAGGTGAGCCGCTGCATATCTCAGGAGAAGATTCTAGGGAGGACACAAGGGAGCTGCCTGACTCTATTGATGTGTTTCCCACTAGTAACCAGCCAGTCATGGACACTGTTCTTAAGGAGATGCTGGTCTCCTTGCGGAGCTCTCTGCATTTCGGACATGGTATCATGTTTGCACAAGTTTGGAAAGGAGCTGAGCTCAGTTGCAGAGAAAGTGTCTCATGTGGAGAATAAGATGGGGGAATTCGCTGTTACGATAAATGACCTGATTGATGCGAATGATGGAAGGGAGGATGACCTTGAAACGCTTAAAGCTAAAATGGCAGACATGGAGGACAGGAGCAGGAGGAACAATGTTAAGATAAGAGGAATTCCAGAATCTGTCTAGCAGCCTGACCTGCGCGCATATGTATCCCAACTACTTGCTGCAATGCTCCCTGATATTTCGGAGCTTGAATTTACTGTGGATAGAATTCATCGTTTACCCAAGCCCTCATACCTATCCGAAAATGTCCCCAGATACATCATATTGAGGCTACACTTCTATCAAACCAAGGAGAGATTGATGGCAGCGTCCAGGCATAAAAGATCAGATTCCTGCGCCATACACCAATCTGCAATTCTACGCAGACCTATCGCAGTTCACACTGCAGAAACGCAGGAATCTGAACATGAAAACAAAGGCCCTTAGCAATCAAACCTTAGTTACAAGTGGGGATTCCCGACAAAATTAATTGTCACCAAATAGAGGGTGGATTATGTGATGGACTCCATGGCAAAAGGCCTGGCTCTTCTCCACTCATGGGGGATAACCCCTGATCCACAGCTCCAGAATCCAGCGAAGTCCGGCCCCTCCACTTTAATTCAAGAATGGCGCACAGTAAATCAGAAAAACGCCCGCACTCACAAATAATATGGATATGGGCATATCCTAGCATTTACCTACCAGCTGGGGTGGAAGTCCATACGGTCCGTGTCACTCCTATAGCTCGGACTTACTTACCCCTTCATATCTGAGTGGCTATGCACCACACTCTTTTTTTTATTTTATTTTTTCCACTTCAGTCTAAACCATTAGCAGAGGGAAGGTAGTGAGGCTTGCCCGCCATTCATTTATCCGCCATGTCTCCTTCCAGGTTTTGCATCATATGTGGAAGTTTTTACATATAATTTTTTTTTTTCTTTCTTCCCCCTCTTTTTTTTTTTCCCAAAAGGAACAAGTATATATTTTGTTTACTTTTACCGATTTTAAAACTTTTCTACCTCATTTATTATAACCCTTCTACCCCACCCCACCCCTCCCCCTGGACCTCCAGTTGCCTTCATAAAACTTCTGATCGTTCTTGTTTTTCTGTCTTATTACTTTATTATGTTATATCCAACCTTAAAAATATAAAAAGTCCTACACGGTCCTAAGCCCTAAGCACCCATTAGCTCCGCAAATGTCATGGAAAGTTTGAACTCTTTCCACTTAGACCAGGTCTTTTCATATTCCTCTAAACCGTCTATATCCCCTAACCTTAAAAATTCTAAATTTTGGATGGAGTTTATTTTATTGCACCTTTCTTTAATGGATGGGCTTTCCCTATCTTGCCAGTGACTGGCGATCAGGCTTTTAGCAGCTGTTAGCATATGGGGTAATAGACTTTTCTGATATTGTTTCATAGATAATTTAATCCTCTGATGCAAGCATCCCCAGGGATCGTCTGGAATCTCTATGTCCGTTATTTCGGTAATTAAATGTCTAATCCTTCTCCAATATATTTTAATTTTTGGGCATTGCCACCATATATGAGCCATATCACCGATCTGTCTGCATCCACGCCAGCACAATTCAGAGGCTTCTTTTTTATATTTGTGAGCCTTGTCTGGGGTAATATACCACTGCATCAAACATTTGTAGTTTAATTCAATTATTTTACTATTTGATGACGAGGTATGCACTCTTCTCCATATTTGTTTTAATTCTAAAGTGCTCAGAGAGGATCCCAATTCTTCCTCCCACTTTTTGATATATGGTGGAATGTCCAATTCATCTACTTCTATTAATTTTTTATAGATTTTAGAGATAACTCCTTTCCCTGCTGCTCCTTGACTAATTCTCTCGAGGGGACGTAGGTTTTCCTCAGATCTGCACGGCTGTGGGAGAGCCTCAAAAAAATGTTTTAACTGGCCATACCGCCATTCATTTATCTCCCCTCTGTCCTTTAATTCGTCATAGGTACTTAATCTATCTATCTTGCGTCATGACATCCTTCAGCTGGGCATTTTTTTTTTAATCCATTTCCCAGATATCTTCTCTAACCCCGGTGAAAAATATTTTGAGTCTTTTAATGGCATAAGTGGTGAATTGAAATCCCATTTTTCCCTCTTGTGAACTTTGTCCCACATTTTGATAGCGTGTCGTGTAATGCTATGTAATTGCTTACCTAACTCCCTATATTTATCTGGGATCCAGATGATACTCCCTAATAGGGCATTACTCATCTGGTATTCCATACTTACCCACCTTTTTTGTTTAGTGTTCCTAATCCAGTCTATCACTCTTGTGAGTATTACTGCTTCATAATAGCTTGTAATGTCTGGTGCTCCCCATCCCCCTTGTGTCTTATTTTTTTTTTAAAGTTGCCCAACTGATACAAGCTTTTTTACCCTGCCACACAAATTTTAATAAAATCGTTTGTAGAGTCTTAAAATACTTCTGGGGTAGAGCTATCGGTAACATCTGTATCTTATACATAATTTTAGGCAATATTACCATCTTGAAAATATTCATTCTCCCCCCCAGGATATCTGACCTGCAGTGAGTCTACTCAGTTCTGTTTTGATATCTTCCAGCATAGGGACGAAATTTACTTTATAAATCCTCTCTTTTGAGATTGCTATTTTTACCCCTAAATATTTTATTTCCTTTTCCCCCCACACAAATGGGAACTCCTTTTGATAAATGTTTTGATCTTTCTTAGCTATAATAATACTTAGGGTTTCGGATTTTGTTGGATTCATTTTAAAATTAGAGAGCTCTCCGTATTGTTTCATTAGTTTTAGTAAATTTGGTAACGTTGTTCTCGGACATGTTAAGTAAAACAGAATGTCATCCGCATAAGCCGCGAGTTTGTGTTCCTCCCGTCCGACTTCTATACCCATTATATCCGGATTCTTCCTTATTTTCCTTAAAAGTGGTTCTAAGGCTAGGACAAACAATAAGGGGGAAAGGGGACATCCCTGTCTTGTGCCGTTGTAGAGTTCAAAGGCACCGGAAAGGGTCCCATTAATCTTTATTCTTGCACCAGGTTTGTTATACAATACCTTAATCCATTTTAACATTTTTGGGCCTATTCCAATTCTCTCTAATGTCTTGTATATGAAGCCCCAGTCTACTCTGTCAAACGCTTTTTCCGCGTCTACTGACAAGAGTAGACCTGGGGCTCCACTATTACTAATTTTATGAATGGCTAGCAATGTTCTGATCCCGTTATCTCTCCCCTCCCGTCCTGGTACAAAGCCGACCTGGTCAGGGTGGATCAGGTCCTTCATTATTCCCTTCATCCTCTCTGCTAATATTTGGGAGACAATCTTGGTGTCACAATTCAATAGAGAGATTGGCCTATAATTCGAGCATAGTGTGCTATCCTTCCCCTCTTTCAAAATTAAAGTAATAGTAGCTTCTATAGCTTCTTTACCCATGTCCCACTTATCGCCTAAACCATTCATATACGAACACATTTTCGGGGCCAAGATATCAATACATTTTTTATAATAAAGAACCGGTAAGCCATCCGGTCCTGGGCTTTTACCATTTGGTGCGTTTTTGACTATTTCTCTAATTTCCTCTTCTGAGATCGGGGCTTCAAGCTTCTTGAGATTATCCTCAGATATTACCTCCCACTCTATTTCCTTTAGAAATTCATAAATGTTATTTTCCTTTAATCTTAGTTCTTCCTTAGTTTGCTGTTTCTTAATTGAGTAAAGTTTTTCATAATATTCTTTAAAGCTTTCCATTATTTCGCTAGTTTTATGCACTACTTCACCCCGACTTGTTTGTATTTTCTCAATGTAGTTAACACTTTTTTTCTTTTTTAATAAATTTGCTAAATGTTTCCCTGGTTTATTGTCCCATAAATACCTCTCTTTCTTTACTTGATTAAATGTGCTTCTAGTTTCTTGTTCTATTAGCTCTCTTAGCTCTTCTCTCTTGATATTTAAGTTTAATAAAGTGCGCCACACTCTTGTTCAGTTTACGCTTGTTTGGCTTTTTGCCTATGTTAGACTTTGTTACTGTTCAATATTAAATATATTGTTTTTCTCCCTAATCAGATCATATTGCTTCTACTTAAAGTGTTACAAGGACTTCCCAGAAGAGGACCCGGCAACCTTGCGGCACCACCTAAGGCCAACGTTCCCACAATTTTGGTTGCCTATGCTACTAACAGTGAGTCAGATCTGCGCATCATACGCCACTCATTTGCTTCATACACACAAATGGCGTTAAAGTTTATGTCCATTAATGCTAAGGGACTCAATCATAAGGTTCAAAGACGATCGTTATGGAAGGAGGCTTTGCATCAAAATTGTGATGTATTGTGTGTTCAGGAAACCCACTTTCTGCACCAATACCCCCCTAAGTGCTCTCATCCTAGGTTTCCCCACCAATTTAATGCCAATGCGGACTCAGTACACTTTTAGTCATGACCTATTTGTTTGTATCAGTGGCAGTAGACACAGAGACTGAAGCAATGTACAAAGCTTCTGCTTGATGATGAAGTCTGTAAAACAAACTTTGAATGAGATCAGTGATGGATCACGGGTAAGGCATCAGGTGCCTACTTGTGCCTCAAAAGTTCTGGTATTAAAGTCACTTGAGTGTCTCTTTTCTTCAGCAAGTGATTTTTTTAAGCCAGGCATACAGTACATTAATCAAATTTTGATCGATGTATGGTTTGGCTGGTTGTATACTGATCTACTGATCGAATTCTGTAAAACGATCCTTTTGGAAAATTGTTTGCACGATCAGAGCCACTAGCTTTAACTGGCAGCACTCATCTGTGTATTCTGATGGCAGGGAAGCCTCCACGCCGCCAGGACACGATAGCTCAACGGGAGTCATTCCCTGATCCACATCGAGTGTGTGGATGGGAAATCGGATCATTTATATATAGACTGCCCTACTGGAACACTGCCTCAGCATGCTTAGTGGATTATATATTTGGTGTCTGATGACATCAAAAATAAATTAGATTTGACTTCCTAATAATAGAATAGATGCACATTTTCAGTGATCACATCCAGCCAGAGAAGAATATATCAGAATGTTTATATAGATAACAGTTTAAAAAAACATAGCTCATATTTCCTCTTTGTAAATACAGGTGCTACAATATGCAGAGGGCTACAGGAACATGTAATATTGCCAGCACCTTAGAAAACTTCTGCAGCAACATGAGTACTGTAACCACTTCCAATAATGCATAATAACAGTTTGTGGAACAGGTAACATACGTTACATAAAATCTTGTTTCTAACATTGTCATGAGGTGAAAGAGAGAAATCATTACAAGATATCCTGAATTAACCCCTGTCCTAAGAAGAAGGAGTAGTACTTGGGTTGTCAGAAGGGTTGACTCATAGCATGGTCTGTTATTGACTATATATATATATATATATATATATATATATATATATATATATATATATATATATATATATATCTCTGTTTGGTCGTGTCAGGTTTCAGAGGTACCAGATTGTAATCTTGATCCAGTATAGGGTTCTGTTTTAAATAACTGTGGGATTTAGAGGTTATGTATGTAGCATTACCCCCGAAGGAGCTGCTGTATATTTTTGGGCGGCATGTTACCTCTTTTTCCTCGCCATCTAGGGTGATGGATGAGAGTAGAGAAAGTTCAATGTCCACACTTGACACTTCCTTTTTAAAGATTTATTTGCTGAACTTGGTAAAAGAATAAAATAAGTGGTTGAAGAGGTGGAAGTGTAATAGGTAAATAGGTTCAGGTGCAGTATTTGAATCGGAAACACTCCTGTTTCCGGCGACACAGCTTTCATCGCCACTCCAGCCAGAGTGGGTATTGCGCACCCGGATAGGTTTCTCTCACTAGCCTAGCAGCCGGAATGGCGCACGGAACAGGGTACAGTCTCTGCCACAGACCTTCCAACAAATGGAGACACTTTTGGTCCAAAATCCTCATAGCACAGGATTCAGCACCCGGATCTCTCCAGACTAACTTCTTTCAGAGTAACGGAACTGACAGGCTATCACCATCAAGCCTTTCAGTAAATGGTGCATCCTTCGATCAAGTTTAAGGCCTCTCTTGAGACACCAGCCTTGTGCTCGGTCCTCTTCAAGATAGGTCCTTCATCAAGCAGCTTCCTCCATCAGGACGGACAGCACAGGATCACCCTTGAGAACGTAGACCCAATCTGCTTACTGGGCCTACTTCGAAGATCACAACCCCGGCTGGCTGGCTGCGTTAATAATACCTGATTTTTTTGCTGACCTCAAAGGTCAAGCAAGCAGTAGCTGGCAGCCCCTTACATTGTCATTTGCAAACCATGGATGAAAACTATATCCTCCAGTAGCAACACAATTATTGCTACATATCAGAGCTGTAACTCCAAACAACTACTTGGCATTTAGCAAGATTTAATCTCAAGTATTTGGATGTATTTCTTTTTTATTTAGTTAGTTATTTATTTCGTTATTTTGTTTACTTAATTATTATCTTAGAAGATCTTGGGAGGAGTAAAATCTTTTTTTTTGGGGGGGGGGGGGGCACCAGCTTGGTTTGGTTTAGGCTATAACATTATTTTAATTGTTTCTTTTATTTTACATCTCATTTAAGTTCCTCTGGCCATTTTTCTACTATGCAGAAAATATATACAAGAATTTTTGGCACAGTCCTATGGAACAAAGAGTACTTATTTTGGTACACAAACACCTGCCAGCTTTCTAAATGAATCCAACTTATCACTTAAAAACAAAAAATAACTACTGTTATGTCCACCTGCTTATCAGTTAGTGGTCAAAGAAATAATGAGCAAAATGTGTGATCTCAAGGGAAATTGAAAGTAGAATAAATTTCCAGAGACCATCAGCATTATAGATGTAAAATCAAATATTTATTATGGTATACAGCTCAAAAACGTATTTGCACTTCCCTTTTCGTGTTATATATATATATATATGTATATATATATATATATATATATATATATATATATATATATATATATATATATATATATATATATATATATTAAGTGTAGTCTTTTAAAGAGCCAAGTAGTACCAAACAAAAATGCTTGGCATTTCTATCTGTTTGTCTTCTGTATGTGTACTCTGAGTACTGTTGCATACAGACACTCATTATTTTACTGCTCTCCAGCACTTCGCAAAGCAAACTGCCTATTGCTAAAGCCAAATATTTAACATTTTGACTCATCAGTCTACAGCACTTGCTGCCATTGCACCCTGGTTTCTATTAGGTAGATTCAGTAAGAGTTAGGCCGGCTTATCAGTAGATAAGCCGACCTAACTCAGAATCTACGCCGACTTATGTTTAAGCGTATGCTCAAACAGAGATACGCTTAAACATATCTAAGATACGACGGCTTGCGCCGTCCTATCTTAGATTGCAATATTTCGGATGGCCGCTAGGTGGCGCTTCTGTTGCGGTCGCCGTAGAATATGTAAATTAGTAGATACGCCGATTCACGAACGTACGCCCGGCCGCCACAGTACATTTACGCCGTTTACGTAAGCCATTATCAGGCCTAAAGTTATTCCATCTATTAGATGGAATAGCAATGTTACAGTATGGCCGCCGTTCCTGCTTCGAGATTCAAAACTTTTACGTTGTTTGCATAAGTCGTCCGCGAATAGCGATTTACGTCGTTTACGTCCACGTCAAAATCAATAGGCCCGTACGGCGTACTTAGCCGCAATGCACACTGGGAAATGTAGGCGACCGGCTCATACGCAGTTAAAAAAAAACGTGAAAAACGTAAGGTCAAGCACAATTAGCATACAACACGCCCCCTTAACACACATTTGAATTTGGCGCCCTTACGCCCGCCCGCTTTAGGCTACGCCGCCGTAACATAGCAGGCAAGTACATTGAGAATCATGTACTTGCCTAGCTAACTTACGGCGGCGTAGCCTAAACACGCTAAGCTACGCCGCCGCAAGTTTAGGCTATTGTGTGTGAATCTACCTATATGTTTTTGTGCATGGTTGAGTCACTTAGCCTTGTTTCTATGTCAGAGATATGGCTTTTTGGCCATAATTCTCTCTTAAGGACCATTTCTGGCCAGACTTCTCCGGACAGTAGATAGTTGTACCCAATGGTTTCTACCAGTTCTGTGCTGACATCGTCTGATTTCAAAGGGAAGTAAGCATGATGTGTCTTTTTTTATTTTTAAACTTTAATTTTTTATTGAAACTTAAAGAATTTGTTAACCCCCCAGTCTTAATATTTTTTTTTTTGGTAATGGATTTGAGGTCAGTGGTCATTTTTAGATGCTGTCCTGTCCATAGTATTTTTTTTTTTTGTCACAAGGTCTCCTTTTAAAAAAAATGTTTAGGGATTTATATTTTGGGGTTGCCATTTATTTATTTATTTTTCTGCAAGGCATCCTTTTTCAAGGATTTTTTTCCTTGCACATGATTGGGTGTTCTTTGCAAAGTGAATATTCCCCACGTTCATTAAACTCTTAGGAAAATTACCTTGCAAAGTTCAATTACTCTTGTAAAGTGAACAGCCTATTTACCTTTAGTAAATTAATCTCTTTTAAGATCTTCCAGGTGAATCACTGTCACAGCCTTCAATAAATTCTTTCCTTCTTTATTCTCAGAAAACTACATTCTCATTAAACTAAGCTAGTGCTTCATCATTTCCCTGAAGACCACCCAAGTGCCATAAAAAGGGTCTTTAACCTCAGCATAGAAATCCCTTTGTCAAAAAACCCTGCTTGGTGTCCATGGACAAAGTTCCTGCTAACGGTTCATCCCTTTACATGGAAGAATAATTGCTTAGTAATATGTTTCATTAAAACATAAACTCATTGCTAGGGATTTTTACGTGAGATGTGTTGCTCTTAGTATCGAAGGTAGGCGCACAAAACACAAGGTTTTTAGATATCAAAAATAATTTAATTATATAAATATAAAGTTACACATTTCATAAAATAAGTTAGCAGAATGAAATATACATGATCACGACCAATTTTACATGATTTATACAAAAAGGAAATCAGGATTATGATTAGAAGAAAAGCAGATGCGATATTGCCAACTAGTTTCGCACTAGATGTGCTTCATCAGGGCTTGCATGATACTTCTGTTCCTTAATTACATGTAGTGGTCTGTGTATGACACAAAGGTTCATTATTAATGCAGGTATAGTCAATGTAGTATCTTTAAGCTTTGTAAATAAGTGTTCAACACATATACAGTTAATAAAGTAAAAGAATATAGTGCGCTTACCAATTATGTTTAAAAAGCTCAAAGAACCTGGCAGAACCAAAAGGGGCTGCCAAGAAAAATAGCGAAGGCGAACCTGATGCGGACAGGAGATGTTGGATGCTGCACTTTCAATCAGTGGAGGCCAGATCCACTTGATTTTTGCAGGTGCGGACAATGAGATGTATAGAGGGGGGGTTTTTTCCACAGTTAAGGAGGAAGAGATACAGGTATAAATACGTTGTATCTATTTCTCTCCTAAAGAAGAAGACGCAGAATTAAAATTAAAGGTATAGAAAAATAATATTGATTGAAAAAATGAATGAAAAAATGATAATAATATAACAGATTAAGGATGTATCCATATATATTTTTATAGACATTTCTTAGATAGAGCAAATATCTTATATTTAAATGAACATAGACAGAATAAATATCTATGCATTAAATGAGTATGGATAAAGTCTAAAGAATATGTATAAATCTAGAGAGTATTACCTCAATAGTAGTGAAGTTTGGATATAGGCTTAATACTGTTAATAGAGTCCAGCAGAGTTCATACTGAATTCATAGTAAGTTCTATAAGTAAATAAAGTACAGAATGTGTATGCATATAGGTATATAGATGAATTCAATATAATATGAAAAACATGAATTCAGTGAAAATAACTATTGCGACGCAACATAGTAACCGTCTATTAGAGAAGAATATAATTGAAAAAGAAGAGAGTTTACCTTAGATGCTTAATGACATGAAGTATATAATAAAATATGCTGTTGTCCTAGGGGGATATAATATCCCAGTAGCATTATAATCAAAGACAATGCTGTAGAATAGTCCAAGGGCAGTTATATATGATGTTTATACTGCGATTCTATAAACAGAATAATAGATAGGTTAAGTTCGTGCATATGGCAAGGAAAACCTGCGTAGAGCACTAGATCTTAAAAGGATAAACTGAAAGGTAATTACCTTGTTTGTGTCATGACACCGCAAAGCTAAGTAAAGCAGCGTTACATGTGTGGCGTGATATTCTCCCTCAAGCCGTCCAAGTCAGCGTCTGACACACACTGTGTCAGCGCTGACCTTAAGAGCAACATCTCCACCGGAAGTGAACAGAGTCAAACATGACCCCTGGCGTCATATCCGGTCCACGTGTCCCAAGATACTTGCGCGCGCATCCCATGCGCTCCAGCGTGATGATGTAAGCTGGAGCGCATAGGAAGGAGACATGTATTGACAGTCTCAGACCGGCCAGAGACGAAAAAGTGGCCGGATGTGCGCGCGCGTCCCATCAGATGTTGATGATAGGGACGGGAGGCATTAAGGAAAGCACGCCCCCTGTATTGGGACCTGTGATTGGCCACACCAAGGCTGTGCAGAATCCGACCTCCCCCCGCATCAGGGATCCCTCCCCATGTTACATGGAATGGTTCAGAGCTCAGAAAACGTAAAAATAAAGTTTTAGTAGACACTAATAATAAGTTGTATACAATAAAGCGTGTATTTAACTATAAAGGGATATATTAGAATATACTACTGATTTCTCTCAGCTGGACATCCAATGGTTTATTTTTACACTGTCTTATCTGAGGGAAGGTTAATGAAAAAGACATCTACAATAATAAATATTTTTAGAAAGTTTTGACATTTTCCAATTACTAATTCATAAATCATAATATAACAAGGCAAAATGGAACAAGGCAAAATACAATCCAAGCAAGAAAATAAATAAAACAGAAACAAAAAACATATAACAAAGCAAAACAAAAAACAAAAAACAACAATCAAAAAACAAAAAACAAAATTGATAAATGAATGTATAAAGTGTATTCCAATAGGGTTTAATGATGATTAATCACGGCCATGGCATTTCCCTATAAGAAAGGTTTAAATGACAGGGATGTATTAAGCCCTGGTACATAAGTGGCCCGTTGGTCAAAAATCCAACGGGCCTCACGTTGAAGGATTTTTTTATCAAAATCTCCTCCTCTTTCAGGAGGGGAGATCACTTCTAATGCAAAGAAAGTAATGAAAGATGGATCATAGCTGTGGTGCAGCCCCACATGCTTGCAAATGGGTGTATAGAGCAAACCTGCCTCTAGATAATAAAGATGGTCCTTAATTCTTCTAGAGAATGCCCTTTTCGTCTTTCCTATATAGAAAGCGCCGCACCGACACTTTGCAAGGTATACAATACCTATAGTTGAACAATTAGCATGTTTCTTAGATTTAAGAAAACCTCCTCTAGGGAGGGGACAGCCGTCCCCTTCTTCAATCCAGGGACAAACATCACAGTGTCCACATTTATATGTACCTGGTATCTCAGGCTCCTGTGAAGTGGGAGCCTCAGGTACCAGGTGACTATGTGTAAGGCCATCTTTGATGGACCTACATCTTCTATAGACAATCTCAGGTCTTTGTGAAATATATTTTGAAATAATAGGGTCCTCAGCGAGGAAGTGCCAATTATGGTTAATCAGTTGGCGAAAAATGTTCTGATCAGAACTGAAAGTGGTTATCAATTTAGTTGTTGGATTGGTCTCTTTTTCCTTTTTCTTAAATAGTAGTGAATCTCTTGTGTTTATCTTTGACTTTGCATATGCCTGTTTGAGAACTTTTTTACTGTATCCTCTCAATAAGAGGCGTGAGTAAAGGGCAGACGCCTCTTTTTCAAAGTCTTCCTCCTTTGCACAATTGCGCCGAAGTCTTAGGTACTGACTGTAAGGGATGCTTCGCACCAAGGATCTTGGGTGAGAGCTGGAGTAATGTAAAATAGTGTTTCCTGCCGTTTCTTTCCTATACAAATTAGTGGACAAAGTACCGTCATCATTTACTGAAATTTTTAAATCAAGAAAAGGGATACTTTTGGTATCCGACTGGATCGTAAATTTTAAATTATAATTATTAACAGATAAGTATTCCATAAACTTGGACAGAAGTTCCGCACCGCCAGTCCAGATGATCAAAACATCGTCAATATACCTCCGCCATAATAATATATGGCGGAGGTATATCACGGCGGAGTCATCTGAAAAGATGGCTCTCTCCCACCCCCCCAGGTACAGGGTGGCATACGATGGGGCACACGAAGTCCCCATCGCCACACCCTGCACCTGGAGGTAGGTTGAGCCATTGAAAACAAAAACATTATTAGTCAATATATGCTCAAGCAAAGCCGTGACGAAATTACAAAGTTTCCAATTATTGTGGTCTTGTTCACGTAAGAACTGAGAAATGACCTGAATCCCTTTTGTATGAGGGATACTAGAATATAGGGCCTCTACGTCTATTGCTGCCAAAATTGATCCTGGGGGTACACTCATACCTTCGACTATTTTTAAAAGTTCCAACGTATCTTTAAGATACGATGGTAATGCCATTACATGGGGTCTCAATTGCATATCTACATACTTACTTGCAGTTTCCGTATGGCTGCCTATACCTGAGATAATGGGGCGCCCGGGTGGATCCCCGATGTCTTTATGTATTTTGGGCAATGAATAGAACGTAGGAGTTATAGGCCACTTAATCTCTAGATATTCCCTCAAATCTTGATCGATCAATCCCTGCTGAAATGCCAGTGAGATTAATGAAATATAATCAGATCTGGCTTTTGGAACATCATCTTCTGATATTATTTTGTACCAGTTGTTATTACATAGAATTTTGTCACACATTCTAATGTATTGGATCTTTGTCATTACAACCACATTGCCCCCTTTATCGGAGGGTTTTATTACCAATTCACTATTGCTAGTGAGTTCGGTAAGTGCTTGCTGTTGTTTTTTTGATAAATTATTATCAGAGATTTTGGGAATTACTAAGTTTTCAATTTGTTTCCTTGTTTGCTTAAGGAAAGCCCATACTGCTGGGGAGGTTTGTAGGTTAGGGAATCTTTGTGATTTTGTCTTAAACTTACAGGGTTCTGGGATCAGTTCTATTTCTGGTTCTATTTCATCGGAAAGGTCAATAAGCTCTTCAGAGCTCTCGTTTTCATCCAACAATTGGATCAAGATTTTCAAGGCTCTGAAGTCTTGTACTTTGAAGTCTTTATATAATTCTTCTTCCCTAGACGCTATACGTCCCCTGTCAGTGTCAAACATAAATTTATATGTAAGGTTTCTAGCAAATAAATGTAGATCTTTAATTAGGGTAAATTTATCCACTTTTTGTGAGGGGCAGAAACTAAGTCCCAGTTTCAGCACCTCAATCTCAGTGGATGAGAGATTGTATGTCGAAAGGTTTACAATGTCTAATCCTGAGTCAGCTGCATCTGCTTGACCACAAAAGGATCCATTTTTCCCAACTTCATTGTGGCCACTGGTGTAGATGGAATTAGGCAGGGTCCTAAAGGGATGTTCCCTGAGTTGGTTATTCTATTGCTAGTCTTTGGGATTGCTCCCTGTTCTTTTAGGCTTGTAGTTTCCTTCTCCATAGCAAACATTACCAAAGGAGTGTTACCCACCACCAGGTCACCACTTGTGTCCATTCCCAGTTCCTGGTTCTTTTTAGATTGATCTATGGGGACCTGAGGAGAGACCATACGTTTTTTAAAAGTCCCCCCTTGTGCATTCTGCCCACCACCGTTACCGCGTTTTGGTGCGCGTCCTCTTCCTGCTGGTCCTCGAAAGGGTTTAGAAGTAGTTCTCTGTGAAGAAATGGAAGAGGATGAAGCTGATACATCTGAGTCAGATTTATATACAGTAGATTCATGTTGGTTATTACGCCTAAAGGTTTTATTTCCCTTCTGGTTGGGATTATGATGCCATTTGTATGCATAACCTCCTGCAAATGCTAGTTGGTCCTTATAGAATTTTTGATCCTTTCTCATTATAACGTTCTTATTGTATTTTTCTAGGTGTTCAAGCAGATCTGATTCTTTTTTCTGATATTCGCTATTGGAAGTTAGGTGATTACTTGAACTTCGTAAGTTCTCAATTTCCCTATCTAATTCTGCAAGATCAATGATATGTTTATCCTTTAGCATTATCATCATGTTAGAAGAACATGTGTTTAAATTTTCCTCCCATTTGTCTTTTAATGTCGATTCGGTCATTTCAAACGTGGGGAAAATTTGCACTCTTAATCCCTGAGGGTTGACCTTTTCTTTAAGATAACGGTCAAAAAATCGAATGTGCCACCCTAGGTTGGATTTTCTTTCCATTAACCTTTTAAGTTTCAGAAAGAAAACGTCAAGCCCGACTTCCGTTTTCGCTTGTGAGGTATAAGAATTTTGAATGGTATCCAAAAACTTTTCCCAGTCCAAGCCAGAAAACTGTGACATTGTGAGAGGGTGTGGGACACAAGAAGAAAGAGGGGAGAGTTGGAAGGAAAAGAAAGGAGATAGGAAAGATGGAAGTTCACTTCCTTCAGTACCTATATATAGATTAGGCCCAGTTTGTGAAATTAGACAGTGTTAAACCTAGGATATCCCTGAAAGTTTCATAAATAGTTCAAATAATAAATCAGAAAAATAATAAATCAATAAGTTTTGATTGTCACCTTAGTACTGGAGGTCATTCATTCCACCGTAGCGGGTTTTACACCCAAGATAAGGAAACAGAGAAACAAGTATGTCGGTGAATGAATGACTTCCTCCTGAGCAGCAGTCACTCACAATCCCATCAAAATTGTAAAAAATAAAAAGGGTTAGCTTATATAAGGGGAAAGAATAAATTTCCTCCCCAAATATAGGGATTTTTACGTGAGATGTGTTGCTCTTAGTATCGAAGGTAGGCGCACAAAACACAAGGTTTTTAGATATCAAAAATAATTTAATTATATAAATATAAAGTTACACATTTCATAAAATAAGTTAGCAGAATGAAATATACATGATCACGACCAATTTTACATGATTTATACAAAAAGGAAATCAGGATTATGATTAGAAGAAAAGCAGATGCGATATTGCCAACTAGTTTCGCACTAGATGTGCTTCATCAGGGCTTGCATGATACTTCTGTTCCTTAATTACATGTAGTGGTCTGTGTATGACACAAAGGTTCATTATTAATGCAGGTATAGTCAATGTAGTATCTTTAAGCTTTGTAAATAAGTGTTCAACACATATACAGTTAATAAAGTAAAAGAATATAGTGCGCTTACCAATTATGTTTAAAAAGCTCAAAGAACCTGGCAGAACCAAAAGGGGCTGCCAAGAAAAATAGCGAAGGCGAACCTGATGCGGACAGGAGATGTTGGATGCTGCACTTTCAATCAGTGGAGGCCAGATCCACTTGATTTTTGCAGGTGCGGACAATGAGATGTATAGAGGGGGGGTTTTTTCCACAGTTAAGGAGGAAGAGATACAGGTATAAATACGTTGTATCTATTTCTCTCCTAAAGAAGAAGACGCAGAATTAAAATTAAAGGTATAGAAAAATAATATTGATTGAAAAAATGAATGAAAAAATGATAATAATATAACAGATTAAGGATGTATCCATATATATTTTTATAGACATTTCTTAGATAGAGCAAATATCTTATATTTAAATGAACATAGACAGAATAAATATCTATGCATTAAATGAGTATGGATAAAGTCTAAAGAATATGTATAAATCTAGAGAGTATTACCTCAATAGTAGTGAAGTTTGGATATAGGCTTAATACTGTTAATAGAGTCCAGCAGAGTTCATACTGAATTCATAGTAAGTTCTATAAGTAAATAAAGTACAGAATGTGTATGCATATAGGTATATAGATGAATTCAATATAATATGAAAAACATGAATTCAGTGAAAATAACTATTGCGACGCAACATAGTAACCGTCTATTAGAGAAGAATATAATTGAAAAAGAAGAGAGTTTACCTTAGATGCTTAATGACATGAAGTATATAATAACATATGCTGTTGTCCTAGGGGGATATAATATCCCAGTAGCATTATAATCAAAGACAATGCTGTAGAATAGTCCAAGGGCAGTTATATATGATGTTTATACTGCGATTCTATAAACAGAATAATAGATAGGTTAAGTTCGTGCATATGGCAAGGAAAACCTGCGTAGAGCACTAGATCTTAAAAGGATAAACTGAAAGGTAATTACCTTGTTTGTGTCATGACACCGCAAAGCTAAGTAAAGCAGCGTTACATGTGTGGCGTGATATTCTCCCTCAAGCCGTCCAAGTCAGCGTCTGACACACACTGTGTCAGCGCTGACCTTAAGAGCAACATCTCCACCGGAAGTGAACAGAGTCAAACATGACCCCTGGCGTCATATCCGGTCCACGTGTCCCAAGATACTTGCGCGCGCATCCCATGCGCTCCTGCGTCTTCTTCTTTAGGAGAGAAATAGATACAACGTATTTATACCTGTATCTCTTCCTCCTTAACTGTGGAAAAAACCCCCCCTCTATACATCTCATTGTCCGCACCTGCAAAAATCAAGTGGATCTGGCCTCCACTGATTGAAAGTGCAGCATCCAACATCTCCTGTCCGCATCAGGTTCGCCTTCGCTATTTTTCTTGGCAGCCCCTTTTGGTTCTGCCAGGTTCTTTGAGCTTTTTAAACATAATTGGTAAGCGCACTATATTCTTTTACTTTATTAACTGTATATGTGTTGAACACTTATTTACAAAGCTTAAAGATACTACATTGACTATACCTGCATTAATAATGAACCTTTGTGTCATACACAGACCACTACATGTAATTAAGGAACAGAAGTATCATGCAAGCCCTGATGAAGCACATCTAGTGCGAAACTAGTTGGCAATATCGCATCTGCTTTTCTTCTAATCATAATCCTGATTTCCTTTTTGTATAAATCATGTAAAATTGGTCGTGATCATGTATATTTCATTCTGCTAACTTATTTTATGAAATGTGTAACTTTATATTTATATAATTAAATTATTTTTGATATCTAAAAACCTTGTGTTTTGTGCGCCTACCTTCGATACTAAGAGCAACACATCTCACGTAAAAATCCCTATATTTGGGGAGGAAATTTATTCTTTCCCCTTATATAAGCTAACCCTTTTTATTTTTTACAATTTTGATGGGATTGTGAGTGACTGCTGCTCAGGAGGAAGTCATTCATTCACCGACATACTTGTTTCTCTGTTTCCTTATCTTGGGTGTAAAACCCGCTACGGTGGAATGAATGACCTCCAGTACTAAGGTGACAATCAAAACTTATTGATTTATTATTTTTCTGATTTATTATTTGAACTATTTATGAAACTTTCAGGGATATCCTAGGTTTAACACTGTCTAATTTCACAAACTGGGCCTAATCTATATATAGGTACTGAAGGAAGTGAACTTCCATCTTTCCTATCTCCTTTCTTTTCCTTCCAACTCTCCCCTCTTTCTTCTTGTGTCCCACACCCTCTCACAATGTCACAGTTTTCTGGCTTGGACTGGGAAAAGTTTTTGGATACCATTCAAAATTCTTATACCTCACAAGCGAAAACGGAAGTCGGGCTTGACGTTTTCTTTCTGAAACTTAAAAGGTTAATGGAAAGAAAATCCAACCTAGGGTGGCACATTCGATTTTTTGACCGTTATCTTAAAGAAAAGGTCAACCCTCAGGGATTAAGAGTGCAAATTTTCCCCACGTTTGAAATGACCGAATCGACATTAAAAGACAAATGGGAGGAAAATTTAAACACATGTTCTTCTAACATGATGATAATGCTAAAGGATAAACATATCATTGATCTTGCAGAATTAGATAGGGAAATTGAGAACTTACGAAGTTCAAGTAATCACCTAACTTCCAATAGCGAATATCAGAAAAAAGAATCAGATCTGCTTGAACACCTAGAAAAATACAATAAGAACGTTATAATGAGAAAGGATCAAAAATTCTATAAGGACCAACTAGCATTTGCAGGAGGTTATGCATACAAATGGCATCATAATCCCAACCAGAAGGGAAATAAAACCTTTAGGCGTAATAACCAACATGAATCTACTGTATATAAATCTGACTCAGATGTATCAGCTTCATCCTCTTCCATTTCTTCACAGAGAACTACTTCTAAACCCTTTCGAGGACCAGCAGGAAGAGGACGCGCACCAAAACGCGGTAACGGTGGTGGGCAGAATGCACAAGGGGGGACTTTTAAAAAACGTATGGTCTCTCCTCAGGTCCCCATAGATCAATCTAAAAAGAACCAGGAACTGGGAATGGACACAAGTGGTGACCTGGTGGTGGGTAACACTCCTTTGGTAATGTTTGCTATGGAGAAGGAAACTACAAGCCTAAAAGAACAGGGAGCAATCCCAAAGACTAGCAATAGAATAACCAACTCAGGGAACATCCCTTTAGGACCCTGCCTAATTCCATCTACACCAGTGGCCACAATGAAGTTGGGAAAAATGGATCCTTTTGTGGTCAAGCAGATGCAGCTGACTCAGGATTAGACATTGTAAACCTTTCGACATACAATCTCTCATCCACTGAGATTGAGGTGCTGAAACTGGGACTTAGTTTCTGCCCCTCACAAAAAGTGGATAAATTTACCCTAATTAAAGATCTACATTTATTTGCTAGAAACCTTACATATAAATTTATGTTTGA
Source organism: Rana temporaria (assembly GCF_905171775.1). Taxonomy (NCBI): domain Eukaryota; kingdom Metazoa; phylum Chordata; class Amphibia; order Anura; family Ranidae; genus Rana; species Rana temporaria. The sequence goes on along the minus strand of NC_053489.1, from coordinate 599,159,227 downwards.
CACTGACAGGGGACGTATAGCGTCTAGGGAAGAAGAATTATATAAAGACTTCAAAGTACAAGACTTCAGAGCCTTGAAAATCTTGATCCAATTGTTGGATGAAAACGAGAGCTCTGAAGAGCTTATTGACCTTTCCGATGAAATAGAACCAGAAATAGAACTGATCCCAGAACCCTGTAAGTTTAAGACAAAATCACAAAGATTCCCTAACCTACAAACCTCCCCAGCAGTATGGGCTTTCCTTAAGCAAACAAGGAAACAAATTGAAAACTTAGTAATTCCCAAAATCTCTGATAATAATTTATCAAAAAAACAACAGCAAGCACTTACCGAACTCACTAGCAATAGTGAATTGGTAATAAAACCCTCCGATAAAGGGGGCAATGTGGTTGTAATGACAAAGATCCAATACATTAGAATGTGTGACAAAATTCTATGTAATAACAACTGGTACAAAATAATATCAGAAGATGATGTTCCAAAAGCCAGATCTGATTATATTTCATTAATCTCACTGGCATTTCAGCAGGGATTGATCGATCAAGATTTGAGGGAATATCTAGAGATTAAGTGGCCTATAACTCCTACGTTCTATTCATTGCCCAAAATACATAAAGACATCGGGGATCCACCCGGGCGCCCCATTATCTCAGGTATAGGCAGCCATACGGAAACTGCAAGTAAGTATGTAGATATGCAATTGAGACCCCATGTAATGGCATTACCATCGTATCTTAAAGATACGTTGGAACTTTTAAAAATAGTCGAAGGTATGAGTGTACCCCCAGGATCAATTTTGGCAGCAATAGACGTAGAGGCCCTATATTCTAGTATCCCTCATACAAAAGGGATTCAGGTCATTTCTCAGTTCTTACGTGAACAAGACCACAATAATTGGAAACTTTGTAATTTCGTCACGGCTTTGCTTGAGCATATATTGACTAATAATGTTTTTGTTTTCAATGGCTCAACCTACCTCCAGGTGCAGGGTGTGGCGATGGGGACTTCGTGTGCCCCATCGTATGCCACCCTGTACCTGGGGGGGTGGGAGAGAGCCATCTTTTCAGATGACTCCGCCGTGATATACCTCCGCCATATATTATTATGGCGGAGGTATATTGACGATGTTTTGATCATCTGGACTGGCGGTGCGGAACTTCTGTCCAAGTTTATGGAATACTTATCTGTTAATAATTATAATTTAAAATTTACGATCCAGTCGGATACCAAAAGTATCCCTTTTCTTGATTTAAAAATTTCAGTAAATGATGACGGTACTTTGTCCACTAATTTGTATAGGAAAGAAACGGCAGGAAACACTATTTTACATTACTCCAGCTCTCACCCAAGATCCTTGGTGCGAAGCATCCCTTACAGTCAGTACCTAAGACTTCGGCGCAATTGTGCAAAGGAGGAAGACTTTGAAAAAGAGGCGTCTGCCCTTTACTCACGCCTCTTATTGAGAGGATACAGTAAAAAAGTTCTCAAACAGGCATATGCAAAGTCAAAGATAAACACAAGAGATTCACTACTATTTAAGAAAAAGGAAAAAGAGACCAATCCAACAACTAAATTGATAACCACTTTCAGTTCTGATCAGAACATTTTTCGCCAACTGATTAACCATAATTGGCACTTCCTCGCTGAGGACCCTATTATTTCAAAATATATTTCACAAAGACCTGAGATTGTCTATAGAAGATGTAGGTCCATCAAAGATGGCCTTACACATAGTCACCTGGTACCTGAGGCTCCCACTTCACAGGAGCCTGAGATACCAGGTACATATAAATGTGGACACTGTGATGTTTGTCCCTGGATTGAAGAAGGGGACGGCTGTCCCCTCCCTAGAGGAGGTTTTCTTAAATCTAAGAAACATGCTAATTGTTCAACTATAGGTATTGTATACCTTGCAAAGTGTCGGTGCGGCGCTTTCTATATAGGAAAGACGAAAAGGGCATTCTCTAGAAGAATTAAGGACCATCTTTATTATCTAGAGGCAGGTTTGCTCTATACACCCATTTGCAAGCATGTGGGGCTGCACCACAGCTATGATCCATCTTTCATTACTTTCTTTGCATTAGAAGTGATCTCCCCTCCTGAAAGAGGAGGAGATTTTGATAAAAAAATCCTTCAACGTGAGGCCCGTTGGATTTTTGACCAACGGGCCACTTATGTACCAGGGCTTAATACATCCCTGTCATTTAAACCTTTCTTATAGGGAAATGCCATGGCCGTGATTAATCATCATTAAACCCTATTGGAATACACTTTATACATTCATTTATCAATTTTGTTTTTTGTTTTTTGATTGTTGTTTTTTGTTTTTTGTTTTGCTTTGTTATATGTTTTTTGTTTCTGTTTTATTTATTTTCTTGCTTGGATTGTATTTTGCCTTGTTCCATTTTGCCTTGTTATATTATGATTTATGAATTAGTAATTGGAAAATGTCAAAACTTTCTAAAAATATTTATTATTGTAGATGTCTTTTTCATTAACCTTCCCTCAGATAAGACAGTGTAAAAATAAACCATTGGATGTCCAGCTGAGAGAAATCAGTAGTATATTCTAATATATCCCTTTATAGTTAAATACACGCTTTATTGTATACAACTTATTATTAGTGTCTACTAAAACTTTATTTTTACGTTTTCTGAGCTCTGAACCATTCCATGTAACATGGGGAGGGATCCCTGATGCGGGGGGAGGTCGGATTCTGCACAGCCTTGGTGTGGCCAATCACAGGTCCCAATACAGGGGGCGTGCTTTCCTTAATGCCTCCCGTCCCTATCATCAACATCTGATGGGACGCGCGCGCACATCCGGCCACTTTTTCGTCTCTGGCCGGTCTGAGACTGTCAATACATGTCTCCTTCCTATGCGCTCCAGCTTACATCATCACGCTGGAGCGCATGGGATGCGCGCGCAAGTATCTTGGGACACGTGGACCGGATATGACGCCAGGGGTCATGTTTGACTCTGTTCACTTCCGGTGGAGATGTTGCTCTTAAGGTCAGCGCTGACACAGTGTGTGTCAGACGCTGACTTGGACGGCTTGAGGGAGAATATCACGCCACACATGTAACGCTGCTTTACTTAGCTTTGCGGTGTCATGACACAAACAAGGTAATTACCTTTCAGTTTATCCTTTTAAGATCTAGTGCTCTACGCAGGTTTTCCTTGCCATATGCACGAACTTAACCTATCTATTATTCTGTTTATAGAATCGCAGTATAAACATCATATATAACTGCCCTTGGACTATTCTACAGCATTGTCTTTGATTATAATGCTACTGGGATATTATATCCCCCTAGGACAACAGCATATTTTATTATATACTTCATGTCATTAAGCATCTAAGGTAAACTCTCTTCTTTTTCAATTATATTCTTCTCTAATAGACGGTTACTATGTTGCGTCGCAATAGTTATTTTCACTGAATTCATGTTTTTCATATTATATTGAATTCATCTATATACCTATATGCATACACATTCTGTACTTTATTTACTTATAGAACTTACTATGAATTCAGTATGAACTCTGCTGGACTCTATTAACAGTATTAAGCCTATATCCAAACTTCACTACTATTGAGGTAATACTCTCTAGATTTATACATATTCTTTAGACTTTATCCATACTCATTTAATGCATAGATATTTATTCTGTCTATGTTCATTTAAATATAAGATATTTGCTCTATCTAAGAAATGTCTATAAAAATATATATGGATACATCCTTAATCTGTTATATTATTATCATTTTTTCATTCATTTTTTCAATCAATATTATTTTTCTATACCTTTAATTTTAATTCTGCGTCTTCTTCTTTAGGAGAGAAATAGATACAACGTATTTATACCTGTATCTCTTCCTCCTTAACTGTGGAAAAAACCCCCCCTCTATACATCTCATTGTCCGCACCTGCAAAAATCAAGTGGATCTGGCCTCCACTGATTGAAAGTGCAGCATCCAACATCTCCTGTCCGCATCAGGTTCGCCTTCGCTATTTTTCTTGGCAGCCCCTTTTGGTTCTGCCAGGTTCTTTGAGCTTTTTAAACATAATTGGTAAGCGCACTATATTCTTTTACTTTATTAACTGTATATGTGTTGAACACTTATTTACAAAGCTTAAAGATACTACATTGACTATACCTGCATTAATAATGAACCTTTGTGTCATACACAGACCACTACATGTAATTAAGGAACAGAAGTATCATGCAAGCCCTGATGAAGCACATCTAGTGCGAAACTAGTTGGCAATATCGCATCTGCTTTTCTTCTAATCATAATCCTGATTTCCTTTTTGTATAAATCATGTAAAATTGGTCGTGATCATGTATATTTCATTCTGCTAACTTATTTTATGAAATGTGTAACTTTATATTTATATAATTAAATTATTTTTGATATCTAAAAACCTTGTGTTTTGTGCGCCTACCTTCGATACTAAGAGCAACACATCTCACGTAAAAATCCCTATATTTGGGGAGGAAATTTATTCTTTCCCCTTATATAAGCTAACCCTTTTTATTTTTTACAATTTTGATGGGATTGTGAGTGACTGCTGCTCAGGAGGAAGTCATTCATTCACCGACATACTTGTTTCTCTATAAACTCATTGCTATCTATTCATGAAGAAAAATGCAGGGGAAAATAAGGTCATTTCTTTGTGAGCACGATTATAAAATTGAGGCTGAAATCCTGATCTCTATCTGCTTGCTCCCATTTGAGCCTATTGCTTGTAATGTGATTGACAGAATAAAGTAAATCAAGTCTACTCTTTCACTTATTAATATAATATGAACTGTGAAAAGATTAAAGTCCCATTTACATAACCCGAGATGAAAGGAGGTGAAATATTGTAATTATCTTTTCAAGCTAAATTTGAACTGCAGTTTAAAATTAACCTATGCAAATGAAAGGTTAAACCAAAGTAAAGTGGTGAGCCTGTAAAAAGTATTTTTGCTAGTATAGTTTTATGGCCATGCAGTTAATTACTACCTAGAACAAAGACAGACATCAATATTCAGACAAAAAAAAATCTTAAACATTTCTATTGCTAGACTTGTTCTACACAAATGAAATGTGATTTACAAGCTAATGCTGGGTGAATGGGGCACTTCTCAGATTTAATGGTGCTAATTTGAAATGAATTAGAATTCTTTGTATAATGGTCAAAGTGTAGTTGGGCTATAATGGTTATGTTAATGGTGAAACATATTGGAGAAGATATATTTTTTTAAATAGCTGACTACTGGTTATAAGTTATTGATAAGTAGCTAGCCATTGTTTTATCTCCCTGGAGCCCAAACATGCAGTCCTTTGGTATTTATTGTGTGTTCTTTAGGGCCCTTATGCCGCATATGCATGGTTGGAATTTCCAACAACAAATGTTCGATGTGAGCTTGTTGTCAGAAAATCCGACCGTGTGTATGCTCCATCGCACATTTGCTGACGGAATTTCCGTCAACAAATGTTTGAGAGCTGGTTCTATTTTTTTCCGACAACAAAAGTTCTTGTCGGAAATTCCAATCGGTGGTAGCCAATTCCGATGCACAAAAATCCTGCGCATGCTTGGAATCAATTTGACGCATACTCGGAATCATTAAAGTTACATTTTCTCGGCTCGTCGTAGTGTTGTACGTGACCGCATTCTTGACGTTCGCAATTTCGGACAACATTTGTGTGACATGTGTATGCAAGACAAGTTTGAGTGAACAATCCGTCGGAAAAAAATCCACGACTTTGATGACGGATTGTCCGATCGTGTGTAAGCGGCATTAGTGTGTGTGTTTGGTACTTGCTGAATATTCTTTAGAATGACTTATCAACATTAATGCTTTGGTTAATTTATTTCCACACTACCTTTTTTGTGCTGACTATCCCTTTTCTGATTTGACATTACTCTTTTTCCATTTTTTCCTCCCATCTTTAATAATGGATCTTGCTGAGAGAAAAATCAAATGTGGAAGCAATAATTTGTAAACAAACTGTAATAGTGATCTCAAGAAGTCTCATTGAATGTCTGTTGCACTTATTGCGTCACGTGCTTGTATCCTGGATGGCGCCGCCCGCGTTGTTAGGGGTCGGATCACGGCACACTCATGCTCGAGCATGCGCAGATGTATTTCACACCCTCTCTGACGGCTACGCTGTCTTAGGTGGGTGTGCATCATCAAGGGGGCATTAGTATCAGCTGGCCACTACATATGGAGATGTGCCAAAGCGACTATCCTCTTTCTGTTGTATGTGAGCCTATTGGTGTTTTCACACCATGAGGATGCTGGATGGGTGGGGATTATACCATTGTCTGGTCTATTTAGCCCAGAGCATGGTGTGACTCCAGTGCAGTCTACCAGATACCAGTAACCATTGTGTTTGTGCATCTCCCTCACAGGGTAAGTCCTTTCATGTTCTAAAGGTTTTTATTACCAGCTTGGTCCTCTCTTTAGGGGACATATTTGGTCTCCTATTGATGTTTTATTTTATTGCACTTTATCTTTGGATTTGTAGGTTGGATCATTTGGCTGGTCTATGGGGGGGGGGGTGTTATACAGGACATTGTATTTGTTCCTGTATATCTATTTATTTGTATATGGATAGTGTCTGGCAATTAGTCACATAGTTTACATAAATATAATCACATTCTATCAACCCGTGCAATGTTGATTCATAATAATCACGCTCTCATCTTAGTCTGCTCACCCCAGGAATAGTGAGAGCAGGACGCTCTCAAACGAGTCGGCTCTCCCCAGGGATAGTGCAGCCAGGCAGGGTCCTCCCAGCTCTCGGCTGCTGCAGACACAGCACAAAAAAACAGGACTAAGACCCCCCCCCCACACCCCCCTAGCCAATTGATCCAGGGTTGCACCGATCGCCGTTAAGGGGTCAGGAAGGAATTTTTTCCCCCGATCGCTGCAGATTGGCACAGCACGCCTGGGGTTTTTCGCCTTCCTCTGGACCAATTGGGGAGAGAAGACTCAACGAGTGACGGCTCACTTGGACAGTCTTCCACCCATCACGTCCGGCGTCTCGCGGCTCTTCCCGCATCCGCGCCAGACCAGGCCTCATTCGCGGCCGCAGCAATTAGGAAAGACTGACGACAATGTGACTGGCGACAATGGCTAATCTGCGATACTCTGCGGACTCTATTCGGGGTCTGAGACAATTCGCAACAGCATTACCAGCCGTCACCAAAAAGGCCTTAAAAATAGAGCAACTTTTGAGATTCGAACGACGATCGACCATCAAAAATGTAAACTATTTAACCCAGCTCAAGCACATATCATGTGCTTTGATCAACACAAGATCGGCAGTAAAACACTGATTAGAAATCCACGATTTCTTACTACAAAACGATCTAGACTGCCTCTTTATTACAGAAAGCTGGCTCTCAGACGACTGCAACACCATTCTCGGAGAATTGGTGCCAGAAAACTATCGCATTATAACGGAAAACAGAATAGGGCAAAGAGGAGGAGGCCTGGCGGTGATCCACAAGAATCACATTACAATCACTAAGCCAGCCCTTCAAAATCCTCTTCCATTCATGGAAACCCTTACTCTTCAACTTCAAACTTCCCCCCAGGAGACTGTTCACATTCTCCTCTGCTATAGGCCACCTGGGCCAAAATCGCAGTTTTTGCCATCTTTAACAGAGTTCATATCCACTTATACCCTTAACAGCAAACATCTTTTGCTGCTCGGGGACTTTAATCTGTGGGCCAACTCCGCACAGGATCCCATTGCGGACGCCTGCATCGATCACCTGGAGGGATTAGGGCTACAGCAACTTATATGCGGGCCAACACATGCTTCAGGTCACACACTCGACCTAATTTTCAGACAAAATCTGAAAATAAGCATTTTAGAAAATGAACCATTGTCATGGACAGACCACCATGCAATCAATTTCATAATCTCCAAAATTCCCCCAGTGATAAAAGCACCCAAGCCGGTGACAATACACTGGGCTAGATCTCAGAAGAAGCTCCATTCGGGAATTCTTTAAATCTACCTTGGGAAACAGAATCAAAACAATCCATCCACATCAAACAGCCGCAGATACACTGGATGCCATAAACGCAGCTCTGCTACAGTCAGCCGATTTAGTAGCACCGAAACGCAAAGCCTGCATCCGAAAAAGAAAGTCTGGCTGGTTCAACAACCAGCTGTCGCTTCTGAAGCAAGAGCGCAGAAGGGCGGAAGCCGCCTGGAAAAGAAGCCCTGCAGAGGATAACCTCATCATCTACAAGGCAATAACAACACGATATAATAAAGAAATCTTCAAAGCCAAGAAACATAATTTTTCTATGGCGATTAACAGCGCCCTAAACTGCCCCCGCGAACTCTTCAAGATGGTCACCCAGACCATGAATCCAGGATGTCTTGAAGTCCCCAACTCAGACACCCAAGAGTTCTGTAATGAACTATCGGATTTCTTCATCAACAAAATTGAAAGAATCCGGGAAAGCATCTTGCAAAACAATACCCCCCTCAACCCCACCGTCAATCAACCACAAAACACCCACAGAAACGCTCTACAATCAACAAAGTTCACTCTGGAACCGATCTCCATCGATACCACAAAAAATATCATTGGTGCTTTGCGGAACAGCACATCGCCCAATGATATCATGCCCACCAAACTGCTGAAGGAATGTGCCGACATCCTGGCACCACCCATCACACAGCTTATAAACCAGTCATTTAAGGAAGGCACAGTGCCATCCAGGTTGAAAGAGGGCACAATCCAGCCCATCTTGAAAAAACCTAACCTGGATCCCAAGGACCCAACTCACCGCCGTCCCATAACAGGCCTAAATGTTCTCTCCAAGATAATGGAGAAAGTAGTGGTACAACAGCTGCAACAGCATCTAGATACCCACAATCTACTGGATCCATTACAAACAGGCTTCCGTCCCGGACACGGGACAGAAACGGCCTTACTCAAAATATGGGACGATGCCCTCGAGGCCGCAGACGAAGGAGAATCTTGTCTCCTGGTTCTGCTGGACCTAAGCGCAGCCTTTGACACGGTAGACCACAAACTGTTACTGATGTGACTAGCCAAGGTAGCAGAAGTCGTAGAAGGTGATTTACCATGGTTTTCTTCCTTTCTTGAAAACCGATCACAAACAGTTAAATTGGGTTCTTTCACGTCGGAAAAGCGCACGGTGTCATGTGGAGTCCCCCAAGGATCCCCCCTGTCACCGGTGCTTTTCAACATCTATCTTCGCCCTCTCTTTGATATTATCAGTAGCCAAGAACTACTCTATCACTCTTATGCAGACGATAAGCAACTGTATTTTCGCATCTGCAACAAAAAGGATCATCATCCCGGTTTAGAGAAATGTCTCTCTTTGATAGAAAACTGGATGACAAAGAGTTATCTTAAACTCAACAGTTCAAAAACAGAACTCCTTATGTTTCACGCCAGCCGAAAGAGTCAACTGGCAACAACCTGGACACCCCCGCCCATTCTGGGCCAAATCATCACCCCTAGCTCCAAAGTCAAAAGTCTCGGGGTCATCTTCGACACCTTCATGACAATGGACGCACAAATAGGGTCAGTAGTCAGCGGAGCGCACCATCTGTTGCGCCTACTACGCAGACTTATTCCATTTATCCCCAAAGAAGACGTAGCAGTCGTGGTGGGAACAATCGTGAATTCCAGACTGGACTATGCTAACGCCCTGTACCTCGGACTCCCAAAGTACCAAATCTCCCGTCTGCAAGTCGTTCAGAATACGGCCGCCTGACTGGTGACTGGGAAAAAAAATGGGAATCAATCTCACCTTCGTTGAGAACCCTTCACTGGCTGCCAGTAAAAGACAGAATTGCATTTAAAGCACTCTGCCTGACACATAAGTGCATCCATGGGAAGGCTCCGCAATATCTTTGCGACAAGATAGAACCTCACAATTCGAATTGCGTTCTGCGATCCACCGACCAAAATCTGGTCAGGGTACCAAAAACCAAATACAAGTCCAAAGGAGAAAGAAGGTTTGCTTTTCAGGGTCCTAGACTATGGAACGCTTTACCAACCAGCATTCGGTTGGAGGAAAACCACCTGACTTTCAGAAGACAGATCAAAACTGTGCTCTTTTGATGTCATGAGACACGAACAACTAGCGCCCAGAAGCGATTCAGTTCGCATGCGCCGCGCTTTATAAGTTTTTCATTCATTCATTCATTCAATAACTACATATATGGGTGTTTAATGACATTACACTGTCATTGTATTTAATTAGTATTACACATACACACTGAGGGCCAGATTCAGGTACATCTGCGGCAGCGTAACATATCACATTTACGTTACGCCGCCGCAAGTTTTACGGGCAAGTGCTTGATTCACAAAGCACTTGCCTGTAAATTTGCGGCGGCATAGCGTAAATCCCTCCGGCGCAAGCCCGCCTAATTCAAATGATCCGGATAGGGGGCGTGGATCATTTAAATTAGGCGCGTTCCCGCGCCGAACGTACTGCGCATGCTCCGTTTTAAAATTTCCCGCCGTGCTTTGCTCGAAATGACGTCGCACCGACGTCATTTTTTGAACGTAGACGTGAGTATGATTCATTGAATGTTGTCCCTTCAACACCATCTTAAAAAAAATATATTAAAAAAAGTTTTCACTTGGTGTGGTTTAAGGAAATATGCTTGTTACTTTGGTGATGATGGCTCTTGCATGCTTGGTCTGTGAAATCCACACTACTTTAACACGTATCACGCTGAGCCTTGTATTTTATCATAATGTATAATTTCCCATAAGAAACCATTTAAAAAAGAAATATAAATTACGGCACTATAAAGTATCTCCTTTCAAAAAATCTAAAACATTGACCACCATTAATATACATGGTCTGATGACTGCCCCCCCTTTTGGAGCTTACAGTAACATACTCTGGGCTTTCAAAGAATGGAGAATTCTTGCATTCTGTGCATTCTTCCCAGAGCACATACTGCCCTAAACATTAGTACCACTCGTGGCACTGCCCAACTCAGTTCAGCCACACCATCTTCTATCTTCTCATAGGTTTTTTACAAGCTGCCAGCAGTGGGATCTGGAAGGGGTTGCCTGTGTCTTCTGTCCGTACAAAAACACCAGGGGCCAGATTCACATAGGCGCATCTTTGTGCGGGCGTAGCGTATCCTATTTACGCTACGCCACCGCAACTTAGACAGGCAAGTGCAGTATTCACAAAGCACTTGCTCTGTAAGTTGCGGCGGCGTAGCGTAAATGGGCCGGCGTAAGCCCGCGTAATTCAAAGTAGGCTGGTAGGGGGCGTGTTGTATGTAAATGAATCGTGACCCCACGTCAAAGACGCGCTTAACGAATTGCGCATGCGCGCGCATGCTCAGTATCACGTCAAATTTTCTCCCTAAGTTACGCCGGCTTAATGTTTGGTCGACGTGAACGTAACCTACGCCCATCCCCATTCATGGACGACTTACACAAACGACGTAAAATACGACGCTGTTCCGACGTCCATACCTTAACATGACTTACCCCTGCTTTATGAGGGGTAAAGTTACGCCGGTCCGACGCCTTACGTAAACAGCGTATTTTAATACGCCGGTCGCAAGTACGTTTGTTAATCGGCGTATCTAGCTCATTTGCATATTCGACGCGGAAATATACGGAAGCGCCCCTAGCGGCCAGTAAATATGCACCCCAAGAGACGACGGCGTAAGAGACTTACGTCAGTCGTATCTTGGCAACAGTGAGGCGTATCTGATTCTATGAATCAGGCGCATCAGGATATACGCCGTCGTAAGTCCTTTGTGAATCTGGGTCATGAATCTCAGGCACAGAGGGCCAGATTCTCGCACCTGCGGTAATCAGTTACGCATAGATATCCCTAAGATCCAACAGGTGTAATTGTTTTACACTGTCGGATCTTAGGATGCAATACCGCGGCCGCCGCGGGGGGGAGTTCGCGTCGTAAACCAGCGTCGGGTATGCAAATTAGGAGTTACGGCAATCCACAACGGATTTTCGCATTCGCTACGTCGCCGCTAGTCTAGTTTCCCGTCGCAAAGTTAGTTGTCGTTTTTGGTGCCTTAACTTTACACAGCAATCGTATTGCTGTATAAAGTATGGCCGTCGTTCCCGCGTCGAAATTTAAATATTAACGTCGTTTGCGTAAGCCGTCCGGGAATATGGAATTACACTACGCGCGTCGCCGTTCGAAATGACGTCACTGCGCGCAAACCACGGCGGGAATTCCAAAACGGAGCATGGGCAGTAGGTCCGGCGCGGGAGCGCGCCTAATTTAAATGGCACACGCCCATTTAAATTATGCGGGCTTACGCCGGAGGCCGCCGGCGTAGTTTTCATCGCAAGTGCTTTGTGAATCAGGCACTTGCGGTGGTGTAACGTATCTACGATACGTTACGCCGCCGCGATTCTACGTGAATCTGGCCCCCAGTGTGCATAAGTTTAGGCAATCCAAAACTGAAGAAAAAAATGACTAGAACAGGGCTGAAATTATTTGTGTAGCGCCCTGCTCCTGTTGAAAAGGCACTGCTTTAAATTTAGTGGGGGGTCTGAGCTGTTATTTGGCTCAGACCAGAGTGATTAAGGACAATTTAGCCTCTGTTCCAGCCATGGCTGTGCTGAGAGTATCCACCATTGCTCGATTGGGGGTGTCATTACCACCCCAGGCCAAGGGTGCCAGCAGCAAGGTCAAGATGTATTGAGTGTCCCCTTCGGCAACAAATCAGTGGGAGTGGTCGCCCCGCTGTGCATGCTGGGGAGGGATACTTAAGGGACAGATGCCATTGGTGCGGGGTCTGTCATCCGCCGCGCCTTGTGGCCCACCTGGCCTGAGGTGCGCATCCTGAATCCTGGTTCTGGGACCACGTTGGCCTGGGGCTACGGCTTCGCTTGAGGGCCCAGTTGTCTGGCTGTGGCCTGTGACTTGCATGGGTGATCCTGTGCTGTCGTCCTTCGGGAGGAGGCCACTTGATGAAGGAAGCCAGGGGAGGACCTATCCTGGAGAGGGCCATGCAAGAGGCTGGTACCTTGTGAGAAAGCCTGGAAACTTCATCGAAGGATGCACCATACACCAAAAGGCTTGACAGTGTCACCTGTCAGATCTAAAAGTTCTAAAGAAGCCAAGCTAAAGAGATCCGGATGCTGATTCCTGTGGCAGGGGATTCCGGACCAAAGTGTCTCATCTACAAAGGAAGGTCTGTGGCAGAGACTGTACTTTGATTTGTGCTCCATTCCGGCTGCTAGGCCAGTGAGAGGGACCTATCCGGGTGCTGGAAACAGGAGTGTTTCCTTACTTTGATTATGCACCTGAACCTACCTACCTTTCCACCCCTCATCCTTCTTTTCTTCTGAAGTCCTCCCAAATAAATCCAAGAAAAAGAAGTGTATCGTGTGGACATTGAAATTCTTCAGACTCTCTCTCTTCACCCTGGACAGCGAGAACACAGGGGTAACGTGCCACCCAAAAATATAACCAGCAGCTCCTGCGGGGGTAGTGCTACATTTGGTATGCAAAGTGGTTCAAATTTATTTCTGAATAAGCTTTTAACAACATAATTTCATCTGGACATGAGTGTTTCAATCACCCTTAAGACATGAAACGCCATGTTTTTCCCACCAGCACCATGTAAACATAGAAGCAGCTGGTGGATAATGTAACACACCTGGATTGCTATGATTATTTTCTCTTTAGATCTCTTTTTATTTTTTTACAGATACCTGTAGCAAAAACCTTTGCATTTAAAGCAATATACTATTGTTTCCATGCCAAACTTGTATGCCAGTTTTCTGGATTTTATATGCCATGGGAATTATGAATTTTTATGAAACTTTTTTTTTTTTTCAAACACTTAATATCTAGCTGTGAATACATTAAAACAGAGTGAGAAATGTCATTTGAAAAAGAACAGTGTACAGAATTTGCCAAAGAAAAAAAAAAGGTGCCTAATAGAATGTGACATTATAGGTGACATTTCAGATTTGCAAATATTTCTTCTGACTGAAAAAAGAAAGCATTATAAATTAGACTTTCACAAATTTTTGTTTTCAAAATCTGTTATTGCACAAGCCTTGACATATAGGAATATAAGCCTTGACATATGGGAAAATAAGAGACTCCTCATGTCACATACCCCATATAATGCTTAAAATATAAAGTTGTTTAACTGCTTGGCAACCAGCACACAACGATATACATCGACAGCATGGCTTGGACAGGCATAAGGACGTACCTGTACGTTCCCCATTAAGATCACGGCATTGTGGATGCGCGCGCCGCAAGCTCCGTGAGCCCAACTGAGCCTACCGCTTCCTGTAATCGGAAGCGGTGATCACTGTCTTGTCAAGTGTAGCCCATTCCCTCTACAGTAAGAATCACTCACTAGGGCACACTTAACCCCTACAGCGCCACCTAGTGGTTAACCCCTTCACTGCCAGTGTCATTTTCACAGTATCAGTGCATTTTTATAGCACCGATCGCTGTAAAAATGACAATGTTCCAAAAATGTGTCAAAAGTGTCCAATGTGTCCACCATAATGTCGCAGTCACGATAAAAATCACTGATCGCCACCATTACTAGTAAAAAGGTAATTATTATGTGAGTGAGTAGATCCTCTCACTCCCTTATAGGGAGTCCCTCTGCCCCGTTGGGCTTCAAAGCGGAGCAGGTAGTGCGGGCTGTCTGGGAGGACCCCCTCACACACCCGCCATTGCCACCCGGGGCATGGAGAAAGGTGGCAGATTGCCTCTGGGGGAGGCCTGCCTACTCCCAACTCCTGCAGTCCGGCTCCTCTCTCGAGTACACGCACAAAAATACACTTTAGAAAAAAAAGCTGACAAATGGTCCGGGGCTGAAGTGGTTAATATAATAATATCATATTGCCTATTTAACCACTTCCTGATGGCCGTACGACTTTGTACGGCCGCAGGGTGGTTCTAAATCTCTGACCTGACGTCTTTTTACGGCCTCCGCTCCTTCCGCGCCACTGGGGGGCCCGCCGCATCACTGAGATGCCGATCGGCGGTTACAGAGACAAGGACGTGGATCTGTGTGTGTAAACACACAGATCCATGTCCTGTCAGGGAGAGAGGAGACCGATCTGTGTCCCTTGTACATAGGGACACAGATCGGTCACCTCCCCCAGTCAGTCCCCCTCCCCCACAGTCAGAAACACTATGCAGGGTACACATTTAACCCCTCCCTCACCCCCCTAGTGTTAACCCCTTCAATGCCAGTCACATTTATACAGTAATTAGTGCATATTTATAGCACTGATCGCAGTATAAATGTGAATGGTGCCAAAAATCTGTCAAAAGTGTCCGATGTGTCCGCCATAATGTCGCAGTACCAGTAAAAATCGCAGATCGCCGCCATTATTATTATTATTTTTTCTACTTCTTGTTCTGTCCCCTATTTTTTAGGCGCTATAACTTTTGCGCAAACCAGTCGCTTATTGCGATTGTTTTTTTTTACCAAAAATATGTAGAATACGTATCGGCCTAGACTGAGAAAAAAAAATGTTTTTAAAAAAAAATTGGGCTTTTTATTATAGCAACAAGTAAAAAAATATATTTTTTCAAAGTTGTCGCTCTTTTTTTTGTTTATAGCGCAAAAAATAAAAACCGCAGATGTGATCAAATACCATCAAAAGAAAGCTCTATTTGTGGGGAAAAAAAGGACGTCAATTTTGTTTGGGATGCCACGTCGCACGACCGCGCAATTGTCAGTTTAAGCCCAAATATCCATTCCAGACCCTTCAGGTCTGGTGTGTATTTTAAGGGGAACTCCACCCCAAATAAAAAAAATGGCGTGGAGTTCCCCCAAAAATTCACACCAGACCCCTTATCCGAGCACGTTAACCTGCCCGGCCTCAGAAAAGAGGGGGGGACAGAGTGCACCCCCCCTCTCCTGAACCGTACCAGGCCACATGCCCTCAACATGGGGAGGATGTCCCCATGTTGATGGGGACAAGGGCCTCATCCCCACAACCCTTGCCCGGTGGCTGTGGGGGTCTGCGGGCGGGGGACTTATCAGAATCTGGAAGACCCCTTTAACAAAGGGGACCCCCAGATCCTGGCCCCCTATGTGAATTGGTAATGGGGTACATTGTACCCCTACCATTTCACGAAGGAAGTGTAAATAGTTGGAAAAAACACACACACACCGTAGAAAAAAGTCCTTTATTAATAAAAAAAAAGAAAAAAAATCCAGTGGTGGTAATCTACTTGGTCCCAGCTCCCTGCTCCAACGTTGTCTGTATCCAACGATGGGTGATCTCCGGTCCAGCGATGAGAAGATCCATCCATCCAGAGCGCAGCCACGCCGACCACCCATGTCTGATGCACCCTCTGCTACGTCACTGGGGAAGCCCCGCCTCCCCTATAAAAGAAATGTCACAGCATCAGCCGCGTCATTCGCTGGGCTGTGTCCAGCGGAGAGAGGAGGTCAGCGATGCTGCGCTCTGGATGAATGGATCTTCTCATCGCTGGACCGGAGATCACCCCCCGTCGCTGGATACAGACAACGTTGGAGCAGGAAGCCGGGACCGAGAGTGGATTACCACCACTGGATTTTTTTTCTTTTTTTTTATTAACTTTTTTCTACGGTGTGTGTGTTTTTTCCAACTATTTACACTTCCTTCGTGAAATGGTAGGGGTACAATGTACCCCATTACCAATTCACATAGGGGGGGCAGGATCTGGGGGTCCCCTTTGTTAAAGGGGTCTTCCAGATTCTGATAAGCCCCCCACCCGCAGACCCCCACAACCACCGGGCAAGGGTTGTGGGGATGAGGCCCTTGTCCCCATCAACATGGGGACATCCTCCCCATGTTGAGGGCATGTGGCCTGGTACGGTTCAGGAGAGCGGGGGCGCACTCTGTTCCCCCCTCTTTTCTGCGGCCGGCCAGGTTAACATGTTCGGATAAGGGGTCTGGTGTGAATTTTTGGGGGAACTCCACACCATTTCTTTTTAAATTTGGGGCGGAGTTCCCCTTAAAATCCACACCAGACCTGAGGGGTCTGGAATGGATATTTGGGGGAAACCCCACGTCATTTTTTTTTAATTGACGGCGGGGTTCCCCTTAATATCCATTCCAGATCTGAAGGGCCTGGTAATGGAATTTGGGGGGACCCCCACGATATTTTTTTTTATGAATTAATTCTCTCTGAATTGCCAGAGCCGACAATTCATTATAGCCGCAAGTCCGGTTTTAAAAGACTTTTTTTCCTTTCAGAAATGACACTTTGTGCAGAGACAGTTCTATGTACTGGAAACATGTGCTATTTCACATGCTAACTTTACACCCCCCCAAGGTATGAAATTTAAAGTAATATTTCACTTTTATTGTTTCACTCTTAGCATTATTAAATTCACTGCTCCTGAAAAAACAGACTTTTTTAAAACTTTTCTTTGCATTGATACATGTCCCCTGGGACAGGACTGGTCCCCAAACACTTTTTAGGACAATAACTTGCATATTAGACATTAAAATTAGCACTTTAGATTTCAAATGTTCGAGTCCCATAGACTTTAACGGGTTCTAAAGTTCACACAAACATTTTGTGTGTTCGCAAGTTCTGGTGCGAACCGAACAGGGGGGTGTTCAGCTCATTCCTAATCTGGAATATGTGGTTCAGTTTTTGGCACCAGTTCACAATTCGAAAGCATGCAGGCACACCGCTTGCATTCCAGCTGCGCTTCAATTACCAGAAATGACGTGTTCACGTAACCTACAACCCGGCGTGTTTTGTCAGTAACATCTGACATCATCAGGAGTCATGACTCCTGATGATGTCAGACGTTACTGACGAAACGCTGTCTGTTTGTTTAAATAATGTTTTATTAGTTTTCCATAGAAAATGCATTACATAACATTACATTACTTTTACATTCAACAAATACATGTAATACTCCTTGAGTTTGCATATCACAAATCCTTTAATTTACCCCTTAATATACCTATAGCTCCCAATTTCTCTCCAACCAAGCACAGGAAAAGGAAAAAACACCCCCAAAACCCAAGAACCCCCCAGCTTATCAACCCCTTAAAACCAAGTTTGCCTAAATAATTGGTGAATTCCTCAACAAAATATGAATTAAGGGGTGAAACCTGAGATAACTGTTCCCTTTCATATTAATTCCATTTACTGCACCCCTAGTGAGAAAAATATATATATAAAATAGATGCAAAATGTTAGGTTTGTAGCGAGTCTGCACGATGGGGCCACTCTGTGCAATTCCATTGTACAGAGCAGGTAAGTATAACTTCTTAATTTTTTTTTTGCAACCACTTTAAGAAAATCACACTTGGGCAATGTTTTAAAACAGTGACTCTGACATTGAACAAACTTTCTGAGCAAGGAAAATCTTACAGGCCCATGTGTTTTATATGACAGTGATAGATTTTCCATCAGAGAATGTGGAAGAATGTGTTGTATAAATAGACCTTGGCCCAGATCCACAAAGAAGTTATGTCCGCGTATCTATTACTACGCCGCGTAACTTCTAGGATGCTCCGGCGTATCTTTGTTTAGTATCCACACAACACGATACGCCAGAATGGAGGCTAGATCGGACTGACGCACGTCTTAGTACGCCGTCGGATCTTAGGTGTATATTTACGCTGGCCGCTAGGTGACGCTTCCACGTAGAATATGCAAATTAGCTAGATACGCCGATTCTCAAAACGTACGTCCGCCAGGCGCATTTTTTTTACGTCGTTTGTGTAAGGCTTTTTCAGGCGTATAGTTCCCCCTGCTCTGTGAGGCGTATGCAATGTTAAGTATGGACGTCAGGCCAGCGTCGGATTTTCCGTCGTTTACGTTGTTTGCGTAAAACGTTTGCAAATAGGGCTTTGTGTAAATTACGTTCAGTTTGCAGTTTGCGAGAAGCCATGTGGGGGACACAGCAAACATGTGGAAGAAGGTGCTCTGGTCAGATGAGATCGAAATTTAACTTTGAGCTATGTGTGGTGGAAAACGAACACTGCACATCACTCTATACACACCATCCCCACCGTGAAACATGGTGGTGGCAGCATCATGTTGTGGGGATGCTTTTCTTCAGCAGGGACAGGGAAGTTCAATTATGATTTTTTTACTACATTTGAAACTATATGTACTCTATGAATTATTTTTGAAGTGATCTGTCTTATTTAAAGTCCCATGATCATTGCAATTGTGTTTGTATGTACAATTAGGGACGGATGCATGTCACAGTGGGTGCTTTAGGTCACAACTTTTTTCCTATTTACTTTCTTGATTATTCTTTTAAAATAACTTCAAACTGATAGCTTAAACAGATCTGAGATCTGTTTTCTCATATTTGAGCTGAATAATGTCTTAAAGAATAATTTTAGATGTTCTGTATGCTGCAATGCTATCTGCAGCCTCCTGACTCTGGGTATATCTTGTTGTGCTCCTAAACATATACTCCTAGGCAGGTTGCCCATTCAGCACAATACAGAGCACCTTTTCTGAGTCTAAACAGCTTATTTTAGTGGTAACTAGGAATAGCTTAGCTCCAGGATATGTGGATGCAAGTTCAGTTTCTGCTAGAAACAGTACATGTACAAATGCATAATGTTTAATGCAAGTATAGTTAAACTTCAAAAGCTTCAGGAAAGTTGCCTGAAGCTTAGTAAATGTTTTGTCTATGCTTGTGGATGTTTTTTAGACTAGCCTTACAAGCTAAGCCTCTGTGTTTAGAGCATTATGGTAACAAAAATGCTCAGTCAATGTTCATACAAAAAAAATTGGTGTGCGTATGAATATTTGAAATAACAAAGTATATACAGTAATTATTTGCGCAGGCCATTATGATTCAGACTTGATTCCATCCTGCTTGAGCGTGCATGGCCTGTGTGGATGGCCTTTGGGCTTGTGTCAATGGGCAAATGTAGCTTGCTTTTGATGTGCAACACAATAATATAAATTCCAGTATTTGTGCAGTTCTTGCCTAAGTACACAAATGACTGGTCAAAGGGAATCAAAAGTCTGCCACTAAAGCTCTATAAAGCACAGAACCGCCTTCCTAAAATTGTTAGAGCCGTGCAAAGCTATCCATGGCACAGATTAATACTAATAGCCGGATTCAGGTAGACTTACGACGGCGTGTCAGTAGATACGCAGTCGTAAGTCCGAATGAGCACCGTCGTATATTTAAGCGTATTCTGGAAACCAGATACGCTTACATTTGGCCAAGATACGACCGACGTAAGTCTTCTACGCCGTCGTATCTTATGTGCATATTTACGCTGGCCGCTAGGGGCGTGTACGTGGATTTACGCATCGAATATGTAAATGAGCAAGATACGCCGATTCGCGAACGTACGTACACCCGTCGCAGTAACATACGCCGTCGTCCATACCGTGCAGCCCATGCAAGGTATGGACGACGGAACAGCCGTCGTATTTTACGTCGTTTGCGTAAGCGTACGTGAATGGGGCTGGGCATAGGTTACGTTCACGTTGAAAGCATTGAGTATTTGCGACGTGATTCTGAGCATGCACGCGCATGCGCTGTACGAACGGCCTTCATTTACATGGGGTCACGGTTAATTTAAATGTAGCCTGCCCACTATATGCCTACTTTGAATTAGGCGGGGTTACGCCGGCCCATACGCCGACGTAACTTACGGAGCAAGTGCTTCGTGAATACTGCACTTGCCTCTCTATTTTACGTCGGCGTAGTGCAAATGAGCTGCGCTACGCCGGCTTAAACATACGCCAAACTATGTGAATCTGGCTATAAAACTACCGATTTCTGGTCTATATTTAGGCTATACATCAATGAATCCAAATGTATAGGTAGGGGGAGTGATTTTCTAGGCTTTCAACGCTGTCCTAAAAATATTAACTCCTACCTTTTCAGTGTTGTGCTAAAAGAGAAAAAAATTATGGGCCAGATTCACAGAAGAGATACGACGGCGTATCTCCTGATACGCCGTCGTATCTCTGAGAGTATCTATGCGGCTGATTCATAGAATCAGTTACGCATAGATAGCCCTAAGATCCGACAGGTGTAATTGACTTACATCGTTGGATCTTAGGATGCAATACTTCGGCCGCCGCTGGGTGGAGTTGGCGTCGTTTTCCAGCGTCGGGTATGCAAATGAGCTTTTACGGCGATCCAAAGGTTTTCGTGTTCGTTACGTCGTCGCTGGTAATTTTTTCCCGTCGCAAAGTTAGGCCTGCTTTAACATGGCTTAAATTTAGACGAGCCATGTTAAAGTATGGCCGCCGTTCCCGCGTCGAATTTCAATTTTTTTTTTGCGTAAGACGTCCGGGAATACGAAAGTACGTTACGCACGTCGCCCTTCAAAAAAATGACGTCACTTCGCGCAAAGCACGGCGGGAATTTCAAAACGGAGCATGCGTACTACGTCCGATGCGGGAGCGCGCCTAATTTAAATGGTACACGCCCCATTTGAATAAGGCGGGCTTGCGCCGGATGCCTTTACGTTACACCGCCAAAAGTTTACATGCAAGTGCTTGGTGAATCAGGCACTTGCGCTGAAAACTTGCATCGGTGTAATGTATAGACGATACGTTACGCCGCCGCAGTTATATGTGAATCTGGCCCAATATTTCCAGTTTTTAAAGTAGAACTATAACCTTTTTTTTTTCATTTTGGATAGGGCAAGTGATAGTTATAACCCCTGTTAGTATTTTATTTGCCATTTGTGTTCCATTTATATGATTTATTTTTACTTCCGGTCCCAAAGCCAAAACAGCAAGTGAGAGGAAATCCCTGTAAATTAAGGGAATTCCTTGGGGCCCCCAGGTCACCAAAACTGCTGTCCCCATTGGAAGATTTCTCCTCCATTACTTTTCTGGGGACAGCCCAAAATTTAGATTTTCTATTACTTTCGATTTTGATGATAACAGTAAACAGAACTAATAGAGAGCACAGACAAGGAAAAAAGCTAACAGGTGTTCTAATCCCTCTACACATTATCCAAAGCAAAAAAAAGTTTTGCCTTTTTACTTTAAACATATTGGGCTAGATTCATAAAGGCGTTACGTTGGCGTATCTCCAGATACGCCGTCGTAACTCCGAATGCGGGCCGACGCATCTCGGCGCCTGATTCATAGAATCAAATACGCCTCAATGTTACCTAGATACGAGCGGCATAAGTCTCCTACGCCGTCGTATCCTAAGGTGCATATTTACGCTGGCCGCTAGGTAGCGCTTCCATTGATTTCCGCATAGAATATGCAAATGAGCTAGATACGCTGATTTAGAAACGTACGTGCGCCCAGCGCATTGTTTTACGTTGTTTACGTAAGGCTTTTTCCGGAGTAAAGTTACCCCTGCTGTATGAGGCATAGCCAATGTTAAGTATGGACGTCGGGACAGCCTCAAATTTTGCGTTGTTTACGTCGTTTGCGTAAGTCGTACGCGAATAGGGCTGTGCGTAAGTTACGTTCACGCCGAAAGCATTGACTATTTGCGGCGTGATTTCGAGCATGCGCACTGGGATACTTTCACGGATAGTGCATGCGCCGTTCATTAGAAGCGTCAAATACGTGGGGTGAGTGAGTGAGAGACTTGTAAAGTGCAACACATGCGAACTGAATCGCCTCTGGGCGCTGTATCCATTTCATGGGTAAGGAACCCCTTGACCTCAGAAGAGATGGGTTTTAATCTTTCTCCTGAAGGCCAAGTGGTCCGACTCCAGTCAGATGGTGGTTGGTAGTGCATTCCACAGGCGAGGTCCCTGGACTGCAAATCTTCGATCTCCTTTGGACTTGTATCTGGCTTTGGGTATCCGGAGTAGGTTTTGATTGGTGGATCGCAGAATGCGATTGGGGTTATGGGCTTTTATTTTTTCGCATAGATATTGGGGGTCGTTGCCTTGAATACACTTATGTATTAGACAGAGTGCCTTAAAAGTGATTCTGTCTTTTACTGGCAACCAATGAAGGGATCTCAGTGAAGGTGAGATTGATTCCCATGGTTTTTTTCCAGTCACTAGTCGAGCGGCCGTATTTTGAACGACTTGCAGACGAGTGATTTGGTATTTGGGGAGTCCTAGATAGAGGGCATTTGCGTAGTCGAGTCTGTAATTGATGATTGTTCCCACCACGACTGCAATGTCCTCTTTCGGGATAAAGGGCGTGAGTCTGCATAGTAGGCGCAGCAGATGGTGGGATCCGCTGACTACTGACCCTATTTGTGCATCCATCGTCATGTAGGTATCGAAAATGACTCAGAGACTTTTGACTTTGGTGCTAGGGGTGATAGTTTTACCCAGAATGGGCGGGGGAGTCCATGTTGACGCTGGGTGATTTTTCCGGTTAGTGTGAAACAGGAGAAGTTCTGTTTTTGAACCATTGAGTTTAAGATAACTGTTTGTCATCCAGTTATCTATTAGAGTAAGGCATTTCTCTAGTCCAAGAGAATGATCCTTTTTGTTGCAAATGCGGAAATACAGTTGTGTGTCGTCTGCATAGGAGTGGTAAAGTTACTTCTGGTTACTGATGATTTCAAAGAGATGACGAAGATATATATTAAAAAATATGGGCGATAAGGGAGATCCCTGAGGGACTCCGCATGATACCGTACGTTTTTCAGAAGTGAAAGACCCCAGTTTCACTATTTGTGATCGGTTTTCCAAGAAGGAGGAGAACCAGGGTAAAACACCTTCAGCGACTCCGGCTACTTCAGCTAGCCTAGACAGTAGTGGTCTACAGTGTCAAAAGTCGTGCTTAGGTCCAGCAGTATCAGGAGACAAGATTCTCCTTCGTCTACGGCCTCTAGAGCGTCATGCCATATTTTGAGCAGCGCCGTTTCTGTTCCGTGACCCGGACGGAATCCTGATTGAAACGGGTCGAGTAATTTATGGGTGTCTAAATGCAGTTGCAGCTGTTGTACAACTACTTTCTCCATTACCTTGGAGAAAACATTTAGACCTGTTATGGGCCTCCGGTTGTTTGGGTCTTTGGGGTCGAGGGTATTTTTTTTTAGAATTGGATTTATTGTACCTTGTTTCAGCAAGGTGGGCACCATGCCCTCCTTGAATGATTGGTTTATGAGCTGCGTGATAGCTGGTGCCAGTATATCGGCACTTTCTTTCAGCAGTTTAGTGGGGATGATATCATTGGGTGCTGTGCTGTTACGCAGAGTCCCAATGATATTTTTAGTGGCATCGATGGAAATGGGTTTTAGAGTGAATTTTGGTGATTGCGGCTGATTTATGTGGGTATTAGGTTTGTGATTTGGGGGGGAGTTGGTGACGGTTCCATTTTGCTGAATACTTTCACGGATTTTTTCAATTTTATTAATGAAATAATCTCATAATTCGTTGCAAAATTCTTGTGAATCAGAATTGGGTGCCTCTAAACAAGCAGGATTCATAGTCTGAGTGACCAGCTTGAAGAGTTCTCGGGGGCGGTTAAGGGCATTTGCGACGATATTGGAGAAATTATTTTTTTTGGCCGTGAAGATTTCTTTGTGATATTTCTTTGTTATTATCTTGTAAATGGTGTGGTTTTTATCTGAAGAGCACCTTTTCCACGCAGCTTCTGCTCTTCTACGCTCTTGCTTTAGCAACGTCAGCTGGTCATTATGCGCTTGGGCTGGGGTACCTGCGCGTAGTTTTTGACTGTTGATCGTCAATTGATTCTCAACAGTCGTTCATTCCTTAGAGCTTTTTTGGTGACAACTGGGAGTATAGAGGCAAATGGTTTTAGTTCCCGGATGGTTTCTGAGTGTTTTAGGTAACCTAGAAAAAAACGCAGGGAAGTAATGTTGATTGGGGGGTCTTATATGGAGATGGGCAGAAGAATGTCCAAGTGAGCCGTCACTCGTTGAGTCTTCTCTCCCCGATTGGTCCAGAGGAAGGCGAAAAACCCCAGGCGTGCTGTGCCAATCTGCAGCGACCAGGGGAAAAAAATTCTTCCTGACCCCCTCAACGGGCGATCGGTGCAACCCTGGATCAATTGCCTAGGGGGGGATATGTACCCCTGTGTTAAACTATGGGAGTCCTGGTTGTTTGTGCTGTGTTTGCAGCAGCCGGGAGCTGGGAGGACCCTGCCTGGCTGCACTATCCCTGGGGAGAGCCGACTCGTTTGAGAGCAACCTGCTCTCACTGTCCCTGGGGTGAGCAAACTAAGGTGAGAGCATCTGCTGCACCGCTGAATCTATATATCAAGAGTTTACTAGCTGCAAGCTTGTTCTGGGTCTGTGATTGATAAAATAATGAAGACTCCTGTCTTAACTCCTGTTTTAAACTCCTGGTTTTTAACTCAAGCACTTGTGTTCAAAGAATCCACTTCTGTTCAGAGAATCCACATGTGAAGCCACCATCAGCTGGGAGCCAGCTCCTATGGAAGTTTGTACAGACACTTTATACTCACCTGTGAACACCTGTTAACAAACACACACCTGTGAACAATTAAACACTCCCCTTAATTAGCAGAAAGGAAAAAGAAAAAAAAGCTGTTTAAAAAGTGTCAGAGAAATGAGGGGAAAAAAATCAACCCTTGCAAGCAGAAGCAGTTAATAGCAAACTCCTGGTTTTTAACTCAAGCACTAGTAATTAGCTAGTAATTAGCATACAACACGCCCCTTACCAGCCTATTTTGAATTAGGCAGGCTTACGCCGGCACATATACGCGACGCCACCGTAACTTCAGGCGCAAATTCTTTCTGAATACGGGACTTGCGTGTCAAAGTTACGGCGGCGTAGCGTATATGCGATACGCTATGCCCGCCTAAAAATAGGCAAATCTCTCTGAATCTAGCCCATATTGTTTAAAAATAAGGCAGTGCAAACAACGTAAGAGTGGAACACTACAGCTCCCACTAAATCAAGGTATAGACCTTGATTTATACAAAAGGCCAAGCAGACCATACTTACTCAATGGAATGGTAGAACCTGCAAATTTTCACATACCCCAGCTTTCTATGTTAGTTCAAATACAACCTTCCTTAAAATAGAACTGAAATTCTACAATTATTGTAGTTCAATATTAATGTTTAAAAAAACTCAACCGGAATAAATACAGTATATGTAACAAAGACTGTATCTGAAATTTGCATTCACCATAACCTGGCAAAAGTATTTTCCACCCTTTGCTGTCTTTTGTTTTGCATTATCAAAGGTTCTTCATAGCTGAGCCCAGCTTCCAATGCTATTTGTGTGATAACAACTCACCTAGTAACCCTCTTAAAGGGATTGCAAAGGTAATTTTTTTCCCCTAAATAGCTTCCTTAATCTTTAACAGAATTTTTTTTATTTATCAGCATTAACAATAACAATAAACGGTACATAGTACAGCGGTACACAAATCATGCTACACATAGGTGCAAATACACAGAAGATCATTAATCCAAACACGACATTGAAGCTACGAGTCCAAGGAACATAACTTCAGGTAATTGCAGTAAGAGTAATTAGGCACATTAGAAGCAGGTAGTCAACTAAAAGGGAGGGGGGGGAGTCCCTCAGAAGGAGAGGGGAAAAACAGGGGAAAAGGTATGGGGAGGGGAGGGGAGGGGGGGGGAGACAGGAAACACTCAGAGAGATAGGGGGGAGGAGAATCAGACCTTAGAAATATTACCCCTCAAACAGAGCAACGCACATCATCAGACTCACTATCTCCATCACCGAGAGACCTAGTCGGCAGTTAGTAGCTGCTCAACCCATTTCCCCCAGATTTTATTAAATTTCTTGGGTCACTTACGGCTCATATATGTTAATTTATACAAGGGGAGCACCCAGTCAATCATTAACCTCCACTGTGAGACCGTCGGGGGATCTGCTAATTTCCAGTTGCACAAAATTGTCTTCCTGGCATAAAAGGCCGAATAGAATATAAACAATTGTTTGTGTCTATTGGGCGTGACAGTGTCGCATACTCACAGTAGAAGGACTCTAGGATCAATGGCCACCTGCAGTCCACCAACATCATTAATCTCAGCCACCACTCCTCTCCAAAAATCCTGTATTATAGGGCAAGCCCAGACTACATGTATAAAGGTCCATACTTCAGCCAGGCATTTGGGGCATTGGTCCGAGCATGACGGGTAGATTCTAGACAGTTTTTGGGGGGTGTAGCAAGCCTTGTGTATAAACTTAAGATGAATATATCTGTCTCTGGCAGAAATCATTAACGGAAGATATTGTTGAATCCCCTCATCCCAATCATCCAACTCCAGGTTCGGAATGTCGCTCTGCCAGCTATGGAAGAGCTATGGGGTCTGGTTAGTGTCTGAGGAGGATATTCTAAGATACAGGAACGAGAGAATCCGATCTGCATATTGGAATGACAGGTATGACTCAACGCTGTGGGAGGCAACCATCGGGGCTTGGGGAAACTGGGCTTTGATAGCATGGCACAGCTGCAGAAATCTGAAAAACATCCAGGAGGGTAACTGAATTTTGGTTTTAAGGGTGTCATATTGTAGAAGGGTACCAGTCGGCAACACATGCTGAATCTTAGTGATTCCAAATCTGGCCCATACACTAGGGTCAGGGACCTTCTGTAGGTGTAAAACCGTGGATTTTCCCATAGTGGAGCATGGGGAGATACCACCTGAGCAGTACACATAGATCTAGACATCTGATCTCAGAACCTAACTGTGGTTTTCATGGATGTGGTCATATCGGCATGTGCTTTCAGTCCTCTGTAGACAAGGTATTAGATCCCAAAATAGCCGCCTCCAGGGTTCGACTCAGTCTGCGTAAAGGGGATAGAGAGAAAAGAAGGGACTTCGACCCGTTGACCTTGATGCCTGAGAACACCCCAAATCAGTCTATCAGCGTCAGAGCCGCGTCAAGGGACTCCAGGGCATCAGGCAGATATAACAGGGCGTCATTGACATACAGGGAAATCTTCTCACACATGGGCCCTACTTGAATACCAGGTATCAATGGGGATGCCCTAATCAGGAGAGCTAGAGGCTCCATGGCCAACACAAAACGGGCCGAGGACAACGGGCAACCTTGCCTAGTGCCTCGGCCGAGGGGGAAGGATGAGGAGAGGATCCCGTTAGTTTGAACCCTGGCCGTAGGGGATCTATACAATAGTTGTATCCAGGAGCCAAAATTCGGGCCAAATCCAAACTTGGTCAAAACTCGCCATAGGAAGGGCCACTCAACCGAGTCAAAGTTTTTTTCCGCATCAAGGGACGCCACCACTCCAGAGGGGGCGACGTCCCTCGACCGCTCAATGTTGGTTTACAGGCGTCGGACATTAATGTCCGTGTCCTTCCCAGGCATGAAGCCTGACTGATCTGCATGGACCAGGGACAAGATCACTGAATTTAGACGATTAGCAAGAACCTTTGTGAAAACCTTTGCATCCACATTAAGTAGGGAAATAGGGCGGTAAGACCCACATAGTTCTGGATTCTTACCCGGCTTAGGCACGACAACAATAATCGCCTCTGACATAGATTGCGGAACTTGATTAGCCTCCAACACAGTTAGGAAAAGGGAGTGAAGATGGGAAGTTAGAACATCACCATGTTCTTTGTAAAATTCCGCCGGGAGTCCATCCGGACCCGGCGTCTTTGCCGTCTGGAGAGAAGCAACTGCAGTCTGCACTTATTTCAAAGTAAAGGGGGCATCCAGTCTATTGCGATTGTCAGGGGTGAGCTCCGGGAAGTCCACCATCTCCAGAAAAGTCAGTTAACTATCCGTAGTGTACGTCAACTGGGAGGAGTAGAGTCTAGCATAGAAGGTCTGGAATTGGGCATTAATCTCTACCGGGTCTAAAAGTAAGGAGTCGTCATCTATGTTTCTTATACAAGCAATATGAGCCATCAAAGAGCGCTCTCTAGCAAGCCAGGCCAGCAATCTACCCGTGCGCTCACCCTGCTCGAAAATTCTCTGGGACTGGGACAGCAGGATTTTCTGGGAGGATCTAACTCGAAGGATGGCTATCTCTTTGTGAAGCACTTGCAGGCAACCATAGACCTCTCTATCCCCTGTATTAACATATTGCGTCTCCAAGCTCTGCGCCCGGTCCTCCGCCTCTTTACGAGACAAAGAAGACTATTTGCACACTCTGCCAATGAGCAACTGATAATTGCCACAGATGTGGGCTTTAATAGCATCCCAGACAACTGCTGGTGCAACCATACCCTCATTTTGCGGCCAAAAGTCAGCCAACTCAGACGCCATGGCCGGAGAGACTCGTTCATCAGAGACCCAGAAGCTGGACAACCTCCACAAGGGGGGCCTGTATCCAGACCAATATCCAGCTGCAAACAGACTGGAGCATGGTCAGAGATACCCTGTGGTAGGATAGAAGCAGCCAGTGTACGAAGTAGCAGGCGGTCACTAACATATATTAGGTCAATACGGGAGAACGTGGCATATGAAGCCGAGTGACACGTATATTGTCTGTCCCGCGGATGCTTCCATCTCCAAACATCATGTAGCCCATACGTCTTGGCCCATCTAGACAACGTAGAGTCAGCTTCCTTTACCTTAGTGCAGTCCTCCTTCACTTACCTCATCCTTCAATTTTGCTTTTAAATGTCCTTATTTCTTCTGAGAAATTCCCACTTCCTGTTCTTCAGTCTGTAACTACACGCAGTAATGCAAGGCTTTCTTCCTGGTGTGGAGAAAACCTCTTGAGGGGGGAGGGGGCGAGCAGGAGAGTCAGGACGCCCACTAACACACAGCTCCTTTCTCTATCTGCAAAGTAGAGTGTCCTGGTTTGCCTGCTCGCCCCCTTCCCCCTCAAGAGGCTTTCTCCACACCAGGAAGAAAGCCTTGCATTACTGTGTGTAGTTACAGACAGAAGAACAGGAAGTGAGGATTTCTCAGAAGAAATAAGGACATTTAAAAACAAAATCGAAGGATGAGGTAAGTGAAGGAGGACTGCACTAAGGTAAAGGAAGCTATTTTGGGAAAACCTTTTTTACCTTTACAACCCCTTTAAATGGCCAGAATTGACCATCACATATCACTCAATCAAAAATACATTTTTTTTCATTTCACTGTTAATCTTCAAAAATTAAAGGATAAGAATCATTTGCTATTAGCACACATAATCACATTCAATCAAACTCATTACTATAAAATAAAGGTAGTGCTTCCCTTTGTAGGAGCTACTGGTAATAGCTGTATTTTCCCTAATAGTACTGAGGCTGTTCACTACCACAAGCACCAGTCCATACACTCCAGCACCAATAACTTAGTCTAGGGGATGTCTTTCTGAAATGTGTTGCTTGAAGAACTTTAAACTGGAGAGGGTTTAGGGCATGGGATCCAAAGAACTATCAAGAATGCAATGAGAGGAGAATATTTCCCCTAGTCTTTCTGTGGAAGTAATTGGTGACAACAAACGATCTAGAACTTCACAGCTGTAGACCATAAGGCTGTTCTCTTTGGCATCTCTTTACCTTGCACCACCATACAACTATTGGTTCCCAATGCAGTTTCCAGGAGACTACACAGAAACTAAGGGACACTTTCCCCTGGACTCACACTCCAGGATTCTGCTGAGGACAGGGGAATGGAGAGTATTCTGAGACCCTATGAGAACCGCCTCAGTCCAAGCTATCTCAGGCACTTATGTCTTAAAATTACACAGTCAACTCAGGGTCTTTATTCACTTTATTCACAAGTTTCCAGGATAGCTGCCATCTTACAGTGTCCTCCAGACATGGTCAAGTGAGGGAGACAATCCTTATCCAGACAAAAGCCCTTGTGGTGAAGTCCTACAGCCAGCCCCTCAGGAGACAAATCCAGGCCCTCAACCCTGACATGCTGAGGCCTCAAGAACAGCTATACAGTCCACAGGCTGTCTAAGGGCAGCAGCCTCTGAGGCTTTGAAACCCTCCTGGGGAGAAGGAACAATCTCTCCAGAGCTTTAGGCTATTTATTACCTCCTCAGCCACCTTCTGAGCACTCCAGGGATTGTCCAGGCAATGCTAAATATTCAGGCTGTTCCTTTGAATCTCCCTCCATATGTTGAGGAAGCTTCTTTCAGAGGCAGAAGGGAAACAATCAACCTCTCTTTTTATGCAAAATACAGAATATTGTGGAATGGACATCCTGAAGTTGACATTGGTTTTATCATGATCATTCAACTTAATTTCCTGTTGGGAAATTCTACAGCATGCTTCTTACTCATCCTCCAAACATTGATGCCTCTACTCTAATATTCTGCCTCAGTCAGGTCAGCTTTCACTTGTTCTCCTCACATGTTCACATGTTCTAATTCTAATTCCGCGGGCCAGTTTCAGCATACATGTTTGGTCGTGTGTAGGCGCGAGCGGGCCGAATTCCAGCAAACATTTGCCCGCCGGGCCTTTTCCCAGCGGGCAAATATTCGTGGACGTGTTTTAAAACCGTCCGCTGGAATCCTGCCCGCTCGGACATGTACGGTCGTCAGTACAGACCTACCGTACATGTCCAGGCGCCCGCCGTCCCTCGCATGCGTCGAATGACTTCGACGCATGCGTGGAAGCCTTTAAATGGCAGGCCCGCCCACGTCTCCGCGTCATCGCCGCGTCATCGACGCGGCGACGACGCGGACACGCCCCGCGTATTGTTTACGCGCGGGCTTCTGTACGATGGTGTGTACAACCATCGTACAGAAGCCCTCTGGCAGACATGTACGGTGAAAATGGTCCGACGGACCGCTTTCACCGTACATGTTTGTTCGTGAGTACCCGGCCTTATAGGTCTTGTCCAAAAAACACAGGGTAACAATCACATTCAAGCCAAAATGTCTTTATGGAAAAATTGAATGGCATTTTTTTTAAACCTATCCAGAAAGAAACGTTCTTCCCATTGTTTGATATGGACTCAAATTATTAAACTTGCCATTGACCCATTAACCCACGCCATAGGTTAATCATGATCACATGAGATCTCAGCAAAAATATTCATAATGTGTATCAGTAAAACACTTTATCTTGGAATCCAGTAGAGAGGTGGTCACTTAAAGACATAATATTGACAGGGACAAAAAAAATCTCTTAAAATAATTCTCCTGCGCTTCGGTGGTAGGTCTAGGGATGTGTAGTGCAAGCAACTCTTTTCAATACCTATGCCCTCCTTAGGACAATGGGTATCCTTAGAACTATAAAATATTGACAAAAGTAGGGCGCAGGACCTAGCGCATAATCAGCGCATTTTATTCTAAATAAAACAACAAGCTCTTACATGAACGGGATAGGTGTAAAATGGGATATGCGTAGAGAGGCGGTAGAGGCCACTATTTACATAATCCTGAAAAAGGGTAAAGACAGTACACTTTGTTCTAGCTATAGAACAATTTCACTCATAAATAGTGATACTAAGATATTTTATAAAATTCTGTCAGGAAGGATGAAAACAATTATGAACGACCTGATACACACCGATGACGTTGGTTTTTTCCCCGGACGGGAGGGGAGGGACAACTGAATTAGAACTCTTTTAGCTATACAGAAAATTAAAAATAGTGGGGCCCCAGGTCTACTCCTGTCAGTCGATGCTGAAAAAGCGTTTGACAGGGTAGACTGGGGCTTCATATATAGCACCTTAGAAGTAATAGGAATAGGACCAAGAATGCTCACTTGGATAAAGGCACTTTACAACCGACCTATGGCAAGAGTGAAAGTCAATGGAATCCTCTCGGGATCATTCGAACTGCACAATGGTACAAGACAGGGATGCCCTCTATCCCCCCTGTTGTTCGTGCTGGCACTAAAACCCTTATTAAGAGGGATAAGGAAGAACCCGGACATAAGGGGGATAGGGGTTGGAGAGGAAGAACACAAACTAGCGGCATACGCAGATGACATTTTATTTTATTTAACCAATCCTAGAATAACCCTACCTAACCTAATGAAATCAGTAAAAGAATATGGAGAGTTATCTAACTTTAGAATGAACCCAACTAAGTCTGAAACCCTGAGCATAAATATCTCTAAGAAGGACCAAATAATTTATTAAACTGAATTCCCATTTGTATGGGGTAAAAAAGAAATAAAGTATTTAGGAGTCAAAATTGCAACAACTACGGAGCTGTTATATAAAATAATTTGTGTTGCCTCTGTTAGAGGATATTAAGGCAGAATTTAACAGACTGGCCCCAGGTCAAAAAAAATATATATATATATATCTTGGGGGGGCAGAATGAACATTTCTTAAATGGTATTTCTACCTAAAATTATGTATAAAATGCAGATGCTCTCGATCCCACTACCACAGAAATATTTTAAAATCCTACAAACAATGCTGCTAAAATTTGTCTGGCAAAGGAAAAAAGCATGTATCAGTTGGGCAACATTGACAAAAAAAAAAGGCACAAGGGGGGTGGGGTGCACCAGATGTTAGAAACTGCTATAACGCAATTATACTCACACGAGTTATAGATTGGATTAGAAATACTAAACAAAAAAGATGGATACATATGGAATATACAATGAGTAAGGTAGCACTGGGGAGTATCATATGGATTCCAGAACAATATAGAGAAATAAGTAGGGAATCACATGGTATCACATGGAATGCAATTACAATTTGGGATAAAGTACACAATAATGAAAAATGGGATTTTAATTTCCCGTTAATACCACTAACAGATTCAAAATATTGTTTACTATGACTGATGTTTTTCATATTTATATGTAAGTTTTAAATTGCAAGTGATAATTGGAAATGACAAAACGTCTTTCATGAAATTCAAATATAGAAAATATAAAAAAAAATAAAAACAACAAACATTGGGCCAGATTCAGATACAATGGCGTATCTTTTGGCCGGCGTAGCGCATCCCATTTGCACTACGCCGACGTAACATAGTGAGGCAAGTACAGTATTCACAAAGCACTTGCTCCGTAAGTTACGTCGGCGTAGCGCAAATGGGCCGGCGTAACCCTGCCTAATTCAAAGTAGGCATGTAGTGGACGGGCTACATTTAAATTAACCGTGATCCCATGTAAATGAGGGCCGTTTGTACGGCACATGCACGCGCATGCTCAGAAAACGTTGCAAATACTCCCTACGAAACTACGTCGGCTCAATGCTTTCGACGTGAACGTAACCTACGCCCAGCCCCATTCACGTATGCTTACGCAAATGACGTAAAATACGACGGCTGTTCCGTCGTCCATACCTTGCATGGGCTGTGCCACCTAGAGAGGTGTTTTATCTTTATGCCGGCGTATGTCTTACGTAAACGGCGTAGCTTACTGCGACGGGCGTATGTACGTTCGCCTTCGGACTTATGACGGCGTATCTACTGATACGCCGTTGTAAGTCTCTCTGAATCCGGCCCATTGTGTACAAGCATATCACAGCAAAGGCAGAAGCTAACAGTCATCCTCAGGTCTAATGTGGAGAACCAGTGATGCAGGAAGACCAGGCTAATGCATTTTGAGGGAGAACCCTCTTCCTCAGAGCCAAAATGGTGAAATCCTCAGAGCATTTCACCATTTTTGCTCTAAGAAAGAGGGTTCACCCTTGAAACGCATTAGTCACTTCAAACACCACCTGGTCTTCCTGCATCACTGGTTCTCCGTATTAGACCGGAGGGTGACTGTTCGCAACTGCCTTTGCTGTAATATGCTTATACACAATGTTTGTATGTAAACAGAACCATTGTCATTTTTGTTTAGAATAAAAATAATTTTTGGTAATGCGCTAGCTCAATGCGCCCTTCTTTTGCTAATATTTTACAAAAAAAATCCCTCCCTGCGGTATTTTAAAATTGCCAAAAACAAACATATACATTTATATGGTGGTACATATTCGAAAAGCTTGACTCTTATTTTGTACTTCATGCACATAGCACAACAGCATTCCCATACAAATAAGTGCTTGCTTCACGTCCATATCATTTAATAGTCCATCTGATAATAAACTCATCTGACTATACTTTGGTGCTGTTAAATATGCACAATAAACTGATCACATTTCCGAGCTTTACATCTCCTGCTTACTTAAATTTGAAAAATGTCCAGCAATACATGGCAAATCATCCAACCAAGAGGTACCTGATATTGATGATCACATTAACTCATTTCAACTAAGTCATAGGAGTTGATTTACAATGGCTATTGCAAATGTTTCAGTGACTTGCTAACTTATAAACGTCAAAATAGACGCTACCTGGCATTTATGAAACTGTGGAAGATTGTCATTTAACTGCCAGAACATTTCAGTGTTATAATGCCAGATTCACAATGCTGTTTCAGAGTGTGCCTGAAGCTTACAAAGATCAGTCTGCAATGTAGTGGCGAACCAAAGTTTAAAATCGATTGAGCATGTAGACTTGTGAGTTTTCATACAGGAGATATCTTTATAATGTGCAAGATGGTTTAAATCTGGAAAAAAATGTAATAAATCAACATACATGAAGAAAACATGAATAATATACCTGAATCAAACAGAACACGCCAAAAGGAAGAGAGGATATTAGCTATGTGTAGGAATACTATTTGGTTTTTAGTGCTTGGTTTTGGCTTGACAGTGCTGTACAGGCTGAATCCTGTGATAAATCTCCTTGTGGATAGATTAACATCCTGGAGCACAAACTGAGGCTATTGCAGCTAGAGGTGCATACTGCCCTTAGCAATTACTAGGGGTTTTCAGTATTGCATTTTTTAGCCAAAGCTTGGTCAGCTTTTATTTGTATGCTTTGGCACCAATTCATCATATGTACCATATACAGTATAGAACCAAAATTTAGGGAAACAAGCAATGGCAACACCCATGATTGTGGTCTTTTAAAAATTAGGGCCCAGATTTTCAAAGAAGTTACGCCGGCGTATCTCGAGATGCGCGGCGTAAGTGTAAATATGCGCCGTCGTATCTATGCGCCGTACCCACAGAACCAGATACGCCTGAAAATAGGCTTCTTTCAATCGGCGTAACTTTTCTACGCCAGCGTAGCGTAGGCGCATATTTACGCCGGGAGCATCTTGCGCTCCCATTGATTTCCTATTCAAATATGCAAATGAGGGAGATGCGCCGATTCCCGAACGTACGACCGCCCGACGCAGGCTACGCACGGTGCGCGTAAGCTGTACGTCCGGCCTAAACTTGCCCCTCATAAAGCAGGGGCAACTTTGCACCAGACGGTCAGCTGGAGAGCAGCTTCAGCAGCACCGTTACTGACGAGCTGAGCAACCACACTTGCAGGACAAGACTTCTGTATGTGCCAACATGCCAGGGGCAGGCATGGTCATAGCACTACTAGTGTGCGCCCAGGCGCGTAGAAGGAGGAGGAGGGCACGGGAGAGGATATACCGAATGCGCATAAACATCTTTGGCATGGGGGATTCGGAGGTGTATCGCATATTCAGATTCAACACTGATGCCATCCAGGAATTAGCCACAACCCTGCATGATGACATCACCAGCCAGACACACCACTCACATGCAGTGCAGCCACTGGTCAAGGTCCTGGCAACACTGCATTTCCTCGCCAGTTGATCTTTTCAGCGTACAAGTGGAGTTGTGGCTGGGATGTCATAAACCAGCATGAGCAGATGTGTGCACCAGGTTGTCCCCGCAATCCTCAGACGCATGTCCCACCACATCATCAGACCCACCCAGGACCATCTGCGGAATAAGGCAAGGGCGGATTTTGTCAGAATTGCAGGATTCCCATGCACCGTGGGGGCCATTGATTGCACACATGTGGCACTACAGCCCCCCCGTGACACAGAGCACATATACCGCAATCGGAAGCATTGGCATTCTATCAACGTATAGGTGATAGTTGATGCCCAAGGCCTCATATGGCACATCCGTGCCAAACACCCAGGGTCCAGCCACGGCAGCTACATATACCGTCAAAGCACCATGCCAACAGAATTTGAACAGAACGTGTATGTGTATGTATGTGTATGTGTGAGTGACATGGGAGTCAGGCATGACTGTCCGACTCCATGATGCAGATATCACAAGGGGCACATGCACGACTAACATCCTCCTATCTTTTCCCTTCCAGGTGACTCTGCATATGCACTTGGGCCCCATCTTTTTGAGATTATTAGCAGTCAAAAACTGCTCTACCACTCATATGCAGACGACACGCAACTATATTTCCGCATTTGCAATAAAAAGGATCATCACCTCAATCTAGAGGACTGGATGACAAAGAGTTATCTTAAACTCAACGGAGCGAAAACAGAACTTCTCCTGTTTCACGCCAAGCGTATGAAGCAACCTGCAACAACTTGGACCCCCCACGCCCATTCTGGGCAAAATCATAACCCCTAGCGCCAAAGTCAAAAGTCTTGGGGTCATCTTCGACTCCTACATGACAATGGATGCACAAATAGGGTCAGCAGTCAGCGGATCTCACCATCTGCTGCGCCTACTACGCAGACTTACTCCTTTTATTCCCAAGGAAGACATAGCGGCCGTGGTGGGAGCTATTGTAAACTCAAGATTGGACTATGCAAATGCCCTTTACCTCGGACTCCCCAAGTACCAAATCGCTAGTCGACAAGTCGTTCAAAATACGGCCGCTAGACTTGTGACTGGGAAAAAACCTTGGGAATCGATCTCACCTTCACTGAGAACCCTTCACTGGTTACCAGTAAAAGACAGAATCACTTTTAAAGCACTCTGTCTAACGCATAGATGTATCTATGGAAATGCTCCCTATTATCTATGCGAAAAAATAAAAGCTCATAATCCCAATCGCGTTCTGCGATCCACCAATCAAAATCTCCTCCAGATACCCAAAGCCAGATACAAGTCCAAAGGAGAAAGGAGATTCGCGGTCCAAGGGCCTAGACTATGGAACGCTTTACCAACCAGCATTCGGTTGGAGGAGAACCACTTTTCGTTCAGGAGAAAGATCAAGACTCATCTCTTTTGATACCAAAGGAGAAAGGAACAACAAGCGCCCAGAGGTGATTAAGTTTGCATGTACTGCGCTATATAAGTTTTCATTCATTCATTCATTCATTCATCTCATGACTCCATTCCAGGATCCCCAAACCCCAGGAGAGGAAAACTACAATGCTGCACACATACGTACCCGTGGAGTGGTGGAACGCACATTTGGCATCCTGAAGTCCCGTTTCCGATGCCTAGATAAGTCTGGGGGGACCCTGTTGTATTCCCCAAACTTTGTGTGCCAGATCATCGGGGCATGTTGCATTCTGCACAACTTTGCCGAGAGAAAGGGCCTGGAGATTGACCTACGTGATGACCTGACCCCCGAACCAGACAACCCCCCCCAAACCGAGGCTACCCCTTCTGCTGAGGGATCAGCAGTCAGGAGATGCCTCGTGGAACGTATCTTTACACGTTAAACACACACATTCATCATGGCACAAGGAGAATGGACGCATGCACACCACTGTGGTCCCTAGCACACACACCCCACATCCTCATCACTTTGGATTAGCCCAAGTACACCGCACGGGACTTGGGAGCAGCAATGCCACGCCAAGGCTCCAGTTATGTTGCTGAACATTCATACCACATTCACACAGCCGAGGGTGACACCCCTTTTCCCGGCAGGAGTGTCACCCCCCCACATTCACACACCAGTCACACTAATCTGCACGCCTCACCATGTGCATTATTAACAAAATAAAATAAAACACTCTTCACCAGAGCAAGAAAATAAAATAAAACACTCTTCACCAGAGCAAGAAAATAATAAATAAACAAAACTAGTTGCCCTGACTGCTGCCACGCCCACGGCCACGGCTCCGCATCTGCCTGGTTGACGGTGGGGGGGGACATCAGGTGGAGGAGCATCCACCATGGCTGGAGGCCTGCCCTCTAATGCCACGGCAATACGCCTCAGAAGGCTGTTTGTCTCTGTCTGCACCTGCACAATGGCAACTGTGTGGCCCTGGACGGTCTTATTCAGGGTCCGCACCTCTGCCACAAGGGTTAGCCGTAGTTATCTGGAGATCCCCCAAGCAGGTTATGATAGCTGCTGTATTGCCTGCAACGTCCTGCAGACCATCAGTGATATGTCCCCTGTCGGCCAGGCTGTCGGCCACTCTCCGCATGTCCTGGGCCATCTCACCCATATGGCGGGTCTATGTGTCCTGGGCAGTGGTCAGGGTCACTGGCAGGAATTCCGGAACCCCCCTGGTCTTCCTGGTTGCCTTCCTGGGCCCACGAGAGGCTTCAGGCCTGGCATAGGGGGATGGACTTGAGGGAGTGGGTGGGTTGGGGATGGAGCCAGAGGGACTTGAGGGAGTGGGTGTGTTGGTGATGGAGCCAGAGGGACTCGAGGATTGGAGGCTTGACAGCCGGGAAGGACCAGCTGAGATGGACGACTCCTCCAGGTGTAGGGACACCTCCTCACCCAAATTCTCAGCATCCTCCTGAATGACCTCATCACTTGAGGTCTGGCCACCACTCCCCTCCACCAATGTCTCTTGGCTTCCCAGGGGGTCAGGGGCAGTATCATCAGGGGATGGTGTGGGACGGGCAGGGGCACCAGATGGCCCAGCTCCCTCCTGGACATCTGTGGATGACACAAAACATTCACATGTTGGTGGACCCACACACTTATCACATATTCCCTCCCCCCCCCTCACATGCTACACACCAGATAGTAGAAAAAACACACTTACCTGTCCTCAAGGGCGGCTCAACTGAGTCGTAGCCCAGCATTCCCTCCACTTGCTCCCTGGTAAGGCAGCGGGCAACAGCCTCCTCCTCAGGAGTCAGACGGACCCTAGAGGGTGATCCACCACCAGTGCCCCTGGCATGACTCGCCATAAGAGCCATCTTCTCCTTGACCCTCCGGTGAAGATCGTTAATCTTCTTTGCAATATGATTGGGCCTAATTGCCCACGGCATTGACCTGGTCCGTGATCCTCTGAAGGATCTCGTCCCTTCTGCCCTTGCTGGTGTTCTTGCTACGGGCCCCATGGAGGCGATCATAGTACCTCTCCATGGCAGCAAGGATTATGCCTTTCTCCTCTGGTGAGAATTTTTTTTTTCTGGTCCCAGAACGCTGAGCAGACATGTCAATAATCTCACAAAAGTATACTCACCAAAAACCAAACAGGTGTACTTTTGCACTTGACGGGCGCATGTCTGGGCGTATTTATGCCCTGGGCGTAAACAGTGGGCCGGCGTAACTCAGGAATAACTCCAGGCGTAGTTGTGAGCATGCTCAGATGGGCGCGGGACATGCGATCACGTGGCGGCGTATGTGCCGTTCGTTCGGCCCTTCATTTTTCATGGGGTCACGGTTCATTTAAATGGATCACGCCCACTTCCTTCCTACTTTGAATTACGCCGTCTTACGCCGACAAATTTACGCTGCGCTGGCGCAAAAATTAACGCTTCTGATTAGAGAATACGGAGCTTGCCTCTCTAAGTTACGTCGGCGTTCTACGAGAATCTGGGCCTAGATATTTACTTTTTTCCCAAATCATTTCAGATAAGTCATATCTCAGAAATATTTAAGCCCCTACATTATTGATTTGTTTAACATCGATATGCTATCTTCATAGATTTTTGAGCATAATGTCCAAATGCCTTACTTCTTATGCAAATAATAATTTATCATAGGCAGGTAATTTAAGCTATGTACATCACCTTGTTGGACCTTTATATCTGCCATAATGTTCCTTTACTACATAGAGAAGTCAGTAATGTGTCCCATGTTCTAAAATTATGTACGTTTACCTTCTTAGCAGTAACATGGTATAAATATTAATAACAACCTTTTTTTTTTTGCAAATTAAAGCAAAACAATATAATTACAAAAATG
Source organism: Rana temporaria (assembly GCF_905171775.1). Classification (NCBI taxonomy): domain Eukaryota; kingdom Metazoa; phylum Chordata; class Amphibia; order Anura; family Ranidae; genus Rana; species Rana temporaria. The sequence continues at coordinate 599,118,541 of NC_053489.1, read as the reverse complement.
GGCCTTTCAGTCTTGGTATATGTTGCCAAACCTAATACATGTTTTTTTGTCGTATTACTGAAAAAAAATTACAACAAATGAAAAGAAAGGTATGTTCTGCAAATGCGTATATGTCCACCTGTCCACCATACTACATTGATTTGGCTGTAAAAATGTGTGATTCTGACTATCACCAGGTGATTTTCTGCCAAATGGTAAACAGAACACCCACAGTCATATTGCATAATGGACTGCAGTTGTTTGTTTCCTTTGGGCAAAGTGTGCCAGTTTGCTCTCAGTGTGATTTGCAGGTTTTTGTTCATTTCACAGTGCAAAATGTTAATTAAATACGGTTCTAAAGCACTGAGAAATCTACATCTTTTATTTAGTTCTCTTAGCACCAGACTTAGTCATTTGAACAGTAGGTATAATGCCAGAGATGTCTGAAGTTGCTGTATTTTTCTTTAACGGAGAAATACATTATTTTTCTCCCAGTGCTGTATTTAGTTTTGTTTGGTGTTTTTTTTTTTCTTTAATTCTCTTACCTCCAGACTTGGTCATTTTAATATTAGGCGTAAGGGCAGGGATGTCTAAAGTTTCTGGATTTTTCTTTAATGGAGCAATAAAGTAACCCCCTTGTATTTAGTTTATTTTGGTGTTTTTTGGTAAGCACCTGGTTATATGCTGTTCACCCTCTCTCTCTATCGCTCTGTCTCTTTATACATACTGATATATATGCAGTGCCTTGAAAAAGTATTCATACGCCTTTAAATTTTTCAGATTTTGTCATGTTACAACTGAAATCGCAAATGTATTGTATTGGGATTTTATGTGATAGACCAACTCAAAATGGCACATAATTGTGAAGTGGAAGGAAAATGAATAATGGTTTTCAAATTGTTTTACAAATAAATATGTGAAAAGAGTAGCGAGGATTTGTATTCAGCCTCCTCTACCCCTGACTAAAATCTAGTGGAACCAATTGCCTTCAGAAGTCACCTAATTGGTAAATATAATCCACCTGTGTGTAATTCAATCTCAGTAAAAATACAGCTGTTTTGTAAATCCCTCAGAGGTTTGCTAGAGAACCTTAGGGCCCTTTCACACTGGTGCGTTTTTGCCGTGATTTTACCGCGTTTTTACAGCAATTTTAATTCATTTCAATGGAGAGGGGCATGGGGAGCGTTTTAATAGCGCTATTTTTACCGCAAAAACGCGGCAAAAACACGGCAAAAACGCACCAGTGTGAAAGGGCCTTAGAGAACAAAAGGCATCATGAAGGCCAAGGAACACACCAGACAGGTCAGGGATAAAGTTGTGGAGACATTTAAAGCAGGGTTAGGTTATAAAAAAATATCTCAAGCTATCCCAAGCATTGAACATCTCACCAAGCACTGTTCAATCCATCATCTGAAAATGCAAAGAGTATGGGGCAACTGCAAACCTACCAAGACATGGCCGTCCACCCAAACTGACAGGCCGGGCAAGAGAGCATTAATCAGAGAAGCAGCCAAGAGGCCCATGATAACAGAGAGCCACAGCTCAGGTGGGAGAATCTATCCAGATGACAACTATTAGTCGTTGTCAAAAGCCATGAATCAGACCGAGACAGAAGTATAGTTAAATTATAATAATAATAAAAAGATAAACGTGAGAAATATGCAAATTAGGGAGATACGCCGATTCAGAAACGTACGTCCGCCCGGCGCATTTTTTTACGTCGTTTACGTTAGGCTTTTTCCGGCGTAAAGTTACCCCTGCTATATGAGGGGTATCCTATGTTAAGTATGGACGTCGTTCCCGCGTCGAATTTTGAAAATTTTACGTCGTTTGCGTAAGTCGTTCGCGAGTAGGGCTGTACGTAAGTTACGTTCACGTCTAAAGCATTGACGATTTGTGGCGTAATTTTGAGCATGCACACTGGGATTCTTTCACGAACAGCGCATGCGCCGTTCGTAAAAAAAACGTCAAATACGCGGGGGTCACCATTAATTTAAATAAAACACGCCCACATAATCCACATTTGAATTAGGCGGGCTTTACGCTGGACCACATACGCTACGCCGCCATAACTTAGGGCGCAAGTTCTTTCTGAATACGGAACTTGCGCCCTAATTTACTGCGGCGTAACGTATCTGAGATACGTTATGCCCGCCGAGAGATAGGCAGATCTCTCTGAATAAGGACCTGTATCTTTAACCTGTGCAGCTGGTCTTCTACTGAGTAAATCTGCTGCCTAACATGTTGTAAGCTGTTGGACTGAGCTTGCAGATCTTGTTGGAGCTGCTCCATTCCGCACAGTCCACCGCCTCTATGATCTTGGTTGCACTACCACCTGAGCAATACAAGCATGGGACCATATGTCTTCCTCCACTGAAGGCATCTATGAAAAGGCAGAAAGTCCTGCGCTTCAGCTTCCTAGACTCCTGGAGTGGGGGCCTTCTTGGGACACATGCCTGCCTCTGACTCTTGGAGCTGATGAGGAAAATAGTGAGAGTGATCCTGGTAGCAGTCCATGGAGTGGTAATGGTGATAAGGGGGAGTGGCAAAGAAGCTACGGCAGGGATTCCTGAGGAGTTAAGGGGTCTCACGTCTTCTTCATGCAGCACCAAAACTGGAAGTCTCACGTTTATGCATGTATATGTGCATGTGCATTTATTTGCTTTCTTTTACAAAACATACCTCTCTGTTAATTGTCCAATCCCAAATGTCCACAGTGCATTGAAAAACAGTTCATTATACATTTTTGGGCACCATTTTCTGATAGTGGAAAGAACACTGTGTTTAGCAAGGAGATATCTGTCTTTCCTGGCTGCATTTATTATGGATCCTGTCAGCAACAAGATTGATGAAGCACTACTGCTGATTCTGTTGCAGAGCATGTCCTTTCAATCCCTACACTAATATCTCCCTATACTTTATCACTATCAGCAGTACTTTCTATGTTTTCCCTAGAACAGCTATAGCACATTGTTAATATGGCTGTTGAGAAACAATTCTTTTAATGGAGGTGTTGGCTAATCCAAAAGCCCCCTTATGTGCCCTTCCAAGCCAGCTTACATAAGTTCAACAGTTAGGAATTGCATTTTTTTCGTTTTTTATTGAAGTTTTTCAAACGAACAGAAAAAGTACAAATAAACAGAACCTGTCACACAATAAGACACTGTAAGGCCGCGTACACACGGTCGGACAAAACCGAGGAGAATGGACCGAGGTTCAGTTTCATCGGTCCAAACCGACCATGTGTATAGCCCATCGGTCTGTTTTACTTCGGTCCAAAATTTTAAAACATGCTTCAAAATCGAACCGATGGACCGCTGCCCGATCGGTCCAAACCGATGGTTAGTACAGAAAGCATCGGTTCAAAACCCGCGCATGCTCAGAATCAAGTCAACGCATGCTTGGAAGCATTGAACTTCGTTTTATTCAGCACGTCATGTGTTTGACGTCACCACGTTCTGACCCGATCGGTTTTTGGAACGATGGTGTGTACGCACATCAGACCATCAGGCCACTTCAGCGGTGAACCGATGGAAATGTCCCGTCGGACCATTCTCATCGGTTTGGAACGACCGTGTGTACGCGGCCTAAGACTAATCATTTGAGTAGAGGCATTTAGGGTGGATTTGAATTACATCAAGTCAATTTAAATAATGATTTAAATCATGATTTAAATCACTAGTAAAAAAGCTTGATTTGAATCAAGTCCATTTAACCTCCCTGGCGGTATGATTCTGTCTGGAATTACGTACCAAAAGCGGTACAATTATTTTGCATGGAAATTCTGCATTTTATATTGTAGGCCTGCAATTCTTAGGAATAACACACTTAAATCTGTCCAAACAAGAATCTAATAGGCATCCCGGGTATGATAAAGTTTGAAACACAAAATCATAAAATTATAATATAATAAATAACTATAAATAATTATAACAAATGATAATGTAATTTTAATAAAAATTATTCAATAATGTAATCAAATCAAAATCACTGAAATTTGCTCAGTTGCAGAATTGTCGCTGTCATTACTTTTATTTTTTTATGACGGATTTCCCCACAAATCGCTATCGCTCACTTCTGCAAGTGATTATAATTTATTATCGCTGTTTTCTAGCTGCTCTAAAATCACTTTTGACATAAAGGGACACTTTTGGTTGCTATGGACAATCTACAGTTTGCAGGCAGAAAGAACAGTTTTTATTATATAAAAGTACATGTAGGACAATGGGCAGACCACTAGGGAAAATGGGGGTGTGTATTTTTTACATACAGTACTGTAATCTATAAGATTACAGTATACTGTATGTAATGTGTTTGTTTACTTTTTTGAATTTGGCGCCAGAAAATCCACCCCGAGTCACGCTCGGGAATACCGCTAAGGGGGTTAAATCAAATTTTTTAATAAGCAACTGTCATCTCTGTCCTGCAGGGCTCCTCCTCTGACCTGCTGTTGACTTGCCGACAGTCCCATTTACTTTAATGGGTTGGCCGGTGATGCGGCAGTGACAGAACAAGGTGAGGGACGTGGCGGCAGCAGGTGAGTGGATGCCGGCTAACAGGCGCTGTCATGATGGATCTGAAATGACAGGTGCTCTTTAAATGTAAGGACTTATTCTTGCTGGTAGTTAGAATCTTTAATATTTGCAAAGAAAATGAAGGGTTCCTATTTAGAATAATAGGCTGTCGGGTTAGTAAAACAACAATATCAGAACCGATTCAATCACACAGTTTGTAATGTCATAGATTTGCAAAACAATGGCATACAACAATATTCCTTTGTTTTATCTCATGGTTCCTGTGAAATTGTGTGAATGCATCAATGCAGTGCATGTTATCTCAGCTTGCAGAACTTGAATTCATTGAATGCATTTACCAAACATTTTAAATATTGCAGAATATACAGCCTCATGCTACATAACTAAGCTCCATTTAATGCGGAATAAAATAAATTATTAATGTACCCTAAATCGAAATCTATCTTTCGATAGATTCTTATTGCAAAATAATGTTAATAAAATAAATTTGATAAAAATCCCCAAAATCTTTTTTTTTTTTTTTTAAATCATTGATTTTTATCCACCCTGGAGGCGTATGACATATAAAATAAACAGACATAAGTGTACAGTAGAAACTATATTAAGTGCTAAGTGTAGGGTAAAGGGTGTTGTTCCACACGCCCAGACACCCTCTCTTGGAACAAACACACCCTACCTTTAAATTAAATCATTTTAATTTAGGATTAACAATATAAAATTAGTGGTACACAACACAAAGATGGTGTAGAAAATCAGTAGTAACATGTACAGTTTAGTAGTAACATGTATAGTTTTAGAAAACCAGATGCCAATTTATTGGTATTATTGGACTATTATGTGATACCGTATTTGTCTGTCCAGAAAGACAGACAAATACGCTCAAATTTGCTGTAGCTCAACGAGTTAATCGATATCAGTCACTCATAGGTGTGGATAAAGTGTACAGTACTGAAAATCTCCAATATGTTTGGAGAATCTTGAGAATTCCACATCTTAAGAATAGTATTACATGCTTCTAGTAGTATATGAGTCACTACTTGTCTCATAGGGGTTGGATATGTGTCTATTCCTAGACTTAACCACTTCAGCCCCGGACTACTTGGCTGCCAAATGACCAGGCCACTTTTTGCGATTCAGCACTGCATTTAACTGACAATTGGGCGGTCGTGCGACATGGCTCCCAAAAAAATTTACATCCTTTCTTTCCCACAAATAGAGCTTTCTTTTGGTGGTATTTGATCACCTCTGTGGTTTCTATTTTTTGCGCTATAAACAAAAATAGAGCGACAATTTTGAAAAAAAAAACAATATTTTGTACTTTTTGCTATAATAAAATTCTCAGTTTAGGCCGATACCTATTCTTTTACATATTTCTGGTAAAAAAAAATCATAATAAGCGTATATTGATCAGTTTGCGCAAACGTTATAGTGTCTACAAAATATGGGGTAGTTTTATGGCATTTTTATTATTATTTTTATTTATTTTTTACCTATTATGGCGGTTATCTGAGATTTTTATCGTGACTACAACATTATGGCAGACACATCGGACACTTTTGACACTATTTTTGTACCATTCACATTTATACAGCGATCAGTGCTATAGAAATGCACTAATTACTGTATAAATGTGACTGGCAGTGAAGGAGTTAACCAGTAGGGGGCAGGGAAGAGGTTAAGTGTGTCCTAGGGAGTGATTCTATGTTAGGGAGCGAGGCTTATTGTGACACGTCACTGATCGCTGCTCTGGATGAGAGGGAGCAGACAGTCAGTGCTGTGTCACTAGGCAGAACACAGAGATGTCTTGTTTACACAGGCATGCCCCCATTCTGCCGCTCCGTGACCCGAGGTGGTGCTTGAATAGGAAGTGCAGGATCCAGAGGCAGGCAAAATGTGTGTCAATCTGGAGATGGAATTCTTCCCTCAGGTGTTCCCAAGTTTAAGGCTTTGTGTCAGAGAAGTCCTGTATTTTGTTTAAGCTATTTAATTGGAGTGGTTTTGTATACAAAAAGACAATAGTTTGTATTGCTTTGATAGGTAGTGTTATATGAGTGGGATGTTTGGGCTGTTTAAGAAGGAAATGCCATGCCTGTATGGACGCTGCCATTGGAGGGGGAAGGATGTGTCCCATGACCTCCAGGAGTCATAAATCAGTAAAGAGATAAGGTCAGGTGTAGGTGCTAGAGCTGTCTCGATGCACAACTATAGCGGTTCATCCTTCTTCCTAAACCAGAATTGCAATTGTTCTAATATTGTTGCCCAGTGATAATCATGGATGTCAATTATCCCCATACCCAAAGTAGATTTATGTTTAACTAAATTTGTGTGGGAACATCTTGGCTTTTTGTTTTTCCAGATAAAGTTGTTCAGTAGACCCTTTAGAGAATTTAGGTGTTGTGTTGGGACAGGGATTGGGAGCACCCTGAAAAAGTATAGCAACTGTGGTAGAGTTATAAATTTAAAGACTGCTAGCCTACCTGAGCAGCTGCTTACCCCGATTTTAGACAATGTTGTTTCTTTAATATTGGTTGTTGAAGGAATTCAGTGGTAAATTTTGCATAGTGCATGTTTCTATAATAAAGCTGATTTTTACAATAACCAAATTGTCCTACCTAAGGGCCAGATTCACAGCCGAGATACGACGGAGTATCTCAAATACTCCGTCGTATCTCTCAGAGTATCTATGCGACTGATTCATAGAATCAGTTACGCATAGATAGCCCTTAGATCCGACAGGTGCAATTGTTTTACACTGTCGGATCTTAGGATGCAATACCGCAGCCGCCGCTGGGGGGAGTTCGCGTCGTAAACCAGCGTCGGGTATGCAAATTAGTAGTTACGGCGATCCATGACGGTTTTTCGTGTTCGCTACGTCGCTGCTAGTCTAGTTTCCCGTCGCAAAGTTAGTCGTCGTTTTAGGGGCCCTAACTTTACACAGCACACGTATGTGCTGTATAAAGTATGGCCGTCGTTCCCGCGTCGAAATTTAAAAAATGTTCCTTCTTGCGTAAGACGTCCGGGAATACGGAAGTACGCTACGCACATCGGCGTTCGAAAAAATTACGTCACTTCGCGCAAAGCACGGCAGGAAATTCAAAAGGGAGCATGCGCAGTAGGTCCGGCGCGGGAGCGCGCCTAATTTAAATGGCACACGCCCCTTTGAATTACGCGGGCTTACGCCAGAGGCCGCCGGCGGAAGTTTTCTCGCAAGTGCTTTGTGAATCAGGCACTTGCGATGAAAACTTGCGGCGGTGTAACGTATCTACGATACGTTACGCCGATGCGATTCTACGTGAATCTGGGCCTAAGTGACTAGCTTGGAAGGTTCTTCCCCTCTTCCTCTTTCAAATGCTAGCCTACCTGCCCATGTTGAGACATCAGTTGAAGCTGCCTTTTAGGTTTTTTGAGTCAGGGTAGTATAGTTAGACAAAATTAGGGAAGCTGTTGAGGCTGTCAGGGTTATACCCAGGTATGACACACTCTGAGAGCTCCAGGTGAATGGCAGTAGGTCTTGAAGCTGCTGTTTAGTTTTGGGTGGAATTCCTAAATCGAGAATTAGGGACTTGGAGAAATTGACGCTATAGTATGAAATAGAGCTGAATGCCATTAGAATTTGGTGTGCTTGGGATAATGATGACCGGGGTTTAGTTAGGAAAAGGATGATGTCATCCGCAAAAAGGTTAGTAATGTGATCTACAGTATAACTGAAATCCTGTTATGAGAGGGTTTGTACGGATGGCCTTCACCAGTGTCTCTATTATGAGGTTGCAGATAGAAGGGGATAGTGGGGGTGGCGGAGCCGGTGAGCGAGGAGTATGGCGAGAGACCACAGCTCCCTGCCACACAAATCTTCCAGAGTTAAACACAGCTACAGAGGGCATATTTACACAGCGCTTTTACATGTGTGCAGGTTGGATACACAGAGCATGCTGAGGAAGAGGAAAGGGAGAATGACAGATTTCTTGATTGATTGATTGATTTTTGAGCTTAATTAGGCGCCAAATGCCCACTGTGAAGTGAGCGTCTTCACACCATCCAGCCAACCAAGCTGCCAAGATGGCGCCGGTGGCCCGCCGGTATCCCTCTATGCTCACTCCCATAATGCTAAACACTGCTGGGGGACAGATAACAGCCACTAAATGCAGCACAACCAGAGACAAACTAGTTCACAATACTCCTCTAGCCAATAGCCCTGTTAAAAGCTAAGAAGCAGATGTCAGAGCAAACCCCTGCTGCTAGTGAGAATAAAGCCACATGTAATGCACTGGATGACACATTATAATTTCATGATGCCACAGCTGCCTTTCCAACAAACAACTAGCCTGTCATGGACTTTATGCTAAAATACATGCTATTGTCCCTCAAAAGTGCTATTCACAGAGATATGCAGAAGCTTATGAAACAATGCAAAATGCTGTAATTCACTGACACTTTCAATCACATGGTCGACGCACATAATGAACACGAGGATGACATAGTTTGGCTGGAAGCAAAAGTCGCTGACCTCGAAGACCATTCCAGAAGGAACAATATTAAAATACAAAGGATGCCAGAGATCGTCAGAACTAACAGCTTTCTTAATCAACATAATGAAAGAAGCTCTCCCTGATTTACCCTTGGAAAATCTGGTCATAGGCCCCATACATAGACTTCCTAAACCACACGATATCCCTGCAAAGCTACCCAGGGAAACCATTGCTAGAATTCACTGTTACAGGGTAAAAGAAAAATGAATGTACATCACAAGAAGGGCTGAACCCTGACTGCATGCAGGGTTTATCTTTCTTTTCCGTTTTGTCAGCCCACACTATGCAAAGGAGGCGCAATCTTGTGACCATAATAAAATCACTCAAAAACACAACATACCCTATCACTGGAACTACCCAGCCAACCTGATAATAACCCAAGGGGAGTAAGACTTTTTGGTCATTACACTAGTTGAGGGAATACGGCTACTGGAGAAGTGGAAAATCCTGACTCGGGAGGAAGATGAGAATCAAAACCTACACGAGTCCCTTCCTACACATTCCGATTGACTGCAAGCCAAGAATAAGCATAAGATGCCCCACCAGTACATTCCATAAGATCTAACCGATGTTTAAAAAATGTTATTTGTTGCAAACCTCAAAATCAGAACCTTATATCCCTGCTCAGATTTCAAAAAAGGAATCATAAGTTTTTAAAAGTGTGCTTAGTTCCGCACATTTTTCTGTGTTTCTTTGTTTTAGTTTGTTCTTAAGACTGTTGTTTTTCTCTTAGTACCAACCAACTGTTGCAAGCTCTGTGTAAAAGAGATATACGAAATTCTCTTATGAGACTACAAATCTACTAAACAAAATATTCTGGACGCAAGGATCTACAAACCATTCTTTTAGTTTATCAACGCCTGACCACTTATTATAGTGTATAATAACTAATACACAAGTCTCATACAAAGCTATCCCTCCCATCTTTGAGATGTCATTTAAAACAACATACCTGAATGTCAAATGGCTTAACAGTCCACAGAAAATACATATGTTGTGTAGAGAGGTATGTACATCATTCTTTGGTTTCTATAACAGTGGGAAACCATGGCTTTTCTACTCGAGCAAACAGATGGAACAATGACTTACACCACTTCACAGACCCAGTGATTATAACAGAAATGAAACTCCCTGACAGAATACTTCAGTACAAATGATCCTGAGGATATGAACCTGTTTGTCTTTTGGAACACCCACAAGGCATTTATTAGGGGTCTACTGATTAAAAAAGTACTTTACTAAAGAGGCGAAGGAGGCAGCAAATGGACACTATTTTAAATTACATTACCAGCCTAGAATCCCAAGATAAAAAATCACCTTCAAAGAATAAGTAACAAACTGACAAAAGCACAAATAATCGTTGTGCCTTACTGCTCTCTCAGCACACACGTAACATTCACAAACTTAAAGCCAAAGTTTACACTCATAGCAATAAAGCAGGTAAATTATTAATGAACCAAATTAAAGACAAAAATTTCAAACAATGTATTCCACATCCCTAAGCATGGGACCAACCTACTTAATCATATACCTACTCAAACTCAAGGAAATAGCTGATGCCTTTAGTAACTATTATGGAAGCTTATATAACCTGAAAGATGATAATGAAACACCCCAGCCTACCCCAGAACGGATAGAGCAATTTCTAACCAATATTTCTTTGCCTAAATTACAACCAGTAGACCTGCAAATCTTAATCTCTCCATTCTCTAGCTCAGACATACTGGAGACCATCTCAGCACTACCACTTAATAAATCTCCAGGACCTGATGGATATACCTCAGAGTATTATAAAAATTATGCTGAGATTGTATACTGCAAATAATTTTTCATGCAGCTGCCTCCTCAGCCTCATTGCCTTCCAAAATGCTGCAAGTCACAGTTATTACACTGCCCAAACCAGGGAAAAAGAGCCAGACAAAGCGCAGAACTTCAGACCTATAGCCCTACTGAACGTAGATCTAAAAGTATACGCTAAACTATTGGCTAACCGAGTAGCACGACTCCTCCCCTCATTGATAAAGCAAGATCATGTGGTATTTGTAGCAGAAAGGCAAGCCACAGATGCTACTAGGAGAATATTAAATCAAATTCATTAAGCGGAAAACTAAAACAATCTTCCGATCTCCTGTCATCAGATGGCAAAAAGGATTTTGACTGGATTCACTGGTGATATCTTTCACATGCTCTATTAAAATTTGGGTTTACAGGCCAAATCTACATGGCCATAACAGCTCTCTACTCCACTCCTTCCACACATGTTTTCACTGAAGGCTTATTCTCTGAAAAATGTTCTATCACAAATGGGACCAGGAAGGGGTGCCCTTTGTCACCCCTGATCTTTGCCCTTATGATGGAGTCCCTGGCTAAAAAAATCACAACACATCCCCAAATTGAGAGTATTCATATAGGTAAAAAGATACATACCATAACGCTATTTGCAGATGATGTGATTCTGTCGTTTTCCAATCTGGCTCTTATTTTGAACCTCTACTGAACATTTTTTGTGCAAGAAATGAATAGGCTCAGGAAATTGTATCTATCTTGGTCAGGTAGATTAGCGGCATCCAAAATGCTTCTGCTCCCCAAACTGCTATATTATTTCAGAGCACTTCCAATCCAAATCCCATCATCATTTTACACAACTATGCAACGTTCTCTATCCCGGTTTATATGGGAAGGGAAAAAAGCCAGATGCTCAGCTAAGGTTCTTATCAAACACAGAAAAGTAGGAGGTATGGGAGTTACAGACCTCAAAGATTACCACATAGCAGCAATTCTGGGCCATCCTAAATACTGGTTCAATTCCCCCAAACAGAAACACTGGTGTGCAGTAGAACACACAGTGTGGATCAAGGTGAACTCACAGCTCTATTACTTTCTACAACACTTGCTAAACAAACTCAATGCAAACAGCAACCTACAATTGCAGCTACCCTACAGGCTTGGAAATAGTTTATCCCCAAAAAAAATAATCCATGTTAAAAAGTGCCCATTCCTTTCACAGCACTCTTGTTTCTTACCCCAGAATTAAAACAACTATATTGGGGGAAATATGGCCTTAAAAACATCTCTGATTTAGCACAAGAACAAAATCTTTCTTGGAACTAAGTTTTAAAAATTCCTTGCCTGCTAAAGAATTTATGACATACGCCAGAGTCACTAATATCTTAGCTATTACTAACATACAATACATTTCCGTCCCAGAGTCCATTTGGGCCATGTGGAATCCCACCTCCCTCTCTAAAAAAGGCATAACGGTAATTTACAATTTCATACAAAGCAATATGCATTACAAAATTCCAAAACAGCTACACAAATGGGGAAAAGACTTGAACATAACCATATCCCAAAACCAATAGCTTTGAGTAATAAAATTAAATTGCCTTCGTACCAAATGTTCAAACTTTAAAGGAAATAGCCCCAAAAATATACTTAAGATGGTACAAAACACCATATACGCTAGCAAAATTTATGAAGAACACTTTCAACTTATGTTGGACAGAATATGGTCAAGTAGATAACCTAGCTCAGTGGTCATCAACCCTGTCCTCAGGGCCCACTAACAGGCCAGGTTTTATGTATTAGGCCCCGTTCACACACACATGTCTGTATACGGACTCAGCTATGCTCAGCAGGGATCACTCTGACGATCCCCGCTGAGCAGGCAGATGACATCCTCTATGGGGGATCGGATGAAGACGGAGAGTCCATTTTCATCGGATCCGATCTGCCAGACGGATGAAAAATAGAGTTTCCATCCCTCACACTTTAGCTTGGAGTGGGTCGGATGTAAACAGCATGTCACCGCTAACATCCGTTGCTCCATAGACCTGTATGGAGCATCCGTTCAGGTCTGCCTAAAAAACTGACAGGCGGACCTAAACGGTCTGCACGTGTGAAAGGGGCCTTACCTTGGGGAGATGCAGACTAGAATACTGCAATCACTGAGAAGCAAATTATATCACCTGTGATGTATTTCAGTTATCTTGCAAACCTGGCCTGTTTGTGGGCCCTGAGAACAGGGTTGATGACCACTGACCTAGCTCATATGTTCTGGTTCTGTGCTTCTCTCCTTAGCTTTTGAGCAAAAATAGCAGGACTGATTGCAGAAGTCATGAGAGTTCTCAATAAACTTCAAGCAGAACAGGCCTTACTAAGCATTAACTTAGATATGTATCCACCCCCGTCACACATTAGTGATGCACATCTTATATGCAGCAAGGTTGGTAATTGCACATAAGTGGATATCCACTGCTTCCCCATCCCTAGGAGAAATATTGAGACTGATTGATGACTCTTATGCATATGAAAAAAAACATAGCTCTCAAAGAGGGCAGTCATAACAGATTCATAAAGCATTGGTCAAATTGGGAACACAATTCTCCTAAAATAGAAAGAGAGGTCCCAAGCATTATGACGAGTGAACATTTCCTCTTAACTGGATATAGTGCATATCTATATAATGCTCTACATCCGTACATTCTACAGGGCTTGCAACTTACTAAATACCTCACCTCAAAGTTCACTACATTATCTAGAGTAGACAATCCCTCACAATCGGAATTTCCGATTGAATAAAATCTGATGGAATTTTCCGTCGGAATTCCGATGAAGCTGACTTCCATCAGTCTTGCATACACACTGTCAGACTAGATAGAAATAGAAATGCACCCTGAGCAGAACGTCCATGTGAACTGACAGATGAACCCTGTCAATCTGTGAGTTCTAGGGTCGATATTGCAGGTGCGGTAGTTGAAAACATTTCTTGCACATATAGGGGAAAGCTGGACAGCGTTAACTGTTTCAGGTATGCATCAAATGTTTTAGTTGTTTCTCCTAGTCTGGCCAGATTTGGGAAAGCCTGCAAAGGGGTCAGCTGTTGCAGAGATGTTGGGCCTTTGTGAGAGCTGCGGTCCACTCAAACCCTTATTTCTGGTGCCCAGAGTCCTCTTCCTGGAGATGTTGTAAGTTGCATGGATTTAGCAGGTCTACTGGTAGTAGGAATGTAGTCTGCTGAGGATGACCCACTGCTCAGAGGGAGCTGGAAGCCCACAGGGTGGGGCAGGATTGATAGGCTGCGGCCTTCTTGTTCGGCCATGAGGCACCAGATCTCCCTGACCTAAATGCGGCTAGGTGAGAGGCGATTAGGCTCTGACCCCGGTAATAATCCCGGTGGTCTGGCGGAGCTCACTGACTAAGCTGTCATCTTGGAGCTTGGACATCACGCTCCTTAGGAAGTGCATTTTGATTAATATGGCAGTAAAATGCCAAATTTGGTTGGTCCGAGTACCGCAAATGAGAAAAGGTTTGCCTCAAACCCATGATTGACCCTCTGGATGCTCTTTAACAATATACCATCTCTTTTAGAAATGTAATTGCACTGCAAAATAGTAAAAATATAAATGTTTAATTTATTAATTATTTTCTCGGGTTATTCAATATGACATTGCAAAATAATTATTGTGGTCTTAGTGGTCTACCGATATATTTACATCATTTATTAATATATAAAAAAGATGACTCAAGAATGACTAGGTTTTAAAACAAAAATATGCTACAAAAGAAAAAATCCTAAACATAGAAGATAGTGATATTCAATTTAAAATCTTTCATATATATTGAAGTGTCTAATTGCATAGTTAAATGAAGTGTAAAATCAGTAAGCGCTTAATTTTACATCGCTCAAGAATAGTGAAGATAACAAAATAAAACATTTGGTCTTTGCTAATAATTTTTCATTTAGAGAGACAATTTCCTTAAAAGAGAGATTTTTTTAATTCAGACAGCAGTTTTGAATTATCTAGTTGCAAGTATTAAGATGCAGCCACCAACAGAACAGACTATAGCCTCCTTTAAAAGAGTAGCAAATTATGTGACAAGTTTTAGTTCTACTTGTAAAAATGATTTTACACTGTGCCTGAGCAGAAAGATTTTTCTAATAAAGAAAGGACAAAGCAAAATAGATGCATCAGTGCATATCACGGATCTGAATAAAATGCTAACTTTGTGTGTAATTAACTTAGTTAGACCTCAAGAGTTAGCACTTACTGTATGCCAAGGGCGTTGCTAGGTCTACAAAAGATCTGGGGCTAGAGCCCATAGCAGCGAAGTAAAGAAAGTAATATGCTTGGGTGGGCATACACATGTATATAATATACATGTGTATATATATATATATATATATATATATACTGTATATATATATATATATATATATATATTTATGTATATATATATATATATATATATATATATATATATATATATATATATATATATATATATATATATATATATATATATATATATATATATATATATATATATATAAATTATATCATTACATATCTGAGTGTGGATACCTCCTTACATCAGGATCCCCAAAGAGCCCCCCCGCCCTTAAACCAGCGCCCCTAGAGAGCCCCCCCTACATGAGGGTCCCCAGAGAGCCCCTCCTTAACATCATGGTCCCCAGAGAGCATCCCTACTTACATAAGGGTCCCCAGAGCCACCCTTATTACATCAGGGTCCCCAGAGAGCCTCCTCCTTACATCAGGGTCCCCAGATAGCCCCCTTATATCAGGGTCCCCATAGAGGCCCCCCTTACATCAGGGTCCCCAGAGCTCCTCCCTCTTACATCAGGGTCCCCAGAGAGCCCCCCTTACATCATGGTCCCAGAGAACCCCTTCTTTACATCAGGGTCCCCAGAGAGCCTCCCCTTACCTCGGGGTCCCCAAAGAGCCTCCCCTTACATCAAGGTCCCCAAAGAGCCTCCCCTTACAGAGGGCTCCCTTCCAGAGGTTCCCTGTGTACCTGGTTGGTCTTTGCTCTGCTATGTGTATGTGTGAGGCTAACACAGGAATGAGGATTGCACACTGGAATCTTCCACTGCAGCTTCAGTGCCTAGTATAAGGCTTGCCGCACAGCAGTTGGAAGGTTTACCCCCTGCACACATGGTATGGCCAGATATAGGCACAAGGTTGCCTATATCTGAGGAGGACCAGAGCCTGCATGGGGACACGGTTGTGATAGGGTGGGCTGCGGGGGCTGACAGGGGGCCTCTTTTTTTGGGCAGCTGGGCTTAAAATAAGGTAGTGGCCTGGAGCTGCAGCTACAATAGGCTATTGTTGGTGGCTAGGTGGAGACTCTGGTGGACTCTCAAGTGGCTGTGTGGGGTCTCTGGTGGACTGTATGAGATCTCTGGTGGACTGTGGGAGATCTCTGGTGGGCTGTGTGGGGTCTCTGGTGGATGTGTGGGGTCTCTGGTGGGCTGTGTGAGGTCTCTGATTGACTGTGTGGGGTCTCTGACCTTTTCCCCATTTTATCATTGAGTCTGTCTTATGAAAGGTAATTTTGTCCTGCAGTAGGCTATAGATGAGAGATGTGCCTCTTACTGATTTAAGGGTAATCCCATAGTATTGCCATATTTTAGAGTGTATCCTGGCTAGCAGGGCAGGCGAAGATAATAAAAGGCTGTGAATACGGTACAGTGTGAAGTATTCTAAGTTGGAAAATGTCAATTTGGATATGACGTTCTCTATTAAGGAAAGTGCCTCATCCAAGTAGAGCTCTTTTATCTGGTTTAGGCCCCATTTTCTCCATTCCCTTATAGACAAGTGTGGACTAAGGTGTTGAAGGGTAGTAAGTGGAATATCTAACTTTTAGCTTTGAGAGGGATGTGGAGTAAGCCGTGTAATCACTCTCCAAGCTAATAGGGATGCTTTAGTAGTGGGAGGGAGCAGGCTTAGATTTAGTGGTTTCCACATATCTGCATATAATATGGAACAGAGATTTGAGTTATTGTTCAAACCCTGCTCAATGTCCAGCCACCGGGGTTTGTTTGCTGGATTGAACCAGTGTTTGAGTGTGTCTGCGTGAAAGTCCTGTAGGTCTACCATGCCCATGCCTCCAGCTGATTTATGCTTAATTAGGGCTCCAGGAACTGGCTGCATGCTCTCGCCACATGAGGCCGGGCATTGTCGTGCACCAGGAGGAACCCAGGACCCACTGCACCAGCGTAGGGTCTGACAATGTCCAAGGATTTCTCCCCGATATCTAATGGTAGTCAGGGTGCCATTGTGTAGCATGTAGAGGTCTGTGCATCCCTCCATGGATATGCCTCCTCAGACCATAACTGACCCACCACTAAACTGGTCATGCTGAATGATGTTACAGGCAGCATAAAGTTCTCCGCGGGTTCTCCAGACCCTTTCACGTCTGTAACATATGCTCAGGGTGAACCTGCTCTCATCTGTGAAAAGCATGGGGCACCAGTGGCGGACATGCCAATTCTGGTGTTTAATGGAAAATGCTAATCGAGCACCACAGTGAGCACAGAGCACACTAGAGGAAGTCGGACCCTCAGGCCTCCCACATGAAGTCTGTTTCTGATTGTTTGGTCAGAGACATTCACACAAGTGGCCTGCTGGAGGCCATTTTTTAGGGCTCTGGCAGTGCTCATCTTGTTCCTCCTTGCTCTGTCTAGCTCTCTTAGAGTAACTGCCTGTCTCCTAGAATCTCCTCCATGCTCTTGAGACTGTGCTGGGAGACACATCAAACCTTTTTTAAAGTGTCAACTATGGAGATTTTTAAGTACTGTAGTTTATCACCATTCCATGAGTGTGTGCGCAATTTCAAGGCATGACATGTTAGGTATTTATTTACTCTGCATAACATCATATTTCATATTATATATTGTTGTTTTTTTTATTCATGAAAGTGTCTTTTTTCCCAAAAAATTGCACTTGAAAGACCGCTGCGCAAATACTGCGTGACCTAAAAAATTTGCAACAATCGCTATTTTATTCTCTGGGGTCTCTGCTAAAAATATATATATATCATTTTTGTGGGTTCTAAGTAATCTGCCAAAAAATATGGATTTTAACCTGTAAGCAACAAATGTCAGAAATAGGCTTAGGTATAAAAGGGTTAAGCACTTCTTGATGCTACACTCAGAGTTTGATTCTTTAGAGCAGGGGTGTCAAAGTGGCAGCCCTTCATGCCTCTGCCTGTGGGAGTCATTCTTGTAACTGTCTGTCAACCCTGGAGTGCCTCATGGGAGTTGTAGTTCCGCAACAGCTGGAGGGCCGCCAGTTTGTCACCTGTGCTCTAGCGGTTGTCCCCTATTTGTTATTGCTGTGTACTCAGTGCCTTTGTTAATTCTGCTTTTTGTACCAACTAAAAATGTTCAATAATCCTCTTGAACAAGAAAGAATTTCTGTTACTAATGAGTGCATGTCTGCAGACTTAAAAAAAGACTGTTAATGGAAAGTGGAAATGTTTATTTCCTTTGTGTGTACATCACAGGTACACTTTGAAAGCAAATCAAGTTTTCTGTATTTTCGAAGTTCCAAATTTTAGAGATTAGCATTTTGTATTCGGAGTTGAGCATCATAAGAATGTGCCTGCCAATACCTCATAATATGTATCACATCTTAATGCTTTATTGTATTTCTTAGTGACAGATTACTTAAGAGACATTACACATAATTTAATGGGAGTTATGTTTTAATGAAAACAAGCAGGACTTAATGGCTAAGAAGGTTTTACATAAAAGAATAACTGTGATAAAAGAAAAGTCATAATTTAAAAAAATTGTGTGCGGCTATTATTGAAGTAAAAGCCAGGCATGATATAAAAAATTTCTTAGGAAACTTGGCTTTCTGAAAGATAAATCTTTAAGTGCCTTCAATAAGAGATAATTGCAGTATTAAGAGAAACAGTAGTTGATCGCTACAGAAATTGATATTTTACTTCCCAAATTACGTACCAGTAATTGTATGAGAGTTTTGAACATCTAAATTTGTTAAAGCGCGAAGTGTTGCCAATACATTTATAAAAAGAAAGATTTGAAAATTACAGTATAGATACATGTAAGTACCATAATCCATTTAACAATAGAAAGCAGGAGTATGGTTACAATTGTTTAAATACAGGGGCTTAAGGTGAGATGTAATGCAACATATAGTGCTGGAAGAGTAGCAAAGTTTTATTGTTCCTCATTCAAGATCAAAGTTATATGCCTAATCAGCCTGTAAAGTGTACCTAATTGGCTGCCTTAATTTATTTACTGCTAATTTATTATAAATATATACATGACATGACACAAATATGTACAAATAAGCCTATAAGCTAAAATGAAATGTGAATATTTTAATTAAAAAAATAGTAGCGCACTGTTTAAAAAAAAAAAACAGTAAAAAAAATATATATATCGTATTTATCGGCGTATATCGCAAACTATTTTCCCCTTAAAATAAGGGGGAAATCGTGGGTGCGCGATATACGCCGATAGCCGCTTCCCGCGCTCAGTTTGAAATCCTGCGCCGACATATACCGAGTGCAGTACACTCGGGTACATTCGGCTAGTCTCGGCTTCGCTCGTGCTCACGCATAAACGTCACAGAGCGTGAGCGCGAGCGAAGCCGAGCCTTGCCGAATGTACCCGAGTGTACTGCACTCAGTATATGTCGGCGGAGGCGTTCGAACTGAGCGCGGGAAGCGGGGACTCGACTTGAGGCACACGCTGGAGAAGCCGGGAGGACACCATAGAGGCCGAAGACGGACGCCGGACCGGACGATGGACGCTGGGAAGACACCAAAACTGTAAGTAATAAAATCATATAAAAAATTTTTTTACAGGAATTTCGGGGGCAACTTTAGGGGTGCGGGGTATATGCGGGAGTGCGTTATACCACGATAAATACGGTACTATGTATGAAATATTATATATATCTATATATATCTATATATATATATATATATATATATATTTATATATATATATATATATATATATATATATATATATATACAGTACAGACCAAAAGTTTGGACACACCTTCTCATTCAAAGAGTTTTCTTTATTTTCATGACTATGAAAATTGTAGATTCACACTGAAGGCATCAAAACTATGAATTAACACATGTGGAATTATACATAACAAAAAAGTGTGAAACAACTGAAAATGTATTTCATATTCTAGGTTCTTCAAAGTAGCCACCTTTTGCAGCAGACACATCTCTAGAACTGTTAAGAGGAGACTGTGTGAATCAGGCTTTCATGGTAGAATATCTGGTAGAATATCTGCTAGGAAACCACTGCTAAAGAAAGACAACAAGCAGAAGAGACTTGTTTGGGCTAAAGAACACAAGGAATGGACATTAGACCAGTGGAAATCTGTGAGTCCAAACTTGAGATCTTTGGTTCCAACGTTTGGTTCCCCGTGTCTTTGTGTGACGCAGAAAAGGTGAACGGATGGACTCTACAAGCCTGGTTCCCACCGTAAAGCATGGAGGAGGAGGTGTGATGGTGTGGGGGTGCTTTGCTGGTGACACTGTTGGGAATTTAATCAAAATTGAAGGCATACTGAACCAGCATGGCTACCACAGCATCTTGCAGCGACATGCTATTCCATCCAGTTTGCGTTTAGTTGGACCATCATTTATTTTTCAACAGGACAATGACCCCAAACACACCTCCAGTCTGTGTAAGGGCTATTTGACCAAGAAGGAGAGTGATGGGGTGCTGCGCCAGGTGACTACCTCTTGAAGCTCATCTAGAGAATGCCAAGAGTGTGCCAAGCAGTAATCAAAGCAAAAGGTGGCTACTTTGGAAAAACTAGAATATGAAATATATTTTCAGTTGTTTCACACTTTTTTGTTATGTATAATTCCACATGTGTTAATTCATAGTTTTGATGCCTTCAGTGTGAATCTACAATTTTCATAGTCATGAAAATAAAGAAAACTCTTTGAATGAGAAGGTGTGTCCAAACTTTTGGTCTGTACTGTATATATATATATATATATATATATAATGAATATGTGAAAACAAATCACCAAATTATAGTGCTTATAAGTAATCCGTGTACATAAACGTAAATCAATCAGAACACAAACAGCAAAAAGTGAAATGTCAGTTCATAAAAGAATGTCCATAAATTGCACAAATATTCAAGTGATTAAACTTTAATTTGTCGACAAATACTTTTTCTTGAAAAAACTTCATATAAAACTTCCACCACACCGCTCGTGTTTGTGAATCCACTCCCAAAAGAATAAAACTCACCAAAAAATACCCCTAGCACTCACATGCTCGGCAAATTTAGCTTGATACCCCACCAGGTTTAACCAGTTGCCGACCAGCCGCCGCAGTTATACGGGGGCGCCCCCCCACCCTTACCGACGATCAGATTTGTTGTAGAACTGATCAATCTCCAGGCCCAGGCCAATGAAATCTGGCCTGGTCCTGGTGATCACTCCTGGCCAATGACATCCTTCCCCTCTCTCTGTAACTGTAAACATTGACAGGGGAAGTGATGTTCTTTCCCTCGTGTCTGTCTTCTTGTTCCAGACCGAGAGGAGAGAACATCTAAACGTGAGTTCGACAACACTTCACTGACACTAGGTTAACACAGGGGTGCGTATCCCCCCCACGCCCCTCCCCCCCTCCGTCAGTACTAAATAATTACTTCAACCACTAAGCAATTGATCCAGGGTTCCACCGATCGCCCTTGAGGGGTCAGGAAGGAATTTTTCCCCGGTCGCTGCAGATTGGCACAGCACGCCTGGTTTTTTTTCGCCTTCCTGTGGACCAATCGGGGAGGGAAGACGTAATGAGTGACGGCTCACTTGGACATTCTTCCTCCCATCTCCATCAAAGACCTCCCCAATCAACATTACTTTCCCCTGCATTTTTTCTGCGACCATGGGTTATCTGAGACACTCTGCAGAAACCATCTGGGAACTTAAACCATTTGCCTCTATATTACCTGTTGTCACCAAAAAAGCTCTAAGGAGTGAGCAACTGTTAAGAATCAATCG
Organism: Rana temporaria; assembly: GCF_905171775.1. Classification (NCBI taxonomy): domain Eukaryota; kingdom Metazoa; phylum Chordata; class Amphibia; order Anura; family Ranidae; genus Rana; species Rana temporaria. Next base: position 599,096,673 of record NC_053489.1, on the reverse strand, counting down.
ACGATCAACAATCAAAAATTACACGCATGTACCCCAGCCTAAGCGCATATCATGCGCTTTGGTCAACACAAGATCGGCAGTAAAACACAGACAAGAAATCCATGATTTCATCCTTCAACGCGACTTAGACTGCCTCTTTATCACAGAAAGCTGGCTCACAGCCGACTGCAACACCATTTTAGAAGAACTGGTGCCAGCAAATTACCGCATTCAAATGCAAAACAGAGTGGGGCAAAGAGGGGGGGGGGGGCTGGCGGTGATCCACAAGATTCACCTCCCGATCACCAAACCAGTCCTTCAAAACTCGCTTCCATGCATGGAAACCCTCCATCTGCAACTGCAAACAAATCCCCAAGACACGGTCCATATTCTACTTTGCTATAGACCTCCAGGCCCAAAAACGCACCTTCTCACGTCGTTGACAGAGTTCATCTCCACCTATACCCTAAAAATCAAACACCTTTTGGTGCTTGGGGATTTCAACCTCTGGGCCAACTCCTCACTGGACCCCGTCGCCAATGCCTGCATCGACCATCTGGAAGGATTAGGTATGCAGCAACTAATACACGGGCCCACTCATGCCTCAGGTCATACGTTCAATCTCATTTTCAAACAAGATTTGGAAATTGACGTCCTGGAAAATGAGCCGCAGCCATGGACTGATCACCATGCCATTAAATTCACAATTACCAAAAACACCACCACAAAAAAAACGATAAAACTGGTGACAACTCACTGGACTAGATCTCAGAAGAAGCCCCACTAGGAACTCTTCAAAACAACACTAGGGAACAAAATAAAAACAATCCAACAACAACAAACAGCCACAGAAACACTTTACACCATCAACAAGGCGCTACTATAGTCAGCTGACTTAGTAGCACCAAAACGCAAAACTTGCATTCCGGAAAAACAACTCCAGCTGGTTTAATGACCGTGGGAATCAATCTCACTGAGATCCCTTCATTGGTTGCCAGTAAAAGACAGAATCACTTTCAAGGCACTCTGCCTAATGCATAAGTGTATTCAAGGAAGCGCCCCCCCTAATATCTATGCAAAAAAATAAAAGCCCATAACCCCAATCGCATTCTGCGATCCACCAATCAAAACCTACTCCAGATACCCAAAGCCAGATACAAGTCCAAAGGAGATCGAAGATTTGCAGTCCAGGGACCTCTGCTGTGGAGCGCTCTACCAACCACCATCCGACTGGAGTTAGACCACTTGGCCTTCAGGAGAAAGATTAAAACCCATCTCTTCTGAGGTCAAGGGTTTTTTTCTTACCCAGGGAATGGACACAGTGCCCAGAGGCGATTCAGTTTGCATGTGTTGCGCTATATACGTTTTTCACTCACTCACTCACTAGGTCACGTAGGCACACAATTCACCCCCCGATCACCCCCGAATTAACCCCTTCACCACCTGTCACTGTGTCACCCAGTACAGCAATCAGATTTTTTTTTGATCGCTGTACTAGTGTCATTAGTGACTAAAATAAGGCCCCTTGCACACTGGGGCGTTTTTCATGCGGTACAGCGCTAAAAATAGCGCTGCTATACCGCATGAAAAATCATGCCCTGCAGTGTTCAATGTGAAAGCCCGAAGGCTTTCACATTGAAGCAGTGCGCTAGCAGGAGCGCACCAAAAGTCCTGCTAGCCTTATCTTTACCGCGGTATAGGAGTGGTGTGTTCACCGCTCCTATACCGCGCCTTCCCATTGAAATCAATGGGAAAGGGCGGGGGTTAAAACCTCACCGCTAGCGCCCGAATATCGCGGTAAATACGACGGTATAGCCGCGGCTCCACGCTGCAATGTGAAAGCATCCTTAGGCCTCGTACACACCACCGGATCTATCCGATGGGATTTATCCGCAGATCAGTTCCAGCGGATAGATCCGGTGGTGTGTACGTCCGAGATATTTTTCCGGCCGATGGATTTCCAGCAGATATAAATTTTTTAGCATGCTAAGAAATCTATCCGCTGGAATCCTGTCCAGCGGATTGATCACCGGATCAATCCGTCCGCTCCTCTCCCTCGCATGCGTCGTAATGATTCGACGCATGCGTGGAAGTCTTTATCTTCCAGCGTTGCGCACGTCGCCGCGTCATCATCGCGGCGACGGCACGACATGTCACCGCGGATGGATTCCGCGCGGATTTCGATCTGATGGTTAGTACAGCGGATAATCCTCTCGTGTGTACAGGGCCTAAGTGTTAGGCCCCATACACACGAGAGGATTTATCCGCGGATACGGTCCAGCGGACCGTATCCGCGGATAAATCCTCTCGAGGATTTCAGCAGATTTCTATGCGATGGCGTGTACACGCCATCGCATTGAAATCCGCGCCAAAATCCTCTGGCGATGACGTGTGCGCGACGTGTGCGACGTGTGCGCGACGCTGTCATATAAGGAATTCCACGCATGCGTCAATTCATTACGACGCATGCGGGGGATCCCTTCGGACGGATGGATTTGGTGAGTCTGTACAGACCAGCTGATCCATCCGTTGGGATGGATTCCAGCAGATGGATTTGTTGTGCATGTCAGCAAATATCCGATCTGCTGGAATCCATCCCAGGGGAGATTTATCCGCGGAAAAAGATCCGCTGGCGTGTACACACCATAGGATCTATCCGCTGAAACCCATTTGCTGGGATTTATCTGCGGATGGATTCTATGGTGTGTACGGGGCCTTAGGGTGATTAGTCTTAGTCCCTGATCTAGGGACCCCCCTGTGGCAAACCTAGCCACTTCTGGAACACTGGACGTTACATGTCAAAGGGTTGTCTGTATTATATGCTATGTATTCTGCTGGGTCTTATGTGGGCATAGTAGTTCGTATGCTGGCAGTCGTAAGCCACTAGCATTCAAATACTTTGTTTTATGTTGCCCAATCGGTGTTCGGCAGTTTTAAACCTAACTCCAACAACACATAACCCCAGACCCCAGCTATCAACCGACTTTTCCCTTGTGCAGCAATGCCTGATGGGAGAATTGTCCAAACTGTTAAGTTCCCCATGTGGTCCTCACTGTATTACCCCTGCTAAATCTGTTTGGCTGTTTGGAAACCCCTTGCATGGGGAATTATATAAATATGAAAGCCTGTGAATAAAAAGTCAGTTGACTCCCAGAGCTGTGTTTCGTCCAGTTACTGGGGGGGATTTGGGACATTGCCTTACTTTTCAGCGCTGACTGTGGATTCACCCTGGTTACCAGAGGAGATTGTGGACTTTAATATTGCACTCCGCTACAATTGGTGGCAAGCGACGGGATCCAACCTTACAGCCGATAAGCGCAATTCGTGCAATGTGAACTACCGATGTAAATGGAGACGCATTATTCTACGCTAAAGCGGCAGACATTAAAGGAACTGCTAGAAGCCAGGGGTAAGGTAGCCAGCAACAAATCCAAAGCTGTACTAACTGCCGAGCTGATGGAGGAAGACAGAGCCCGCAGCGCTACACCACCAGCAGCCATGGAAGAAACCCTCTACCAGAGAGAAATGAGGACCAGGCTGGAATTTTTGCCACAGCCTATATCAGATGCCATGCTGCACATGGTAATGGCGAATGTGCAGGAGTACGTGATGGCACACAGTCCACAGCATACACCGTCTAGAGCAGAATCCACTACTGGGTCACTCTACAACCAGGTAAAACCCAAAATTCCCTATCATGCCTTTAAAATGTTTTGCGAGGAGAAGGATGAGATTGATAGGTATTTACAGGATTTTGAGAGACTGTGTGATTTACATGACTTGGAACGGACGGTATGGGTCCCATTGCTAGCAGGCAAGCTGGCAGGTCGGGCAGCAGAAGCATATCGCGCTGTACCCAGTGAGGACAGCAAGGATTATGATAAAGTGAAGCGAGCGATATTAGAAAGATACGCCATTACTCCAGAGGCATACCGGCACAAGTTTAGAAACCTGCGCAAACCAGAGAAGGATTCACATGCTGAATGGGCGCACAGGCTGGACCAAGCTTCCCAAGGGTGGATACAAGCCAGCCAAGCCACTACTATGGAGGAATTGCGACAGTTAATGCTGTTGGAGCAATTCTTCAACGGTTTGTCCCCAGAGGCACAAGAATGGGTGCGAGACAGGAAACATCTCACCCTAACCGAAGCGGCTCGATTAGCGGATCAGCATTTTGATGCGAGGAGACATCATTGGCCCCTAACCAAGAGTTATCCTCGACCTGCGGGACCACCCAGTACTCTACCACCCCCCGCTCTCACAGCCTCCCCTTTTTCGTCAATCCCAAGGGACTTTACCACCACCCTCCAGATATAACGGACGTGCCAACATCCAATGCCACACCTGCAAACAGTGGGGACATATGGCACGCGAGTGCACCCAAAACCGGGGCAGACCCGCCTGGAACCAAGGCCGACCGAACCCGGCACCAAGGGCTGCTACCCATCATTATCAACGGGAGCCGGCCGCTCAAGAGATGTTGAGCATTCCAGCGGAAGAACCCCTGGGAATCTTGCATGAGGTGATGACAGTCCGAACCACGGATAACCGGCAGCATCATCGACCGCTAGTGACCTTGGAGGGGAAAGAAGTCCAGGGGCTTCGGGATTCAGGAGCTACTTTAACCTTGATAGCACCCCATTTGGTCCCTGACTCGGCACAAACTGGCGGATCCGTGGCAGTACGAGTGGCAAGGGGAGCAGTGTACCGACTACCCACTGCCAAAGTACATTTGGATTGGGGTGTGGGAGGGGGGACGGTAGAAGTGGGCCTCGTGCAAAATTTACCAGCAGATGTTGTGCTGGGAAATGACTTGGGCCAGATGACCTCTGCTTTTGTACCCCAGGCCCCATACCAGGAAGCCCATCCAGTGACCACACGGCAACAGGCTCGCACCACGGTCCCACCGATACACTCTGAGGCTCAGGTAAGAGACCATGACCCCCACAAGACACGTATGTCCTGGGATACCCCGACTAAGTTTGAGGCCGAGGTGAGGTCAGACCCCACGCTACAGGTATACAGGGACAGGGTACACGCTGACCAGGCTGGGCTAGAGGGGGAGGGGTACACCTGGGAGAAAGGGTTACTTTACTGCATTGCTGAAAGAGGAGTGGGAGGGTCGGCCACAGTAACGACTAAACAGTTAGTGGTTCCCCAGAAGTATAGGCAAAAATTGCTTCGGATTGCCCACGACATTCCCCTGTCTGGGCATCTGGGGATGACACGTACCCGATACAGGTTGACCCACACTTTCTTCTGGCCAGGGATCTCCAAGGATGTGAGGCAATACTGCACCTCCTGTGACATTTGCCAGCGAGTAGGCAAGCGAGTTGACCGCCACAAAGCCAAGTTATGTCCTCTTCCCATTATTTAAGAACCCTTCAGTAGGGTGGCCGTAGATATAGTGGGGCCCTTACCAAAACCCAGTCCCTCCGGGAAAAGATATATTTTAACTGTAGTGGACTATGCCACCCGGTACCCCGAGGCTATAGCCCTCACCAACATTCACGCCGAAACTGTGGCAGAGGCCTTAATGAAAATATTTTCCAGGGTGGGGTTTCCCCAAGAAATCATATCCGATAGAGGCACCGAGTTCACCGCCGAGGTAACCCAACAACTATGGAAGATATGTGGCATTAGGCCAATAGTAAATTCGGCGTACCACCCCCAGTCCAATGGTCTATGCGAAAGGTTTAATGGTACGCTGAAGCAGATGCTTCGTACATTTGGAGAGGCTCATAAAGACTGGGAGCTCTTTCTACCCCATCTGCTCTTCGCTTATAGAGAGGTACCCCAAGAGTCAACAGGGTTTTCCCCTTTTGAATTACTGTTTGGGAGAAGGGTGCGAGGGCCACTAGACCTAATTAGAGAGCATTGGGAGGGGGAGAGTAGCCCAGACGGAACCCCTATTGTATCCTACGTACTGGAGTTCAGGGACCATCTGGAGGCTCTAACCCAGGCTGTGCGCACCAACTTCCGGGCGGCCCAACAACGTCAGCGCCGCTGGTACGATAGGGGAGCCAGAGACCGCAGCTTTCAGGTGGGACAAAAGGTTTTGATTTTAAAACCGGTCCGCACAGACAAGCTGCAGGCCATCTGGCAAGGCCCATACCAGGTGGTGAAACAGAGATGTGACACCACCTATGTGATTGGCCCCTGCTCAGGGGTAGGGGAGAGACGCATGCTCCATGTGAATATGCTCAAACCATACCATGAGAGGATAGAGGACGTGGCCGCCATATGCGCTTCCGCCTCGGAGGATCAGGAGAATCTGCCACTACCTGACCTCTTAGAACAGGAGGGACAGACGGAGCCCTCCAAAGGGGTGCGTCTGGGGGAGCGGCTAAGCCCTCAGGAGCGTGCCGAGGTACAAGAGCTGATTGTAGCTAAAGGGGCTACCTTCTCCAATTTACCTGGGTACACTCCGCTGGCCACTCACCGAGTCGAGACCCCGGGACAGCTACCTATGCGGCAAACCCCATATCGTGTCCCTGAAGCAGTCAGGACGCATATGAAGACTGAGATTGACGAGATGTTGCAGCTAGGGGTTATCGAACCTTCCGATAGCCCCTGGGCATCGCCAGTAGTGCTGGTACCAAAGAAGGACGGCACGACACGTTTCTGTGTCGACTACCGGAGGCTAAATGACAAAACGGTGTCTGATGCCTATCCGATGCCCTGCATAGACGAGCTGCTGGATAAGATGGCACGGGGCCAGTATCTCACTACCATAGACTTATGTAAGGGATACTGGCAGATTCCACTGGCCGAGGAGGCCATCCCCAAGTCGGCGTTTGTCACCCCGTTTGGCCTGTATCAATTTCGGGTCATGCCATTCGGGATGAAGAACGCTCCGGCAAATTTTCAGCGGATGGTCGATCGGTTATTGGACGGATTCCAGGAATACGCATGTGCCTATTTAGACGACATCGCCATATTTAGCCAGACCTGGGCAGAGCACCTACAACACATAGGGGCCATTCTAGATCGCATTGGAGAGGCAGGGTTAACACTGAAACCCAGCAAGTGTCATATAGGGATGGCCGAAGTGCAGTACTTGGGCCACCGGGTGGGGAGCGGGCGACAGAAACCCGAACCAGCTAAAGTTGAAGCCGTAGCTAAATGGCCCACCCCCAGAACGAAAACCCAAGTGCTAGCGTTTCTAGGTACCGCGGGGTACTATAGAAAATTCATACCCAATTATAGTGCCCTGGCCAAACCCTTAACTGACTTGACACGCAAGAACCTGCCCCGACAGGTTGTCTGGGCCCCAGAGTGTGATCAGGCATTCCAACAACTAATGACTTCTCTAACTAATGCCCCTGTACTTGCTGCTCCTGATTCAACGAAAAGATTTCTTGTCCACACAGACGCTCTAATGTTTGAATTGGGAGCAGTGCTGAGCCAAGTGGGAGCCGATGGCGGAGAACACCCCGTAGCTTACCTGAGCCGAAAGTTATTGCCACGAGAAGTAAGCTACGCCGCCATTGAGAAGGAATGCCTGGCCGTGGTGTGGGCCCTCAAAAAGTTGCAGCCGTATTTGTATGGACAACCTTTTTCGCTACTCACAGATCACAACCCGTTGGTGTGGCTAAACCGTGTGGCGGGAGACAATGCCCGGCTGCTCCGCTGGAGTTTGGCGCTGCAGCCATTTGACTTTACAATCCAGTACCGCCCAGGGAAGCAAAACGGTAACGCCGACGGGTTATCTAGACAAACTGAACTTGAAAAGTGATCTGTGAGTACTTCCCCGGACATCCCCAAGCCGATCCGTTGGGATCAGACTGTGTATGCCGGCTTGGTTCTGGGGGAGCATTGTGGCAAACCTAGCCACTTCTGGAATGCTGGACGTTACATGTCAAAGGGTTGTCTGTATTATATGCTATGTATTCTGCTGGGTCTTATGTGGGCATAGTAATTCGTATGCTGGCAGTCATAAGCCACTAGCATTCAAATACTTTGTTTTATGTTGCCCAATCGGTGTTCGGCAGTTTTAAACCGAGCTCCCACAACACATAACCCCAGACCCCAGCTATCAACCGACTTTTCCCTCGTGCAGCAATGCCTGATGGGAGAATTATCCAAACTGTTAAGTTCCCCATGTGGTCCTCACTGTATTACCCCTGCTAAATCTGTTTGGCTGTTTGGAAACCCCTTGCATGGGGAATTATATAAATATGAAAGCCTGTGAATAAAAAGTCAGTTGACTCCCAGAGCTGTGTTTCGTCCGGTTACTGGGGGGGATTTGGGACATTGCCTTACTTTTCAGCACTGACTGTGGATTCACCCTGGTTACCAGCGGAGATCGTGGACTTTAATATTGCACTCCGCTACAATAAAGGTTTAACCCCTTGGTTACCCCCTGTCACCAGTGATCACAGTATAAGTGTCACAGGTGACGCAGTTTAGCTAGTTTATTTTTTATAGCGTCAAGGCACCCGCCATATTTTTCCCAATAACTTTTTTACCCCCTGATCGCTCGGCGGGTGATCAAAGTTTGGTTTTAGTGCCAGATAGGGTCTGCGTCGCCCCAGGCAGCGTCAGATTAGTGCCAGTAGTGCTAACAACCACGCACGCACCATACGCCTCCCTTAGTGGTATAGTATCTGAACAGATCGATACCTGATTTGATCAGATCTATACTAGCGTCCCCTGCAGTTTAGGGTTCCCAAAAACGCATTGTTAGCGGGATCAGCCCAGATACCTGCTAGCACCTGCGTTTAGCCCCTCCGCCCAGCCCAGCCCACCCAAGTGCAGTATCGATCGATCACTGTCACCAAACACTAAAACACATAACTGCAGTGTTCACAGAGTCAGGCCTGATCTCTGCGATCGCTAACAGTTTTTTAGTAGCGTTTGACTCAGTCGCTGACAGTCAGGTGCCTTTTTACCTTTGAATCTTACTAGTGTACTACTAAATTTAGAGCCCAAAATGGCAAATCAAAGGTGCACTAGTGAAGAGGCCTACACATTTCTGAGCCTGACAGATAGTGAAGAGGAGGTCACTCATCTGTCAGATTCTGGCTCATAATACGATCCTGTAGACGACAGCAGCTCCCTGACAGATAGCTCTGACGACAGAGTTGTGGTCCCTGCTAGGGTCAGGCGTACCAGACCATGATCTTCTGCTGTCATTGAGGTGCAAGAACCGCAGGGCTCTCGTATGGAGCAGAGAAGTACTAGCGCCGCTATTCCTTCTGGTGAACTGGCAAGCACCAGCGGCCTAGTACATCCTGGCCGTACATCCAGCACTGCAGTATCACGTGGTGATGTGGCGAGTCCCATAAGTGCAGTTCAAGCTGGCGAGGTGGCAAGCACAAGTAGTGTCACGCTGCCACCAAGAAGAAGACAAAGACAGGCCCGTCGTGCCCATAGTGCCCTTCCTGCTGCATTTGCCAATCCTGATTGGGTACCAACCACTTCTGCAGCACCCGTACTTCCCCCATTCACTGGCCAACCTGGAATTTAGGTGGAAACAGCTGATTTTACGTCACTTGATTTTTATTCGCTGTTTTTTATCGAAGATCTCTATAGATCTATTGTGGAGCAAAGCATTTTGTATGCTGGTCAATACATTGCCGCTAATCCCCAGCTGACCCTTGCCAGAGATTGGAAACCAATTACGGCTTCCGAATTTAAGATCTTTCTGGGCCTATCCCTCCTCATGGGCATTACTAAAAAGAGTGAGTTGCGGTCATATTGGTCCACTGACCTAATTCACCATATGCCGTGTTCTCTGCCTCCATGACCAGGACACGATACGAGCAGATCTTGCGGTTCATGCATTTCAGTGACAATGAACTCTGTTGTCCTCGGAGGGGGCCCTGGATACGATCGGCTCTACGAAATTCGGCCCCTCGTAAACCACTTCAACCAACGTTTTTCAGCCTTGTTTACTCCTGATCAAGTTGTCTGTGTTGATGAGTCCCTGATTAAGTTTTCTGGCCGCTTGTCTATCAAACAGTACCTTCCCAGCAAGCGTGCCAGATACGGGGAAAGATGTATAAGCTCTGTGACAGGGCAACAGGCTATACATCTAGTTTTATGGTTTATGAGGGAAAAGATAATCACGTAGAGATGGAAAACTGCCCAGATTACATAGGGAGCGCTGGTCAGATAGTGTGGGACTTGGTGTCACCCTTATTCGGAAAGGGGTACCACTTGTACACTTTTTAGTCACCTTTTTGATTGTGGAATTGGCGCATGTGGCACCGTGTAACCTAATCGCTGGGACTTCCCCCAACGGTTTGTAGAATCCAATCTTATTCGGGGGGAGAGAGCCTGCTTGCAGTGTAATAATTTGTTAGCAGTGAAGTGGAGGGATTCACTGAATGTTTTCGTTCTGTCCTCGCTTCACGCAAACACGGCAGTCCAAATTCCTACGGCGACTGGTTTTGTGGAGAAACCCCTCTGTATCCACGAGTACAACCTTAACATGGGAGGGGTGGACCTCAATGACCAGTTGTTGGCGCCATACCTAATTGCCTGTAAGGCCAGACGCTGGTACAAAAAAGTGTCTGTATATTTATTTCAATTGGCTTTGCTGAACGCTCATGTGCTATACAGAGCTTCAGGATGGACTGGATTCTTCCTTAACTACTTAACCCCCGGACCATATTGCTGCCCAAAGACCAGAGTACTTTTTGCGATTCGGGACTGCGTCGCTTTAACAGACAATTGCGCGGTCGTGCGACGTGGCTCCCAAACAAAATTGGCGTCCTTTTTTCCCCACAAATAGAGCTTTCTTTTGGTGGTATTTGATCACCTCTGCGTTTTTTATTTTTTGCGCTATAAACAAAAATAGAGCGACAATTTTGAAAAAAATGAATATTTTTTACTTTTTGCTGTAATAAATATCCCCCAAAAATATATAAAAAAAACATTTTTTTTCCTCAGTTTAGGCCGATACGTATTCTTCTACATATTTTTCGTAAAAAAAATCGCAATAAGCGTTTATTGATTGGTTTGCGCAAAAGTTATAGCGTTTACAAAATAGGGGGTATTTTTATGTCATTTTTAATAATATATTTGTTTTACTAGTAATGGCGGCGATCAGCGATTTTTTTTCGGTATTGCGACATTATGGCGGACACTTCGGACACTTTTGACACATTTTTGGGACCATTGGCATTTTTATAGCGATCAGTGCTATAAAAATGCATTGGATTACTATAAAAATGCCACTGGCAGTGAAGGGGTTAACACTAGGGGGCGGGGAAGGGGTTAAGTATGTCCCTGTGTGTTCTTACTGTGGGGGGGGGGGGTGGCCTCACTAGGGGAAACACTGATCTTCTGTTCATACATTGTATGAACAGAGGATCAGCGTTTTCCCCGCTGACAGGACCGGGAGCTGTGTGTTTACACACACAGCTCCCGGTCCCCGCTCTATACCGAGCGATCGCGTGTGCCCGGCGGCGATCGCGCCCGCCGGGCACACGCACGGGAGTCGGGGGCGAGCGGGGGGTGCGCGATCGTGCCTCCAGCGGCGCGCACGCACCCCTAGTGGCGGCTGAGAGAGAGGACGTTATACTACGTGCTCTCGCCCAGCCGAGCCGACCTGCCGACGTAGAACGGCGGTGCGCGGTCGGCTAGTGGTTAAATTCCAGGAAGAGATCGTCAGAGCCCTCCTGTTTCCAGACGGTGCTGTTGCCCAACTTCCCAACGCAAATGCAATGAGCCGGCTGTATGAGAGGCATTTTCCTTTTGTCCTCTCTGGTACCCCTACCCAAAGGACCCCCCAAAAAAGATGTCGTGTCTGCAGTAAACACGGATTTAGGCGTGACGCCCGCTTTTATTGTCCCTCCTGTCCTGACAAACCTGGTCTCTGCATTGGTGAATGTTTCAAATGCTACCACACACTAGTTGAGTTTTAGCGTAGGGTACAGCACCACACAGTCCTAGGCACACTAACACAGGGTCTCGGAAGATGTGATGGCCATCACATTTTGAGAGACCATAATCTGCAACGTTCTGCTTCCCACAACTCCCTCATAGATGCACATAATGAGCAAGATGACCAGTTAGAGACCCTCAAAGCCAAAGTCGCAGACCTTGAGGACCGCTCAAGGAGGAATAACTTGAAACTTAAGGGTGTCCCTGAAACTGTCTTGAACACTCATCTTAATCAGTATGCCTGTGACCTGATCCATGAGGTTTTACCAGAGATTCCTGCCTCTGAAGTGGTAATTGACCGAATACATCGCTTACCAAAACCGTCTTACCTTCCTGATGACGTTCCGAGGGACGTGATAATGAGGGTGCATTTTTACCATGTCAAAGACCAGCTTATGGCGAACTTTCGTAAAAAAAACGCATATCCCTGAGCGTTTTTCTCGACTTCAAGTATATGCGGACCTGTCGCAGTACACGCTGCAGAAAAGAAAATCACTCATACCTATTACCAAGGCTCTCAGGAACCATGACATCATTTATCGCTGGGGTTTTCCCACAAAGCTTACCATTACCTACAACAACACTACCTCTGTGATAACATCTTTGGAAGAAGGTTTAGCTTTGCTTCGCTCATGGGACATCCTTCCCGAGCAGGAACCGCCATCTCGTCCACCTCAGTCCAAGCTGGATGATCAGGAGATGTGGCATACCGTTTCCCACAAACGCAGACAGAAAAGCCGCACAACCTAATTACCTCTGGCCACTAACCCAGAATGAATAGAGATCACTTTGCCCGGTCCGCTAAGACGCTAAGACCACAATGTCCCTCCCCCTACTATGGTGCATTCCCCCTGCACTCAGATTCCAGCTGGGATCGCTCATGTTTTTACTACTTATCTGTTGTTTTTTCGCTGTTTTTTCTTTTGTTTCTGGTTTTGTTTTGAAGCATCGCTCTGACACCTGTGGAAAAGACTTGGTCGGTCAACAAATCATCACCCTGGTCGCTGGCTCTCCTGCAACCCCTGCATGCCTGAATATCAACCTGCTCTTGATGGCTAAAGGTAAAGTGAGCATTCTTACCCTACCGCCCACATGGTGATTAAAATAACTTCATTCAATGTGAGGGGGCTCAATCACCCTGCAAAAAGAGCATCTCTCTGGAGGGAATCTCTTAAATTAGGGAGTGACTTGATCTGTGTGCAAGAAACACATTTTCAGGAATCTGCCCTACCAACCTTGAACCTTAAACAATTTCCTCACGTATTTACCGCATCAGCACCACAGAAGCGGAAAGGGGTCCTCATTGCAGTTAAAAACTCTGGTGCATTCTCCCTCCACGATTCTATCCGAGATCCTAATGGCAGATTTCTAATACTTTTGTGCGACATCAATAACAGTCCCTTTACGATTGTGAGTGCCTATGCTCCAAACACTCACCAGCTACGTTTTGTAAACAAATTATTCCGCAGACTTTCGAAGATTAGACGGGGACAACTGGTGGTTTGCGGGGACTTTAATATCACTGCTGATCCTCGCCTAGATAGCTCTTCTAAACCAAAACGCCTTCCTTTGGCACTCCAACCAACGCTCCATAAGGAGGACCTCTATGATGCCTGGAGATGCCAACATGGCGAAGAACGTGACTTTACTTTCCACTCCGTACGCCACAACTCGTACTCTCGGATCGATATGATTCTAGTGGACAAATTACTTTTGCAGGCTGTGTCTTCCTCCAATATCCATGATATTACGTGGTCGGACCACGCGCCGGTTTCCATATCGATTCTGGAGAAACACACACCCTCTCCTGCATATGTTTGGAGGGTTAACTCACAACTTTTCAATTCTGAACAGAATGTTATAGACATTTCTAAGCATTTGAAAGAGTACTTTCAGTTAAACTCTCATTCAGTTTCCAACCCTTCTGTTGTCTGGTGCGCTCACAAAGCCTTTATAAGAGGCATTTTCATTCAGATGTCCTCACGCATTAAGAGGCAGAGGTCATTGCGGCTCGATAGCTTATTGAGAGATATAAGGTCCCTTGAGTCTTCTAATAAGACTAACCCCTCCCAATCCTCATGCATGGCCCTGTCTAGACTTCGAACAGACCTCCGTCTGCTGTTAATAGAACAGCATGACAAACACCTTAAAGCCCTCAAACTGGCACACTATTCCTCTGGCAATAAAGCAGGCAAATTCCTTGCTAATCGCTTCAGAGCGAAGAAGCTTCAAACTAAAATTGGGCATCTGATAGATCCAAACACGAAACAAAAACTTGTTAACCCCAAACAAATTGCCGACGCTTTTGCATCCTACTATGGTTCCCTATATAACCTAAAAGATGACCCTAACACCCCACAACCTAATATCTCTGATATTCAATCCTTTCTGGCTTCGCTACAACTCCCTACTCTTACAGATGCTCAGCTAGAAGCGCTTAACGCACCTATAACCCCCCAAGAGATCACCAAAGCGATCCACACTTTGCCGGCTGGTAAGTCGCCTGGGCCTGATGGCCTATCGAATGATTATTACAAGCGCTTTCAAGACATTATCACCCCGAGTCTCTCCTCGGTGTTCGCAGCTGCAATGACCTCAGCCTCCTTACCAGTAGAGATGTTACAGGCTTATATAGTCACCATACCGAAACCAGGTAAGGACCCTACCCAACCAGCTAATTATAGGCCGATATCGTTACTAAACACGGATCTCAAATTATATGCGAACATTATTGCCCGTAGATTGACTCCCATTCTCCCAACTCTTATCAAACCGGATCAAACGGGTTTCGTTACTGGACGCCAGGCGTCTGACGCAACCAGGAGAGTGTTGGGCCTAATTCATCATGCTGGAGCGAGTCGGGTGCCTTCTCTGCTGCTATCCCTGGATGCGGAGAAGGCATTCGACCGTATCCAGTGGCAATATATGACCCACACTCTCCAGAAATTTGGATTCACGGGACCAATTCTATCCGCCATACTAGCACTGTACACTACACCTTCTGCGAAGGTATATACCTCCAACATCCTATCTCGCTCCTTTACAATTTCGAATGGAACCAGACAGGGTTGTCCTCTGTCCCCATCCATATTTAATTTATTAATCGAACCCCTAGCAGAAGCAATTAGAATGTCCCCAATGATCACTGGCTTCGAGTTTCAAAATAGCTCCCATGTTATCAATCTATTTGCAGATGATATAATCATTTTTTTAACAAATCCCAATACCTCCTTAGCAGCAGCCCATGATGTCCTCACGACTTTTAGTGCCTTGTCCTATTACAAAGTCAACTACACGAAATCCTTGGTACTAGATTTAGGAGTAGACCCTGCCCTTCGGAAAAAACTGCAAGCTTCTTTTTCTTATACGTGGAGCACCTCTGGGATTCCTTACCTGGGTATTCGTTTGGTTTCAGATGTCACAAAATTAGCGGACATCAATTATCCCCCTCTTATTGAAAAATTAACCAGGGATGCACAAAAAATGTCTAAATGTGAACTCTCCTGGACGGGCCGTTTAGCTACTTTTAAAATGTTTATGTTACCCCAAATTCTATACCTTTTTAGAACACTTCCCATGCCTATTAAAAAAACACACCTGGTCGCGCTTAATAAAATCTTGAAAAACTTTGTCTGGCAGAAAATGAAACCAAGATGTTCACATGCCCAACTGCTAAAACATAGGTATGCTGGAGGCATGGGAATGGTAGATCTGCGTGATTATTGGGTAGCTACTCACCTAACCCAGCTCAAAAATTGGTTTTCGATGACGTCAGACAAACTTTGGATAGATGTTGAAAGACAATGTAGTTCTACTCCCTCACTTAAGCATATGCTACTAGCTGATGCTTGGAAGCCGAGAACACTAAACCAATTGCCTCCCTCTACTCAGGCCTCCTTAGAGGCGTGGAGAATACTTTGCTCCATGAAACCCCCTCAAGATCAGGGAGTATCTGTACCTACTCCAATTAGGGTAGTGGAGCTCATAATCCCTAATGTATCTTTACAATCCTGGGAAAGGAACGGTATCTCAACCCTCCAACAATTATTAAATAATAATATTCTCAAGTCCTTTGTTCAGATCCAGTCTGAATTCCACATTCCTGCTACAGACTATTACCTATACCTCCAACTATCTCATCTCCTCAATTCCCTTGCCCCCCCTGAAATAACTTTATATAAACAGAGTTGGCGCTTCTTTACAGATGCTCCTTCCTCAATCAAAGGTACTTCCCTATTCTACAACATGCTACAGAGCAAACTTAATTTCCATAAATCCACCCCTTACCAAAAATGGGAAACAGACCTGGGGGAATCTTTTACCACCTATCAATGGCAGTCAGCTTTTAAGGCCATCTACCAAGCTTCCAAATGTGCTAACCATTGGGAACTAGCCCACAAAATTGCCCTGAGATGGTACCTCACTCCGTACAGACTGTCTAAATTTATAGCTTCATATTCCCCGTTGTGTTGGAGGGGCTGTGGGGGGGTGGGCCAGCTAATGCACATTTTTTGGTCATGTAGACACCTCACCAGCTTCTGGAACAAGGTGTTCTGTACAATTTCTGAAATTACGGGGATTATTACTCAACCTTCTCCCGCCTTAGCAATTCTCAATGTAGGTATAGATCTCTATCCCCCAGATTGCCGAAAAATTGTCACCCACATCCTATTAGCTGCTAGGCTGTTAATCGCCAGGAAATGGAAATCCAACTTATCTCCCAACGTGTCAGAGCTGGTTGATATAGTGAAACAAAACTTTGCTTATGAGAACTTACTGGCGTATAAACACGGCTCTAGGCAAGTTTTGACCGTCATTGGCAGTTGTGGACCCTCTGGGTCAAAAAAAACGGTAAAAGTTAATTGACTGATTTTGCTGTTCTCAGGCCCGACCTCTCTCTCTCTTTCTACCTCTTTATCTTCTTTTCCCTGACCGACCCACAGCTCGCACTTTGCAGTCTAGATGCTTGTCGTACCAGGTCTGTTGTTTAGGTGTTATTTGGATTTTGACAAGGTACGTTTTTGTTTTTGTTTTTGTTTTGTTCCTTTTCCCTACCCTTCTCTTCTCTCCCTACCTTTCTCTATGTACACAGTCTGGATGATTCACTGAATTGTTGTTGACTGTGTCCGTAGCAGCATGTACCATGCTCATGTCAGATTGTGTTTTCTAATGATTGCCTCCATGCTCAATTATTGAGATTATATGCACTGTACACCGATTTTTGATGCTATGATACATGTTCTGTATTTTTCTAATCTTTAATAAAAAAGAATGAAACAAAAAAAAATGTAATGTTACTTTGTTTTAATGTTAACCATCATTTGATTAGCAGGTATGCCATTCAGTTGCAGCGCGGATTTATTTAGCTTGACAGCAACAGCGTTTGGGCATTAGGGGCGGAGGAGCGATTTTGCTCCTAATGCCACATACATACGGTCGAGATTCCGACGGAGGCTTGCCAGTGGAAAAGTCCGACCGTGTGTGCGCAAGGATGCCCCCTTGCGTCGGCATATATAAATGGTGCATGTATGCCCATCATTAGAAGTGGGTGGATGAAGGGAGGTATTCTAATGGTGGGCATACCCACCGATCAATCCAAAAAAAGATTACAATACAAGAACTATCAACGTATGGTATGTTGCTGGACTTTGAATGGTTATACCAGAATGATGCCTGCGGGTTTAGGTATATTGGTATCATTCTTTTCAGCCAGCAGTCGGCTTTCATGAAAAAGCAATCCTAGAGGCTAATTAGCCTCTAGACTGCTTTTACAAGCAGTGGGAGGGAATGCCTCCCCCGGATATAAACAGCGCCATTGGGGAATTGGGAAAACATTTTATCACACCGATCTTGGTGTGGTCAGATGCTTTGAGGGCAGAGGAGAAAAAAGAGTACCTGTCACTAACTATTGCTATCATAGGGGATATTTACATTCACTGAGATAACAATAAAAATGATAAAAAAAAAATGGAAGGAATGGTTTAAAAATAAAATAAAAAAGCAAAATAAATAATAATAATAATAATAATAATAATAATAATAATAATAATAATAATAATAATAAAAAATTACCCCTGAGGGAGGGAGCTGGACCAGACTCGGTTGCTCCTCACCCTCCTGCACTCCCTCCGGACTAAATTCCCGCCGCACTCTTTGGAAGACTCTGGTATCCTACGAGCATTAAGAACTGACCCATGTCCGTGGGTCGCTCTCTACACCCCCCCTCTGCCTCCTCTCCCCGCGCCATTATTCCCCCCCCCATAGTCTTCTTGCTAATTCTGGGCTTTCTAGCCTGCTTTCTTCGTCTCTCTCACCTCTTTTTGCTAACACCTTCAGTTGAAAAAGGAAAAAGGGGGGACCGGTCCCGGGAGATCACGGTCTGTTTATATGGCACACCGGGGACATGGATGCCCCATCACTTTCTCAGGAGAACCTTACCCAGCTAATTGTTTTAATTATTTGCTGTGATCTGCTGTTTTGTTTGTACTGTGGTCCATGTGGACCGTTTCCTCTGTGATAAATAAAAAATGTTGAAAAAAAAAAGCACCCCTGTTTGCGCTCTCGTGCAAAGGCAAACGCAAGCGTTGGTCTGGCGTCATATGCAAACAGCAATTGTACCATGCATGTGAGGTATCACCGTGAAGGTCAGATCGAGGGCAGTAATTTTAGCAGTAGACCTCCTCTGTAAATCTAATGTGGTAAACTGTAGAGGCTTTTAAAGGCTTTTAAAAATGTATGTAGTTTGTCGCCACTGCACGTTTGTGCGCAATTTTAAAGCATGCCGTGTTTGGTATCTATGTACTCGGCCTAAGATCATCTTTTTTTTTCATCAAACATTTGGGCAATATAGTGTGTTTTAATGCATTAAAAAGAAAAAAAATGTGCCCACTTTTTGTCACTAAATTATATATTGCTCAAACATGCCATGGGCATATGTGGAGTTACACCCAAAAATACATTCTGTTGCTTCTCCTGAGTACAGGGATACCACATGTGTGAGACTTTTTAGGAGCCTAGCCGCATACGGGACCCCAAAAACCAATCACCGCCTTCAGGCTTTCTAAGGGTGTACATTTTTGATTTCACTCCTCACTGCCTATCACAGTTTCGGAGGCCTTTTAATGCCCAGATGGCACAAAACCTCCTCAAATGACCCCATTTTGGAAAGTAGACATGGTGAGTATTTTGCAGATCTTGCTTTTTGTCACAAAGATTTAAAAATTGAAAAAATATAAAAAAATAAAAAAATTCTTTCTTCATTTTCAAAAATAAATGAGCGCTGTAAAATACTCACCATGCCTCTGAGCAAATAGCACCATTTTATTTTACATGTGGATTTGATTTTCTTGTGAACACCATTGGAATTGCCTATTAACCCTGGTGGGGTATCAAGCTATTATGCCAAGTATGTGAGTGCTAGGCGTATCTTTTTGGTGAGTTTTATTCTTTTAAGAGTGGATTCACAAACACGAGCGGTGTGGTGGAAGTTTTACATCAAGTTTTTTTTTAAGAAAGAAAGCATTTGTCGACAAATTAAAGTTTAATCACTTAAATATTTGTGCAATTTATGGACATTCTGTTATGAACTGACGTTTCACTTTTTGCTGTTTGTGTTCTGTTTGATTTACGTTTATGTACACGGATTACTTATATGCACTATAATTTCACCTTCATGTGGTAATTTATTTTCATATATTCATTATATACATTTTTGTATATATATATATATATATATATATATAAAGGCCCGGGCCCGGATTCAGAAACGAGATACGACGGCGTATCTCCTGATACGCCTTTGCATCTCTGAGTGCGGGCCATCGTATCTATGCGCCTGATTCAGAGAATCAGTTACGCATAGATTTCCCTAAGATCTGACTGGCGTAAGTATCTTACACCGTCGTATCTTAGGCTGCATATTTACGCTGGCCGCTTCCGTATAGTTCCGCGAGGAATATGCTAATGAGGTATTTACGCCGATTCAGAAACGTACGTCCCGCCGGCGCATTTTTTTTACGTCGTTTACGTTAGGCTTTTTTCGGCGTATAGTTACCCCTGCTATATGAGGCGTAGCTAATGTTAAGTATGGCCGTCGTTCCCGCGGCAAGTTTTGAAAATGTTACGTTGTTTGCGTAAGTCGTTCGCGAATAGGACGTCATTTACATTCATGTCGAATCCAATACGTCCTTGCGGCGTACTTTGGCGCAATGCACACTGGGATATTTTACGGACGGCGCATGCGCCGTTCAAAAAAAAGTCAAGTGAAGTTTAAATAAAACCCGCCCCCAACATCCCCATTTGAATTAGGCGGGCTTACGCCGCAACACATACGTTACGCCGCCGTAACTAAGGGCGCAAGGTCTTTCTGCATACAGATGCGCTCATCTTTCTGAATCTGGGCCCCGGATTCTTAAAGCACTTACACCGACGTATCTTTCACAGATGCGCCGTCGTATCTCTGCACCTGATTCTTAAAGCTAGATATGCCTGAAATGTGGCTTCATCCGACCGACGTAAGTTTCCTACACCGTCGGAGCCTAGGAGCATATTTACGCTGGCCGCAAGGGGCGCTTCCATTGATTTACGTGTGGAATATGCAAATGACCAAGATATGCCAATTCACGAACGTACTTGCGCCAGTCGCAGCAGTATACGGCGTTTACGTAAGGCGTACGTCCGGCGTAAAGTTATTCCACCTATAGGAGGCGCATCCTATGCAAAGGTATGGACGACAGAACAGCCGTCGTATTTTACGTCCTTTACGTAGGACTATGTGAATAGGGCTGGGCGTAGGTTACGTTCAGTGATTCGACGTATCTTAGGCGTTAGGTCCGACGTGATTCTGAACATGCGCACTGGGAAGCGCCCACGGGACGGTGCATGCGCCGTTTGTTCGGCCATTCATTTGCATGGGGTCACGGTTCATTTAAATGGATCACGCCCACTTCCTTCCGACTTTGAATTAGGCGGGCTTACGCCGGCCAATTTACGTTATGCCGGCGCAACGTTGGGAGCGAGTGCTTTGTGAATACTGTTCTTGCCTCACTGATTTACGTCGGCGTAGCGCATATGAGATGCGCTACGCCAGTATAAAGATATATATATATACCCATAAGCTAACTTTTTTGATTGTCAGCAATAGTTTTCTAACAAGGGCTATGAGAAACATTTAGTGGTAATGGGGAGGAAGTGATAGATTAACATTATGCAACTCTTTTTGCTTTTTAGTGTATACCCATAGGCTAGATTGTTATTATTGTTATTTTTTTTATTTAATATTGATTCTTTGCAGATGATACTCATCTTTATTTCAGAAGATTGGAAAAACGTTGCCTGGTCTGATGAGTCTCAATTTCAGCAGCGCCATACAGATGGTAGGGTCAGAATTTGGTGTAAACAGCATGAAAGCATGGATCTATCCTGCTTAGTATCAATGGTTCAGGCTGGTGGTGTAATGGTGTGGGTGATATTTCCATGGCACACTTTGGGCCCCTTAATACCAATTGATCATCATTTTAAATGCCATGGCCTACCTGAATATTGTTGCTGACCATGTCCGTCCCTTTATGACTACAGTGTACCCATCTTCTGATGGCTCCTTCCAGCAGGATAATGCACCATGTCACAAAGCTCAAATCATCTCAAACTTGTTTCTTGAACATGACACTGAGGTCACTGTACTCCAATGGCCTCCACAGTCACCAGATCTCAATCCAATAGAGCACATTTGGGATGTGGTGGAACGGGAGATGCACATCATGGATGTGCAGTTGACAAATCTGCAGCAATTGCGTGTTGCTATCATATCAATATGGACCAAAATATCTGAGGAATGTTTCCAATACCTTGTTAAATCTATGCCATAAAGAATTGAGGCAGTTCTGAAGACAACATGAAGTCCAACCCAGTACTAGCAAGGTGTACCTAATAAAGTGGCCTGTAAATGTAGCTCCCCAGGTTGCCTAACAATAATTGCTTAATTCCTCCCCCATCATTTACAACTAGGGATGAACTTCGAGTTCGAGTCGAACTCATGATCGACTTGAACATTGCATGTTCGGCGAACAACGAACAATTAGGGGTGTTCGCGGCAAATTCGAAAAACCGCGGAACACCATGTTAAAGTCTATGGGAGAAATCTAAAGTGCTAATTTTAAAGGCTAATATGCAATTTATTGTTCTAAAAAGTGTTTGGGGACCTGGGTCCTGTCCCAGGGGACATGAATTAATGCAAAAAAAAAGTTTTAAAAACGGCAGTTTTTTCGGGAGCAGTGAATTTAATAATGATAAAAGTGAAACAATAAAAGTGAAATATTAATTTATATGTTGTACCTGGGGGGGGGGTAAAGTTAGCATGTGAAATAGCGCATGTTTCCAGTACATAGAACTGTCTCTGCACAAAGTGTCATTTCTGAAAGGAAAAAAAGTCTTTTAAAACCGGACTTGCGGCTATAATGAATTGTCGACTCTGGCAATTCAGAGAGAATTCATTCATAAAAAAAAAAAAAATTGCGTGGGGGTCCCCCCAAATTCCATTACCAGGCCCTTCAGGTCTGGAATAGATATTAAGGAGAACCCCGCCCGTCAATTTAAAAAAATATGTGGGGTTCCCCCCAAATATCTATTCCAGACCCTTCAGGTCTGGTGTGGATTTTAGGGGAACTCCACCTAAAATTTAAAAAAAAAATGGCGTGGAGTTCCCCCAAAAATTCACACCAGACCCCTTATCCGAGCATGTTAACCTGGCCGGCCGCAGAAAAGAGGGGGGGACAGAGTGCGGCCCCTCCCTCTCCTGAACCGTACCAGGCCACATGCCCTCAACATGGGGAGGATGTCCCAATGTTGATGGGGACAAGGGCCTCATCCCCACAACCCTTGCCTGGTGGTTGTGGGGGTCTGCAGGCGGGAGGCTTATCAGAATCTGGAAGACCCCTTTAACAAAGGGGACCCCCAGATCCTGACTCCCCTATATGAATTGGTAATGGGGTACATTGTACCCCTACCATTTCACAAAGGAAGTGTAAATAGTTTGAAAAAAACACACAGACACCGTAGAAAAAAGTCCTTTATTAATAAAAAAAAATAAAAAAAATCCAGCGGTGGTAATCCACTCTCAGTGCCGGCTTCCTGCTCCAACGTTGTCTGTATCCAGCGACGGTCGGTGATCTCCGGTCCAGCGATGAGAAGATCCATCCATCCAGAGCGCAGCCACGCCGACCTCCTCTCACCGCTGGACACAGCCCAGCGAATGATGCGGTGAAGCTGTGACATTTCTTATATAGGGGAGGCGGGGCCACCCGTCACGTGACCCCGCACCCTCTGATGCACCCTCTGCTACGTCACTGGGAAAACCCGGCAAGGGAGAAGACTGGTCTTCCCCAGTGACGTAGCAGAGGGTCATGTGACGGGTGGCCCCGTCTCCCCTATATAAGAAATGTCACAGCTTCAGCCGCATCATTCGCTGGGCTGTGTCCAGCGGAGAGAGGAGGTTGGCGTGGCTGCGCTCTGGATGGATGGATCTTCTCATCGCTGGACCGGAGATCACCGACCGTCACTGGATACAGGCAACGCTGGAGCAGGAAGCCGGGACCGAGAGTGGATTACCACGGCTGGATTTTTTTTATTTTTTTTTTATTAATAAAGGACTTTTTTCTACTGTGTCTGTGTGTTTTTTTCAATCTATTTACACTTCCTTTGTGAAATGGTATGGGTACAATGTATCCCATTACCAATTCACATAGGGGAGGGGGCAGGATCTGGGGGTCCCCTTTGTTAAAGGGGTCTTCCAGATTCTGATAAGCCCCCCGCCCGCAGACCCCCACAACCACCGGGCAAGGGTTGTGGGGATGAGGCCCTTGTCCCCATCAACATGGGGACATCATCCCCATGTTGAGGGCATGTGGCCTGGTACGGTTCAGGAGAGGGGGGGCGCACTCTGTCCCCCCTCTTTTCTGCGGCCGGCCAGGTTAACGTGCTCGGATAAGGGGTCTGGTGTGAATTTTTGGGGGAACTCCACGCCATTTTTTTTTTAAATTTGGGGTGGAGTTTCCCTTAAAATCCACACCAGACCTGAAGGGTCTGGAATGGATATTTGGGGGGAACCCCACGTCATTTTTTTTTTAAATTGATGGCGGGGTTCCCCTTATTATCCATTCCAGACCTGAAGGGCCTGGTAATGGAATTTGGGGGGACCCCCACGCTATATTTTTTTTTTTTTATGAATGAATTTTCTCTGAATTGCCAGAGCTGACAATTCATTATAGCCACAAGTCCGGTTTTAAAATACTTTTTTTCCTTTCAGAAATTACACTTTGTGCAGGGACAGTTCTATGTATTTGAAACATGCTAACTTTATACCCCCCCTAGGTACGAAATTTAAAGTAATATTTCACTTTTATTGTTTCGCTTTTAGCATTATTAAATTCACTGCTCCTGAAAAAACGTCCGTTTTTAAAACTTTTTTTGCATTGATACATGTCCCCTGGGACAGGACCCAGGTCCCCAAACACTTTTTTAAGGACAATAACTTGCATATTAGCCTTTAAAATTAGCACTTTAGATTTCAAATGTTCGAGTCCCATAGACTTTAACGGGGTTCTAAAGTTCACACGAACGTTTTGTGTGTTCGCAAGTTCTGGTGCGAACCGAACAGGGGGGTGTTCGGCTCATCCCTATTTACAACTCATACTTTCTCACTAACCACCTCTGGTGTCTTTCTAAGGTAATAAGCATATATCACACCTCCCTCATGCATGATAAATTAAAACGGTAGTTATCATCATTTCCCAACAGATCCAAGTCAATTCCTGAAGTGGAACTCCAGTTTTATTAAGTTGTTACTAATAGGCAAGAAATTATAATCATGTAAATGTAAAGACTGACTCTTATACTCGCTGCATAATTCCTGACTAATGCTGCGTACACACGATCAGAAATTCCGACAAGAAAACCGCAGATTTTTTTCCGACTGAATTTTGGCTCAAACTTGTGTTGCATACACACGGTTACACAAAATTCCGACCGTCAAGAACGCAGTGACGTACAACACTACAACGAGCCGAGAAAAATTAAGTTCAATGATTCCAAGCATACGTCAAATTGATTCCGAGCATGCATGTTTTTTTACGCGTCAGAATTGCATACAGACGATTTGAGTTTCCGACACAAACTTTTCCCGTCGGAAAATTTGAGAACCAGCTCTCAAATTTTTGCTGTCGGAAATACAATATTTCCGACAGAAAAGCCTGATGGGGCCTATACACGGTCGGAAATTCTGACCAAAAGCTCACATCGAATTTTTCCTGTTTGAAATTCAGATCGTGTGTACGCGGCATAAGAGTGAATGAGGTAGTGTGCAGTACAGCTAAGTGCAGCTTACCATTTTGTAGCTAAATGACCAGGCCACCTTTTGCGATTCGGCACTGCGTCGCTTAAACTGACAATTGCGCAGTCGTGCGATGTGGCTCCCAAACAAAATTGACGTCCTTTTCTCCCACAAATAGAGCTTTCTTTTGGTGGTATTTGATCACCTCTGCGTTTTTTTTTGTGCTATAAACAAAAATAGAGCGATCATTTTAAAAAAAAATCAATATTTTTAACTTTTTGCTATAATAAATTTCCCCAAAAAATATATAAAAAAAAATGTTTTTCCTTAGTTTAGGCCGAAACGTATTCTTCTACATATTTTTGTTTAAAAAAATCTCAATAAGCGTTTATTGATTGGTTTACGCAAAAGTTATAGCGTCTACAAAATGGGGGATAGTTTTATAGCATTTTTATTAATCTTTTTTTTTTATTATTAGTAATGGTGGCGATCTGCCATTTTTATCATGACTGCGACATTATGGCGAACACATCGGACACTTTTGACACGTTTTTGGGACCATTGTCATTTTAAAAGCGATCAGTGCTATAAAAATGCACTGATTACTGTGAAAATGTCACCAGCAGTAAAGGGGTTAACCACTACGTGGCGCTGTAGGGGTTAAATGTTCCCTAGGTAGTGATTCTTACTGTAGGGGGCGTGGCTTGCTGTGACACATCACTGATCGTTGTTTTCAATGACAGGGAACACGATCAGTGACAGTGTCACTAGGCAGAACGGGGAGATGTCGTGTTTACACTAACATCTCCCCATTCTATCTCTCCGTGAGACGATCGTGGGTATGCCCGCGGCGATCGAGTCCACAGAACCCTTGGGCGGTGACTTATATATACGTCCTTTTGCCTGCCCGTGTCATTCTGCAGACGTATATCTGCGTGCGCCGGGCGGCAAACGGTTAAGTATAGGATAAATGAGAAACTCTTTGACTCATAGATAATAGCACATTTCTAGGGATTTACGATGAACCCAAACCTAATCCCTACTGAAGAAGAAGGTTACTTAGTTAACACTTAATGAAAGGCTTGGCATATGAGCTAATGAACTAGGGGAAGAAGAATTATAGAGACATACAAGCAAGGACTCAAATCATCATGGGCCTGATTCTCAAAAGAGATACGCAGACTTAACTGCTGTTCAGTCTGTGCCTAACTTTGGAAACGATTCTCAAAAGGCTTTTTCCAAAGTTAGGCAGAAAATCTGACATGTGTAAGACACTTACACGGTCAGATTTTAGGATGCAGTACCGCATCCGCCACTGGGGGCATTTCTCATTGAAATGCAGCTTTGCGTATGCAAATGAGGACTTAAGCAGATTTTCAAAGCATTTCATCACTGTGATTTCTGCGTAAGTTCCGAATTTGCCTGCGCAAAACTAGGGCTGGTTTTATAATGTGGAAAGTTAGTCACACATTGTAAAGGCCCATTCCAGCGACGGCATTTGGTATGCATTCCCGAGGGAGAACTCCACGGCAATTTTTAAATTCAAAACCGGCATGGGTTCCCCCCCCAGGAGCATACCAGGCCCTTAGGTCTGGTATGGGTTGTAAGGAGACCCCCCCTACGCCGAAAAATCGACGTAGGGGTCCCCCTACAATCCATACCAGACCCGTATCCAAAGCACGCTACCCGGCCGGTCAGGAAGGGAGTGGGGACCAGCGAGCGCCCCCCCCCTCCTGAGCCGTGCCAGGCCGCATTCCCTCAACATGGGGGGGTTGGGTGCTCTGGGGCAGGGGGGCGCACTGCGGGCCCCCCCACCCCAGAGCACCCTGTCCCCATGTTGATGAGGACAGGACCTCTTCCCGACAACCCTTGCCGTTGGTTGTCGGGGTCTGCGGGAGGGGGCTTATCGGAATCTGGGAGTCCCCTTTAATAAGGGGGCCCCCAGATACCGGCCCCCCACCCTAAGTGAATGGATATGGGGTACATCGTACCCCTATCCATTCACCTGGAGGCAAAAAGTAAAAGTTAGTAAACACACAACACAAGGGTTTTTTAAATAATTTATTATTCTGCTCCGGATGCCCCCCCTGTCTTCTTTATTAGCTCTATTACCAGGGGGGGCTTCTTTTTCCACTCTCCGGGGGTCTTCCACTCTCCGGGGGTCTTCTTCCACTCTCCGGGGGGGGTTTCTTCTTCCGCTCTCCGGGGGGGGGCTTCTTCCATCTTCTCCCCTCTTCCGCTGTTGACTCGGCGAACCCCGGTTCTTCTGCAGATGTCCGGTGCCTTCTTCTTCAGCGCTGGCTGCCTGCTATCTGTGTGTGTTAGCTCAATTTCTAACAGGCAGCCGGCGCGGTCTTCTGTGACGTCAGGGTCTTCTCTTCTGTTCTTCTCCCCTCTTCCGATGTTGACTCGTCGCATCTTGTCGCTGTAATGATGGAAGCGCGCCTTGCATCCCATTTATATAGGCATCACCGTCCCATCATGCTCCGGCAGGTACCCACGTGGTGGGTGCCTACCCACGTGCACCCACCACGTGGGTACCTACCGGAGCATGATGGGACGGTGATGCCTATATAAATGGGATGCAAGGCGCGCTTCCATCATTACAGCGACAAGATGCGACGAGTCAACATCGGAAGAGGGGAGAAGAACAGAAGAGAAGACCCTGACGTCACAGAAGACCGCGCCGGCTGCCTGTTACTAATTGAGCTAACACACAAAGATAGCAGGCAGCCAGCGCTGAAGAAGAAGGCACCGGACATCTGCAGAAGAACCGGGGTTCGCCGAGTCAACAGCGGAAGAGGGGAGAAGATGGAAGAAGACCCCCGGAGAGCGGAGAAGCCCCCCCCGGAGAGCGGAAGAAGAAACCCCCCCCGGAGAGTGGAAGAAGACCCCCGGAGAGTGGAAGAAGACCCCCGGAGAGTGGAAGAAGAAGCCCCCCCTGGTAATAGAGCTAATAAGGAAGACAGGGGGGGCATCCGGAGCAGAATAATAAATTATTTTAAAAAGCCTTGTGTTGTGTGTTTACTAACTTACTTTTTGCCTCCAGGTGAATGGGTAGGGGTACGATGTACCCCATATCCATTCACTTAGGGTGGGGGGCCGGTATCTGGGGGCCCCCTTATTTGAGAGGACTCCCAGATTCCAATAAGCCCCCGCCCGCAGACCCCGACAACCAACGGCAAGGGTTGTCGGGAAGAGGTCCTGTCCTCATCAACATGGGGACAGGGTGCTCTGGGGTGGGGGGGCCCGCAGTGCGCCCCCCTGTCCCAGAGCACCCAACCCCACCATGTTGAGGGCATGCGGCCTGGCACGGCTCAGGAGGGGGGGGGGCGCTCGCTCGTCCCCACTCCCTTCCTGACCGGCTGGGTAGCGTGCTTTGGATACGGGTCTGGTATGGATTGTAGGGGGACCCCCTACGTCGATTTTTCGGTGTGGGGGGGTCTCCTTACAACCCATACCAGACCTAAGGGCCTGGTATGCTCCTGGGGGGGGGAACCCATGCCGGTTTTTTCTTTGAAAATTGGCATGGAGTTCTCCCTCTCAGGAATGCATGCTGAGCGACGCTGTCATTTTTTTTTAAAATTATTTGTTTTCCCGGCGCGTCTTTTTTTTTTTCACCCGTCGCAACTTTAGTGTCCCGTCGAAATTCTCAAAGCCGCCCGGCGTTAATTACGTTCGCGCGCTGCACGTCAGGAAAATGACGTCACACGCATGCGCAGTACGGCCGGCGCGGGAGCGCGCCTCATTTAAATTTTAAACGGCCCCAGGAGAGGAGGACCGCCTTACGACGGCGGCACTTAAGTTACACGGCCTGAAATTTCTAGGTAAGTGCTTTGACAATCGGGCACTTAGGTAGAGATTTTAAGTCAGTGTAACTTAACTGCTGAAATTTAAGTTAGGCTACGTTTTTGGGAATTTGGCCCCATGTTTGCAAGTTTGCATTAGATGGCCTAAATGCTTTGTTGCTTTGGTTGGCATGGTGAAGTATTCTTTTTTTTTTTTTTTTACCAAAAGATTTTATTAGAATTTTCCAATAAACAGACAACAGCATAAAGTAATTGGGATACAGGTTTCACATAACATAATCCAATCAGAGGCTTACATACAGCATAGCAGGCATCAAGATTTTCCAGAAGAAATAAAATAAAAATCAACTCCATAGGACACATATAAACAGTACAAACAATGCGCAAGGCGCAAACATACAGGGCTAGATTCAGATAGATTAGCGGATCTTAAGATCCGCGTAATTTATCTGATTTACGATCCGCCGGCGCAAGTTTTTGAAGCAAGTGCTGTATTCAGAAAGCACTTGCCTCTAAAGTTGCGCCGGCGGATCGTAAATCCCCCGGCGGAAATTAAAATTCCACGGCTAGGGGGAGTTTACTATTTAAATCTGGCTCGTCCCCGCGCCGATCGTACTGCGCATGAGCCGCCGGCTAAATTTCCCAGAGTGCATTGCTCCAAATGACGTCGCTAGGATGTCATTGGTTTCAACATGAACGTAAATTACGTCCATCCGTATTCGCGACCTACTTACGCAAACAACGTAAAAAATTCAAAATTTGACCCGGGAACGATGGCCATACTTAACATGGGATACACCGCATATAGCAGGGGTAACTATCCGCCGGAAAAAAGCTGAACGCAAACAACGTAAAAAAAAAAGCGCCGGGCGGGCGTTCGTTTCTGAATCGGTGGAACTCCTCATTTGCATATTCCTCGCGTACAAAAAACGAAACGCCACCTAGCGGCCGGCCTCGAATTGCAGCCTAAGATCCGACGGTGTAAGTCACTTACACCTGTCGGATCTTAGGGAGATCTATGCGGAACCTGATTCTATGAATCAGGCGCATAGATACGACGGACAGAACTCAGGGATACGACGGCGTATCAGGAGATACGCCGTTGTATCTCTATCTAAATCCGGGCCACAGTGTCCTTTCTACTAGACATGTGTCACAAGCCCAGTTGGAATGCTAACACTCCTGATGCTTCTCGGAACCACCATAAGGGCCTATTTGTCCTAGCACTACATTTCCCAAATATCCCTCCATGAGAGGGCAACATAGAGATCAGGACCAACCCAACCAGTCAGACTCCCAACCTCCACGTCCCCCACCCACAAGGACACAGAACACCCAGAAAAGAAAGAGCAGATAAAGAAAGAGAGGAAGAAGGGCCAAGGAAAAAGAGGAAGGGTAAGGACAAAACAAAAGGGGACAGACAGAGGGGGGGGGGTGGGGTCTCACCTGCTACCCCCTTGGTGAAGTATTCTTATCACTGCCTGTGGTCCCATTGAGGATGGTTTCTCCTGTTCTTGCCAAGCTTTTGAAAAATGAGAGAACACACTAAAACCACTATGAAAAGAAATCAGGGTGTTACACGTGTAAGAGTAATAACAGTTTTTAATAGAGTGGTGAAAGGTTACATCCTCTGTCATGTTTGTGTTGTTGTGAGGGCCACTGTTAGAAGACATGGGGCCCCATACAGCCTACCTTATGGGACCTTTTTTGACCCCGCCCTGACCCCACCCTTGGCCCTGCCCCTGGTCCCTCCCCTGACCCTGCCTGTTCAGTTTGTGTCCACATGCACCATACAGCCGAGAGGGGTGGAATTGTGATTGCTCTATGGATGACCAGCTGTAAACGAACTCTGGTGTGGAAAAAACAGAAAAATACTCAGTAACTTATCCGTATTGTTTTTTACTGGACCTCAACAGGCATGGAGGTAGGTGTCGACCTACATAGCACTTTTTATTAAGTCCACATGAAAAACTGACAGGCAGTCACAATCTGGTACACACCATGTGTGTACCAGAATGTAAACAGAGCTGTGTCAAGATCTCGCACTCTGCAGAAAGATAAATCCGCTGCTAGAAGAAAATACTTTTAAAGGGTTTGTAAAGGATTTTTTTTATCTTAATAGCTTCCTTTACCTTAATGCAGTGCTGTTTTCATGTCCTCATTGTTAGTTTTTGCTCTAAAGTTGCTGTAATTCTTCTCTGATCTCCACACTTTCTGGTTGTCTGTTTCCTGATGACCACAGAACTGGGAGCTTTCTCTCTGTGGTCACTAATCAAGGAGGTGTGATTACTGTGTGACTAAAACCCCTCAGCACCAATCAGTTTCGTTTTCCAAACCATCACTGCCCTGTATTGGCTATGTGGCTCTGTACATCACAGAAGCATGAAACAACATGCAAAAACGAAACTAGAAACTGCAGGTACATTATATGATTGATTTTTATCTATGTTTAATCATTTTTAAAAGGAATCAGTTAACTATTATGTCTCTATACCCTGTAAACAGTCATTTCAGCAAAAAAAAGAATTCCTTTACAACTCCTTTAAGAAATACAGATAAAAAAAAGTTAAACTATAATAAAAGTAAAGCTCATGCAGCTAAAAGCAGCAATGTTATATTCATCATAACTAATGCTTTGTGGTCAGAGCAATACCCAGTGGTAATAAGTATATGTTCTGTTTTGACTGGTGCTTAGATAATAAAATAAAGCTTATTGTTTACCAAATATAGAGATGCTGTATTCAGCTAGAATCCTCTGAAATGCTTCATTCCATATTAGTCTAAAGCAGAGTTTACCCTATTTTAACTGATTTACAATGGCACAATCAATTGGATATGGA
The DNA here is from genome assembly GCF_905171775.1 of Rana temporaria. Classification (NCBI taxonomy): domain Eukaryota; kingdom Metazoa; phylum Chordata; class Amphibia; order Anura; family Ranidae; genus Rana; species Rana temporaria. The sequence goes on along the minus strand of NC_053489.1, from coordinate 599,064,826 downwards.
CAAGCAAAATATTAAAACTTGCATCTGATTTTATGAACTGTAATTTATTTCACAATAATAGGAATTTAATGGCTTAGAATACATTATACTATGACATAAGAGCGTACAGAAACTTTAAATTATATACACCAAAAGCAATATTCACAGTGCCTGAGTTTTTAAATACTTCCTTTGTTATGAGATGATGGATTTTATATCCTCGTACAGCAAATAAGAAAATAAACTTCAAAGAATAACAAAAAGAGAAAAAATAAGCTAAATCTACTTAAAGTACATCCTGTGTTCTGCTCTCTCATTCTTATCTCAACAGTAATGCTTTTACAGAGCTCATTCTGTTACAGGGCAGATGATAGTTCAGTTTAAGAAGAAGAAAAAAAACAGTGTGTTTACCTAAAGGGTAATTCCACTTTATAAAATATAAAAAATGAAATAAATAACTAAATATAATATTTAGAGAATTATATATATATATATTAAATTTATATCATACATTTTTTTTTAAATGCCATTTGTTTTGTTTACACTTTACTGTCAGCAAGAAATTCAGCTGACGGCAGATGAGTCATGGTTGTTAAGAATGCAAGTGGTCACCCACTCCTTAACAAGCAGCTATTCTGATATTCGAAATATACAAAATTCATTCTGAAATTCCGAACCAATTCATTTTTGGAATTTTGGAGTTTGTTTTGTATTTTTAGCATTGCTTATTAAGATAGCATCACATTTAAAAAAAAAAAAACAGCATGGGATTCCCCCTTAATCCATACCTGGTCCTTCTTATCTAGTATGGATCTTAGGGGAACCCCATGGCAAAATAAAAAAAAATGCGTAGACCCCCCCCCCCCCCAATCCATTCTGGACTGGTGTGAATTTTTATGCCCTGTACACACGATCAGTTCATCCGATGAAAACGGTGTGAAGGATTTTTTCATCAGATATCCGATGAAGCTGACTTTCATCAGTCTTGTCTACACACCATCAGTTAAAAAAACTATCGTGTCAGAACACTGTGACGTAAAACACAACGACGTGCTGAGAAAAATGAAGTTCAATGCTTTCGAGCATGCGTCGACTTGATTCTGAGCATGTGTGGATTTTTAACCGATGGACGTGCCCACAGACGATCGTTGTTTTCTATTGGTTTTTTAACCATCAGATAATTTTAAAACAAGTTCCTAGTTTTTTCACTGATGGATAAAAAACTGATGGGGCCCACACACGATCGGTTCGTCTGATAAAAACGGTCCATCAGATCGTTTTCACCAGACGAACCGATCGTGTGTACGCGGCATAAGGGGAACCCCATGCCAAAATTGTTTAAAAAATGGCATGGGGCCCCCCAAAATCTATACTAGACCCTTATCTTACCACGCAGCCGATAGGTGAGGAAAATGGGGAAGAACAAGCGCCCCCTTCCTGAACCATTTCAGGCACATGCACTCAAAATGGGGATTCTTTAGGGCAGGGGGCTCTGCTTTATTTATATAGCAGCATCGATAAAGGAGGATGTTAGGCGGTGGGAGACAGCTTTTACTAACTTTTTTGGTCAATGAGTAGGGGTACTTTTGTACCCTTACTCATTCACATTGGGAGGGGGGGCTGGGATCCGTGGGCCCCCTTGTTAAAATTCTGATAAGCCCCCTGCCTGCAGACCCCCACAACCACAGCCCAGGGCTGTGGGGAACAGGTCCTTGTCCCCATCAACATGGGGACAAGGTGCTTTAAGAGGGAGTCCCCAGCCCCAAAAAACCTTCACAATGTTGAGGGCATGTATGTTTCAGGAGGGGGGTTCTCTCGTTCCCAACTTTTACTGCGGCCTACCAGGTTGCATGCTCAGATAAGGGTCTGGTATGGATTGTGGGGGACCCCCACGCCATTTTATTTTTTATTTTGGCGCAGTGTCTCCCCTTAACCACTTCAATACACTGTGTAATATAAACTAAATTGCCTGCATTGACTGAATATAAAGTCTACACTGAATATCTAGCTTAAATGCAGAGTTTATATATATATATATAGAGAGAGAGAGAGAGAGAGAGATCAACTACAGTTCCACTAACTAACCTGCCTGCCTAATCTAGCTTAATCTATCCCTGTTCACACACTATACATGTGTAAGCAGCCTTATATAGTGTGGGGCGTGGACCCCCTGAGCCATGACTCGCCAAAGGCACCCTGCCTTTGGTCAATTATGGCTTTCTCAGCAGCATTAGGTCTGGTATGAATTTTAAGGGGAAACCCCATGCCCAAAAAAAAAAATGGTGTGCGGTCCCCCCCAAAATCTATACCAGATCCTTATCCAAGCATGCAGCCTGGCAGGACAAGAAAGGTGGGGGAAGAGGGAGCGCACACCCCTCCTGGACCATACCAGGCCACATGCCCTCAACCTTTAGGGCAACATGCCCCAAAGCACCTTGTCCCCAGTACAAATAAAAACAGTACACAGTTTTTGACAAAGCCCCTGCCGTCTTATGATGTCACCACCCGCGGGGCATGATGGGACAGTGATGTCATAAGGGGGTGTAGTCGCTGGGTGACATCACCAAATGGCCACGCCCCATGTCTACATAAAAACCAACAGAGAACCGAGCTGGCACAACTGTGGGAGCTAGCGTCGAGAGAAGAACCAGCAGAAGAACTGGAGGAAGAAGATAACAGCAACTGGAGGGAGAAGAAACCAAGAAAGAAGACATCAGCAGTGGAGGGAGAAGACCTCACTGGAGAAAGAAGACACCTTTGAGCTACAACGGGGGGCATTCTTAATTTTTGATAAAAGACTTTGTCAAAAACCTGTATACTGTTTTTATGTATTTTTGACACTTTTTTGGTGAATGGGTACAATGTACCCTTATGCCGCGTACACACCATCACTTTATGTGATGAAAAAAAACGACACTTTCTGTGAAGTAAAAAATGACGTTTTTGAAACTTCAATTTTCAAAGACGAAGTTGCCTACACACCATCATTTTCTCACAATGATCTTGCAAAGTGAGGTTACGTTCCACCACGTTTTACCATTGAAGCTTGCTTCATACAGTAGGTGTTTGTGATATTGTGCTTTTAGCAGGACAGCGTCGCGCTGATACTCGGCGACAGGGTGCCGAGATCTTGCCGACATCTCACACTCACTGGAATAGTGACAGCACATCCCAGCAAGCGCGTCATAGAAGCGACGGGAGATCCGACTTGGATTCCCGCCAATTCTACACGTGTGCGGCGTTTGTTATGAATCCTGAGGGGGAAGTCCCCGCCGGATTTTAAATAAAAATCCGGCATGGGTCCCCCCCTCAGGAGCATACCGGGCCCTTAGGTCTGTTATGGGTTGTAAGGAGAGCCCCCCTACGCCGAAAAAAACGGCGTAGGGGGGTCCCCCTACAATCCATACCAGACCCGTATCCAAAGCACGCTACCCGGCCAGCCAGGAAGGGAGTGGGGACGAGCGAGCGCCCCCCCCCCCCTCCTGAGCCGTACCAGGCTGCATGCCCTCAACATGGGGGGGGTTGGGTGCTCTGGGGCAGGGGGGCGCACTGCGGCCCCCCACCTCAGAGCACCCTGTCCCCATGTTGATGAGGACAGGGCCCCTTCCCGACAACCCTGGCCGTTGGTTGTCGGGGTATGCGGGCGGGAGGCTTATCGGAATCTGGGAGCCCCCTTTAATAGGGGGGCCCCCAGATACCGGCCCCCCCACCCTAAGTGAATGAGTATGGGGTACATCGTACCCCTACCCATTCACCTGCAAGAAAAGTGGTAAAAACACAAATAAACCACACAGTGTATTAAAATATTTTATTTTTCTGCTCCGGAGGCCGCCCCCTGTCTTCTTTATTAGCTCTTTTACCAGGGGGGGGCTTCTTCTTTGACGTCTTCGGGTGGGTGGGGGCCGCCGTCTGGTTCTCTTCCACCGCCGGGGGGGGTGGCTTTTAAAAAAGCCCCCACCCCCCCGGCGGGTTTCCTCCGGCGTCTTCGGCGGGGCTCTTCTTCTTCCGCTATCCCGACGGGTCTTCTCCGCTATCCGGGGGGTCTCGCCGCTCTCCGCTGTTGACTCGTCGCACCCCGGTTCTTCGTCTCGCAGTCCGGTCCCTTCTTCCGTGCTGTACGTCTTCTTCCGCGCTGTGACGTCATGTTCTTCACTTCTCTTCTCCCGATGTTGACTCGCCGGTCCTCCTCGCTGAAATGACGGATGCGCGCCTTGCATCGGACCTATATAGGCCTCACAGTCCCATCATGCTCTGTACCTACCCATGTGATACCTACCACGTAGGGACCGGACTGCGAGACAAAGAACCGGGGTGCGACGAGTCAACAGCGGAGAGCGGCGAGACCCCCCGGATAGCGGAGAAGACCCGTCGGGATAGCGGAAGAAGAAGAGCCCCGCCGGAGGAAACCCGCCGGGGGGGTGGGGGCTTTTTTAAAAGCCACCCCCCCCGGCGGTGGAAGAGAACCAGACGGCGGCCCCCACCCACCCGAAGACGTCAAAGAAGAAGCCCCCCCCTGGTAAAAGAGCTAATAAAGAAGACAGGGGGCGGCCTCCGGAGCAGAAAAATAAAATATTTTAATACACTGTGTGGTTTATTTGTGTTTTTACCACTTTTCTTGCAGGTGAATGGGTAGGGGTACGATGTACACCATACTCATTCACTTAGGGTGGGGGGCCGGTATCTTCCGATAAGCCTCCCGCCCGCATACCCCGACAACCAACGGCCAGGGTTGTCGGGAAGGGGCCCTGTCCTCATCAACATGGGGACAGGGTGCTCTGAGGTGGGGGGCCGCAGTGCGCCCCCTGCCCCAGAGCACCCAACCCCCCCATGTTGAGGGCATGCAGCCTGGTACGGCTCAGGAGGGGGGGGGCGCTCGCTCGTCCCCACTCCCTTCCTGGCTGGCCGGGTAGCGTGCTTTGGATACGGGTCTGGTATGGATTGTAGGGGGACCCCCTACGCCGTTTTTTTCGGCGTAGGGGGGCTCTCCTTACAACCCATAACAGACCTAAGGGCCCGGTATGCTCCTGAGGGGGGGACCCATGCCGGATTTTTATTTAAAATCCGGCGGGGACTTCCCCCTCAGGATTCATAACAAACGCCGCACACGTGTAGAATTGGCGGGAATCCAAGTCGGATCTCCCGTCGCTTCTATGACGGCTCTGTCTCCATCGCGGCAAGCCAGCTCGGCGCTGGCTCCCGCGATGGGGCTCGTAGGTGCTCAATCTCGCCGAGAAAGAGAGCGAGATTGACACAAAATCGGGTTCACCTACTGTAAGTAGCTTCTGGGCATGCGTGGATGAAAAAACGTCTTAGAAAACAACGTTTTTTGCTACACACGGTCAATTTCTGTGAAGTAAAAAGTGCACTTTTGAAAAACGACACATAAAATTGAAGCATGCTTCAATTTTTTTTGGTCGTTTTTTACAAGACATAAAACGACGTTTTCCCCCACACACAGTCAATTAAAGTGACGTTTTTAAAAACGTCATTTTTTTTCATCACATAAAGTGATGGTGTGTACGCGGCATTACTCATTCACATTGTGGGGGCTGCGATCTGAGGGTCCCCTTGTTAAAGGGGACTTCCAAATTCTGATAAACTCCTGCCTGCAGACCCCAACAACCACCGCCTATGGTTGTCGGGAAGAGTAATTCTCTGAAGAAGTCCCCCCCCCACAGGGACAATATGCATGCGGGAGAGCTCTGTGACATCATTACAGCCACCTTCCTGGTTTAACATGTGTTATGTTACATGCCTTTCATTCTAGCACTGGGGTTTCAGTGCTATGTTTAGAGTATTACACTGCTGCTGCACTATTTCGATCATTGGATTGGCTAAGAGGCAGATTTTCACCTTATGATTGCCCCAGTGGGGACTGCTTTAATGGCCTGTCTGTTAATTCAGAGGTCCAGAGATTAAGGTGAGCGGCCTAAATCTATGGTGGTGGAAGCACAGATAGGAATGCCCACTAATTACAATCGTCTTGAGCACCCTGATCACTATTGAGGCGTTCACTCTTATCTGATGGTGCCTTTGTTTGCATCATCCTTGGCTTTTAAGCTTCATAACCTAGGACTCTTTATGTGTTATATAGCAGCTAGTTATTATCCCTATGTATTTTTAGTATATTTTAGGGCTGCCCTATTTTGCATTTTATGTTTATTTAAAGATTGCAATATATTGGCCTTAAGTGTTCAGCTGCTTATGTTAGGATCTATATTGTGTTTTTGCGCTTACTGAATTAATTTGTCTATTTTTGTCAGGAAGAGGCCCTTGTCCCCATCAACATGGGGATAAGATGCTTTGGGGTGCAGAGCCCCCAATGCCCCAGTGCACCCACCCCCCTAATGATTCAATCCAGGAGATGGGGGGGGGCATTCACTCTCCCCCCCCTTTTCCTGACCTGCTGCGCTGCGTGCTCTAAAAAGGGTCTGGTATGGATCTTGGGTAGAACCCCACACCATTTTCTTTTTTTTTCATGGGGTTCCCCATAAAATCCACACCAGATCCGAAGGGCCATGGGGTTCTCCTTCAAGACCCTCAGAGCACAAGTCTCATGCCACAGTTAAGAGGAGGATCTGACTTACATTCAAATCAATGGGCTGAAATCGTGCCCAAGTCGGATCAAAGTAGTTCAGGAACCTTTTTCAAAGTCGGACCAACTTGTGTCAGACCATATAGGCAACCATTGATTTATAAACGTCATGCGACATGTGCTCCCAAAGTCAGAGCATATGTCGCACCAGTGTGAATCGGGTCTAATGCAGATGTGATATGCTTTACAATTCTAAGCACCTAACTCACTTATCTCTAAAGTGTAACTTTTATTTAGTTATTTATTTATTATATGCACTCATTTTACAGACCTATTTTGTATAGAAATATGTATACTGTATATATAAATATAAATATATATATATATATATATATATATATATATATATATATATATATATATATATATATATATATATATATATACATATATATATGTGTGTGTGTGTGTATATATATACATATATTCCATTAACTAACAGGTTAACATGAGACATTTCAGTTTCCTTCTCAAGATTCTGACTCTGTCTTATTTTTGTTAATCATTGTAGTCTCTCAAGTCTCACTCTAAAATGACTGTGGTTCCAAAATTACAATTCCATAAATACTGTATTTTGCCACATTTGTGTATTCATCTGGGGAAAGGTGCTATATTTCAAACTGCTTATTAAACTACTTGGAAACGTGTACCTACAGGTAAGCTTATAATAAAGCTTCAGAAACACCTTATTAAAGCATTCGTAAACACTGCTTGGACACTTGTACCTGCAGGTAAGCTTATGATAAATCTGCATAAAAGGTGAATATCTTCTAAATGGTGCCCATTTAGGAGATAATTACTGTTTCTGCAGATGGTGATGTCACCAGCACATGCACTCTCAAGAGATGGCATACTCCATGCCGTCCCTTCAGAGCTCTATGCTGAGGTCGTGACTCTCGCACACATGTGCGGGAGGGACATCACTGCGGCTCGACCTTTCAAATGGCTGGAGTCTGCGAACCTGAAAAAAAAAAACAGGTGAAAATGAAAGCCCTGTCAGCTGTGGCAGTGTGCCGATGGAGAGCTTTGTTTTAAAGCACGTTTTTCATAATGTGCTAGTATGGAATGAATACTAGCACATTAGGATTTTTTTATTATTACTATTGAAAATTGACTACCGTTTTAAAGAATTTATAAAAAAAAATTGTTTTCTTTCTTCATCTAACACAATGGATGAATTCAGGAAATATGTGAAATACTCATGAATCCTACTGGTAAAATACATCCACTTTAAATTCTTGTTAAATTTCATGGCAAGGTCTGTTTTTGTTCAATTCCACTGGAGGGTGGTGGGAGTGGGGGGACATCCCCTCCCACCACCTGTAAGAACAATCAAGTGGCTGAACAGCCGTTATGATGATTATTATTACGGTGAAGGGAATTGCTGGCTGTAAAAGAAGATATTTGAATGATGTCTATAACTGCAGGCAACATTCAGAAATCTCCACTCAAATTCTGCAACATCGTATGATGTTGGATGGGTGAGAAGTGGTTAAGATTCATTCTTGAACATAACTTTTATGTTTGATGGAAAAATATGGACAACTTAATAAGACAGCAATGGGAGCCGTATACACTTCCATACACTTTAATCCTTATTTGGGTGGTAGAAGGATGCAGTAGTGTTTAATAAATACCCAAGTACACTTCCACAATTTCACTTTTTTCCAAATGTATAGATGTTGTCTTAGGGCCCTTTCAGACGTGCGGACGTATGTCTGCATTTTCATCCATCCGTTGCGGATGAAAACGGGACATACATTGGTCCCCATGTGATTGCGGGTGTCAGCGAATGACCATCCGCTGACACCCGCAATCACCCGCCTCCGCAAAGATCGGCAAAATCGGACGGAAGAAAATCATATTTTTCTTCTGTCTGGCGGATCGGATCGGGTGAACACGGGCATACGGTCCATGTTCATCCGATCCCCCTATAGGGGAGAGCGGAGGAAAGACAGGGTGGTCCCTGCACAGTGTGCGGAGACCGCCCTGTCAGCCGACGGCTCAGCAGGGATTTTACGGAGGATCCCCGCGGAGCTTGACGGATACACGGAGGCGGATCATTACTGATCCGCCCCGTGTGAAAGGACCCTTAGATGTATATACATGGGGATTTTTAAGTATCAAAGTTTGGCGCCATTCCGCAATTTTAAAGCATGACATGTTAGGTATCTATTTTCTCAGCATAACATCATCTTTCACATTGTACAAAAAAAAAAAAAACTAATTGGGCTAACTCTACTGTTTTGTTTTTTTAACGCATGGAACTGTTTTATTTAAGGGTTTGAAAAATTGATGCACAAACACTGTACAAGATAAAAAGTTGCAATAACCACCATTGTATTCCCTAGGGTTGTTTCTATATATATATATATATATATATATATATAATGTTTGGTGGTTCTGAGTAATTTTCTAGCAAAAAAATTATGATATTTACATCTAAGAGAAGTGTCAGAATTGGCCCGGTAGGCAAGTAGTTAATAATTTCAATGTAGAATGTTTGTGTTTTAAAATCAATTACATGCCATATTTATAACCAGGTCATATTATATGTTGCAATACAGAGTTCCAACATCAAAACTAGCAAGTAATAAGTCAACAGATACTAGGTGACATTTCAATTTCTTTCCTATTTATTATATGATGAAATGGTTTGTACAAAAGGTTGTAAGATTGTATCAATATATTTCAGTGCCCTCTCAGTAAGATTTTGATCCCTTGAAACAATCTGGCATACATGATTAAAGTATGTATCTTGGGCAGGCAGTAAAAAGTTACCATGGTTGGATTGCTGTTTATTATGAATTTATATTCCTCAGTTGACAACAACTTTGATTCCATTTGCCCATTATTTTAGATAAACTTTGATGAATCTGTATTAATATTTCCTTTAAGTTATTTTTTTGTGTTACTTAGGATATCTAAGCTCATCTTCAAATAATGATGTATATCTAACAGAATTATGTTTTCACCCTTTACTACTTATTTAATTTGTTTTTCAATACTTTTGCAATTGTATTTCAAATCTTCCAATGCTTTCCTTTGTTTAAATGTTAAACTGTTTTTCTTGACTTTCCCTTCCTTTTCTTTTTTTCCATAGCAACCCTTATTTGATCTCCACCAGTTGCACAAATAGTTGTATTCTTATTTCTTGAGAAAATGTTATATCAAAGTGCATTGGTATGATTTGACATGCGATTTGACATGTTAAATCATGTGTCAAATTGGCTGCATTTTCTAGCAATTGCACTGTCCTAATCAGTGCAAAGCTGCATCTGTGGCACCGTCCTAATTTGTGGCTCTGCACCAATTTCAAAAAGTAGTATCTATACTACTTTTTGTGATTTCGGCCCGCGATTTACAATGACATCTGTGCAGAAACCTGCACATATGTCTCTGTAATCGCGGGCGAAATCGGGACTGACAAGGGTGAGTGAAATCGTGCAAGTTCAGCTGAACTCACGCAGCTTCACTTCTGAAGCCCAGTGTGAACCTGAGCTCAAACAGATTTCTCTCTTGAAGGTGGTGTGGGACAGGATATGATTCCATTCCAGGTATTTTTTTTGCACTTCCAGCCTTGCAGTAATAAACTGAGCTTAGCTTTCTAGTTGAGCTTCTGTTATCATATAATTCCTATAAAAAAAATGTACAGGGAATAAAATTATTGTTTCAAACATATTCTATCTAGCTATTTATTTTAAGAGTCTATTAAGGGCTTTGTAAAGAAATCTATTTTAGAAGTGCTAATGTTGACCTTTCCAGAAATCTTGTAAGTAGATAACTAGGTGCGCTATCTGCCTGTGCTGACTATGCTGACTACTATCAGTAAACATTGTTCCCAGTTATCTCTGAGTCATACAGGCCAACTTTTATGTTATCGAAAGGAGTTCAGCTCTGTGGTCATATCTTGTTAGTCTCTGTACACACTGAGGTGACTTGTCAGGCGACCTAGTCGCCTGACTAGTCGCGCTCCATTCAGTGCAATGGAACTATTCTAATCGGAGCGACTTAAGTCTTTTCGACTTAGAAAAAGGTTCCTGTACTACTTAGGGGTGACTTTGGAGTGGCTTGCATTGACTTGTATTAAAGAAGTCGTTTGCAAGCCATGCTGAAGTCGCTCTGTGGGGGGCAGCCTTAAAATGGGGCAACTTTGAAGCTGCCCCAGTGTAAATCGAGACTTACTATTATCCTGACAGAGAAGGGTGAACAAGTGTTGTCATCCTAGAGCTGCAAGTGTGTTACTGGCATAATCACCAGTTGAAAAAAGGGAACAAAGCTTTAGGAATGCAGTCACCACGTCCAAGGACTGATAAGCTACAATATATTACATTTATGTTTTTGGGTTTAGATACACTTTAGGTTAACAATCATTTGTACTGATACTTTATTCTGAAAAGCTAAAGCGAGGACTACTTACCAATACCAAGACATTAAATGGCAAAATTGAAGTAATTTTATCTTCATATTTATAACTCCTCTGAGGATAATATATGTGCCTGGCATATCAAGCCTCAAATGCCCTAGCAGTAGCATTTTAACGGATACAATGAAATAGCACTGTATGCTTGCCAGGCTCTGCAGAAAATAACTTTGAAACAAAGGATAACTCGCTGGATACTCAGATAACAAAACACCCATCTAATTAAAGGAAATAAACTCACTCTGGGCTTTGATCTCAACATATGGGAGCCAAACTGTCATGACTCCACAAGCCCCGGTTTCCTGCCATACATCTGCCACGAAGAAAGCCAGACAATCACAAACAAATCTGAAAAAAAGAAGCATAAGAGAAAGCAGGTGGCACAACACCCAAGCTGACCAGATAAATGATTGATTACATTATCTGATACAATGAAAGAGGCAACTATATCACAAAGTAGAGTGAAAAAATAAGTAACAACTCAAAGAACAGCATCTGATACGTTCTGTGGCAATACTTTGCATTTGACTTTGAGCCAGGTCATGACAATGATGACTGGCTGCAGAACAGATTAAAGCAAAGTTCCAGCTTGTTTTTTCCCCCAAAAAAACACCCTCATGATAGTCTCAACTAATCCTATACATAACATATTTAGCAATAAATGCATGTTTTCTAAAACATTTTCTTTTTAAAAAACTCACTCTTCCCTTCTCAGTGAGCATGATCCCATCTTCAGTGTGGGCATCCGAAGCCCACTCATTCCTCTTTCCAGGTTGCGGCGCTGCTGGCTACCCAGCATGCACCTTCCAATTGCGCACCTTCACCTTTGAATCTCACACATGCACATATCATACAAATCGCAGCGCAATGCTACCAGCAAAGGATGCCTATTAACTCCTGGGATTGATGACACTCATATCCCAGAAGCAAATGGGCGGGCGGAAATGATGTACCCCACCGTGGCGAGGTACAGTGGATGCGGAGAATTTGCCTTCAAAGTAAGATATATAGATTACAGGAAAACAAAACAAAAAGTCCAAGAAGAACTTGTACAGTGATCATGAACAAAGGGGTTGCAAAGTTTATCAAACAGGTCTCTAGGCAGTTTAGCAGTCTTGACCTTTCTTTTCAAATTATCATTCCCTATGTATGCCCTGTTCACATATTCCAATAATATAATGTAAAAGCCACACAAATGTTTTTACCTCAAGGAAATACCCTTTTTTAAATTACTGTGTAATATCTGCTGAATGTAACTTTCTGTATTACTCCCTTATACCTAAATCAGCTATACAAATGTTCACCTTCAGTATTATTTCTACATATTGTAATGGATTTCATGCTCTCTCATTTTCTGTATCCCTTCCTTATGCCTTAGCACGTTCCACCTTCTGTATTGGTACTGTAAACCCCAACAGAGTGTAAAAGAGAAGGGGAGAGGAGAGATAAAGGAGTGGGGGTGGGGGGGCGGGCAGGAGTCTGCTGATTCTCCATTCGCTGTCCAGCAACAGGATGGAGAAGGGGATGAGATCTGTAAAGTTGGGTACACATTATTATTATTATTTTTTTTATTGTTCAGCCAGTGGGCTGAATTAAAAAAAAAGATGACAGATTCTTTAACAGAATCCTTCCCACTGTGTTCTGACAGCAGTTCAGAATACACTGCTCAGCAATGCAACCAATTGTCTGCAAGCCACTGACTGAACAAGATTTTCTAGCAGTCCTTTTTGACAGAAACCAATTTAATGATTGGCTTCTGTCTAACAGGAAGGGCTACACACAAATCTAAATTCAATCCATGTATACTCAGCTTAAGTAAAAGGAAAAAGGTAACAGAGAATGATAAGCTCCCCCCATTAGGCCTCATTCACATGGAGCATTTCAATCCATGCCCCATACAGGGCCATGCTCACAAGCATGGGGATGCACAGGTGTTGTGTGCATCCCTGGGCCGGCAGTCCCACTGCTGTAAATTGGGATGCAGTGGCAGCATTGACACAGCTGCTGCTCCCAACTTGGCATCCATGTGGGTGTGGGCACACATCCCTGAATGCACACATATCATATTGGCAGCATAAGCTGTTTTTATACAACCACTGCATCCCAATCACCAGCAATAAGACTGCTGGCATAGGGATGCACTCAACACCTGTGCATCTCCATGTGAGTAAACATGGCCCTGCATGGCTCCAGGCTTAAATGCACCATGTGAACAAGGCCTTAGGCAGTGGCAGAGCTGTGCAAATCTCAGAACAGATTGTACAGAATCAAATCCTTTGACAGATAAAAATGTGTACATATAATTATTTCATTATAATTTATTTGCTTGTTTACTCATTTGAGATCATTCTTTAGATATTTATAAAGGTTAAAAACTAACCAGTTGTCATGTACCTAACTGTTGAGCCCCAGATGGCAAGGGTGGCCTCTTGCACAATTGCCGTCCAAGCACCCCTGGAAGTAGAGACAGAGACTGCTAGTGCAGTGGAAGGGTGCAGGTGCCAGGAGGCTGGAGTAGTCCTTCCAGTGGTAGTATGGAGTCTAATCACAAGCTATGTTCAGCAGCAGCCAGGCAAACAGGTGCAGAGTCAGGATCAAGTTTAAGGTTGGGAACAGGCAGGAGTCGATAACAGGGATAGCAGGGAGGTATCAAGTCAAGAGGTGGAGAAGTGGTCAGAAATCCAAGCCGAGGTCTTTAAGACAAGCAAGAGAGATGTCTGGTGTAAATGGGTCAGGAGCAAGGTAAGCAGATTTTCAAGAATCAGGAAAACAGGAGCCAGCTGAAGACAATACAGCACTGAGGCCAAGCAGACTCTCAGTTTAAATTGGCCACAGGCCTTGCCCATCTAGTTAGGCTTCTATACTCACAATCCTGCACATGTGCATAAGAATTGCCACCTGCTACATGGAAATCTATTAATCTATTAATCGGTCCCAATAGCGCCCTACTGCTGGCTGCATGGCCTCCATCTTTCGGACCCACACCCACTCCAGCCAAGCAGGTAAAAAATCTAGGAGTCATAATTGATGACACACTCTCGTTCGTGCCCCACTTTAGAAACATCCTGCGGAAGGCCAATTACCATCTAAGGCTCCTCAGAAAAGTGAAACATCTTTTCACGCAAAATAACAGATCCTTACTTGCCCAGGCTTTTATCCATTCCAGGTTAGACGGGGCAAACGTATTCCTGCTGGGTGCCCCGCAGAAATGAACTCACAAGCTTCAGGTGGTGCAGAACCACACTGCTCGCTTTGTGCTCGGTCTAGCGAGACAAGGTCACATTAGTATGGCTAGGAGATCACTTCATTGGCTCCCTATTGAGCAGAGAGTGATTTTTAAAACTCTATGTACTTTCTTCCGTGCATACTGGGGACAGGGTCCAAAGTATTTACACAGTCTGGCGGTGCACTACGAACCCACACGCTCATTAAGATCCAAGACCCAACACTTAGCCACAGTTATTCCGTCTAAACTCTCCTCCATGGGAGGCAAACAACTTCAGAGTAGGGGTGCCATGCTGTGGAATGCCCTCTCCCTGGAACTCAAGATGACACCCAACCTACTCCTCTTCAGAAAAAAATTGAAGACGGAGCTGTTCCTCCAGGCTTACGGATAAAAAATTTTTTTCTCACACTCCGCCCTTCCATCGAAGGGCCCACTTCCCACTCTAATGACCATGAACCCGGAACGGCCCTGACTATTCAGACATCCATGATGTCAAGTACCCTCCTTTCTGATTCCCTTCTCTTTCTTTTCTTTTCTATTTTCTCTCTCTTATGCTTCACGGCTCTTTCCCTTGCTCCTCTAAGGGCTGGATACACTTCACCCTCCTTCACCCTCTCTTTTCTCTCTTCTTCCTTCCAAACCGTGGATTGATTCAGGGTAACATCTTACCAGCAGCGCTTAGACGCTCACTCTCCAGTGGGTATTTGGCGCCTTAACTAAGCTCAAATATCAATCAATCAATCAAATAAGAATTTGCTGTACGAGATCCCTGACACCAGTCCCCAGCTATTAGCAATAATTGTTTAATGAAAAAAATTGTTGAATCAGAGTAAAGGCTAAAATTCCCAAATCAGAGTATGGAGTAAACATGGAAATTTTGCTGTTATTGGTCTAACAAGTTATTTCAGATTTGTCATAAGTCTTAAAGTAAGAGCTACATTAAAAATCTGGGATGCAGAATTAAAAAAAGGGAATCTATCCACTATGATGGGACCTATGAACCCATTATTCTCCAATCCAGAATTTCCGCCAGCTTTAGCAACCACAAGCTACTTAAAATGTTATACATTGGAGAACGCAAGGGTGGCCCAGATCCTAATGGAAGGAAAATGCCAAAAATGCAAGATTTGGGAACTGAATACAAACATAAATTACTACAATATCATCGATTAAATACATATATTGCAACCAATATATAATTATCTTTAATAAACAGACCAAAAACCAAACTTAAACAAATATTAATAGATGAAAAAAGCCAACTAAAAAATTATCTAAGATATATGGGGCCAGATTTAGGTACATTGGCATATCTTTGTGCCGGCATAGCACATCTCATATGCGCTACGCCGACGTAACATTGAGAGGCAAGCTGAGTATTCACAAAGCACTTGCTCCCATATTTACGCCAGTGTAACGTAAATAGGCCGGCGTAAGCCCACCTAATTCAAAGTAGGCAGGTAGTGGGCGTGTTGTATTAAAATGAATCGTGACCCCATGTAAATGCATGGCCGTACGAACGGCGCATGTGCGCACATGCTCAGAATCACATTGCATATACTCCCCAAGATACGATGGCTCAATGCGTACGACGTGAACGTAATTTACGCCCAGCCCAATTCACGTATGACTTACGTAAACAACGTAAAATACGACGGCTGTTCCGACGTTTCCGATGTCCATACCCTAACATGACTTACCCCTGCTTTATGAGGGGTAAACTTACGCCGGACGTACGCCTTAAGTAAACGGCATAGATTACTGCGACGGGCGTAAGTACATTCGTGAATCAGCGTATCTTGCTCATTTACATATTCGACATGAAAATCAATGGAAGCGCCCCTATCGGCCAGCGTAAATATGCACCCAAGATACGACGGCGTAGGAGACTTACGTCGGTCGTAGGAAGTCAAAATTCAGGCGTATCCTGTACTGTGAATTAGGCGCATTGATACGACGGCGCATTCGTGGATTTACGCAGCGTATCATTAGATATGTCCGCGTAAGGTCGGCGTAAGTCTTTGTGAATCCGGGCCCCTGTTTATTACTCCCTTCAGGATCCCTTAGAGAGTTAACAGGAATGAAAATCTGGGAAAGGGAGACAGGGAGATTAATATCAGAGACAGAATGGGAGAAAATTTTTGCAATAATTCATAAAACATCTATAGCGAATAAATATCAAGAGAGAAACTACAAAATAGCAATGAGGTATTGGAGCCCAGTAGTGTTAAATAAAATAAACAGCGAGCAGACAGATATGTGTTGGAGATGTAAGGTAGAAAGGGGGACCATTGATCACATCTGGTATGGATGTCATATGGTGAGAAACTTCTGGAATAATGTTCATAAAATATATCAGACAGTCTCGGGAGTAGAGAGGAACTTAAGCATAGATACCTCAGTGTTATCTATGATGCTAGAATCAATAAAGAGCATTAAGAAGGATATTTTTCATCACATGACTACGGCAGCTAGAACAATAATAGTTCGCAATTGGAGAGAAAATAAAAGCCCAAGTATAGTAGAGTGGATATGTGAAATGTGGAAAGATATGGAAAGACAGATAAGAGAAGAAGGATACATAAAGAGCCAAATGGCAGCAATATGGCAACAATTTAATGAATTTAGGTTCTCAAAAAGAATGAAAGAATATGTATGAAGGGAAAACATTAATCAGTAAATGGAAAAGGTTGGGAGAGAGAATAAGGGGGAGAAAATGCCCCCCCCCTTTTTTGGGATGAATGGATGCTGAAATGAACGTGTATGGAAGATAGTAGGATATATATGTAGGTAAATGTGTAGGGAATTCTGTTTTTAAGATAGAGTAGATAATATATAATGATCAAGATTCTGTATATTTTGTATACTAAATAATGAGAATGAACTAATGCATATTGTAAAGAATCTTGTATAAACGTAAAAAAAAATGTATTTAAGAAAATGAATAATAAAAATAAATTAAAACAAAGTCATTTTTTAGCTCAGGTTTTTCTACTGCATGTGTTATGATCATTACAACCAGCTTAATGAAGTTAGTTTTAAACTTATGATACCTTAGTAAAAGGTCCTTAAAGGAAAAATGTAGCCAAAGCTTTTTTGGCTCTCCTTCTTATATGAATCACAGGAGTGCAGTTTGTTCTGATTGATGCTGCATCCACCTAGATGTGTGTGTGTGTGTGTGTATATATATATATATATATATATATATATATATATATATATATATATATATATATATATATACATAACTGTTTGTTTTCTAAGACCCATACTTCTCTTTTAATATCTTCTATAAAGCCTGGCAGTGTGAAAGCTCTTTGAGAGCAGTTGCCAGTGCAGAGTCTGAAAGATCGAATGAACATTTATAATTCTCATTGTCAATGAGAAGCTTTCACTTAATTAAAAGGAAGAAATAAATATGTTATATATGAATTATTTGCTTACAGGTTTTTACATTACCTCCTGATTGTGTCATCTGTACTTTCCATGAACTGCTCTAAATATATTAAAAAACGAAAACAATTAAATTCAAATAATTAAATGGATATTCTGTTATAAAGAGGAAGGTAGATATTTGGGTTTGACATTGCCCTGCATAAATTTATGTATACTCCCATAGTGGTAAATTTTCAAGCAAAGGCTGCTATTCCAGATTACAATTGCATTATCTACTCCATTAGAAAAATGTGGTTAGGAATCAGGGGTCCCTTCCTGTTAATAAAATAATGCCTCTAAAGTAGAATATAGTCAAATAGTCATGCAGACTTATTCCTCGTTTCCATCTTTAAACCCAATATTATAAACTATTTCCTTAACTAAAGTTAACAAAAAACTCTCTTATTTTGGTAGTATCCCTAACATTACATGTATATATGGGAATTATTGTTTTTTGCAGCACTTTAGGACAAGATCCAGATATCTCCTGTGGCCACCATTACAAATGCACATATGTTCTATTTCCCCATCAGTCTTCTTGTGGATCACTAATTTACTAACTAGCATATCAGTATGGATGTTATACCACTTCCTCAAACCCAATCTCTCTAAAACTGAGCTCATAATACTTTCTCACCCTAACTTTTCCATCGAGATTGACTGTCAGCCGTGTTTGTGGGTTTGAGGGAGAGACACTGGGGGAGATTCAGAAAGAGATACGACGGCATATCTCCTGATACGCCGTCGTATCTCTGAGATCCGACGGTCGGATCTATGTGACTGATTCATAAGAATCAGTTACGCATAGATCTCCCTTAGATCCGACAGGTGTAAGTGACTTACACCGTCGGATCTTAGGCTGCAATCTACCGCCGGCCGCTAGGTGGCGCTTCGGTTTTTTACGCGACGAATATGCAAATTCCGATTTCCGCCGATTCAGAAACGAACGCCCGCCCGTCGCTTTTTTTTTTACGTCGTTTGCGTTCGGATTTTTCCGGGAAAAAACTTACCCCTGCTATATGCGGCGTATCCAATGTTAAGTATGGCCGTCGTTCCCGCGCCGAGTTTTGAATTTTTACGTTGTTTGCATAAGTCGGTCGCGAATACGAATGGACGTAATTTACGTTCACGCCGAAACCAATGACGTCCTAGCGACGTCATTGGGAGCAATGCACGCCGGGAAAATTCACGGACGGCGCATGCGCATTTAAATCGGCGCGGGGACGCGCCTGATTTAAATACTACACTCCCCCTAGCCGCGGAATTTTAATTCCGCCAGGGGAGTTACGATCCACCGGCGCAAGTTTCGAGGTAAGTGCTTTCTGAATACTGCACTAGCCTCTCAAATTTGCGGCGGCGGATCATAAATCAGATAGATTACGCGGATCTAAAGATCCGCTAATCTATCTGAATCTAGCCCACTATCTTTTAAAGAGGGGTTTTAAGTGCTTGGGGGTCTTTTTTTTTCTTTTTTAGTTTGCTTACATTTTTTTTACTTTTTTTTTTAATAAACTCTATTTTGTATGACATAGGGGACAAAAAGTCCCGTATGTGATGCCTTTTTTGGTGACAGGTTCTCGTTAATGGGACTACAGGTGTCTTTTATCCATTATGTTCTCAGACAAAGCCGACTCGGGTAAATGACAGGGGGACACAAAAGTGAAATTTTACACATTGCTTTTGGGTTCTTGGTAGGAAGGAGATATCAGCAAATGGACATTCACTGATCTCACCTCTTTACTAAAAACCCAAAAGTGACATGTAAAATGTCACTTCTAGGTCTGGCTGTCACTTTCCCCAGCCGCTCTGGCCAGGCAAGAAGCTAACAGGGAGTTTGCTGATACATTTTACCTAGCATCACTCACCATGCCGGTCCCTGGTCCACTGATAGGAGTGTGAACTCCAGGAAACATGATGGGAGGGAGGGTGTAATTGGACCGTAATAGCTTCCATCTGACAGTCAACAGGTGGCTTGTTAGATTTACATAAATTGACTGTGTAGAACCCCCTGCTGTTGCATGGCATATGGTGGTTGCAGCAAAAGTGTTAAATGGGCTTTTTTAAAGAATATTTCATATTCTTGATATGTGCCTGCAGTAGAATTTACTTGCATGAAAAAGGATCCTGTTCTCTTTGTATTGCCTCCTTTGTGTAAAATACCTGGTGTTCTTGCCAGTCCCTTTGCCTTCCTATTAAAAACTGTCTACAATAGGCATGAGAGTATAGCATGGTCAGTTTTCTAGCTGTGGTGAGAACTCTGCTTTTCTTAATTGATCAGACTTGTGCTGACATGAACCATCAACCCCCCCTCCCCACACACACACACACAACCATTCACTGGAAAGACCAGGGTGCTACTGTTTCTCCTTCCACAGCTCTCTAAGCTCCCTATACAGCTGAGAACAGGTATGTGTTCAGTTATAATAAAAAAAAAAGTATTTATAATTGTTTTATATGTATACAGAAATATTTTGCCTTCCATTTCTATTGTAAACTGAATGGGTTGTTTTACAAGGTGAGGGTTCACATATATTTTACCACCATGACACCCAATAGCATCAATCCTAGCCACGGAGGTCAATGGCAAGTCCCCTTATTTGGCTGAAATAGCAGGAATTTAGATTCATTTCTACTCCCACCTCCCTGAAGTACCAGGGAAAGGAGAACATGCTGGAGGGTATTGGTCTAACACAGGGGTCTCAAACTGGCGGCCGTCCAGCTGTTGCAAAACTACAAGTCCCATGAGGCATTGCAAGGCTTGAAAGTTACAAGCATGACTCCCTCAGGCAGAGGCATGTTGGGACTTGTAGTTCCCTAACAGCTGGAGGGCCACCAGTTTGAGATCCCTGGTCTAACAGGTGGATTAAAGGGGCCACCACACAGTTGGTGCCATATTAATTAAAGTGTTATTAAACCCACAACAGTAAAATTCGTTTGCATATGCAATAAAGCATGCTTGTTATACTCATTGTGGAACCTAAGGGGTTAATACTCTGCATTGTGTAAAAAGGTTGCTTGATTTTGTATGCACATATCCTCCCCTCCCTGCACTGTCCCTTAGACAAGTCTGGATAAGATAGAGCCTTTGGAGTCAGGCTGCACATGCTCAGCCTGGTGTGTTTTGCTAGAGGTTTTTTTTTTTCTTCTTGGGAGTGTGGATGTGATCAGCACAAGGCCAATCAGCACTGTCCAAACATGTCCAGATAGAGAGTCAGGAGCCCTGCAGCCCACATGAGATGACATGAAAAATGTCCAAATAGAAAACAGAAAAGCAAAACAACAAAGTAGTACATACAAAATGGGCAAAAGTGAAGAATAGAGCCAGGTACTAATTGAAAGCAACCAAACACACTTCTGCACTAGAGTCAGCTGACTGTGTAGTGTCACAGGTGCCTGATTGAACCATGGATAATCTCATAGGAGCCTTGCTGTCCTCTAGGACTGGGTTCATCCTAAACGTACTGTAAGAATAGAAAAAGAAAAGAGGGCACACTGGTCTAGTGCATTATCCAACAGATTTATTAAAAGATATGAATAAAATCATAAAGATGTCTACGCACAAACATAAGTTAAAAACACGCTGATCAGGCTACATATGTGGCTATCTCTCATCAGTTGCTCCAATCAATGAACCTGGGAGTGGAGGGTCCTGGACGTGTTTCGAAGTACTGGCCTTCTTCTTCAGAGCATAGCTTGAAATGGTTAAATTCATATGCCCAGATTCACAAAAGAGATACGACGGCGTATCTCCTGATACGCCGTCGTATCTCTGTTTTAGGGTCTTCCTAACTATGCGACTGATTCATAGAATCAGTTACGCATAATTAGCCCTAAGATCTGACAGGTGTAATTGAATTACACTGTCGGATCTTAGGATGCAATACCTCGGCCGCCGCTAGGGGGAGTTTGCATCATAAACCAGCGTCGGGTATGCAAATTAGTTGTTACGGCGATCCACAATGTTTTTTCGCGTTCGCTACGTCGCTGCTAGTCTAGTTTCCCGTCGCAAAGTTAGTTGTCGTTTTTTGCTGCCCTAACTTTACACAGCACACGTATGTGCTGTATAAAGTATGGCCGTCGTTCCCGCGTCGAAATGTGAAAAATTTTTGATCTTGCGTAAGGCGTCCGGGAATACGAAAGTACGCTTCGCACGTCGCTGTTCGATAAAAAGACGTCACTTCACGCAAAGCACGGCGGGAATTTCAAAACGGAGCATGCGCAGTAGGTCCGGCGCGGGAGCGCGCCTAATTTAAATGGCACACGCCCCTTTGAATTACGCGGGCTTACGCCGGAGGCCGCCAGCATAAGTTTTCATGCAAGTGCTTTGAGAATCAGGCACTTGCAATGAAAACTTGCGGTGGTGTAACGTATCTACGATACGTTACGCCGCGATTCTACGTGAATCTGGGCCATAGTACTTATACCCTTTAGACGCACCCAGGACATGAAAGTCCTGGCCCCTCCCATGGGATGGAATGGGGGAGGACTAAGAGGTAAAGTGAAATGAACCAATGCACCAACCATATAAACACCACGAAAGGCACAAAAACACAGATCTGCAGCTGCCCAAATGAAGGACAAAAATACATGCTACATGATACAGGATCGCCAACAGCCAAGATAATCTTATCTGTGCTAAACTCCAAACACCAGCAATGAGTGACTACATTATTAAATAGCAAAGAGCGTGGAGATCCAGATATGTTAGCTGTATTGTAAACATAGTGCCCCTGTATGTACATTTACCCCAGTGATGCAAATTGCCAAATGGAGGGGGGATGATGTGGAACACTAATTTTCTGTAGGATCCGAGTTTGGAAGTCACTGGGGTGTTTGCTGGAGTAGCACAGCAAGCGTGGTTCTGCTGTGTGGAACACATGGCTTACCAAAAAAAAAACAGAAGTGGAGCCGGAAATGCGTTCCAGCAAGCACTTCCTGCCTTTATACACGTAATTTCCCCATCCACAGGTTGTCGCCATCTTGGTGAACACCAAATTGTAGAGGTCAAAGCTCTGCATTCTTGGGAAAACAAAGAATAAAACACAAATGTCACATGGGTACAGTGGAGGCGTTGGGAAACACAAATTAACCCCTATGCGCCCAAAGGTTTGTGAGGCTCCCTGCATCATGCAAGTCAAATCAGTACCTTTTCTAAGTGAACCAGGGCTACATGGCTCTCACAACCATACTAGCATAAAAGGACCTTCACATTGGAGTATATGTGAGCATGATCTATATGATCTCATGCCTGAAAGAGTGGATATACAATAGGCAATATGTGTATGTTGCCAAATGATATTGACAAATGATTGAGGTACCCTATTAGTATTAGACCTCTAAGTAACATGTATCTATATAGGGGAGTATAACATTTGTCAAAAATACTAAAACCCACTAAAGGAATACATCCACATAAAAGAGTGACGCCACAGAGCAACCTGCAGCACCAGAGATGTAGATCAAGAGACAAGTCCAAACACAAACATGAACCCGTTGTAAAAATCACTGGATAAATATGCTAAAAGTAAATATAAACAGAACTGTGATACATTAAAAACATCAGAAAGGGGGGTATGAGCGTAAGTCAACCTGCATGGACGCCTGAGCTTCTAGCTCTCTCATAGCCCACAGCTCAATGGCCTTTTAAGGGGACTTTCTGCACCCATACATGGGTGGATCCAGGAGAACCCACTCCTCCAAAGCATGGGGATACTCCAAACCTCGAGTTTTCCACGACCTTCCCCGGCTATTTTTCATCGCCTCCCATGCCCCCCAACGGGACAGACACAATGTCGCCGGCTGCCTCCACCTCACACACATGGACTCCTCCACAGCCTGCCTCTCAAGCTTCAGCTCCATTTCAGAGCACACTCGAGTCTCCTTGGCTGGCACCCGGGAACCCACTACCATCTGTGGATGCAGTGAGTCTCCCCTCAGCACCCTGACTGTCTGGCGGCAGCGCCACACAGGACACAGCCCGCTTTCCATGGCTGCTACGCATGGCATCACCCCCCCCCCCCTGACTTAACTGCTGGAGGACCCAGCTCTCCCTCTCCTTTTGTGGAATTTTGAGGATTTTTCACCCCTTCCAGGCCCTATGCACACACAGGGCTTTGCAATATCACAGGCCGGGCCCCAGGGGAGACTCACACCGAATCCGGCCTATTCCTCTGCTCCTGCCTCCCCCACGTCACAGAGGCAGTCCAGCTCCAGGGACCCCAGCTCCTCTGAGAGAGGTGCTGATTTCACTATCTACACCCAGGCTGTCAGCTCTCCAGCTCCCTCTCACACAGGGGACCCAGCAGTGCAGGCCTCCTCACCATCCTAAACCCTGGAATGGTATGAACCATGGGAGCCCCCAGTGTGGCCTAACATCCAGGCCCAGTACACCGCCACAGTGCAGCCTCTGTTACCACCCTCCCCTTCGCAAAAAAAACCCCCAAAAAAACCTGAAAGATTATACAATACTTTGAAACAACTTTGCCACTGCCCTATTGGTATATATATAAAAAAAAAATTCCCCATAGATTTTACATATATTGTGGCTGCTAATTCAATTGCTCAACTAAATTCAGGTTTTCTTAATACTTACGTTTCATTGTAGTCCAAATCTTGATCTTCCAAGGAACTGGTGACATATCTAGGACCTCACAGCTGCTCACAGAAAAGACTACAGACACCAGAACAAACAGGACACTGGATTCAGATTATCCAAGAGTCACTAAACTTGTCACTGAGCTCCATGGCAGCACTCCACAAGACACAAACCCTCCTCAGGGGGAAGGGAAAGGACCATGAGTTGAGAATCCAGACAATCCAATGAGAGCACAATTTGACAAATGAAAACACGTTGCCTGGTCTGATGAGTCTCAATTTCAGCTGCAACATTCAGATGGTAGGGTTATAATTTGGCGTAAATACCATGAAAGCATGGATCCCTCCTGCCTTGTATCAATGGTTCGGGCTGCTAGTGGTGGTGTAATTGTGTGAGGAATATTATCTTAGCTCACTTTGGGCCCCTTAGTGCCAATTAAGCATTGTTTAAGTTCCACAGCCTACCTGAGTATTGTTGCTGACCATGTCCATCCTTTTATGACTACAGTGTACCCATCTACTGATGGCTACTTCCAGCAGGATAATGCACCACGTCACAAAGCTCAAATCATCTCAAACTGTTTTCTTAAAAATGACAATGAATTCACTGTACTCAATTAACCTCCACAGTCACCAGATCTCAATCCAATAGAGCACAAGGGGAATGTGGTGGAAGGGGAGATTTAAATCATGCATCTGCAGCCGACAAATCTGCATGATGCTATCTTGTCAATATGGACAAAAATCTCTGAGGAATGTTTCCAACACCTTGGTGATTCGATGCCAAAAATAATTAAGGCAGTTCTGAAGGAAAAGGGGGGTCCAACCTGGTACTAGCAAGGTGTACCTAAAAAAGTGGCCGATGAGTGTATGTATTTTCTGATTCCAGTAAGTAGCAGACTCAAAGATAATAAGATCTTATGTATGTATACATCTTTGAGCCTGCTACTTACTGGAACCAGATATTATATACAAATGAGTATATATTGTTTGACTTTACATAGTAGGTGAGGTTGAAAAAAGACACAAGTCCATCAAGTCCAACCTATGTGTGTGATTTTATGTCAGTTTTACATTGTATATCACTGTATGTTGTGGTTGTTCGGGTGCCTATCTAAGAGTGACTTTATAGTCATTATATATATTTATTTATTTATTATCATTTTTTATATTTATGACCTTTACCTTTAAATGTATGACCTTTGTATTGGTACTTGTTTTGTAGCCCTGATGAGGGGGAGTGTGTTTGGCCCCAAAATACATTCGCTCTCTTCTGCTGTAAATACATTTTGTTATCAAATTCTGTTGAACTCTTGGACTTTTGTTTGGTCCTCTCATTGGATTGTTTGTGCCCAGGTAAAGCTACTTCACCAGTTACTTTGACTAAGGTTTCATAGTAAAATGAAACATCTTAAAGGATTTCATAAAATCTCACAAGAACAAGCAGAGAACATGTTTTCGGAGGGGTAGTGGCAACAAATTCCAGGAAGTAAGGGATATCATTATTATTTTACAACTTTTCTAATAGTGCCTTTATTTTAATTTGGACATTGAGGAGAATGTCCATTTTAAGATAGCCATATAATACATTAATTAAAAAAAATCTATTATAGATGCAAATCATGTAATACCAGAATATGGTGTCGGTGATGGCTACATACTAATATTACTGTTCTGTAACAACACATACAGGTGTATAAAACAGATAAAAGCATCTCCCAAACATACACTTTAAAGCAGTGGTTCTCAACCTCTGTCTTCAAGTACCCCAAACAGGCCATGTTTTGGGAACTTCCCTTAGATAAAATAGCTATTTTCAATACTATGGGGGTTATTTACGAAAGGCAAATCCACTTTGCACTACAAGTGCAAACTGCAAGTGCAAAGTGCACTTGAAATTGCACTGAAAGTGCACTTGTGTAAATCTGAGGGGTAGATCTGAAATGGGGAAAGCTCTGCTGATTTTATTATCCAATCATGTGCAAGCTAAAATGCTGTTTTTTATTTTCCGTGTACTGTATGTCCCCCTCAGATTTACAGCGACTGCACTTCCAAGTGCACTTTCAGTGCAATTTCAAGTGCACTTTGCACTTGTAGTTTTCACTTGTATTGCAAAGTGGATTTGCCTTTAGTACTTAACCACCTATATAATTGATATTAATTTAAAGCAGCTGTGCAAAGTAAAGGAAAACCTGAAAACATGGCCCATCGGGGGTACTTGAGGACTGAGGTTGAGAATCACTACTTTAAAGGATTCATGTTTTGCCATGTTGTCCTTAAAGCCACATTAAAAGGAAGACCCTCTACCTGCTGTATGTAATTTTAAAATGTATTTTTTGCTCTAGTAAATGTCAGCTATGGCAGTGCACAGCTCCCCATGCCATTTGTTTGATTATTTCTTGACTTTTAGCCTTGAAAATGGCCAGTATTGATTTTCAAAATTCGCTCCCTAATTGACTTCAATAGGGTTTACATTAAAGTCCTTAAATTTTGGGCTCTGCAATGGGTTTGGTGAACGACTCCCTAGTGCTAACATGCTACTGGTGACGACAAGAAAATAGTACAATTTTATTCTATAATGACCCTTAAGAGGAAGGATTGGCAGTGGTTATTAACATACCACAGTCTACCCAATAATGAATTATTAGAATTCAGTGGAAGTATCTTTAAAAAGAAACTCAAAATAAATAAACAAACACATACAATTTAATCACTGTAAATTACTGAAATTATTTCTAGATTACCAATAAATCAAATTTATTATACAGCTGCTGTGATGATTTTTATATTAAAAAATGTTAAACATTTTGCTATTGCCAGACAGCTTTTACGTTTATTTTAATTTATTTTTAATTGGCCTGGGAATTATGTTGAATAAAAATAAATGTATTTGTGAAAAGATGCGACAAAATAATAAAATCTATTTAAAAGACTTTTCTATTTCCAACTACTTGAAAAAATTAAATGAAATAACGGAAACTGGTCTTAGGTTCTGTATGTTTGAACCTGCATGTGAAAGGGGTTCAATATAGAATCTTTGAAGAAGAAATGTCCTTTGAATTAAGTCATCATACCTCTGAATGTTTGTTTTTATTGAAAAGGTTGAATTAAACAATCAAAGGAAGTTAGAACTTTGATACTAAATTATACGGAAGGTTTTCATTCCTTTAATGTCAGTGTGTTTACTTGCCTAATTGGCATTGCAATGCTATAAGGTGGTTTCAATTATAAATTCATGAAATGGTTGCTATTTTTGTGTTTAGTTTAACATAATAACCAGAGTCACTTGTTGTCTTCCTGATAGGATTTTGTGTTTAAAATGTTTTGATGTAAATGTTAATTGATTCTTTCTTGTGGTTCCTTTACATTGTTTCCTAGTGAATGCCATGTTAAATCTATTTGCTTCTAAAGTAATGAGTTTTCTAGTGCAATATACAGATTATTATTGCTCATTTCTTGTTCAGATTATTCTTGCCAAAATACACATTATTTAGCAAATTTAATGATGATGCATGCATTTTAGTATATTTGGTGATGGATAAGACTTTTTTTCCGTCTTATAATAGGAAAGTATGCAAACTGTGCAAATTGGACAGTCTTACAATATATAAACATATTTTGTAAATCTGATTTGAATGAATATCAAACTAACCGATCTTTATCTTAAATTGCAAATCTTTGCTATAAAAATGAGAGCTGAACTGACACGTTTTGCACCATTAGTGGTGCTTAGTCATAGCTGTAGGACCACCGACCCCAATCGTTTTTTTTATACATATGAACCATTGGTGACAATCTTATCTAATCCAGATTGCAACCAGGTGCAGTCCTCTAAAGCGTTCACACACATGAAAAAAGGGGAGGCGATCAGAGCAAACAATATGTTTAGAAAATTAACCCATAAAGAGAAGAACAGAAATAAAAAAAAAAAAATCTAGGGTCCAATAAGTAAGCTACAAAAGATCGCTTGACAGCTCATTTCTGGTCATATAGCTAATTTAAGTGTAGGGATCCTACCATAAGCAGTAGAGTCCCTATTCTATTTTTTTTGCTGCTGGGCTGTAGTGAATCTCAGCCTGAATTGATAAATCAAAATATCTACAAGTTTCCTCCTAAGTTTAGATTCTTGCTTACTTCTGTCTGCTGTTGGGAAGTGTCTCTGACAATGGTGTGCTATCTGATAGCCTGGGTTATGAATATTTAGATCTTCCTGTCCAAACGCTGCGACACTTATTGACAAAGGTGCATGCTATGGAAGGGTCTACATTTTAGGGGAACCTGATGGAAGGTCTCTTGCCTCCCACATTTTTCTCGGAGAGAACTTTTGTATTGTTGTTTCTGACTTTTGTGGTATGAAGATAATGGTACAAGAGTTCATACAGGGGGAGGATACAGTGGTTACCAAGGGTAACAATTGTTTCTCTAATAGCCTGTAGTTAACCACTTAAGACCCGGACCATTATGCAGGTAAAGGACCTGGCCAGTTTTTGCGATTCGGCACTGCGTCGCTTTAACTGTCGTGCGATGTGGCTCCCAAACAAAATTGGCGTCCTTTTTTTCCCACAAATAGAGCTTTCTTTTGGTGGTATTTGATCACCTCTGCGGTTTCTATTTTTTGCGCTTTAAACAAAAATAGAGCGACAATTTTGAAAAAAAATCAATATTTTTTACTTTTTGCTATAATAAATATTCCCCAAAAATATATAAAAAAAAAAATTTTTCCTCAGTTTAGGCCAATACGTATTCTTCTACCTATTTTTGGTAAACACAATTGCAATAAGCGTTTATCGATTGGTTTGCGCAAAATTTATAGCGTTTACAAAATAGGAGATAGTTTTATTGCATTTTTATTAATTCGTTTTTTTTTTACTACTAACGGGGGGCGATCAGCGTTTTTTTTCATGACTGCGACATTATGGCGGACACATCGGACAATTTTGACACATTTTTGGGACCATTGTCATTTTCACAGCAAAAAATGCTATAAAAATGCATTGTTTACTGTGAAAATGACAATTGAAGTTTGGGAGTTAACCACTAGGGGGCGCTGTAGGGGTTATATGTGACCTCATATGTTTTTCTAATTGTATGGGGGGGCGGGGCTGGACGTGTGACGTCATTGATCGTGTTTCCCTATATCAGGGAACACACAATCAATGAAGCTGCCACTGTGAAGAACGGGGAAGCTGTGTTTACACACAGCTCTCCCTGTTCTTCAGCTCTGGGGACTGATCGCGGGACTCCGGCGGCGATCGGGTCCGCAGGTCCCACGGCCGCAGTCACAGAGCTTTGGACCCGGGCACTTAAAGAGGACGTACAGGTACGTGCTTGTGCCCAGCCGTGCCATTCTGCCGACGTATGTCTGCAGGAGGCAGTCCTTAAGTGGTTAAGAGTGTACATGTGGTAGATGAGATAGCCCCTTGCAGCGAGGGAGATGTTATTTGCACTCCTTTGGCCGCGACCCATCTCCCATAGCAATGAGAGAAGTTCTGCATTGCAGGGGCCCTCAGTCTGTACACAGGTATGGAATAGGAAGAGTTAAAGTGGTTTTAAAGGCAGACTTTTTTTTACTCTTAATGCATTCTAAAAAAAACTTCTGTGTGCAGAAGCCCCCCTAATACTTACCTGAGCCAGAGATGTTGCACGAGAGACTCGGCTGTCCGGGACTGTCCGGGACTCCCCTCCTCACTGGCTGAGACAGCAGCGCAGTGCCTATGGCTCCCGCTGCTAATAATAAAGGTCAGTGAGTCAATAAATGGGCACAGGGAGCTGCGGCACAGCATGGTGCCCCCATAGCAAGCTGATTGCTGTGGGGGCACTCAACAGGGAGGGCATAAGCTTTAAAGAGGGACCCCAGAAGATTAGGATCCGGGCTGCTCTGTGCAAAACCACTGAACAGGGCCAAAATGTATAATATGTTTGCTATATTTAAAGAAAAATAAATAGACTTTAATATCACATTAAGTGCACGCTTCGAGTCAGCTCTAGATGCACGGTGGGGCTCCATACCATTACTGGGTGTGAGGTAGCGGTAATACGATAGATAGGTGTAGAAGGCATTGGCTTTGAGTGTCCCTCACAAATGCACAAGTAACTGTGGTGATGTACAGTAACATCGAGAGTGATTATTAGAGATCAGTTGACTGTTCTAGTAAATGAACCCACTGTGTAAGACAAGTGAGCATATCCAAAGTGCCTAGCACAGCTCAGAAAAACCCACCCCGGGGTAGGCCTCTCATGTGACCCTTGCTTGGTACACAATGAGGAGGAAAACATGGAGGACACGATGACCATCTCTTCACCCTACCCTTACAAGTCGGGTTTCCAGTGTTTGTTCATTGTTTTGTTTTTTGTATCCTGTGCCCCAATCCTTTCTCCTTGGAGTTTTTTTGGCTTGAATATTCTCTGTTGAGCCTCCAAAAGAGACTTGTACCTATCTGTTCACACCTCCGCTACAAGTTAAGAGCCTAACTGAAATGTTAGCCCACCTGAACTCTGGGTATCCCTAATAGCTTTAAAGGGGGGGGGGGGGGGCTGCCTGTATTATGGTGTAACTGGTTAATTATACATGCTAGATCCCTTTCCCCACTCTAGTCAAAGCAAAGGGTCAGTCATTTGAAGGTTTAAACATGGAAGGTTAAACCAAAGGTTGGAAGAGAAGCCATGGTTCTGAACAAAGTAAGGATAATAAGGAAAGGGATCTGCTACACAAGCATCCTCAGTCAGTTGGTGAATTTATGGTAATGAGGTAGCATAATTGAGACTCACTAATTATACTAGATTTTAATAAATGTTTTACTATCTTTTTTTAACATTATGACATATATTTAAACCAAAGAAATGTTTTAACTAACCACAAATGTTTTGTCTAAATAATTCAACCTGCATACATATTTATTGTAATGAAATAGAAATCCCCATTGAGCAATGTTCCATGTTCTTTAACAATGCCACTGATTTTCTAAACCGTTTACCTTTTTATTTATTTTTGAACATTTCATCCTTTTAAAATGTCCAGAAAAATTATACCCGAGATGGAAAAAAGGATATAATTTAATGTAGCCCAAAGGGACAGTTTGTGAAACAACCTCATGTATTCAAACCAGAACAGGCAAATGGATTAGAAATACATTGAAAATATAACTAAAAAAAGACCTTGCTTTGACTTCAGCTGAAATTATAAAGTAATCAACCAAGCCGCACTACAAGATTTCAAAGTTTGACCAGGGGGTCAGCAGTTCAGTGGCAATAGAACATAAGGTCCACAGCTATTTGCAGATTATAAGAATTTGAAAGTCAATATGGTGCCTGGCTGTTAGCCAATGTTAGGATTTGAGATACTGAATAATAACCTGCGACAGGACCCATCGTAGCACTAAGCATTTATATGCCACTGCTTAGGCTTACCAGGAGTCTAGGTTATAGCAAACTTAAAAGGTCAGGGAGAGTGCAGTCTTTTTAAACTGTGAAGTATCAGCCACAGCCTGACTGGAATAAACAACTGGCACATTCTGTAAGATCGAGAAAGATCTAAAGACAAAAAGATATAGGATAATCAATGCTCACTACAGTAAAAAATAATAACCGTGTCATTATCAGCTGGGGTCAGACTAGTGGGGCTCATCATTAGAGCTAAGTGTACATCATGGTATCCATTCAGCCTCCGAGGGTGAGGCACATTTGAAACACTTATTCAGCTCAGCGGGTTAATTGATGCTGTTCATTAAAATGATTGTGTCTGTTTCTGTTCCAGAAGGAGGCATGAAAATGAAATGTATCTGCTGCTATTCTAGTGAAATATTCCTACCTGGAAAAAAGCAACCCATTATGCTGCCACTGTAAACAGCCTCTGCATACTCTTTTCAGTTCAGCTGTTGATTTGGATAATTGGATATCATATATTTGTTGCATACAGAAAATGAGTTAGTGCGGAAATATATTATATAAGATATATAGCATTTGCATGTACAGTATACTACATGAAAATATTTAGGCGACAAACTGCTGCTTTTACAGTAAAATGTAATTATGTGGCATGTAATGAATTTAGCATATATTTCCCCCCACCATTCATACTCACATATATACCCAAGTACACACACATGGCACAATAGGAAACAGTTAGGCCCCTTTCACATATACAAATCCCAAGAGGATCCGTACACGTGTATTCGCTTGCTCAGTGGGTATCGCTCTGTTGATCCCCGCTGAGCCGGCAGATGACAGGGCGGTCCCTGCACATTGTGCATGGACTGCCCTGTCAGATCTCCGCTCTCCCCTATGGGGGGGATACGATGAACACGGACTGTCTGTCCGTGTTCACCCATGAGATTGGGTGTCAGCGGATGTTCATCTGCTGACACACGCTATCTCATAGGGATTAATGTATGTCCCTTTTTCATCCGTAAACGGATGGATGAAAAAGCAGACATACGTTCCACATGTGTGAAAGGGGTCTTATAAAAATCCTAACAAGGATAATAAGCTCAGGGATTAGTGATTAGTGATTACTTAGTTAGAGCCGGTTCACACTGGGGCGACTCGTCAGGCGGCTCAGCCGCCTGACGAGTCGCGTCCCATTCAATGCAATGGAACCATTCTAATAGGAGCGACGCAAGACGCTCCGACTTAGAAAAAGGTTCTTGTACGACTTTGGGGGGCGGCTCGGGGCAACCTGCATTGACTTCTATACAGAAGTCGTTTTGCAGGTCGCTTCTGAAGTCTTCTTCAGGACGACTTGCAGAGTCGCCCCCGAAGTCGTGCCGCGGAAGTGTGAACCGGCTCTTAAAAGCTCTCCATAATTTGGATACACCCATGATTAGCCCACTTCTGTACAAGAAGACAAAGCCGTTGTCAGCAGTTATTTGACTTCTAGGTTTCCGGCTGTTCCTCTTGATGTTGAGTTATTTCTGAAAAAAAAGATAACTTATGTCACGTACACACGATCGAAAACCGTGGATTTTTTTTCAGATGGAATTTTGGCTCAAACTTGTGTTGCATACACACGATCACACAATATTCCAACAGTCAAGAATGCAGTGATGTACAACACTACAACGAGCTGAGAAAAATTTACTTCAATGATTCCGAGCATGCGTCAAATTAATTCCGAGCATGCATGTTTTTTTTGTGCGTCGGAATTGCATACAGATGATTGGAATTTCTGAACTTTTCTTGTCGGA
Organism: Rana temporaria; assembly: GCF_905171775.1. Taxonomy (NCBI): domain Eukaryota; kingdom Metazoa; phylum Chordata; class Amphibia; order Anura; family Ranidae; genus Rana; species Rana temporaria. The sequence goes on along the minus strand of NC_053489.1, from coordinate 599,031,392 downwards.
AAAAAAATTGAGAACCAGCTCTCAAATTTTTGCTGTTGGAAATTTCGAAAGAAAAAGTCAGATTTAGCCTACACACAGTCCGAATTTCCGACCAAAGGCTCACATCAAACTTTTCTTGTCAGAATTTCCGATCGTGTGTATGCAGCATAACAATTCATATTCTAAAGTTTATTTTCCTAATTAGTTAAAATATTTTTTACAATCTTCTATTTTCCCCTTTTCAGGGATAATAATTTCTAATATATAAAATAGGTGGTTCAACCTACTTGTATACAGTATATCAACAACTGAAATATAACTTTTTTTAAACCCTTAGCTAGTTGAGGATTCAAAGTTTAAAGCAGCTGTAAACCGCTGATGTTCAAAAGAAAAAAAAAACTTGCAAGGAAATGGCATAATGTGCTAGTATGCATCGCATACTAGCACACTATGAAATACTCACGTTGGAACAAAGCCCTCTAGTGCTGTAAAGTCACTTCTGAGAGGGCCAACATGTTCCCCCTGTCTAGCTTCCAAGTTTGCGAGCTCCGACTATATGATTGGCTGGAGCTGTGATGATGTCACTCCCACGCATGCACACGGGAGCCAAAGTTTCCGGCACAGGCTCTGAAGGTCTGGCACTGTAAGCTGGAACTTCAGAGCAAATGCGCCAAGTTTAGGAGATATTCCCTGTACCAACAGGTAAGCCTTAATATAGGCTTACCTGTAGGTACATGTGATAGTACAGAGTTTACTACCACTTTAAAGCGGATCTCCCACGTCCATCACGTTTTTTTTTTTCTGGTAGTTAAATGCAGTCCGATTCTGTCTGCAATGTAAACTTATATTGTGCTCGTAGCGCTGTTTCCATTTTGCTTGTAGGCATTAGAAGCCCACAAGCAGACACTTCCGTATTGCGGTGGATGCTGTCCCAGCATTCACCGCTCGATCCCGCGCATGCGCACTCGTAACGGCGAGGAGCCGTAATTGAGTATTATGAAACGCCCTCACTCCTTTCTTTGTTTACATCGCGTGTCACTTCCGGGTTCCGTAATCACGCAATGTTTAATAGTAATGCTCTACAATGAATACTGGAAGCTATGACAGAAGCTCCCAGGGCACACTGTGGGTACGGGAAGTGACACTATACCCGCAGAATACCCCCAGCTTGGGCAGACAGGAAACAAGATCAAATATAAGGTACTGTACATATTGAAAACTTATAAACATCCATTTTAAGCCATATTATAGTCAGCAGTGTGATTGAACAAATGTCGAAAATAAGGGGGAAGCTCCGCTTTAAAGGGTCACTAAAGGAAAAAAAATGTTTTGCTGAAATGACTGTTTACAGGGTATGGAGACATAAAAGTTAACTGATTCATTTTAAAAATGATTAAAAATAGATTAAATTCTATCATATAATGTGTCTCTAGTTTCACTTTCGGTTTTAAACTGGTTTCATGTTTATGTGAAGTAAAGAGACCCACAGAACAAAAACAAACAAATCCAGGGCAGTGTTTTGTTTTTAAAATGAATCTGATTGGTTCTGAGGAGTTTTAGACACACAGGGCCAGATTCACAAAGGTTAGCGGATCTTTAGATCCGTGTAACCTATGTGTTTTAAGATCCGCCCTCGCAAGTTTGTGAGGAAAGTGTCAAATTCACAACACACTTACCTCCAAACTTGCGCCGGCGGATCCTAACTCCCCCGGCGGAATTCTAATTCCGCGGCTGGGGGAGTGTACTATTTAAATCAGGCGCGCTCCCGCGCCGATTTAAATACGCATGCGCCGTCCGTGGAATTTCCCGGCGTGCATTGCTCCCACTGACGTCAATAGGACGTCAGTGGTTGCGACGTGAGCGGGACTTGCGACGCGCGTGTTCGTTAAACGGGGTACGCAAACAACGTAGGAAATTTCAAATTCGACGCGGGAACGACGGCCATACTTAACAACACTTACCCCTGCTTTTAGCAGGGGTAAGTATACGATGGGTACCGCGCTACGGAAACGACATAAGAACACAGCGTCGGGTCCGCGTACGTTCGTGAATTTCGCGTATCTCGCTGATTTACATATTATTCAGTGTAAATCAGCGGGAACGCCCCCGGCGCCATTTTTAAATCCAAAAAAAGATCCGCCAGTGTAACACAGTGTGACACTGTCGGATCTCAGCCCTATCTATGCGTAACTGATTCTATGAATCAGGTGCATAGATAGGACCAGTAAAAATCAGAGATACGATGGTGTATCTGTAGATACACCGTCGTATCTCTTTGTGAATCTGGCCCACAGTTTAGACCACAGTGAAAAGCTGCCATGAGTTTTTTCATAAGGAGCCAGACAAGCAGGAAGTGTGGAGATCAGAGCAGAATTACAGCCACTTCAAAGCAAAAACGAACAATGAGGACATGAAACCAGTACTGCAGTAAGGTAAAGGAAGCTATTTAGCTAAAAAAAAAAATTCCTTTAGTGATCCTTTAAGTGTATGTGAATCCTAGCAATAAACTTTTTCCATAGTTTTTCTCTTATTGTCTGTTGAAAGCATTTTGCTTTATTTGTTCACTACATGCAAAAAATACTTGTTCATCCTGCTAGAAATGTTGTGGGTTATTAACGTCCAGTGCTCTCTGCACCTGCTGACTGTTATCATACCAGTTAGCATTGTTCCTAGCTCTCTGGACTATAGAACATTTTTCTCTCCCATGTTATTGAGATGAAGGGAGAAGTAGTGTTCTGAAGGGCCAGATCCACAAAAGAGATACGATGGAGTAACTGCTGTTACTACATCGTATCCCTTGTCCTAACTTTGGAACTGATCCACAGAAGCAGTTTTCCAAAGTTAGGCAGAAGATCCGGCATGTGTAATTGAATTACACTGCCGAATCTTAGGATGCAGTACCGCATCCGCCGCTGGGGGCATTTCGAGTCGAAATGCCGCTTCTAGTATGCAAATTAGCACTTAGGGCGATCCACAAAGCTTTTCAGCTTCGTTTTTTCGCCGTAAGTTTTAGTTTGCAAGTGTAAAACTAGGGCTGGTTTTACAAAGTGGAAAGTTAGTCACACCATGTAAAAGCCCATTCAAGCGACGGCATTTGGTATGCATTCCTGAGGGAGAACTGAGGTTGTAAGGAGACCCCCCTACGCCGAAAATCGACGTAGGGGGTCCCCCTACAATCCATACCAGACCCATATCCAAAGCACGCTACCCGGCCGGCCAGGAATGGGAGTGGGGACGAGCGAGCGCCCCCCCCTCCTGAGCCGTACCAGGCCGCATGCCCTCAACATGCGGGGCCCCCCACCCCAGAGCACCCTGTCCCCATGTTGATGAGGACAGGACCTCTTCCCGACAACCCTGGTCGTTGGTTGTCGGGGTCTGCGGGCGGGGTGCTTATCGGAATCTGGGAGTCCCCTCAAATAAGGGGGCCCCCAGATACCGGCCCCCCACCCTAAGTGAATGGATATGGGGTACATCGTACCCCTACCCATTCACCTGGAGGCAAAGTGATAGTTATTAAACACACAACACAAGGGTTTTTAAAATCATTTATTAGTCTGCTCCGGAGGCCCCCCCTGTCTTCTTTAGCTCTAATACCAGGGGGGGCTTCTTCTTCCGCTCTCTGGGGGTCTTCTCCGCTCTCCGGGGGGGGTTTCTTCTTCCGCTCTCCGGGGGGGGGGTCTTCTCCACTCTCCGGGGGTCTTCTTCTATCTTCGCCGCTCTCCGCTGGGTGCACGTGGGTAGGCACCCACCACGTGGGTACCTACCGGAGCATGATGGGACGGTGATGCCTATATAAATGGGATGCAAGGCGCCCTTCCATCATTGCAGTGAGAAGAGGCGTCGAGTCAACATCGGAAGAGGGGAGAAGAACAGAAGAGAAGAACATGACGTCACAGAAGACCGCGCTGGCTGCCTGCTAGTAATTGAGCTAACACACGAAGATAGCAGGCAGCCAGCGCTGAAGGAGAAGGCACCGGACAGCTGCAGAAGAACTGGGGTGCTCCAAGTCAACAGCGGAGAGCGGCGAAGATAGAAGAAGACCCCCGGAGAGCGGAGAAGACCCCCCCCCGGAGAGCGGAAGAAGAAACCCCCCCCGGAGAGCGGAGAAGACCCCCGGAGAGCGGAAGAAGAAGCCCCCCCCTGGTATTAGAGCTAAAGAAGACAGGGGGGGCCTCCGGAGCAGACTAATAAATGATTTTAAAAACCCTTGTGTTGTGTGTTTAATAACTATCACTTTGCCTCCAGGTGAATGGGTAGGGGTACGATGTACCCCATATCCATTCACTTAGGGTGGGGGGCCGGTATCTGGGGGCCCCCTTATTTGAGGGGACTCCCAGATTCCGATAAGCACCCCGCCCGCAGACCCCGACAACCAACGGCCAGGGTTGTCGGGAAGAGGTCCTGTCCTCATCAACATGGGGACAGGGTGCTCTGGGGTGGGGGGGCCCGCAGTGCGCCCCCCTGCCCCAGAGCACCCAACCCCCCCATGTTGAGGGCATGCGGCCTGGTATGGCTCAGGAGGGGGGGTCGCTCGCTCGTCCCCACTCCCATTCCTGGCCGGCCGGGTAGCGTGCTTTGGATACGGGTCTGGTATGGATTGTAGGGGGACCCCCTACGTCGATTTTTCGGCGTAGGGGGGTCTCCTTACAACCCATACCAGACCTAAGGGCCTGGTATGCTCCTGGGGGGGAACCCATGCCGGTTTTTTATTTGAAAATTGGCATGGAATTCTCCCTCAGGAATGCATGCCGAGCGACGCTGTCAAATTTTTTTTTTTTTTTCGGACGCAACTTTTTTAAGCCGGCGCGATCCACAAAACTCGGCGTAACGTAACTTCGCGCATGCGCAGTACGGCCGGCGCGGGAGCGCGCCTCATTTAAATGGGACTCGCCCCATTTGAATAGGAACGCCTTGCGCCGGCCGGATTTAAGTTACACAGCCTGAAATTTCTAGGTAAGTGCTTTGTGGATCGGGCACTTAGGTAGAAATTTTAAGGCAGTGTAACTTAAATGGGATTTTTTAAGTTGCGCCAGGTTTTTGTGGATCTGGCCCGAAGTTTCTAAATAAAATTACTTTTCAGGGGTGACAATGCTGCTCCTCCATTCATACAGTACAATGGGTAAGTGTTGTCACCCTGGTTCAGGTTGTGTGTAAGAATATTTGGACCTGCTCAAATGTTCAGCTGATTCACAAACTTTTGGGACATTTAATGGGAATCATTCTGCTGAATGTTACATAATGCATTGCCAAAGCCACCATTGGCCAAAGTCTTGTACCTGATCTCTGGTCAGGTGTAATGCCTAGTATACACGTGCGCTTTTTCAGTTGGATAAAGATCCGACGGTTTTCCCAACAGAATTCCTCTCAGGCTGCCTTGCATACACACGCTCAGACCAAAAGTCTGCCCGTCCAAAGCGCAGTGACGTACAACACAAACGACGGCACTATAAAGGGGAAGTTCCATTCCAACGGCGCCACCCTTTAGATTTCTTTTGCTGATCCTCGTGTTAGTAAAAGTTTGGTGTGAGACAATTTGCGCTTTTCATTCTCCATGCTTTTCAGACCGTTACAGTGTGACGAATGTGCTGTCTCCATTCCGAACGCTATTTTTACCAGAAAGAGTGCTTCTGTCTCATACTTGATTCTGAGCATGCGCAGTTTTCTGCCCGTCAGAAAACCATACAGACGAACGGTTTTCCCGCTCGGATTTTTGGCCTGACGGGAAAAAAGGGATCCTGATCTTTTTCTCGTCTGAAAAACTGCGAAATGTGAAATGCTAATAAACACCGTAACAAGGTGTTAGCTGCATTTAACCGCATTTGGCCTTTTTAGGCGTTTTTACATTATAAGGAATGTTTCTACTGAAAAAAAAGCTAAAAAATGCTAACGCCAAAAAACGCCAATACGCGTTATTTAAAAAACGCAGCAAATAGCATGTTTTTATTGTTTACAAACTATTTTTATTATTGTAAACAGCACGTTTTTAATACCGCTATTTCCTGGCAGCAGCGCTGGCATTTTTTAAATGTCTTGTGTGCATGATCCCATAAAAGGCTGCTTTTCCATCAGCAATTTGTGTTGATAGGGAAAGTAAAATCTAGCTTCTAAATTTTTTTATCATTTGGAATGGAAATCAATCCTTTTGAGATGCTCTTGCTCTAAGTAAGCCATGCAAGTCTTTAACATTGCCACTGAGTTTTTAAACCATGTCCCTTTTTTTTTATTTCTGAAGAGTTCACCTGTTTGAAATATTTTATTAGATGCTTGCAAGGATGTGGCTCAAAACAGAAAAAAAACAAAATAACAATAGATATAACTATCATAATAGGCAGTTTCTCATAGTTAAAGGACTGTGAGATTATCTCAATATCTCATTGCCACAAAAGTAACAAATAATACTTGTAATGTTTGTAATGGTTGCTTTGTTGCCATTCGACCAGCAGGCAAAATAAATGAAGGAGACCTCTGCACTGTGTACATCTACGGTGATGATTGTGCAAGTCGCTGAATGAGTAGGTGTGGAGTAAATCTCCAGCTGCAGTGCAAAAAGAAACATTTAGCATTCATATTATAACCGCTGCTAAATGTGACAGCTTCTTCTTGGTTATTAGTGAGCCGGTCGTGTCCAAATATGGTCAATGGCATAACCTGGAAACCCAGCAGTGTTGCCAACCCCCCACCCGAAGTGAAATTTACTGACAGGACACTCAAAACATACAAACAGCACCAATTGTTTTCTGACTAAAACCATTAATTTTATTGACAGAAATATCATAAAATCACTGTTTTAAGTGCAAAACTGTGCAAATATCAATATATAAGCTATACACATTAAGCTATGTGCTATTAGCAATGTGATTAAGTTATAAGAAAAGTCAAAAAACATATTTCTATATTTTCATGAAGTTCAGGTTAATATAGCCTAGCACAGATTCCCCCTTACATCAGAGTCTGTAGGATGTAAGGGAGAATGCTTCAGACTTTTGTGTAAAGGAGAACTCTGATATAAGGTGGTCTCTGATCACCAGAGCCCCCATTAAATCAGAGTCCACAGCGTTCAACTGTACATCAGGGTCTGGAGATTTCACCCTTGCACTGTAAAGGTGAACTCTGAGGACACTGATTTAACATGAAGACAAGGGGCCTGATTCCCAAAAGAGATACGCAGACTTAACTCAAGTTTTCTAAATTTACACGGCGCGTATATTTGCGCACGATCTTCAAAACGAGTTAAGCAAAGATTTCCGTATTTTCAGCCGTACTTAAATTAGTTACCCCTGCGCATCCCCGGGCGCAAATTACGCTAGTCTCACCGCTGTTTTTGATAGGCAAAGATGCAAATGAGGGAGTTAGGGCGATTCTCAAAATTAAGTGTGTGCACCGTATTTTCCGCCCTGTGCGCACCTGTTAGTTTTCCTGACTAAATTTCCACATTATAAAACCAGCCCTAATTTTACACATGCTGTGGAAGGGTTTGCTGTAGGTAGTGACTAGAGCTTAGAGCTATAGTTGAGAAGGATCTTTGTTGAAAAATGCCAGGGCCAGCTATGATTCTGACGGCACTTGCTGCCTTACAGGCACAGAGGAGGAGGAGGGCACAGAGGAGGAGGATGAGGGCACAGACGAGAGTTTATCGTCCACGGCGTGATCTTTTGCAAATGCCAGATTATGAGGTGTATGGCAACTACAGGTTTGATAGGGAGGCCATCCTGGAGATCACCCAACTACTTCATGAGGATCTTATCACCCCAACCAGACGCTCCCATGCCCTGACACCTCTTCATAAAGTGATGGCAACCCTCCATTTTTTATCCAGTGGCTCATTCCAGCGTGCATCTGGAGGACTGGCTGGGATGGTGCAGTCGACAATGAGCAGATGTGTCCATCAGGTGGTCCCTGCCATACTGCGGCGCATGACCAACCAGTTTGTGATGCCCACCCAGGAGGAGCAGCGTCTGCAAGCCATGACAGACTTCTACAGCATTGCTGGCTTCCCAAGGACCATCGGGGCGATAGACTGCACCCATGTGGCACTACAGCCCCCCCATGAAACTGAACACCTGTTCAGAAACAGGAAAGGCTGGCATTCGATCAACGTCCAGGTGATCGTAGATGCCCATGGCCTCATCTGGCACGTTTGTGCCAAGTTTCCAGGGTTGTGCCACGACAGTTACATCCTACGGCAGACCAAGATCTACCAAGACTTGGAGCAGAATGTGTATGGAGACAGCTGGCTGATTGGTGAGTGACATTGGTGTCAGGTATGCCCCCCCCATGATGCAGACATCACAAGGGGCACATGCATGACTAATATCCTCCTGTCTTTTCCCTTACAGGTGACTCTGGATATGCTTTGGGACCCCACCTGATGACCCCCTTTAGGAACCCCCAAACACCCGGAGAACGCAAATTCAATGAGGTGCACATCCAGACCCGGGCAATAGTAGAGCAGACATTTGGCCTTCTCAAGTCCAGATTCAGATGCCTTGACAAGACTGGGGGTACACTCTTGTATTCCCCAGACTTTGTCTGCCAAATTATTGGGGCATGTTGCATCCTCCATAATTTTGCTCTGAGAAGGGGCCTGCATGTTGAGATATGTCCTGACCTAACCCCCCACCCAGGAAATCCCCCCCCCCAAACCCCTCTACCCGGACTGCTGAGGGCCAGGTAATAAGGAGACAACTGGCTGAAGGCATCTTTGCCCAGTAAATGGACCCTAATTATCTTTATTTTTTTGCTTTGCCCTGAAAAAATCACAGAGATTATGTGACCTTTAAACATTTTCTTTGCAAATAAAATGCACATTACTTATATGACAATGAGAATGGGTTTTTTTTGGTACAAAACGCACATTAATTATCTCACAATGAGAATGCATGAATGCACGTCACTGTGGTCCCTAGCACAGACACATCACATGCACATCGAATTGGATTAGATCCAAGTACCCCCCCCCCTTTGGTACTTGGGAGCAGTAACGCCCCGCCACGGCTCCAACTATGTCACTGTGCATTCATACACCATTCAGGAACCTAGGATGACTTCTCCCTGGTCCTGGGGATCCATACTCCACCAAAACTGAGGGTGACACCCTTATGTTTTCAGGAATGCCACCCCCCCCCACATTCACACATCATTCACACACATAAACCAAATCATAAGTACAGTAGCAAAAAAAATAAAAAATAAAATAAAATCAAAAGTACCCCTGCAACTTAAGGATGTTGCCGAGTGCTCCTTCTGGGCTGCCCACGGCCACGGGCACGGGGACGGCCACTGCCGACTGGGGGATCTTCACGGGGGGGGTCTGTGCAGGGGAGGGAGTATTTTCATGGGGGGGGGTCTGGGCAGGGGAGGGAGTATTTACATGGGGGGGGGTCTGTGCAGGGGAAGAAGGAGCCTCCCCTGGTGTCTGTCCTCCTGCTGGCCTTCCCTCCAAGGCAACGGCTATCCTTGTCAGACAGGAAGTAATGTCAGCCGTATTAGCCTGGCCAGCCCGGGTATTGGCCTGCACAGCCCGGGTATTGGCCTGCACAGCCTGGGTGAGGGCAGTCACCTCCTGGACCACGCCTGTTGTTGCGTTTTTCAGGTCCCACAAACACGTGATGACCCCCACTGAGTTGGTGGCCACCTCACCCAGTCACTCCCTCATTGCACCCAGGCTGTGCACCACCTTGGTCATAGATTTTTTGATTTCAGACAGACTGCGGGTCTGCCGGACATTGTCCCTCAACAGACTGACCGGCAGACGCACAAACCCCCCCCCTGGTTTCCGGGGTCGGCCTCCTACTTGCCCCTGAGGCTTGTGGCCTTGGAGGAGGAGTTGGAGTGAGCCATGGGTGCTGCTGCATGTTGGAGGAGGGTTGGAAGGGGCGACCCATGATGGTGGCCTGACTGCTGGGCGCCTGTGGGGTTCCCTCAGGGGATGACTCAAAGGTCATATCTTGGCCCATCATGATTTGCTGCCCAATCTCAATATTGTCATCTTCCTCCCCCTCATCCTCCTCCCACTCAACATCCAAATTAGGGGAGTTGTAGGCACTCCCCTCCCAAAGGCGAATCCTGCCCTTCTTGGGACTCTGCATCAGCCTGTCTTGGGGGTGGTGCAGCAGCCTGCCCTGATGGGCCAGCAACCTCCTGCCCTGATGGGGCTGCCACCTCCTGACCTGATGGGGCTGCCACCTCCTGGGCTGATGGGGCTGCCACCTCCTGGGCTGATGGGGCTGCCACCTCCTGACCTGATGGGGCTGCCACCTCCTGGGCTGATGGGGCTGCCACCTCCTGGGCTGATGACCCAGCAACCTCCTGGGCTGATGACCCAGCAACCTCCTGGGCTGATGACCCAGCAAACTCCTGGGCTGATGGGGCTGCAACCTCCTGGCCATCTGGGGAGGACACAAAACAATCACAGGTTGGTGGATCCACACACTTGGCACATCTTCCCTTCCCCCACCCACACATGCTAATCACCAGATAGAAATTCCCAAAAATTACCTGTCCTCATAAGAGGATCATTGTCAAAGCCAGGCAGGCCCACCACCTGCTGTGGGTGGAAACACTGGGCCACTGCCCATTCCTCCTCACTCATCCTGACTGGGCAGGGTCCCCCTCCTCCAGTGCCCCTGGTATGGGCATGCAGCGTTGCCAGCTTGTTCCGGGACACGCTCCTCAAGTCATTGATCTTTTTTTGAACTCCAGCGATGGTCCTGGTCTCCCCCCCCCCGCCGCATTGATCCGATCGGTAATATTTTTAAGGATCTCCTTCCTCCTGGCCGGGGTGGTGTTGTGGCTCTCAGGGCCATGGAGAAATCGCCCATATTTAATGACGCCCTGAGCAAGTATGTGCTTCTCTGCCAGTGTAAAATTTAGCTTCCTGCGTTTGGGAGCCATGACAGACAACACCCAGCAACAGGGAACTCACCCAAAACACAAACAACAATACACACACACAACAAAGAAAATAAAAACAAGCAAAAAAAAAAATACAGACAGCTACTATAAATTCAAAAACAAACAGGCAAAAAAGGGAAACAAAAAACAATCACACACCAAAAAAGAAACACTTATCACAAACAAACAGGCAAAAAAGGGAAACAAAAAACAATCACACACCAAAAAAAAACACTTATCACAAACAAACAGGCAAAAAAGGGAAACAAAAAACAATCACACACCAAAAAAAAAACACTTATCAAAAACAAACAGGCAAACAATCAAAACAAAGAACAAATTAGCAAAAACAAACACCAACTATACCCTCCAACTCCACAAACACTTTTCTCACAAACAAATCTTACCAACAAACACTGACAAACGTTCAAAGCAGAAGCAACTTGCTTTAGGAAGGGAACACAGGGAAATACTTTTGCAATAGAAGTGTGTTTGACTGGGGCTATTTAGACACAGGGCGATCCTCAAACTAAGTACGCTTGGCCTTTTACCTATCTCACTGATTGCGATGACCAAAGTTCTGCACATGCGCAGTGAGGTCCAGATTCGTGCGCGCATGCGCAGTACAGCCGGCACTTAATTTGCATGGGGTCACGGCTCATTACAATGAAGCACGCCCACTTCATTCCCACTTGCCATAACCACGCCTTACGCATTGGAACTTAGGTTAAGGATGGTGCAATTTTGTGAGCAAATGCGCTGTGGATACGGTACTTACGACACCAACTTAGGGCGCCGTAACTTAAATGACATAAGTTAGATAATCCTAAATTTACACAGGTTTTTGGGAATCAGGCCCAAGGTACTTTGCTGGCAAGGTAACATCCATGTTGAGGGCACATGGTATAGTATTGTTGAAGGGTCAGGGCAGGGGTGCACACACTTCCCCCCTTCTATGCCCACCCAGATTGCATGCTCAGATAAGGGTCTAGTATTGATTTTGGGGGTCCCCACGCTTTCTTTTGCATGAAATTCCCCATTAAAACCCATAAGGGTCTGGTTCAGGATTTGGGGAGACCCCACACCATCCATACCAGACCTGGTGTAAATTTTGGAGGGAGCTCCTTTTTTCTTTTACATTAGCCCTGCTGTTTGTTTACATTACCAGTCAGTTGGGAGTGCCCAGCTGAATGTGCTTGCCAGAAATAAGTCACTAGTTCTTAGGATACCGGTGAATTCAAGCTCCTTAACAACCAAATGGAAACTGTTATACAGTATTTAGCAGTAGTATTAAAGCCACTTCTAAATCTTTCACTTCATGCTGCAGTTGGAGGTTCGCTTGGCCACACACTCATTTGTTCAGCTGTTTGTACATGAATCTGGTCTCCTTCATATTATTTCTCCTGCTGTTTGAATGTTCTTAGTCTATAGTGTTAGGCTATTTTCTTTGTTGGTGACTGTTGACTCTCACAGACCCCAAATCATCCTCCCAATGTTGAGGGCATGTGGCCTGGGGGGGGGGGGGGACGCTCTCTCGTCCCCCCCTCTTTTCCTGCGGTCTGCCAGATTGCGTGCTCGGATAAAAGGTCTGGTATGGATTTTTGGGGGGAACTCCACACCATTTTTTTTAAATGACTTTTAATCTCTGTATTGCCGGGAGCCGACAATTCATTATAGCCGCAAGTGGTTTTAAATGACTTTTTTTTCTTCAGAAATGACACTTCGTGCAGGGACAGTTCTAACCACGGGAAACAAGCGCTGCTTTACAGGCATACTTTACACACCCCCTAGGTACGAAATTTAAAGGAATATTTCACTTTTATTGTTTCACTTAAAGCATTATTAAAATCACTGCTCCTGATAAAACAGACGTTTTTAAAACTTTTTTTTGCATTGATACATGTCCCCTGGGGCATGACCCGGGTCCCCAAACACATTTTATGACAATAACTTGCATATAAGCCTTTAAAATTAGCACTTTAGATTTCTCACATATACTTTTTACAGGGTGTTCCGCGGCTTTTCGAATTTGCCACAAACATCCAAAATTGTTCGATGTTCGCCGAACGGGCGAACATGCAATGTTCGAGTCGAACATGAGACATTAAATACAAGTCATTTTGTTTCCAACGTATTAGTAGCAGAACAACTTTACTTCCCATTGACCGTATACTTTGGAATGTCAGTTCCTTGAAGCCTTATTAATAAATATATATATATATATATATATATATATATATATATATATATATATTATTATTATTATTTTTATTTCATTTTTGTGCTGCATACTGTTTTTGATCTTCCAAAGTGCCTTTCAGCATCTTTAAAAACAGCATATGATTTTTTTTAGCTTCTTTGTTTGCTCCGCATATAAAACACATGCAAGTATTTTTGTACTGTGTGTTATTTCCTCCAGATATTTTCACTACGTTTCCTTTTCTTCTGTGGCTAATCCCTCTACGAGACAAAAAAAAAAGAAGAAAAGTTTTTCCCTAGAGTTCGCATCATTATACAGGCAAACATTTTCTATTCAGTTATGGACAGGTTCAGAGAGTTGATGTTCCACATCATAACAGTTTTGCAGCGAAAAGCAAAAATACTTTGAAGTTCAGATCCCTGGGAAACTGCAGCTATAAAAAAATAGATGACAAAGCCTCTTCAAACTTTTGAATTATTATTGTGACTAAAACACATGTATTTTATGCAGATAAAAATATTTTTGACATGCAGTTTTTACTTTAAACTAATCATTAGCTATTTGAATGCAGTATTGTAGTATATTTAATAGTAACCTAAAATAGCTTTTGAATGTTATTAATTACACATCCCACAATTATAATATCAGTAGTAATAGTTCTTGTCATAGCATAAAAATAGGAATGGCGTTATTAGTTTTCTCTGTCTAAAACATTTAATGAAGCAAATTGATAAAATTACATTTGCAATAAAGCACACTAAAAGTGCTATGGGATTCGCATTGCTTACATATGGCAACATCACCTTCTCTTCATAGACTCGCCAGACCCAAAGATGGCTGTAATGTGATGTCACCGATATAGCTCTGCCCATATATATGATACGCTTGGAATCAGGCTTCCTCGGTAGAATCGAAGCAGGCAGGTCACAATATACACTAATTATTAATATTTTACCACTATTACTAGTATTAATACTTGTATTAACAGTTATAGTGATAACAATTGAGGATATGTAAAGTATAAAAAAATAAATAAAAAAAATGGATTATTAAAAAACAAAACATGTCAGTATATTTATGTACATTTAATTTTTTTTTTTTTTTATGCAAGCCTCCCTCTGTTTCTCCTCCTCCTTCTTCAAAGTGGTGGTGGTGGAGAGTGAAAAAAAGACATTTGACATGTTTTATGAGGATAAGTTGTTTTTTCCTTTTTCTGATATTAAATGCACTATATCCTTATGGAGTATATGTGTTAGTCACATAGTATAATAATTATATAATAATTATTTTAGTTATATATTTTTTTTAAATAATAAATGTGTTTTAGAAGAAAAAGAATACAGGGCTTTTATTGCCACCTCCATACCGGGCCTATTCTGGCACTTCTCTTCTACATGTACAAATCATCATTCGTTTGCTAGAAAATTACTCAGAACCCCAGTTTAGAGTTACAGAGGAGGTCTAGTGCTAGAATTGTTGCACACGCTCTAACGCACGCGGCGATACCTCACATATGTGGTTTGAATGACGTTTACATACGTGGGTGGGACTTACGTGTGCATTCGCTTGTGATAGCGAGCTACTGGGGACAGGAGCATTTTAAATTGTATTTATTTATTTTTTAAACTTTTTTTAAATTTTTATCATTTTTTATCACTTTTATTCCTATTACAAGGAATGTAAACATCCCTTGTAATAGGAATAGTGTGTGACAGGTCCTCTTTAAGGAGAGATGCAGGGTCAATAAGATCCCACATCTCTCCTCCAGGCTGGAAAGCATTAGATCGTGAAAACATTTCACCAATCTCATGCTTACTAGCCGCAATTGCGGCTTTGTGTACTTCCGGGTACCCGGGCGTGACGTCATCACATCGCGCCTTGGCCTCCGACGGTCATAGAGACTGCCATCTCTAAGTTTCCTATCTGGCGCAGGGCGATCCTTTCTCCGGGCCCCCGATGGCATGGGAGAGCCCGGAGAAGCACCGGATGGTGGCGGGAGGGGGGATATCCCCTCCCGCAGCCTATAAGAACGATCAAGCGGCAGAACTACTGCTATGATCATTCTTATGGTGCACAGGATCGCCACCGGAACACAATTATATCTGAATGATGCCTCTAGCTGCAGGCATCATTCAGATATCACCGCACAAAGTCCAGGACGTCATATGACATCTAACCGGGATGGGAGATCCCCTTTGTGGACGTCATATGACTATGTGTGGTATTGAAGTGGTTAAATGAGGCTGTGACCGGGTAAGGTCAATTGCCTCCATCCCCATGTAATTGAAACAAACAGGAGGAATAATGTGGATAAACATAAAGCATTACTTTCTGTTCATTAATTAGAAAATAACTGTAGGACTATAAATAAAAATGTAGTGCAATGTTTAATGGATAGTACCAAAGGTTTACTGGGAGGGTGCCCACTGGCCCCGGGCACATACTAAACACTAAATTCAGCATTCACTTTATTTCTGTTTGCAAATTGTTTACTTGTGAAAATAAAGAACAATAAAAAAGTATATTGATTCAGTAGGACTTCACAGTTAGAACAAAACTTAATAAGGAACTGATGAAGCTGTACAGTTTTGTTTTTTACATAAAGAAAACGTAAGTGTATATACTATAGTTAGTTATATACACCATGCACTTACAGTATTTCAAAGTACCAATCCAGTAATAAAAAGAACAGTCAAATCAAGTTAAAATGGGAATAGCATTCTTGTTGATATTCTTAAACAAAGTTATACCAACAGTATCACCATCGGTTTGCACAGCACTTTGCAATATAAAGCGAGACAGTACAGTTACAACACTATTCAATTCAAGAGGGTTAGGATAGCTCAGCTACTAGCTTACAACCTAACAGGTAGGGGTAAGTGGAACAAAAGTGGAACAAAAGGTCATCACTGTGAGGGATGAGCTTATGGTAGAAATAAAAGTATCATTTGTTAGCTGAAGACTGTATAGGCTTCTGTGAAGAGATGAGTTTTCAGGGATTGCCTAAAACTGTACAGAGTAAGAGAATGTTAAGCCCTGTACACACGATCGGTCCAAACCAATGAAAACGGACTGAAGGACCTTTTCATCGTCCAAACCGATCGTGTGTGAGCCCCATCGGTCAGTTATCCTTCGGTCAAAAATGTTAGAACTTGCTTTAAAATTGAACCGATGGACGCCTAACCGATAGGTCAAAACCGATAGTTAGTATGCAAAAGCATTGGTTAAAAACCTGTGCATGCTCAGAATCAAGTCGACGCATGCTTGGAAGCATTGAACTTAATTTTTCTCTGGACGTCGTTGTGTTTTACGTCACCGCGTTTGGACTAGATCGTTTTTTTAACTGATGGTGTGTAGGCACATCAGACTATCAGTCAGCTTTATCAGTTAACCGATGGACCGACCGTGTGTACGCGACCTTAGACAGATTGGGGTAGAGAGTTCCAGAGAGTGGGATAGTCTCTGGAGAAGTCCTGAAGAGGAGCATGGGAGAAGAAGACAAGGAAGTTAGAGAGCAGACGGTCTTGGGAGCTGTGGAGAGGATAGTTTGGGTGATATATTGAGACAGAATTGGTTATGTAGCTTGAGGCAGAGTTGTAAACTGCGTTATATGATTTTGTAAGTATTTTGTATTTTATCCACTGGGCAATCAGAAGCCAGTGGAGGGATGACAGAGAAGGGGGGGGGGGGTCACTGAGTGGTTGGTAAGTTGGATGAGTCTGCCAGCAGTGATCATGCTAAACTGAAGGGGGATGACCTGTGTGGAGGTAGGCCAGAACAAGCAAAGATTAGTCCAAACCTATGTTCAGGCCGAGACAAAAGTTCATCCTTAGTAGAGAGGAGTATCACAAAACTCAAAACTGATAATAACTTGTTTACTTTTTAAATTATTACTTCAGCTAGTAATTTTTTTAAATAAGTATTTTCTGTACTGTGCACATATCATACTTTGCTTATCATTCCATCTATCTGCAAATTAGTAGCGAGAAATAAAACCTTTTATATGTGGACATTATCTAATGTAAGAAAGAGAATAGTGAAGGCTTGCAGGCAGCATCTGTGTTTGGAAAGTGTGGTGGCAGTTAGAAATCCTGCAGACTGCTTCAAGAAATGTTCTTACAAAGTAGTAGTAATTATTGCATTTCAGTTTCAACAACTGTAATTAAATCTGACCTTTTAGTTAATTATGTCTTGACATTTATGATTTTAAACTAACTTTCCCTGTAGTGTCAATGTGTTATATATATGGATGCTAATAAGCAGTTTCTGCAATTTCGATACCATAGTTACCCAGTTCAGATGTTTCTACATTGTGATCTGCATCATTTTTGACACATACCCGTGAAAAGAAAAATGGTGTGATATTTCCATGTACAGCTTTCCTCGCAGATGCCTGTTGTGTCTTCACTGCATACCAGTTTACCTAGAACAACAATGTAGTTGATCATTTCCTGTAAAAAACATGTTCAAAACTGCAAAACAGTAAAAACAGTTTGATCAAAACAATGTTTATGAGCTATATGGTGCCATACTATACAGATAAGTTATAACCAACTTATTAAAAATGTTTTCACAACATTATCAATTATAAATAAAAAAGTAAATATTTGGACTGTAATCTAACATTTTAGGATTATAAACGACTAATGACTAGGTAATTGATTAGTATTTACCAATCAATTAACATTATGACCACCCACCATAACAGACATGGAAGCCACTAGGCTCAACTAGATCTTTGAATATATGCTGTGGTATCCGGCAGCAAGCCTTCGGTAGAAGAGCCTTTAAGTCCTGTAAGTTGTGACTTAGGGCCTCCATGGATCGGACTTGTTTCTCCAACACATCCTACAGATGCTCGATTGAATTGAGATCTGGAGAATTTGTAGGCCAGATCAACACCTCAAACTTATTGTTGTGCTCCTGAAGCCATTCTTAAATTCATTGGTTCAGAACACATTCTTTCATTGCTCTGTGGTCTAGTTCTGATGCTCACATGCCCATTGTAAGCACTTTTGGCAGTAGACATGGGTCAGCATGAGCACCCTTACCAGTCTGCTATGCACTTTGTCTTCTGACGCCTATCTATTGAAACCAGCATTATTTGTTTCAACAATTTGAGCTACAGTAGTTCTTCTATTGG
This sequence comes from Rana temporaria, assembly GCF_905171775.1. Lineage (NCBI taxonomy): Eukaryota > Metazoa > Chordata > Amphibia > Anura > Ranidae > Rana > Rana temporaria. Next base: position 599,013,177 of record NC_053489.1, on the reverse strand, counting down.
ATCAGATTACTTGGATCAGTTATTGCTCCCCAGGTGCATTAATGAGTCTTGGCCACCCATGAATTTGAGGCCAGTTTACTGGTTTTCCTTCCGTGGACCATTTTTGGTAGGTCCTGACAACTGCAGACCAGGAACATCCCACAAGAGCTGCAATTTTGGAGCTGCAATTTTGGAGCTGCAATTTTGAAGCTGCAAATGACCTGGCACCTTTTTGCGATTCGGCACTGCGTTGCTTTAACTGGCAATTGCACGGTCGTGCGACGTGACTCCCAAACAAAATTGGCGTCCTTTATTTCCCCACAAATGGAGCTTTCTTTTGGTGGTATTTGATCACCTCTGCGGTTTTTATTTTTTGCGCTATAAACAAAAATATAGTGACAATTTTAAAAAAAATTCAATATTTTTTACTTTTTGCTATAAAAAATATCCCAAAAAAATATATAAAAAAAATGTTTTTTTCCTCAGTTTAGACCGATACGTATTCTTCTACATATTTTTGGTTAAAAAAAATTACAATAAACATTTATTGATTGGTTTGTGCAAAATGTATAGCGTTTATAAAATAGGGCAGAGTTTTAAGGCATTTTAATGAATTTTTTTTTTACTACTAATTGCGGCGATCAGCGATTTTTTTTGTGACTGTGACATTATGGCGGACACATCGGACACTTTTGACACATTTTTGTGACCATTGTCATTTTCACAGCGAAAAGTGCTATAAAAATGCACTGATTACTGTGAAAATGACAATGGCAGTGAAGGGGTAAACCACTAGGGGGTGCTAAGGGGTCAAGTGTGCCCTAAGGGAATGATTCTTACTGTAAGGGGGCGGGGCTGGATGTGTGACATCTCTGATCGTCGTTCCCTATAACAGGGAACAGACAATCAGTGACAAGCCACAGAGAACAACGGGGAAGGTGTGTGTCATGGATATGCAATATGCAAAAAAGGGGGAGATCGCTCTAAATAAGTATAGCAACACAAAAATTGAGTGAGGTAAAAAGCACGTGAATGTTCAAATGAATAATAGTCATAAAAATGATCAGTCCGCCAGAATGGCAAAATCCATATAAACAATCTCCCAGCGAATCCACACGAGAAAAGTGCTTGAAAGGAAAGAACCTCCACCACAGTCATATAAAGCCTCTTACCGAATGGAGACGATCTCTAAATTATAAGAGATCAAAAACAGCCTGGTAAGAGACATTGATCGATGATATCCGATAGGAAACCCAAATGCTGAGGGGCGTTCTGACGTCACCGCGCATTTTCTCTACCCAGATACGGGCTGTGTGTTCCTAAGCTGGCCGGCTTTATTTTATATGCTCTGCATTTCTGGATAATTGTAAGTGCAATTACACTTGTTTTTACCGAATAAATTTAGGTTTTACACTATGTGAGCCCCTTTTATTTTACATACCCTCGGATAGCATATCGGGAGTCACTCACCCATACTAAGGATACAGGCTATCAGGCTATCAGCATTTGGGTTTACTATCGGATATCATCGATCCATGTCTCTTACCAGGCTGTCTTTGATCTCTTATAATTTAGAGATCGTCTCCATTCGGTAAGAGGCTTTATATGACTGTGGTGGAGGTTCTTTCCTTTCAAGCACTTTTCTCGTGTGGATTCGCTGTATACACTTGCGAGATTGTTTATATGGATTTTGCCTTTCTGGCGGACTGATCATTTTTATGACTATTATTTATTTGAACATTCACGTGCTTTTTACCTCACTCAATTTTTGTGTCGCTATACTTATTTAGCGCGATCTCCCCCTTTTTTGCATACTGTTTCTGTGTGGTATAACACTTTTTGATCGCTGCTTTCTTATATTTAAACAAGCGCAATATTTTTCTTTACCATGGATATGCAATAGCTGTCATGGATATGCAATAGCCTGGCAGCTTACCTGTGTTTCAATCTGTTCAGTAGAGGCCTGACTCTGTTCTGGTTCCCTTTTTATCACTTCCTCTTCCTGTATGGCCTCACCCAGGCCAGCCCAGGAAGTCTTTATTAACTGTTGCTCTACAGGTCTGCAGTGCTGTTCAACAGTGTAGTTTGCTAGTTCCTGTTTCCAGTGTGCTACGATCATCTTTCCGTGTGCCGTTTTGGCTTGTTCCTGACTTCTGCTGTTTGCCTGTGCCCCTGACCATTTGCCTGTCCCACGGTTATCCTTGTCTGCCTGTGCCCCTGACCATTTGCATGTCCCACGGTTATCCTTGTCTGTCTGTTACCCTGACCTCGGCCTACCCATCACCACCGTTTGTCCTGCTGGCTGCTTCCCCTCTCTCCCTGCGGAGCGTGACCTAGGGAATCTCGGGGACGCGACCTGGATCCAGTTGCGGCCAAGACCATCCCCACCATCAGGGGCCCTGGTGAATACAAAACTGGGTCTTAGACTCCGCGCCCTGGGTGATCTTGGGTTTACACTTCGTTCCTGCTTGCAGCAGTCAGCTATAGGGTTCACCACCCTGTGGTGCATCCCGGACCCCAACGGGGTGCACTTGTCGCCTGGCCACAGGTGACCTGACAGTGTGTTTACACTCACCTCTCCCTGTTCTTCAGCTCCTGTGACCCGATCGCGAGACACCGGCGGCGATCGGGTCCGAGGGTCCCGCGACCGCGGTCACAGAGGACAGGACCGGTCATCTTAAAGGGGACGTACCCATACGCCCATGTGCCCAGCAGTGCCATTCTGCCGGCGTAAATAGTCGTGCGGCGGTCCTTAAGCGGTTAAAAGGCTTCTATTTCATGGGGGGAAAAAAAGCAAATAAAGAAAAAAATTATATAGCTTGTACAATTGCGATACAAGTCATATTGTAATTCAATGTTATTAGAAATTCCTTTTCAATCTGAAGCTGTAATTCTCTATAAATGCAATACAATATGGCTAAAAAAACGTTTGGCATCAGATATTTTAATTTAAACCACCCACAGACCACTTATGGCCTCATTCACACAAGGCATACTAAAGCATACACCCATGGAGGGCACAGCTGCCGCTCTCAATTTGACATCCTTGTGGGTTCAGGGATGTGCAAATACCATGGGTCCCATACAGCCAACCTGACAGCCCCCCCCAAATAAGCACAATTTACTATGCTTCAGTTATGAACAGAGTGAGTGATTGTTACCGATCACTCATTGTGTTCATTCAGAAAAGAAAGGGGCTGGTAATTGTAACATATTTATTGGACCATTTCCCCACTCTTCATCTTGAAGGATCCTATTGTGTCCTTGCTGGTACTCGTGGGAAGGAGTGAATGGAAGCCAACAGCATGGTGGAAAGAGGGGCACACAGAGGGGCCAGGGAAGCAGGGGGGGGACATATGGTGCACAGGGAGGATGATGGGTATGACAGGGGGAAATTACTGAAACTGATCCCTTGTATGGCTTTTTTTGTAGCAGCTGAAAGACAGCGGGAGGGAGAGGAGAAAAAAAAACATCTTTCTGCTGCTGCAGAGAGAGCCATACAAGGGATTGGTTCCAGTAATTGCCCCTCTCCCACTCTGCCAATCACCCTCCCTGCCCACATCCGATTCACCCAGCTGCCTGGGCCCCATACAGGAGGCCTGGTGGTACCCCATTATCGACGACCCTGTGTGGGTGTGTGTCCCCAAGTGCACACTGTGCAAGTTCATGGACACACACCCAAATATACTCGCACCCACACAGATGTCAAATTGGGAGCAGCGACTGTGTCTATGCATCCGCTGCATCCCACTTGATACGAATGGGGATGCACAAAACATCAGTGTATCCTCATGTAGGTAAATACAGCCCTCCAGGGGTACATCCTGTATGAGCTTGGCCTAGTAACCTGACATGGATACTTTATGAATATTAACAGTATGCATTAAAGTTGTTGTCAAGCCACTACAATCTATTCATGCCATCCTATCTGTTATATAACAATATGTGTCCCAGTGTCTGATCTATATTTAAAATAATGCTGTTTATACCTTATATCACAGAATCCGTTGGCGCTCATGTGACTCCTGGGATCGCTCTCCTCTCTCTAGCTGACAGCTATAGTGGGTGGGGCTGAGAACTCCCGCTGACTTCAGCCGGGGAGGAGAGAGAGCTGAGGAGTCAAGTGAGCGTCAGGAGGCGCTCTGATATAAGGTATAATCTGCATCTGTTTTATGTAACACAGACACTAAGACACATATTGCTGAATTCTAGAGGTGATGGCATGAATAGATTATAGTTTTTAAAGCAGAAGGAGGGCAGGGCTGGGCATTGTCACTAACTGACAGGCAGGGAGGGAGGGAGGAGAGGAGGACAAAGAAGGACAGAGCAGGGCTACCGATAATGTAGGCATGTTTCAGGGCCCAGCAGCCATGATAAACCATGGTCAGTTTACAGGGGGGAGGGCAGAACCAGGCAGGATCAGCCAGGTTTGTTAGGTTATACGGGGGGGGGGGGGGCAAATTACACAGCACAAGCACAGGATCTATTATTTTTTTTTTTTTTTAGGGTAACAAACACTTTCATATGCATCTCATATACAATGGGGCCTGTTTTGTATTGGTGCATAGAATAAGTAGGACAACAACCATACCTTCCACATGACACAGACTTCACCTTTTGGTGGTTCACATGTGTCCTCTTTCCTGCAGTAAAACACATTGATATTGCTGCACAAAAACGGGGCATGTTGTATTTCTAGTAAATTGTGTGCTTTAATTGGGCCTGTGTATTATAGAATTGTGTGCATGCTTAATGCACAGGGTTGCCACCTGTCCAGAATTCACCCGGACAGTTCGGGTTTGGAATCATGTGTCTGGGTTTCAGACAGCCTGAAACCCAGACACATTATTTAGACTGGACTATGGCTTCCCAGCAGAGTTTCTGGCTGAAGTTGTCTAAGCTGAGAGTGTCTGTTACACTCTTTCACATTGCCTGAGATATGGCTTGATCTGCACCTATTCCCCCCACCCACCCCTACACCCGTGTCTGACCACACTCCAATCCCCGGTACTGTACCTCAGAAAAGGAAAGTTGGGGCTGTAAATTTGAAGTCCAGCAGCCTCAGATACATATGGATGAGAGGTGCTGACTGCCAAGGTGTGAGTGAGCTCACCATCTATCCGTGTCTGTGACTTAAGTCCCCCCCTTCCCTCTCCTGCCTCTGAGTAAGTACACTAAGGCAAATCAGGGTTCTCAGAGCACCCCTTACATCAGAGTTCCCCTTTACACCAGAGGCCACAGTGTTTCCCCCTTACATCAGAGTCTTCTCCGTACATCAGAGTTCTCAGTGTTCCCCTTTAAATCAGGGTTCCCAGAGCATCTCTTATGTTAGAGTCCCCAGAGTTCTCCCTTACATAAGAGTCTGCTGAGTCCCCCCTTACAGTGAAAGGGAACTCTGCTAGTTCAGATGTAAAAGGGGAACTCTATGGACTCTGATGTAAAGGAGGACTCTTGTTATTAACTTCATATGATTAGACACTTTATTTAAAGGGGTTGTAAAGGTAAAAAAATGTTTTCCTAAATAGCTTCCTTTACCTTAGTGCAGTTCTCCTTCACTTACCTCATCCCTCCATTTTGATTTTAAATGTCCTTATTTCTTCTGAGAAATCCTCACTTCCTGTTCTTCTGTCTGTAACTCCACACAGTAATGCAAGGCTTTCTCCCTGGTGTGGAGTGTCGTGCTCGCACCCTCCCTTGGACTGCAGGAGAGTCAGGACGCTCTCTGTGTTTGCAGATAGAGAACGGAGCTGTATGTTAGTGGGTGTCCTGACTCTCATGTAGTCCAAGGGAGGGGGCGAGCATGACACTCCACACCAGGGAGAAAGCCTTCCATTCAGGGCTCAAGTCCTGCAGGAACGTGTGGGAACGGAGTTTTTTTTCACAGCAGGAACGCAGTTCCCTTTGCAGGACTAGAGCAGCTGAGAGCAGCCGAGCCGCCCGTGCCAATCCTTCACTAAGCGGCAATGCCCAGCTCAAGTCACTGTCAGGGGCAGGCGAACCTTAGTAATCCTTTATTTTACTGGCCGCTTCCTGTATATGGATTCATCGGGTAGTGTGCGGGTATTCCGTCACTTCCTCGATGCCGCAATGTCTCCTGGGAGCTTTTGTCATTGTTCCCAGGAGACATTGCGGAGGTTATCGCGGGATTTAGAAAGAACATGCGGTTTAGTAATTATGCATATGAGCGTATCATTTTTTTTTTTTTTTTTGGTGGGGGAGTGGATCTTGGGTGGGAGTTCCCACACTTTTTTCCCCACGACTTGACCCCTGCATCCATTACTGTGTGGAGTTACAGACAGAAGAACAGGAAGTGAGGATTTCTCAGAAGAAATAAGGACATTTAAAAGCAAAATGGAAGGATGAGGTAAGTGAAGGAGGACTGCACTAAGGTAAAGGAAGCTATTTAGGAAAAACATTTTTTACCTTTACAACCCCTTTAATAGCGAAATATATGTATAGTTTATACTATAAAAGAACATTTCAGTGCTCCGCTAAAGTGTTTGGTTTTGACTTGAAGAAAAGGTGGCAACCCTATTTGATGCATCTGAACACAATTCATGCAGTTACTTGTATCACAAAATGTGTAGCTACATAAGTGCATACAACAGTTAAATAAGTAGGCATACTTATGAATGGGCTTTTCACGTTCATTATCAAAAAAATATATAAACAATTTGAGCATTGTTAAAAGCCTTTAATGGTGCTCATATATCTCTATTTTTGATAGATATACTTTAGCTACAATATATGTTTTGCTTTATGTTCATATACTATATATATATATATATATATATATATATATATATATATATATATATGATGACTGAAAAAAAATCTAATTGCAATGTAAGACTGGATGAAGGAAAACACACACATATACTGTATATTTAATGCATCCAATTATTAAGAACAGTTTGCCTAAAAAAGAAACACAAGAGAGATCACTGAAGAGTTCAACCACTTACTGGAGTAAACATGCTGAAATGTATTGACATGGAGTTCACACCATGCACAGAACACGGTATCCTATTTCATTATTGATCTCATATTTTACCAACGTTAAATCTCATTTTTAATGACCTGTGTCTCCGAGTGTTCTTTTTTTTTTTTTGCTCTCCTTTAGGCGGTATGACAAGATTTAGATGAATACTGATTTATTTACTTGTCTGGTACACCGTAAAGAGATTTCCACTGATGAAAAGGAGTGTCAAGAGAATAAGCTAAACAATCCTGCAGGCTCAACCTAACACTGTGTCCCCGGACTTTAAACAGCTTGACCTATTCATTGACTGTGTTTACTAATTGGGTAGTCATTGCTGTTACCGGTAGCACTATATTGGGATGATGCTCGGTTGTTTAGCTGGAACACGGAAATCAATCTGACAATAAGTGGCCAAGAGGGCATAGCAAATCCTACAGAGGAAGCGGAGTGACCCTTTTGCCTTGACACATATACTGTAGATATAGCGTATCACTGTGAAAGATTTATATGTATTTCATATAATTAATAGTATGTGTTGTGTTGGGAAAAGAAATGTTTCACAGAGAATACATTTAAAAGGTATAATGCTAGTACATGCTTAAGGCTACCTTTAAACAATGGCTTAAAGCATTATTCGTAGATCTTCTCTATTGTTTTCAGGGTGAAAAAAATATGTATTTACAAGAAAGTGACACTATAATACTCAAAATCACTGAGTATAAAGGAAAGAAGAAGTGCCCCCATGTTTTGTTTATAGATTATACAACTTACAGCGTAGTAAAGTAGAAGTGTTCTTTAGTTTTATATAGGTGAAAAGTAAAACCTTTTTTTTGTTGCTTTCTGGGTCTCCTGTGGGGATTTATCTTCTTCTTTCCTCCCCTGGTTATACTGAAGGTATTGCTATGAGCAGAACTTTGTGTTTTCGCCTTTCTGATGTGAATTCTCTATACAGTGGAACCTTGGTTTAAGAGTAACTTGGTTTGAGAGCCTTTTGATTTGCGAGCAAATAAAAAAAAAAAATTCTGACTCGGTTTGAGAGTGTTGACTCACAGAACTCAAGCTAAATAGGCCTGCAGTACCTCATTTCGTCTGAGGTATGGGGGCGCAGAGCCGAAAAGATGCCTGCAGTACCTCATTTGGCCTGAGGTACGGGGGCGCAGGAGACGAGAAAAGCCGAACATTGGCCTGCAGTACCTCATTTGGCCTGAGGTACGGGGGCGCAGGAAACAATCCAAAGTGTCCTCGGGCCTTTTCAGCCTTTTTCGGCGCTCTCCGGTGCCCCCCACCTCTGCCCGCGTTCGGTATTGCATCCCATTGAAGTCAATGCAGAACAAATTATTTTCTTTTCCATTGACTTCAATAGGAAAACTTGCTTTGATATGCGAGTACTTTGGATTACGAGCATACTCCTGGAACGGAATATGCTCGTAATCCGAGGTTCAACTGTATACTGTAGTCCTACTCAGAATTCATTAGGGGCTGGAGACAGTGTCACTGGTTCCCTAATGCGTTCTTTATGGAAATAGTTGGAAAACACATTGCAGTGAACACAAATAGAAAATTTACCATTTCAACTGAAGAAGATTTACTCCCCTTCATGACAAGGGGATTTTTTGCGATACAGCACTGCGTTACGTTAACTGACAATTGAGCAGTCCTGCCACACTGCACCCAAATAAAATGTATGTTTTTTTCCCCACAAATACAGCTTAATTTTGGTGGTATCTATGGGCCAGTTTGTCGTAACGCATGTCATTTACGTTACGGCGGCTTAATTTTGTGACGTAAGTGCCGTATCCACAGAGTATTTGCGCCCGAGGCAATAGGCGGGGTAATTGAAAGTGGGAAGGAAGTGGGCGTGCTCCATTGAAATGAGCCGTGACCCCATGCAAATGAAGGGCCGGCCGTACTGCGCATGCGCGCATGAATATGCACCTCACTGGGCATGCTCAGAACTCGGCCCGGCGCAATCAGTGAGATAGGAAATAGGCCAAGCATACTTAGTGAGATACGCCCTGTGTATAAATAGCCCCAGACAAACGCCCTTCCATTGCAAAAGTACATCCCTGTGTTCCCCTTCCTGAAGTAAGGTGCTTTTGTTCTGTTGTCTGTGGCTGTTTGTTGGTTAGTGTAGTAGTGTTAGAGTAAAGATTTATTTAAGTAGGAGATTGTAGTAGGTGTTTGTTTTTTCTGAGTGTTTTTTGTGTCTGTTTTTTTGAATTTGTATTAGCTGTCTGTTTGTGCGGTTTGATTTTGGTGTCTGGTTTTTGCTGTCTGATTTTTGTGTTTGTTTGTTCTGTGTCTTTTTGTGTTTGTTTGTTCTGTGTCTTTTTGTGTTTGTTTGTTCTGTGTCTTTTTGTGTCTGTTTGTTCTGTCTGATTTTTGTGTCTGTTTGGTGCTGAATGCTGTGTGGTGATATGGCACCAAAGAGGAGAAAGCTCAACTTCTCGGTGCATGAGAAGCAAAACCTTGCTAGGGCAATCACCCGATATGGGCGATATTTGCATGGCCCTGAGAGCCGGGACATCCCCCCAGCCAGGAAGAAGGCGATCCTTCAGCAGATTACTAATGAGATCAATGCGGGGGGGGGTGAGACGAGGACCCCCAGTGGGATCGCAAAGAAGATCAATGATCTGAGGAGCCTGGTCCGTGACAAGCTGGCCAAGGTAAATGCCCATGCCAGGGGCACTGGCGGGGGACCACCTTGCACCATCAGGTGGACAGATGAGGAGTGTGCAGTGGCCCAGTGCTTTCACAGCCAGCAAGTGGTGGGCCTGCCTGGCTTTGACTCCGATGAGGCTGTGAGGACAGGTTTGTTTTTTTTTCTATCTGGCGAGTAGCATGTGTGGGGGGGGGGAGGGAATATGTGACAAGTGTGTGGATCCTTTAACCTGTGTATGTTTTGTGTCATCCACAGATGGCCAGGAGGTTGCTGGGCCATCAGGCCAGTCTGCTCCATCCCCCGGACAACAGGCTGCTGAAGAGCCCCAAGAAAGGCAGGAGTCCCCAGGGCAGGGGAGTGGCCACAACTCACCTCATGGGGAGGTTGAGGGGGAGGAGGATGAGGGGGGGAGATTGAGGATGATCGGATGGACCTTGCCAGGGAAATCCTTGGGCTTTTGGATGTGGCTCCCCTTGTGGCTGACAGCAGTCAGGCCTCCACCAGGGGTAGCCCCTCCCACTCCTCCCCCAACAGGGCTCCCCCCAAGGGTCTCTCTCTCCTCTCCTCCCAGGCCACAAGCCTCATCTGCAGGCAGGAAGGCCACCCAGAAGACCAGGGGGGTGGCCGAGTTTCTGCCTGCAAATCTGCAGAGGGACCAGGCCCGTCAGATCCAACATCTGGGTCAGGTCACCCGGACTTTGGCCCAGATGGAGGACAGCCTAGGCTCCATAAAAGACTCCCTGAATGATGTGTGCAGAAACTCGTTGGCGGTCATAACTTGTTTTTGTGACCTACAGACCGCCACAGCAGGCGTGGCCCTGGAGGTGAGTGCCCTGACCCAGGCTGTCCACGCCAATACCCAGGCTGTCCAGGCCAATACGGCAGCCCTCACTGTGGGTCTGAACAGGATAGCCGTGGCCTTGGAGGGCAGGCCAGCAGGTGGACAGCCACCAGGGGAGGCTCCTCCTTCCCCTGCTTCCCACCCCATGAGTCTCCCCTGAGGGCCCGTGGCCGTGGCCGGCCCAGGCGTAGCTCACACCGCCGTTAATTTTGGGTGTAATTTTTTTTTTTAATTCTACTGTGATTATGATTTGTTATATTTGTGTGAATGATGTATGAATGTGGGGGCGACATTCCTGCTAAAAAAAGGGTGTCACCCTCATTTTTGGTGGAGTAGGGATCCCCAGGACCAGGGAGAAGTGATCCCAGGTCCATGTGAATGGTGTATGAATGCACAGTGACATAATTGGAGCCTTGGCGGGGCATTGCTGCTCCCTAGTACCATGCGGGGTACTTTGGTCTAATCCAATTAGTTGAGCATGTGGGGTGTGTGTGAGTAAATTCCTCCATTTTCTGTTCCACATATTCAACCCTGCTGCTGACTGAGTTAAGTTTGCTTTGTATAATTTGCATAAAGGCTGCCATGTCCTGCTGAAGGGCCCCCCACAGTGTTTGCAGCATATGTGGATGATTTGTCCCCTTTACTCCCCTCCTCATCCCGGGACTTCCCTGCTTCCCCAATCTATTTTTGTTTAACAAGTTATTGAAGGGGGAGGATGGCTGTGGATTACCTGTACTGGGTAACTCACCCGCAGATGTCAATGGATTGCTGGCCTCTTTAGCTGCATAGGAGGATGTGCTGCTCCCGGCGCCGGTGCCATCTTGGATTCCGCTTCCCGCCGGGGTAAAAATCGGTGAGTTTGGGTGGCCCCTTTCTCTCTTTTCTCTTAGACATGCTGGCGATCATGTGCCCCTCGGTCTCCCCTCTCAGTAGAGACCGAAATTGACGCTTATGATGGGCTGTGAGCCGCGCTGTGTCTTCTGTTGTGGTAGAGCTGTGTCTCCTGCTGTGGCAGAGCTCCTCTCTCACACCACCATCTGCTCTGGCTGCCGGCTCCACCCCCCAGATTTTTTTTTTAATTGACAACTTTGTGTAAAAAAAAAACATTTTATTTCCTACATTTTGCATTTTTTTTTGTAAAAAAATTACATTTTCAAAAAAAAAACTCTATGTCTTTCCAATACCTTGCAATGTTTGCTTTCCAAAATGGGGTACCGGTAATTTTATGTCTGTTTCTCCTGTATGTCAAAGACTCAAGAAATATTATAGGTAGTCAGAAAATTAGATGTGTAATTTATGCCCCTAGAATGCCTGAAGGTGCTCCTTTGATTTTGGGCTCCATGTGTTTAAACTGTGAAAAAGTCTCACGTTTGGTGTTCTCATACTGTCAGAGAACCAACCGTGGAAGAACTGCCAGACCTGTCTTGCATGGACCTACGAGCACAGTGCGCATGCGCGCGCATACGAGCACAGTGCCTGCGCATACGATTCGAGCACAATGCCCGCGCATATGAGCACAAGACGCATGCGCGTGCATACGGGCAAAAACACCATAAATACATTGTTCTTTACTGCACACGCGCGTGCGCCATTACGCACGCAATGCGGGCGGGACTCCTGGCGTCAGTGCCCTATTTAAAGCTTGCTGCAGCAGTCACCAACTGCTGCATGATCTTCAGCCCTTGATGTGATCCTGAATCCTTGTTCCTGTTCTCCGTGGGACAGATTCAAGAAGCAATTGCGCCTGTGTAACCATAGGTTACACAGCGCAATTGCTTACTTGCTCCGGCGTAGCGAATGCTCCTGATTCAGGAACATCGCTACGCCGACTGCAGCCTAAAATCTGCGTGGCATAAGGCTCTTATGCCACGCAGATTTTAGGCTGCATTCTTGCGTTGGCCGCTAGGGGGCGCTCCCATTGTGATCTGTGTATAGTATGCAAATTGCATACTAACACCGATTCACAACATTGTGCGAGCCCTGCGTACGCAAATTACGTAGTTTGCGTATGTTGGGTTTCGCGTAAGGTTACACATCCTAATAGCAGGCGCAGCCAATGCTATAGGATACCCATGTTCCCGCGTTGCGATATTTAAAATCTAAGTCGTTTGCGTAAGTGAATCGTGAATGACGCTGGACGCCATTCACGTTCACTTTGAAGCAAATTACGTCCTTGCGACGTCATTTGCCGCAATGCACGTCGGGAAAGTTTCCCGACGGAGCATGCGCTCTACGCTCGGCGCGGGAGCGTGCCTAATTTAAATGATTACCGCCCCCGGCGGGATCATTTACATTGCGCGCGCTTACGCCGGGTAATTTTGCCGGCGCACCCTCGCAATTTATGGAGCTACTGCTCCGTGAATCGAGGGCAGCGTAAAATATTTGCGGGGGCGCAGGGCAAAATCGTTGTCCTGTGCCTCTGCAAATAAAGCGCAAATGTTCCTGAATCTGGGCCCTTGTATTCTTGTTGACGACCCGGCTTGCCTGACCAGACTTCTCTGTGCATGACCCCTGGCTTGTCTCTCGGCTTATCCTTGTCCTGTTCCTGTCTGCTGGATCCAGTGTATGACCTTGGCTTGTCTTCTGACCTGTTCCAGTCACTTCCTGCTTCCTGTGTATGACTACCGGCTCGGCTCCTGACTCCGCCCCTGGGTTTCCTGCCAGTCCACCTCATCTACTACTTCCGTGGTACCCCTGCCTGACTGCGTATCCTGGTCTACAGCTGATCTCCAACATCTACTCAGCAAGTCGCAGCTGGCAACTCCTGCATCTCTGGGCATAGCTCCCCCTGTGTCACCTCCAGGGGGCGTTCTGCACTTAGTTGCAAGGGAAGCCCTCTCAGCACTTTGGCCTCTGGTAAGGTACGTGACACATACTCAGGAGGAATAACATAATGGGGGTTATTTACGAAAGGCAAATCCACTTTGCACTACAAGTGCAAACTACAAGTGCAAAGTGTGCTTGAAATTGCACTGAAAGTGCACTTGGAAGTGCAGTCATTGTAAATATAAAGGGGTAAGTCTGAAATGAGGGGGAAGCTCTGCTGATTGTATCATCCAATCATGTGCCAGCTAAAATGCTGTTTTTTTATTTTCCTTGCATGTCCCCCTCGGATCTACAGTGACTTTCAGTGCAATTTCAAGTGCACTTTGCCTTTAGTAAATCACCCCCAAATCACCACCAATGTGTCTAATATATAATTGTAAGTATACTAATTCTGTGTGTGTGAGAAAAAAATACAAAATAAAAATGTGATTCTTCGTTTTCTCAAAAATTCGTAGAAAAAAATTACAATTTTAAAAAACTCATCATGCCTCTTACTAAATACCTTAGACTATCTACTTTGCAAAAATAGGTTGTTTGGGGGATATTTGTATTGACCTTGCATTTTGAATGCCTTAAGAACGGAGACAGGCAGTCATCACAGGATTGATCACTTTTCAAATTTATAAACATTATTTATATAGTTTGTAGACTCCATAGCTTTCACACAGACTAAATAATATATACTGATTTTGTCAGCAAAGACATGTAGCAGAATATAATTTGACATTTATTTATTAGTATAACAGAAATTATAACAGAAACTAGTTTCTGTTTTATATAGTAAAAAAAATCCAGCAGTGATTTAATATCACAAAAAGAAAGCTTTATCTGTTTAAAAAATTATATAATATTAATGTGGGTACAGTGTTGCATGACTGAGTAATTCTCATTTAAAGAGTGAGCACAGAAAACTAAAAAATGGCTTGGACGGGTGAAACAGTAGAGTCTTGAAATGGTTAAAGTGGTACCAAAGTAGAAAAAAAAAAGATATATATAATACAGTCTGTCACTAGAATTAATACAGCAGCCTTTGGTTTTCTGATTATAATAGAGTATACAGTACAATATATTACCAGTTCATCCGGACAGCAGGTCTGTTCTTTTTTAACTTCCTTTACAGACCAAGCTATACCGGAAAATTGTCAGGAAGCGTGTTGAGACAAACCATTTAATATTGACAGGCTTGTTTACAATGGCCAATTTTTATTAAATTATGTAAAACCTTTATCTTAAAATTATCCCCCCCCCCCAAAAAAAAAAACGTTTCTGTAATGCTGCGTACAAACGATAGGTTAGTCTGATGAAAACGGTCTGATGGACCGTTTTCATCAGACCAAACCGTGTGTGGGCCCCATAGGTTATTTATCCATAGGATAAAAAAATGGAACTTGTTTTAAAATTATCTGATGGATACCTAACTGATAGTAAAAAAATGATCGTCTATAGGCACGTCCATTGGTTAAAAATCCACGCATGCTCAGAATCAAGTCGACGCATGCTTGGAAGCATTGAACTTCATTTTTTTCAGCACGTCGTTGTGTTTTACATCACCGCGTTCTGACACGATCGTTTTTTTAACTAATGGTGTGTAGGTACGACTGATCATCAGTCAGCTTCATTGGATAACTGATGGAAAAATCCATCAGACCGTTTTCATCAGACTAACCTATCGTGTGTACAGGGCATAACTGCTTAAAAAGTTAGCTGGAGTTTAGCTTCAATTTGTTTGTCACTTATGCTAAGTTCATTGAAATCTACTAGACCATCTAGCACTACCCTCTCCAGACTGTTGTCTAAAGATGTCTCTTTCATAGGTAGAGGTCCCACCCTAAAGCATACATGGGTTGAATTCAGAATATATTTTTTTACGGAAATTGTAACTAAGAATTTTCTTTCGAACTTCACACCATTACCGGACTGCCACAATGCCCGACTTTAAAGCAGCCATCAAATTTGAGTTATCGCCATTTTCGGGCATGTTGGAAATTTTTGGAAAAACAAGCGAATATCTAATCAATGATGGGAGAATTGTGTGAGAAATAAATGTACATGATCTGTGACCTGGAAAGGAAACAAGATTCCCAGCCACAATAATTATTTTCTGTAACAAAACAGGTAAAATTGAAGGCTTGGTTTTCTAAAACAATGATGGCACCATCAGATCACAAAATGCACCAAATGTATAATATTCGAAAGAAATTTTTTTCAGAATTCGACCCATGTATGGGCTTCTTTAGGGTGGCGCCTCTACATATGAAAAAGACATCCTTAGACAACAGTCTGGAGAGGTTAGTGTTAGATAGACTAGTAGATTTAGATGTACTTAGCATCATTGACTAACAAATTGAAGCTGAACTCCAGCTAACTTTTTAACCACTTCAGCCCCGAAAGGATTTACCCCCTTCCTGACCAGGCCATTTTTTGTGATACGGCAGTGTTTCGATTTAACTGACAATTGCGTGGCCTTGCTAAATTGTACTCAAACTTTTTTTTTTGCGCTATACACAAAAAAAGAGCGACATTTTTGTCAAAAACATTATATTTTTTACTTTTTGCTATAATAAATCTCCCAATTAAAAAAAAAAATCTTCATCAGTTTAGGACGATATGTATTGTTCTACACATTTTTGGTAAATAAAATCACAATAAGCGTATATTGATTGGTTTGCGGAAAAGTAAGTAAGATAGGGGATAGATTTATGGATTTTTTTTTTACTAGTAATGGCAGTGATCAGCAATTTTTATCATGTCTGTGACATTGTGGTGGACAGATCGGACACCTTTGACACTTTTTGTGGGGCTATTGACATTTATACAGCGACCAGAGCTAAAAGTAGCCACTGATTACTGTATAAATGTTTTTGGCTGGGAAAGGGTTAACACTAGGGGGCGATGAAGGGGTTACCTGTGTTCCCTAGGTGTGTTCTAACTGTGGGGAGATGGAACTGACTAGGGGAGGAGACCGATCTGTGTTCATACTTAGAAGGAGCACACAATCTGTCTCCTCTCCCCTGAGAGAACCAGGATTTGTGTGTTTACACACAGATCCTGGTTCTTGCCCTGTCACTAGTAATTGCTGGTGCCCCGTGGTCATCACACCCACTGGGCACGCACATCTGCTCCGGAGACATGCTGTGGGCGCGCGCCTGCTAAAGCGTCTTAAAGAGATGATGTACAGCTATGACAGCTCACACAGGGGAGACAACTTGCGGCAGTATAACCGTGGCAGCTGATCGGGAAGGGATTAAGCAGTTACAGAAACATTAAATGTAATACTGTCTGAATTACCAAGTGAAAATAAAGAAAAATTTAATAAAATAGAAAATGATTGCAGCCACCACATATTACATTCTTATTTTTGGGTTAAATGTACTTCAATCAGATGTGGACTAACTGTCAGCTTGAAAATGTTTGGGTATTCCTCTCTGAAATCTATCCCTTTTGCTCACTGAACTGTCATTTGCAGATTGTGTTTCGTTTTTGTATCATTCTTTGTAAACTCAATGCAATGACTGTAGTGTATGAAAATCCCAGGTGATCAGCATTATCTGAAATACTTTAATCATCTGGCACTACAATTAAAGTTACTTCATGCCCATTCATGCCCATTCTAATGTTTGCTAAAATATCAATTGAACCTAACCTCATGGCATCATCCACACAACTAGTAAATTTTCAAATAAGGCTGACATAGTGTGCAATATTAGGGGTACAGTGTTGGCCAGAAATAAACAATCAGCACAGACCCCCCCCTGTCAGGAGAGCAGCCGATCAGCTCTCCTCTACTCGTGTCTGTCAGACGTATGTGAGAAAAAGCTGGTCAATGGCTCTTCCTATTTAAATTGTGATCAGCCATGATTGGACACGGCTGATCACATGGTAAAGAGCCTCCTTCACAGTTTCTTCACCGAGATCGGTGTAGCGGTCAGACTGACACACTGCACCACCGATTGCCATGATGCAAGCCCCCACGGGCATGTGGCGGCTGTTATCCTGCTGGACGTCATATGACACCCAGTCAGGATAACTGAACCACCGCCCGGCCGTCATTCTGCTATAGGCCGGGCAGGAAGTGGTTAAACAAATATTTCATAGTAAGTTAAATTGTATAAGTAGAGTAAAAGGATAGGGACAAGCTTGTTCTAAAACAGCATTCCCCAGTAACGACTAGTAAATCTGTTCTGGGCTTTAGTGAATATTTAACTGCATGTTCAGAATATATTGTGTTATATAGGTTTCATAATATCTAGAAATAACTGGAAACACTTATTTCAAGGGAGTATTATAGGCTTACACCAGAAATATAACAAGGCAGTGGTATTAATCTGCATGCTTCGTTTTATTGTATTTTCCATGCAGCTTAGCAAACATTATGTGTCCTCCTTCTGTCGAATCCTTAATGTTACCTTATTATCACTTCTCTGCATAATATTAGACACACTACTTCCTTCAGACATAATATACCATACATAATATACAGTATATATATTTTTTCTTTTTTTTTGCAGCATTGATACAGTTCATAAAACTTTGCAACATACTGCCATGTGATAAAACTGTGCAAATTAATTTTCACATTTTATTTTATTACTGAGATGAATTTTAATGTGTTTATAGTTATTTATCTATGATATAATAATACAAAATGTAATTGCTGGAATACATAAATATCTTGCACATTATTTTGTCCCACTTCCTTTGTGGAAAAATACTTTTAATAGTGCTCGTAATTTAGATTTCTCTATAAACAGCAACAGAAACAGCATGACAGAGAAAAAATACAGCAGACACGTTCTCTGGTACGACCAGGGACCAATGTTTTGTACTGACAATTACTGATGGCTTATCAGGCTATCTGGATATGTGGATTCTGGTTGTACAGAGCAGAGAAGACATTGATACTGTGGGTTGATTTATGAAAACTCGAGAGTCCAAAATCTGGTGCAGATCTGCAAAGAAACCAACTAGCTTGCAGGCTTTTTTGTTAAAGTGTAACTCCACTTTTGTTGAGAAAAAAAACCTTTCCCCCTGGGTGATCTATGTACATTGAAAGGATTATAACAAACTTTTTTGCAGATTCCTACCTTTTGTTATTCTGAAGAAGCCCCTCTGTGTTTGCCTGTGCCTCTGTTCTCAATGAGTCTAATGGCAGTGGTTTCATAATAAACTGTCAGGTGTGCAGAAGCAGAGCTCGAATGAGGAAATCTGATGGGCCTGCATCCCTTTAGACGTTCTCTTATTGAAAATATCTTTCCAAAAATTAAATTTTTGTTGCAGGGGATGCCTGAAATCTGACTTGTATCTTAGGCAGACTTCTGGTAAAATTGGTGAGCCAATCACACAAGCAGGAAATTATGTTTCTGGGGAGTGGTCAGTACACACACTGTACACACAACTCCATTTAGCCATATTCCAATGCATTCTCAGAAAATGACAGCGGCTGCAGATGGAAAAGGAAAGGTAATGTTTAATAACATTAAATTACAATATGATTAGTGTCACAAGTATATGTGTTATATTATTTTTTCTTTATTTGCTATTTTTCCCCCCACAAAAGTGGAGTTACCCTTTAAGGCTTACTTGAACAAGCTGAAGTCTGATTGGCTACCATGCACAGCTGCACTAGATTTTGCACTCTCTAGTTTTAGTACATCAACCTTTGTGTGTCCTTTACTGATGACCTCACACATTCGCAAAAGAAAATATTTTTGCTTCTTTTGGGGATATCTAATCTCATCTGACACTGACATCTATGCAAATTGCTTGAAAAATATCACATAATACACAAACTTCATGTGTCAAGGAAAGTTTAAGGGAACTATGTTTATCTTGTCATTTGGGAAGGTATGGTCCTGTCCTAAAAAAACATGTCTTGTGTACTTTGCGGTGTATTAAGTAAAATTATGTGCTTGCTGTTGATTAACAAAATTATGGTACCAGGTTAATGTAATTGTAGCTAACTTTGTTTTGTTCTTGTAACAATTGGTTTTGAAACCAAGATGATGTGCACCACCATGACCACATGAATACTCCTTTCTGAGGATCAATGTAATCCTCTTCTGTCTGGAGGAGAGAGAGCCATCCTTCAGCTGTCAGAGTCCCTGGTGACATGGATTAGCGAGGAGGTGAAGATGCGATGAGGCGGCCCGTTTCCTGGAACCAAGCTGGAACTCACACGGCCGGTGCAACATTAGGTGAACGTGGTGAGCGGTAACACATTTCAGAGCATGGACAGATCCTTCGTCAGACCTACGGTCATGCTTGCTTGACAGGCTTATGAAAGGTGAGGAGAGGGGGGAAAGGAGAGGGGTTGGTGTCTGCTGATAGTCTGGAGGAAAGAGGGGCGGAATGTAGACCTGTTGATGGATGTTGGTTTCATAAAGGGCCAGAGTCATGTGACTGGACATGTGACATATTAAGCACATTAGATTTAGTGTGCGTCTGGTCTTAAAAAGCTGACAGGTTTAATCTCTTTCCACTCCGTCCAAAGCTAAAAAAAAGTTTGCCTTTAGTAATACTTTAACCACTTCAGCCCCGGACCATTTGGCTGGTTAAAGACCAGGCCACTTTTTAAGAACTGAACTGAAGAAGATGAGTGCCTGCACTTCTTTTCCTGGGTAATGAACACTGTCTAGGGAGAAGATATCAAGAGACTGGTTTGTGAGAACAAGGGAACCTGTCCTTTGGTTGTTGACCAAATAGTGATGACTCCAGCTATTATCGCAAACCACTCCCACCTGTGTGTGTGATAATGAAGGGTGAAAATTGGTAAATAGATGACTGTAATTTCAAATTTCACATTTATATGTAAATCTTCTTTAAAACCAAATTAACAATCCTCAAGTAGGGAATATATTGGAATTTAGCTTTTTAAGCTACTGAGAAATGACAAATAATAACAGACCTAAACAAATCTTACAATTTCTACCAATTTTACATTCTGTTCCATGAGGTTTTAATAAATCACCAAGCAAATGAGCCTGGTGTGATAGAGCCATAACCTGCAAATCTCTTTATGTTTGCTCCATGCTTCAGTGATTATTAACGATGGCTTTTTAATGTATTCATGTAATAAACTCCTAATTTACAGCAAGCGGGGAACATCTTTCTTTCTTGCAAATTACCTTGTGAGAATAGTGACTGTTGATTGTTTATTATAGGAAATTTACTCTCATATACAGTACATTAGCATTATGCCATTTTTGACATTGACCTCTCTGCAAATTACATGAAAAATACTACACAATACACAGAGGTCAGGTTGCTACTTAGATAGAAGGGAATTAAAGGGAAGCTGAAATATGTTTAGTGCCGATAACATACAGCAGATGCCTTAAATAATTTTCTACTTCTGAATTCCATTGCTTTCTCAGACCTGTGTTTCTATCTATGGTACTCAGAAAAACTGTTGGGTATTAGCTAGGGAAACCTAAGCCCATAGAGAAAACACAGGCAGTATTCATGTTAGATTTGTGTTAACGTCTACAGACTTCATAATCTCATAGACTATTATTTCCCACCCTTAAATCAGTCATGTGCCAACACCATGTCCTTTTATTATCCCTAAGCTCCACTTATAATCATGCCATATATAACTGGGAACATTTTTATTTTACATTTTTTTAGGCATATTAATAAACATGTCCTACCCTTAAGTGCTACATATAATTGTAAAATTGCAAAGAAACCAATCAGAATCTGGTCTGACTTTAGTATTTCTGCAAAAGGAGTTGGTGATTTAATTTTAATTGATGGCAATCTTACCACTACAAACTACGGGCAGATTTTTTTTCTATAATGCAATATCATTAAGAAAGTTTTGCTTAGTATATACTTAAATTTGTGTCACAATGCAATTATTCTGTACAAATGGTTCCCAAATCGAAATGTATTTTTCTCTTAAATAGCACATAATGAGAGTTTATAAGTCTGTGCCCAAATTACCTACTATGAAGAAATCTGATTTTAAAGTAGAGCTATAGAAAAAAAAAATACACATATCACACAGCCTGTCAATAGCAATAACACAGAAGTTTTTGTTTTTCTGAGCACTCCTTGTAACATTACAACATTGTAATGCCTGGGGAACATGGCAGAAGATCTGATATTTTTCCATTTTCTGCAATAGGTCAACACTCTTGGACAGGGTGGTCCTAGATGGACATGTAGGTGTCTATGTAAGCGACACACAATTAACAGCCCAACTCCAGATAACACTCTTTAAACAGTATCAATAATTGTTTTCTTTCCTTTAGGAAACTTGGTTTAACCCACATGAATAAATGCTGACTGGTGTAAGCACCCCTAACAATGTTATATGGTTTGTTTCAGCTCTGTATGTGTCACTATTGCTGGATACCAAAAACATATTTTATCTATTCTGAGGTTGTTGCTACAGGCTTTTGAAGCTACAACAGGGAACTTTTCCTATATTATGTTAAAAATCTTCATGAATATTCACAGCATTTGAGCATTTTTTTGTTTTTGTTTTACTTTTTGCTCTAACTACTATTTTATGACATCACTTGTGTGTTAACTAAGCTTTCTTCAAATGCTCAGAAAATGTAGGATCTTTCTGTTTCTTTTAAACATCTGCTTAGACTAGTTAATTAGAACGTAACACATGGCCTGTTAACATTTGTGCAGGGCTGGATTTCACACTAGCTCTACTGTTTTCTCAAATGTATCATTGCCACTTACCAAGTGTTTTGCGAGCAATCATTTCAATTAATGATTGAGTAGTTCCAAGTGAGATTCTCAAAATTATGAAATTGTACTCTATAATAATTATTAAAATGATTTTATAACATTTTTCTTATAGTATAATTCTTTAAACAATATTTGCATCTTATCTGGCTATACAACATAACTGTGTAATAATTCTATTAAAAATAGAAAACTTTTTTTGACCAGAAACTTTTTAGTTTATTTATAAAAGATGAATCATCTATAACATTCCATCCTTTTGAAATTTCTCCATGTTCACCTGACATTTCATGTCCAAATTCACCCCATTATTAATAAGTCAAATGTGCAACAGACAAATGTGGGTCTCCACTGAATATCTTGTTTTAAAGTAAGCTGTTAAAAATACAGCTTTTGAACAAAAAAGGGTATTTGCCAGCTAAAGCTATCCACTGTGTAGTTTTTAGAAAGTTTCAGCAGGGTTACATGTATCTTTTTTTTATAAAAACCTGTGTTTTCCTCCCCTCATATAGACCGTACTAGCCCAGAACACCAAGCATACCAGCTGGTGTCCCCATGGCAATGGGGCAGTGAGCTTGCAGCCTCCACCATGTTGATACCCACTCACATGCCTTTCACATGTCTTTCACCCCTATTAAAGCACCAGTGGTTTTCGTTCCACTTACCTCACCCCCCATGAGGGAAAAGTATATGGGTTCCAACAAAACTGGAGAATTGACTTTAGAGGTTCTAATGTCCCTAACCCATTCATCGTGTGTAGGAAAATTAAAGTAAAAAAAAAAAAGCACACAATAACAAAAATACTCTAATGAGTTAATTTTAGAAATATTTGCCTTTCAGTTTCCAGCAGCATCTAAAACTGTTAGGAAAAGGAAGGTTGAGAGGAGGGACTCATATGAGAACTCTCAGTAATTGGATAAATATTGTCCGGTACCTCATCCTGAAAAATTATATGCACAAATATTTACCTTTCAGTTTCCAGCAGCATCTAAAACTGTTAGGAAAAGGAATATTGGGAGGAGGGACACATATGAGAACCCTCAATAATTGGATAAATATTGTCCGGTCCCTCATCCTGAAAAATGATATGCACAAAAAAACTTAACTACTAATATAGAAGGACTATAAAGGTAAAAAGTATCAAAAATATTTATTTATACAAGTTAAAATTGATGAAAACAAGAATATTATACACATATACCACAAACATGACATCAAAAAGCAGTATTATTCTCATCTTAGTGTTGTTTCACATTGACCCTACTGCAGTAGGGAATGATAGACTTAGGCTTTAGCTTCAATGCATTTGCATTTCACGGGGCATAGCACTCTTCTTCAGAAAAACTGTATCACAGTCAAACACTAAAATAAGTCATTTTATAGATATCAATTACAACCACAATCACTCAATAAGTATAATTGCACAATAATGTATTACCACATACCTCAAGGTTGTATATAAAGACAAATAAATGGAGTCATGGTATCTGGCCTTCATATGGTAAGCAGCTGCCACCTTCTGGTCGCATGGAATAGTCCATATACAGCTCTTTGAGGAGACCAAGCTCCTAGTATCATTTGATATGGGTATCTAGAAAAAATATATCATATGGAAATCATAGTAACCAATATTAGAAAAAGAGGAGGGGAGAACAATTTGGGACTTTAAATGAGACAGGGACCTGGTAAGGTCCAGTGCCTCCATCCTTATCTAAATAGAAAAACTGGGATGGGAAAGTGGGACTTTAAATTAAGGACATCGATACTAATAAATGATTTTAATATGAATACAAATAGAATCTGTTGATAACAAAGTACATCATGGTAATTATGGTA
Organism: Rana temporaria; assembly: GCF_905171775.1. Classification (NCBI taxonomy): domain Eukaryota; kingdom Metazoa; phylum Chordata; class Amphibia; order Anura; family Ranidae; genus Rana; species Rana temporaria. Next base: position 598,989,345 of record NC_053489.1, on the reverse strand, counting down.
CATGTAAAATCTCCAAATACAGTTGGTGTATATACATACATACACATACATCTGGTTGAGGTAATTATTCACATGGTTACAAACAGTAATATTATATGTATATATAGAAGATTACTGGTAGAACATAGCAGAATTGAAACACAGCATATATCAGCTCTACGCAATCTTCAGGAGCATGCATGCTATTGAGGTATATAAGGAATTTTGATTTGGTCTGATTCTGTCAAGGAAGTAACCAATATGAAACAACCCCATAGATCAGTGTATGTGAGGAAAGGTAAAATGATAGTTTGGTGTGGGGCCCCATTGAAAAACAAACTACACCCCTACCCCCCAATTTGGAACAAAATGTCTACTAAAAGTCACTTATACTGCCTGTAATTACTAGCAGTATCAGGGAAAACCCCCACCCTCCTTAGCATGCCTACACATACAGGATGTAAAAAAATATGCCAAATTGGAATATATATCTCATAAAAAAAGAGCACTCACCCAGCATTCTTGATGTTCAATGCAATGGCCACACACATGATGGAATATATTATACACAATGTGGTATAAGATGGTAAGGCAGGGGTCCCATAAGAATCGTCTCTTATTGTCATAATGAGACTCCTCAGCACCCTCATACCATGAGAGGATCTATATAGAGCGGCAAGGGTGGATCCCATCTCTTGGCATGCTTAGTTGCCAATTAGTATTATCAGGTGGACAGAAGCAAAAATCTGCGCCACTGCATCAAAAAAGACATACTGCACATGCACAGACACCACGTCATAGATAGCGGATCGTGTGGTGGTCCCCACATTATACCTCCTACAGAAAATCACAGGCTGCAGAGGCATAACATCTACCCCCCCCCCCCCGGTCAATCGTCAGTGCCCAAAGACAGGAAGACAGATTGAAAGCCACCTCCCCACCAGGAGAGACAGACAGCGATGTTGGCCAATAAGATCGAGCAATCCAAAAGGCAGGAACCATGGCTCATAATGTTGGCCAAATGGAACTCCACATAACAACCTGCCTAAGATGAATCAATTTTAATAAATCACCTAGCCATATTAGTAAATTTAGGAAAAAAAAGAACATTTTTAAGCAAAGGCATTATCAGATGAATATATAAAAGCTTTCATTGTATAATACAGAACCATCCAATTCCACCAGGGGGCAGCAGCAGGCCATTTACATATATACGACTATATGCACATAACATATCAATTTAGCCATAGACCTAACAAGTACATAGCAAGTACATGATTACCACCAATGGATCCCTCTCGGCCCCTCCCACACACACAAACAAAAAAAGGCAAAGAGCCCCACAGATCCCTTTCTATATACAATATACACAATATACACATACATGAAGCTCAGAGGAATTCCCAAGGTAGACTACATTGCAAGTATTTGTACATGTACAGACATGGTCAGATAGGCATATGATATGGATGGACTACTAAAGTCAATATAGGAAGGGTTTGTAACTTATAGCATCATTTAAGCCTGGTGGCTGTGTTGCCGCCAAACAATGAATCTGTCTTGCCACTCTTTCTAAGATCCCAGTCGCCTCCTCGTATTTCCATTCAAATTCATTCAAGGGCAAAGAATTAAACACGATGGGGATTTTTTTATTATGTTTCAATGTTCCATGTCTCCCAACAGGGACATGAAGTCACCCCCTTAATGGCAGATACATGATCATATATACATTTCCAGAAAAAGCGATTTGTCTCTCCGACATAATATCAGCCACATACACATGTCAGAAGGTAATCAATCTACATTGTCTGACAATTTTTAAAGTGCTTGGCTTGATGGATTTTACAGTTTGGTAATGTATGTGTCTTTCCAAAAATTGACAGTATGGAAAGCCGCCACATCTAAAACTGTTCCCTGTTCACTGAAATCTGAAGAAAGGGAGCACAGACTCTTTGCTATTTACTTAATTTATGTATTTTATTTAAAGAGAAATATAAAAATAAAAATAAAAATATGGACCTCAGAAGTGCAGACCCTGTGTAAGAGCATCGTTCAGGACTCCCTAAAGGTAACAACTGAAATTTAAAAAAAAGTGTAATAATCCAACATCTCAGACCCATAGATTTTAGTTTCAGATGTTTTCAGTGAATGTAGCGTGCAGGTGCTGGCAAGGTAACTAATTCTTTCATAAAAGAAGGACACATATTTCTCTAAGGCCTTGTACACACGACCGAACATGTCTGCTGAAACTGGTCCGCGGACATGTCCGACCGTGTGTAGGGCCTAGCGGACAGTTTTCCAGCCTAGCGGACAGGTTTCCAGAGGACAAAAGTTTCTTAGCATGCTAAGAAACTTGTCCGCTGGAAACATGTCCGTCGGACATATCCGATGGTTAGTACGACTCATCGGACATGTCCGCTGGTTATGACGTATAACCAGTGGCCCGAAATCCGACGCATGCGTGGAAGCATTGAACGTCGGTGTCTTATACGTCACTGCGTTCTCTGTCCGCGGCGATTTTGGTCTGATGGTGTGTACAAACATCAGACCAAAAGCTCCCAGCAGACATGTCCGATGAAAACGGTCCGCGGACCGTTTTCATCGGACATGTCTGCTCGTGTGTACAAGGCCTAAGGCCCTTTACCAATGCAAGAACATATGTTGCTCAATGTCAGGAAATGCATTTTTTGTTTTCTTGTTTTCAATTCAGCCAGCAGGCAGACAGACACCAGTCAAATATACATACAAATTTATTTTATGAATATGGTGAATTATACCGAATTAATTTTGGTGCAATGTATGTCAGATATCCCAGCTAATTATTTATCAATATACCCCAAAACATTTATTGAATCCTGAAGAAAAAATATAACCTTCTGTATGAGAAGCCTACTGGTTTACTTGAGAGTAATTGTTTTGTTCCTGATTTTGATCTGTTGTGTTTGTTTTGTGAAGTTTTACTGGGTTTATGTAAATGATCATTGGAGTTTTTTCAAAATAATTCTTATAATTTTCAAAATTCTGTATGTGTTGGGTTGTGAAAATTCAGCATGTTTGGGAATGTTCATTGTGGAGAGAACTGGTGCATAGTCTCTACCCAGAACAGAAGAAACTTGATCTCCCTTGCCACCATGGCGTTGTTAGATTAGATCAGGCAGTTGATGAGCCTGAAAATTTTCCTAGAGCAGACAAACATGAATCGTCTTATCCAAAAACAAGGGGAGCCTCTCTCACACAGAGAAAATTATATTTTGGACTCTAGCACATGAGCGCAGAGCGGCAACCCTAAATGGAAGGATCCCTGAGGGTACAGGAATGTGTACAGGCCCTCAAAGGAATTAATGCCCTCTTTGATGGAAAATAGTGGCAAGATCTGAATAAGGCTTCAGATCTTTGTTGGCGCTACAACCAAGCAAACGGTACCCTGGCCCATATATGGTGCGAATATACCTTAATACAACCTTTGTGGCAAAACGTTTGCGATAATATAAAACACATTATTGAAACTTCAATCCAATTAACAGCAGCCTGTTGCTTCCTGCACATTTCTAAAAGCTCCATGAAAAAGTCTAACTGCTCTTTGATCAGATTCCTACTTACTGCAGCGAAGGCCTTGATCCCAAGATACTGGAAAGCTACACACAAGCCCACAATTAAAGAATGGCTTCACACTGTAGACAATCTTTATGCCATTGAGAAAAATAGGGCAATAGCACATGAAACAAATTACAAATTTAACAAAACATGGACGTTTGGGTCACATTTAAATACTTGATAGCCTAACAAATAGCTAGATTACTGAAAAGTGCATCTGGTCCAGTGTGCACCAAATTTCTCATGACAATTGTTATATCTTTACCTTCTTTTCTCTACTTTACTATGTTTTTTTTTTTACCTTTATCTGTTTTAAATGACCAATGATTGTGTAACAGACAATAACACTGATTTAAAGTTGCACAGCATAAAATCAAAGGTGTAGCAATGGCTATTGACTGTCTACTGCTAGTGATATGCACAATGTATTTGCTGTCCTATTTGACAACCTATTATATAACAAATGTAACCCTGTTGTCTTCTATGTATGCTTTGTATTTATCCTCCTATATTTGTTAAAAATCATTTAATTGTACCATTGCTAAAAAAAAAATTTTTTTAATAAAAATGTTATTATAAAAAGTTGCCTCTCCAATCTTGGATGAACAGGTGGGGTGGGCAGCCCTTCCAAACAATGGAATATATTCTGTCAGGAGCCCTGGAAAGATATGAGATGGCAGCTAACCTAGAGAGATGTAAGGAATGCTTAAACATCGAAGGGAAGGAGGGAGATGATTATCATGGTGAAAACTGTATCTTATTAAATCTAGAAAAAGTTGTAATTCTTATTTCAGTCATTGCTTAGATTATCCAGTGAACCCAAAACAATTGGTCACCCTTGAAGGGGGAAGTCAAGCCCTTTGGAAGTGTTTACCAACAAGCCAAATGATTTGGGACCTGGACTGACAGGACGGTGATGCAACAGCACATGACTGGTATGTAGCACTAAATGGCACACGTGACCTATACAAAAAGAAAGTAATCTACGCTGTGTGTAATTCTCTAATATGTGTTACTGAACAGCTGCACTCACTGTATTGCAAACAACAATACTCAAACAAATATATCCCCAAAAAAATTGTGTTGCGCTGTTGATAAACTAAAATAACTCAATAATGCAATGATCCCACAAGATCAGTATTGAAGTGCCTTATAACAGTGCAAAAAATAAAAAAATCATATGTATACACAAATGTAAACATATATGATTATAACTAATCATATGCAAATAAAGTGCCAAATCATCAATGCTAACAAAACAAAATAAAAAAAGGTAATTCAAATGGCAAAATCAGCAGATATGGCATCAATAGATATTTAGTAGCAGGAGCAAAGGATAGTCCCAATGCCAATGCCTGTGATGAAGATGGTATTACACAGGTAGTAATTTCTGTTCAAATGGTGCTCCAAGTGCTCAATTAACAGTGCTCTACCACCATGCAAAAGATGGATGCTTACAAGACACAGAGAGCTCTGTTATAAGGTCTAGCCAGGCATCAGTGAGCAAAGCCCCCCACAACTGGCATATAGATAAAAACATCAGGCATTCAGTTTACAATCTGTCCTGCTCCACGGCGGGCATGCTGGCATCACTGCTATTTCCTCCACCCATCATATGTTTTGTCTTAGAAGACATCTCTATTGCCCCAGTGATGACATCTTTTAAAACTAAACATACGTTGGATGGGGGATATAGTGGTGACATCAGCATTTCCGCTGGGGCACAGGAAGATTTGTAAACTGAATCCCTGACAGTTTCATCATACCTGGAGCCATATCTCTATGTCTGTAGTGGGGTGCTTTGCTCACTGATGCGTGGCTAGACCTTATAAAAGAGGTCTCTGTGGGCCAGATCCTTGAAGCGCGGCGCTTCTCTCCGTCTGGCGTAGTGTATCTCAGATACGTATCTTTTGATACGCCGCGTAAGTGCACGGATGCGCCGTCGTATCTCTGCGCCTAATTCTTAATAGAAGATATGCATGAATTTTGGCCTCATCCGACCAACGTAAGTCTCCTACGCCATCGTATCTTGGGCGCATATTTACGCTGGCCGCAAGGGGCGCTTCCATTGATTTACGCGTCGAATATGTAAATTAACAAGATTCGCCGATTCACGAACGTACTTATGCCCGTCGCAGTAATCTACGCCATTTACGTAAAGCGTACGTCCGGCGTAAGGTTAAACCACCATATAGGAGCCGCATCCCATGCAAAGGTATGGACGTTGGAACAGCCGTCGTATTTTACGTCGTTTACGTAAGTCGTACGTGAATGGGGCAGGGCGTAGGTTACGTTCACGTCATAGGCATTGAGCCGTCGTATCTTAGGGAGTATACGTGATTCTGAGCATGCACGCGCATGCGCCATTCGTTCGGCCCTTCATTTACATGGGGTCACGCTTCATTTTAATAGATCACGCCCACTACCTTCCTACTTTGAATTAGGCGGGCTTACGCCGGCCAATTTACGTTACGCCAGCGCAAGTTTGGGAGCGAGTGCTTTGTGAATACTGTTCTTGCCTCACTGATTTACGTCGGCGTAGCGCATATGAGATGCGCTACGCCGGTCTAAAGATGCACCACTCTAGGTGAATCCGGGCCATAGTAGTTATAATCGTCTATTTTTACATGTGTGTATATATAGAGAGGAAACAGAATTCTGGCAGTACCATGCAGCCTTTGTTCACACATCTGATTGTTGTGATTGGTCAAAGCAATCACATGGTACATGGTAATTCCATTAGACCGATCTGTGATCTGCTGTATACAAAGGACAGAGCATGCTTAGAGGATGAGCATAAGCGGTGGGAGTGGGAGAATGCTTATATATGCTCGTCAGGAGTGAGCCATTAAGCCATTTATGTACAACAGCCAAACAACAAGTGTTTAAAGCAGAACTTCAGACAAAAAATAAAATTAACAGGCCATTAAACAAAATAAAAAACCGTTTCTGTTGCAATGTTCACCTTTAAACCATTGCTACCCCCTCCCCCTAGTAATTGTTTTCCACTACTAGATGTCTTAAAAAAAGGTCTATCATCATTCAACCCACTTCCTTTAAAGTGGAAGTTCAGGAAAAACCTAACTAACGTTAAACTTGCTCTCTGCTACATTCTAAACCTAGTCTATCTAACCCTGTAAAGTAAAAATTGCTGTACTTACCTATTCCACAGCTGATCAGGTCCACACCCAGCATCAGCTGTCAGTGGCAGGTGAAAGAGACAGCCGACAATCAAATCCCATAGGAAGTATATGGGTGACGTCACTTCACAGCCATTTTTCTGTCCTCTCCTGCACACAGCCTGAAACCGAACTGGATCGGCTGCAGAATAGGTAAGTGCACACAGTTTTGCTTTACAGACTAAGATAGATTAGGTTTAGAATGTGGCAGAGCGCAGGTTTAGAGTAAGTTCGTTTTTTTCTGGACTTACACTTTTAGCCCATGCTTCCCCTGCAGCCCATCTCAGTCTGTGAATGGACAATAGAAAGAGAAGTAGCTCATCTATTTGTTATTTTGCTTTCTTTTCCTATCAGCATGTTTCTTGTTAGAACAAAGATTGATTGGCTCCTTGTACTGCTTCTTCCTCTCACACTCAATCCCTGCGGTACAGAGACTGCAAGATGATGATACCACGTCAAATTCAGGTTTTTACACTGCTTGCCTTGTGAAAAAAAAAAACATTTATTTTTGCATTATTTATTACAGAGCTGTGTCAGTGTATGTATCTTGACCTCAGATTTAAAATAAAATGGAAGAATATTAAAAGTATTTAAAACAATGTGATCATAAGCTAGGATGTCTTTAAAGTGGACCCTTTACAGAAAGTCATGCTTCACATGAATTGAAGGGGAAAATATCAGAAATACCACATTAAAGAAATAAATTGATAAACAAATACATATATACAGTAAAACCTTGGATTGCAAGCAAAATTTGTTCCTGAAACATGCTTGTAATCCAAAGCACTCTTATATCAAAGCACATTTTCTCATAAGAAATAATAAATTCAGATGATTCATTCCACAACCATTTATTCATAAGTCCTTTCATTTATAGCCCATATAAAAAGATTATAGCAATGTGATAGGTTGTGTAACCATAAAAATGTCCATCCACAAATGAAAGCCTCCACAAGGGGATTAGAAGGAAAATCCAGCAGGAGCTACAGAGTATAAAAGAGAATAGAGGTGTAGCAATATGGTTACATTTAATGAAGGTACAACATTTAACAAATCACATGGTTGATGATTAAAACAGGAACATCTAAGTATGCAGGCATCCGAAGTAAAGCTGTCCACATAGGCCATCCTCCTCACCGCCGTCTCTCACCGCTGTTAGTCTGTAATCATGACCAGGAAGACTACCCTGCAGTAGAGAAATCTGAAAGCAAGGCTTGAAAAGCTTGTGGAGTGCAGTGTGGAAGGGTTGACGTCGATGACGTTGCTTTTCCCCCGGATGCCTGCATACTTAGATGTGCCTCTTTTAATCATCAACCATGTGAGTTGCTAAATGTTGTACCTTTTATTAAATGTAACCATATTAGAGGCGTCTCTCTTCTCTTTTATACTCAGTTGTGACATGACGTTACTTATATCAAGACATCGCTTGTATATCAAGTCAAAATTTATTAAAAAATGTTGCTTGTCTTGAAAAAATGCTTTAAAACCAACTTACTCTCAAACCAAGGTTTTACTTTATACCGTTCACTTGCCATGATTAAAAAAACTGTTGTTCTTGAACTCCCTGCCAACTTCAAGGCAGCCTAGATTCCACATTGTCTGTCTGACAATCATGCTAGACAAGACTAAATCCACTTTTATTTTTAAAGCCCCTTTTAGTGAAATACAAGGATCAGCATCAGGTTGAAAAGAAACCCTAGGGTGTGCAAGCTCCCCTTGCGTGCCTGTCCTGGTGCTTCAGCTATTGACTTACTACTACACAAATTTTAAGAGCTGCACAGTGGGGAGGCAAGCAAATGTACTGGGCTAAGGGGCCTCAGGGATTTGCAGTGAAGATAAGTAAATTATCATTTCATTCTCTATAGAGACATAGATCTATTATTTTGCTGAGTATGGATTTATTGTAAGCATTGTCTCTGATTGCACTGGAAAACAATATCTAGCAAAGACAGGTTAGTCTAAGCTAGGTCTGATCCTCAATATCTTATATCAAGTTTATATGTGCCTCTGTATTATCTCCACCTTTCAATTGTTTACTTTACCACTTTGATTGCCACTATGATCTTAATATAAACCACATAACTCATGCTAAAACTGTCATTTCTATATTATTTGTAACATTCTAAGTAAATTATAGAATCCCTTTGGAATCTGTAAATAGCGTAAAGTGGCATTTTCAAGTTCTTTCAGGGTTAACTCCTGTAGTAGTAAAGTCAGATCAATAGTGCGATGATAAAAAATTGTAGGTATAAAGGTCTCAAAATTATAGTAAACAGTTCAATCCACATGGTACAACAGCTCAGTGTCCATGTATAAAAGCTTTATTGGCTGAATCCCCAATCCCCTGCATAGCACAGGGATCAAGTACTGCCAGGCACCGGGCATTGTGTGACAGGTGAAGAAATAAGATATAGATCTTTTTCTCTTGTACACATGAGTTTTAATCTCTGACACATTCTTTTCAGACCAGCAAATCATTTGCTTTACACTTGGATATTGGGTGTAAGAAAAGTAGATAGATGGTATATTAACAGTATACTGTATATACAGTATTTCACACGGTAGATCAAATATATATCACCAGTATTTCTGAATACATATTACATAAATTAGTATACAAATGCTTGCATAACATGGGTGTTTCCCTAATGCACAAACACATTTTCCTTGGTTCCTGGGTCATTCAGTTTGAGAGGTATGTGCATCTGGCTTCTGGTTTACTACATGGGACACAAAGTCTACACATGCAAATCTAATCTGACAGCACCTAGGCAAGACCAGCATGTTGAATGAAAAAAAAAAGATTTGTTCCAATGCCGCGTACACACGATCGGTCAAACCGATGAGAACGGTCTGATGGACCGTTTTCATCGGACCACACAGATCGTGTGTGGGCCCCATCGGTTATTTATCCATCCAATTTTGTTTTAAATTTAACCGATGGATACCTAACCGATAGAAAAAAAACGATTGTTTGTAGGCACGTCCATCGGTTAAAAATCCACGCATGCTCAGAATCAAGTTGACGCATGCTTGGAAGCATTGAACTTCGTTTTTTTCAGCACGTCGTTGTGTTTTACGTCACCGCGTTCTGACACGATCGTTTTTTTTAGCTGATGGTATGTAGGCGCGACGGACCATCAGTCAGCTTCATCGGTTAACCGATGGAAAAATCCATCAGACCATTTTCATTGGATGGACCGATCGTGTGTACGCAGCTTGAGAGCTAATCCATCATACTCTCTTTGACACAATACGAATTAAAAAAAAAATGGTCCCCATGGGATATACCTCAACCCTGAATATCTTCTAACTTAGTCCACTAATTATTATTAACATATAAGGAGTCTATAATGTAACAAAAAACCCTGTTTGTATAACATTTTAAGTACATACCTGTTAAGTTTGGAATGCACCTTTACTTCTGTTATAAATTTGTATAAAACTGTTATGTACCTGGGTGTGAGCCTGATGCGTGGATGGAGACCTCCCGTACAACCCCGGCTCGGAGACCACCGGAATAGGGACAGTGGTGGTAAGAGCACGGTGAGGTAAGGGTGCCTGTTCTGGTAGTTGCTGTTGGTGAAGCTGGAACCGCTGGGCAGGAAGCAGGTGATGCAGGTCAGCAGAGCAGCAGATGCAGATCAGCAGAGTCAGGCAGGCCGGGTCATACACTTCAGAGGAACAGCATAAACGGCAGGCAGGAGAAAAGTCGGAGTCCAGGCTGGGTCTAAGCAACGGGTAATCAGGCAGAGAACTGAGCAGGGTCAAACAAGCCAAAGTCAGGACTGGAGATAGAAGCAAGGTCAGGAGAAGCCGGGTCATACACTGGAACAGAATGCTTCAAACAGGTACAGGAATATAAGGGAACAGACGCAGATCAAGGTGCAGCATCCCTACAGCGTCTTTTATAGGCTGCAGGGCGCCAAGGTGCGTCTAACGCTCGCGCATGCGCACAGGAGCGCGCAACGGCTGTATAGGTACGTGCAAGGTCCGTGGTTGGCACTTGGGCACAGGCGCGCGCAACGGCTGTATAGGCGCGTGCAAGGTCCGTGGTTGTCGCATGCGTGTAGGCGCGCACCGAGGGGAGCAGCATTCATTAACTGCTTGCCAACCGCCCACCGTCGTTTTACGGCGGCAAGTCGGCTCCCCTGCACGAGAGCCCGTAGTATAATGTCGGCTCTCGCGCAGCCTAATAGGGGCGCGCGCGCCCCCCGCCGGGCACCCACGATTGCTCGTTACAGAACGGGGACCGGGAGCTGTGTGTGTAAACACACAGCTCCTGGTCCTGTCAGGGGGAGAAATGTTGATCTTCTGTTCATACAATGTATGAACAGAAGATCAGTCATTTCCCCTAGTGAGGCCACCCCCTCTACAGTTAGAACACACCCAGGGAACATACTTAACCCCTTCCCCGCCCCCTAGTCTTAACCCCTTCACTGCCAGTGGCATTTTTATAGTAATCCAATGCATTTTTATAGCACTGATCGCTATAAAAATGCCAATGGTCCCAAAAATGTGTCAAAAGTGTCCGCCATAATGTCGCAGTACCGAAAAAAAACGTTGATCGCCGCCATTACTAGTAAAAAATTTTTTTTATAAAAATGCCATAAAAATACCCCCTATTTTGTAAACACTATAACTTTTGCGCAAACCAATCAATAAACGCTTATTGCGATTTTTTTATGAAAAATATGTAGAAGAATACGTATCGGCCTAAACTGAGGGAATTTTTTTTATATATTTTTGGGGATATTTATTATAGCAAAAAGTAAAAAATATTAATTTTTTTCAAAATTGTCGCTCTATTTTCATTTATAGTGCAAAAACTAAAAACCGCAGAGGTGATCAAATACCACCAAAAGAAAGCTCTATTTGTGGGGATAAAAAGGACGCCAATTTTGTTTGGGAGCCACGTTGCACGACCGCGCAATTGCCAGTTAAAGCGACGCAGTGCTGAATCGCAAAAAGTACTCTGGTCTTTGGGCAGCAATATGGTCCGGGGGTTAAGTGGTTAAGCACTTCTGGACCAAGCCTATTTCTGACACTTGTTGTTTACGAGTTAAAATCTTTGCTAGAAAAATACTTAGAACCCTCAAACATTATATATATATATATTTTAGCAAGAATACTTGCAATATGTTATGTCACACAGTATTAGTGCACCGGTCTTTCAAACACCCATTCTTTTGGTATATTGTGAAAGATGATGTTATACCGAGTAAATAGATACCTAACATGTTACAGTTTAAAATTGAGGACGCTTCCAGCTAACTACATCAGAGATCCGATCAGTAGCCCCATTGGGTGTCATCATCAGAAAGCCAACCACCAGCTCTAAAAAATGGTACTGGGTGAAGCCTTCACGCTGCAAGATTCACCACGGTACAACCACTTCCTCAAAATGACGTATAAGTACGTTGATTCGCTTGAAGTGGTTAAGGGGAACTCTGCTTGCTGTGTTACCGTCTCTGGCAAAGTTGATTTCTCTTAAAAAGGAGACCATTGTGCACCAATGTAAAGAGCTCCAACAAGGCGGTAGAGGAGTTCCTCCTATATTGTATGATAGGTTCCATATGGGAACATTTGCTTTCCAAAACCCTCAGAGTTAAAATCTGGTTTTGGCCCACAAGCAAGCTAGCCTAACATCCATTGCTCTCTCCCTTTGCTCAATTGGGAAAATCCTCTCAGTAGATGAGCCATGTCCAAATTCTGAGTCCTGCACAATTGGGTCAATTTAAAGTGGCACTGTTCTGTTTTTTTTTTTTTGCTTGCTATATGTGTTTTGCTTTGGTTTATACCAGATGCTGATTTTGTGCCTATACTACTGCTTATCTGATTTTCCATATAAACAAAGTATTTTCTTCATCAAAAGTGTTGTGCTTATCATTTGTGTGATAACCAAAGTGACATGTGATTGCAGGTTTACGGTGGTGTCAGCAGAGGTTGTGCCTCAATCAGGGCTCAGAAGTGAACAGGGGTCCCATTATACTCAGCGGCTTCTGAGGGGGTAGCGCTACTAGGGTGACCACATGTCCCGGATTGCCCGGGACAGTCCCACATTTTGCAGGTCTGTCCCGGGCACATTCATTCCAGGACAATACAGTGTCCCGGAATGAAAGTGACACAGACCCCCCCCCCCGGCAAACCTGATGCCCCCAAAAAAGGCCGCCACATCACCGCTTTACTCACTGACAGTCACTTGTCCTGGCCAGGGAAAGGCCTGAAGGAGCACAATTCCCACCCCCTGCTTGTGATTGGAGAAGTCATAAATCCCGCCTCTTGTGTCCAATCACTGTACTATGATTTGTTAGAGCACAAGCTGATTATTGGGAAGGGGGGTGTCCCTGAATGGTAGTTTGGAAATGTGGTTACCCCAAGCGCTACACATGTTTGTAGGACAACACAAATAGGAGCTAAAAATGAAACATCATGACTTATGTTCAAGAGCCCTGTGCAGTCTGCTCAGAAATCCAAAGAACAATGCAATAACACATTTCTATTAATAAAAATTATACTGAAACTTAAAACTTCAGTATTCAAGGAGAGAGTATTGAAAATAGCAATAAACTTTATAAGGTAACTGAAGAGGATAAAGCAATATAGTCGAAGAAGGAGGGCACTACAAAAATAATTAGGGCAGCACAAATGTGAGAAAAAGCATTGTCTGGACAGGAGAACGGACAATAGCAAAAAAAGAACAGTAATTGTCAGGCAGATAAGGATTACATTAGGAAAGAACATAAACATTCTGTTCCTGCAGCACAACGCAGATTCAGCTGGTTTCCTTCAGCTCCTCACTGCTTAAAGCGGGGGTTCACCCTATCGACAGGAAAAAAAAAATTTTTTTTTCTTTTACCTTTAAATCAGGCACTGTAGCGCGAGCTACAGTATGCCTGTCCCGAATTTTTTCCCCCCATACTCACCTTGTAGTCGTCCATCGAAGATACCGGGGAATGGGCGTGCCTCTGGAGACGGAGGATGATTGACGGCCGGCTCTGGCGCGTCACGCTTCTCCGGAAATAGCCGAAATAGGCTTGGTCTTCACGACGCGTGCGCATAGCCTGTGCGCACGCGCCGTGAAGAGCCGAGACCTACTCCGGCTGTCTTCGGGGAGAGTGACGTGCCAGGGCCGGCCGTCAATCATCCTCCCTCTCCATAGGCACGCCCATTCCCCGCGGGAGCCGGAATCTACGATGGACGACTACGAGGTGAGTACGGGGTTAAAAAAATCGGGACAGGCATACTGTAGCTCGCGCTACAATGCCTGTCTCGATGGTAACATCATGGGATTGTGGGTGAACTACCGCTTTAAGTCTCTTCAGGTTTCTGCAAACTGTTCCAATAAAAAAAGAAAATAACTGTTTTGTAACTGGCTAGTGCTTTATATTTTCTGCCAAGATTTCCGACCACACAAAATCTAGTGGTAAATAAAATGTTTGTGAGAATACTTAAGCATCCATGCATCATTCGCTTCACCCATCTTTGTTATTCACACAGGGATTTATTCTGTCTTTCAGTAAAGAAAAGTCTATTAATCCTTTTATCCCTGTGACCAGCAACACATTCAATAAAGCAGCAGCTGGTGACTAAAAATGTATGACAATATATTTTTAAACAGTAGAGATGAGATTTGGGTTCGCCACTATCATGGGTTCAAGGTGAATCCTGAGTGTTTGCAGTTCACAGACCTGGCATACTGATACAGGAATTCACCATAATAACCATAATGACCTTTGAATTTAGATCAGCTGGCTTAGGAGGGCCAATAAGGCCCCGTACACACGAGAGGATCGATCCGCTGAAATTGATCCGCGGATCGGTTTCAGCGGATAGATCCGCTGGTGTGTACGATCCAGCGGATATTTATCCGCGGATATATTTCGGGCCGACCGATTTCCAGCGGATAAAAATTTCCTAACATGCTAAGAAATCTATCCGCTGGAATCGGCTCCAGCGGATCGATCCGGTGGTCTGTACAGACTCACCGGATCGATCCGTCCGAAAACCAACCCTCGCATGCGTCGTAATGATTCGACGCATGCGTGGAATTCCTTATATCACCGCGTCATGTACGTCGCCGCGTCATCATCACGGCGACGGCGCGACGCGTCACCGCGGACGGAATTCCGCGGGGATTTTGATCTCCTGGTTAGTACAACCAGGAGATCAAAATCCGCCAGAGGATTTATCCGCGGAAACGGTCCGGAGGACCGTTTCCGCAGATAAATCCTCTCGTGTGTACTAGGCATAAGAGGACTTAAGTACAAATCACAGATCCCTTCCACCTCCTGGTAATAGCGCAGTTCAAAAACCACTGCTTCCTCCTGGCATTTCAATAGCTTCCTCATATATACATGTAGGGAACAACAGAGGCATGCAATTGTGTGATTCCATTTAAAAAACGTTTTATTGCAACTTAAGGTTCATACATTTACAGGGTGCTGATATACTGGGGGGTGAAATTGTCACCGGGAGTCTGGATCTGCAGCCCCAGATCACGGCGTTCACCCCATCCTGTATCTGCTCCCCACAGCACTTCCTGCTACCTTTCGCATCAGCCAATCAAGCTCTTCCTACCGGTTTCTACCGGTTTCATCACAATCTTGTGACTTCTTCTTAGAATTCACACTTTCACTTTATTTTGGAAGTGATATTTTGTTTCATAAGATATATGTATTTATATATATATATATATATATATATATATATATATATATCCATATATTTTTTTTTCAATATTTTTTTTCATATATGAGTCATTTGATTAATTGTTACTAGCACTGCACAATGGGGCTGATTTACCAAGCCTTTACTCCATGACTCATGGAGTAAAAGCAGGAGTAGCAGCCGTTTGGCCATTTACTAAAGAAATACGCTGCTAGTGCAGTGTATTTCCCTAGTTACTAATGTGCTCCGTGCGCCCAGGAGAGGGTGCATTGTGCACCAGTACAGACCTGGCGCACGGCACATTAAACTGTAAATTGCGGGGGTTCGGGCGGGAGTTTATTAGGGGGGGAGGTGGGGGGATGCAGGGGAAGTGAAGTGACATGTGTTTTGAAGTGTTTGGCGGGCCGAATTGAAAGGGAAAGTGTTTTTTGAAAACAGATCCCCGTACGCTTGCACAGTGCGCCTGAACCTCGGGAGGTTAATTTGCATACTGGGCATGCGCAGAGAGAAAAGTCAGGGATTCCCGTGCGCCTTGTCAGTACGCCGTGAAAATCTTGGTAAATACCAAGCGGCGTACCCGTGATTGCGCTGCGTGACGCGGCGCACGGGAATCTCCGAGCTGTTTTCAGCCCTGAAGGGGAACTCCGCGCCAAATTTCAAACTTGAAATCGGCGCGGGTCCCCCTCCAGGGCTACATTAGGCTCTTAGGCTTGGTCCGGAACGTTAGGGGTTAAACCCGCGCCAATTCGGCGCGGGGGTCCCCCCCAGATCCAAACCAAGCCCTCATCCCAAGCATGCAGTCTGGCCCGGACAGGAATGGGGGCAGGGACGAGCGAGCGCCCCCCCCCTCCTGAGCCGTACCAGACCGCATGCCCTCAACATGGGGGAGTGTGTGCTGTGGGGGAGGGGGGCACTGCCCCCCCCACCCCACAGCACTCTTGCCCCCATGTCAATAGGGACAAGAGCCTCTTCCCGACAACCCTTGCCATTGGTTGTCGGGGTATGCGGGCGGGGCTAATCGGAATCTGCGAGCTCCCTTTAATAAGGGGCCCCCAGATGCCCCAGATTAATCTGCTCCGGAGCCCCCCCTTTCTTCTTTAGCTCTCTTAGAAGGGGGGGTTTCTTCTCTCCCGATCTTCTGCCGGGACCCTGGGCTTCGGTGATTTCTGCCGGGGGAGGGCGTCATCCCTCGGTCCTCTCCGGAGCCTTCCGCCGGATGCCCCCACCCCATTTAAGCTCTTTTTCATTAGGGAGGGGCATCCGGACTTCGGGGTCTTCTGCCGGGGGATGGCGCCTATCCCCCGGTCTTTCCGGTGCCTTCCGCCAGGGTTCCGGTCTTCCTGGTCTTCTGCCGGGGGTGCGCCAACTCCCCGGTCTTTTCTCTGCTCCCTCTTCTGCCTGGCTCCCCCGCGGAGCCAGGGCTTTCTTCCGTCTTCTTTCTTCTCTCTTCCTTCTTCTGCCTGTCTCCTCCGGGAGCCCAGGGCTTGTCTCCACTGTCTTCTTCCTTCTCTTCCATTGGATGTTGACACGACGAGGTTCCGCGCTGACATGCCGTGTCAGCGGCGGGCATGGACTTATATAGGGTAATGCCACCATGTGACCTCAACCCATGTGACATCACATTCCCTGGGCATGATGGGAATGTGATGTCACATGGGTTGAGGTCACATGGTGGCATTGCCCTATATAAGTCCATGCCCACTGCTCAGACGGCATTCCAGCGCCGGACCTCGTCGTGTCAACATCGAATGGAAGAGAAGGGAGAAGACAGCGGAGACAAGCCCTGTGCTCCGCGGAGGAGACAGGCAGAAGCGGAAGGCATCGCAGAAGCCCGGAGGGTGGCGCCCTCCGGCGGAAGACACCGTACAAGCCCAGGACCCTCCCCCAAAGGCAGGAGCCTCACTGGTGAAGGGGGTCCCGGTGAATTACGTCGCTGAAGACGGGGGTGGGGTGCCAGTGCACCCCCCCCCCGCAGAAACCGTCGTGGAAGCCCGGGACCCTCCCCCAAAGGCAGGAGCCTCACTGGTGAAGGGGGTCCCGGTGAATTACGTCGCTGAAGACGGGGGTGGGGTGCCAGTGCTCCCAAACAAAATTTGTTTGGGACGTGGCTCCCAAACAAAATTGGCAACCTTTTTTTTCCCACAAATAGATTATTAAATGTGCGTGTTTACTTCTGTCTTTAACACCTCCCATTCAGGCTGGAAAGCATCAGATCAGGGGAAACAAAAAAAAAAAAGCTCTCATTCCATTGCAGCTTGGTTCCTACATGTGTGATGAACTGAGCATGCTCAAACACTTAGAAAAAAAAATATCCTTTCTTTTTAAAAGGTGAAAAACACTCCTTGGATGCTCATAGAGCGTGGTTTGGGTTAATTGCAGGTGTGCCCAATTACAAGCTCACCCAAACTAGAGACTGCAATTTGTTCATGTGATTTCAATTGCTTCATTACTAGCACTGTTATAAAAAGCTTGGATCGATCAGTCCTCAGCTGCCCTCAGAAGGGGCAGGCTGGCAGAAATGCTGTTGCTAAACACAAATGTGGTTTGTTGCATGGGTTTTGTTTTATTTTGCCAATGGTTTTGGTTTATTTTTAAATGATGTTCACTTTGATGTATTTGTCTATGTGGCCTTATTTTATGAAAAATGTGTGAAGCTATGGTTATTTAGAATTTTGAAATGTATTTTTGTTTGTGTTTGTTTGTTTGTCTTTTTTTGCTTTCCTTGTTTTGTTGACCAATAAAAATTACTTTAAAATTGTTAAGTTTGTCTTTTGTTACTTTTTCATGCTACATATGTTGACAGCTGCAGCTGAAATCGGTTTGGGCCTAACAAATTATGTGTGATTTTTGTCTAAGCTTCTTTCCTGGTGTGTAATCATGAAATGTTTGCCATGTTTATTCTCCATGACTTTAAAGACAAAACTGGTAAGTATTTTCTTTTTTCTGCAGTGGTTCTCAGCCCTCAAGTACCCCCGACAGGACATGTTTTGTGGATTTCTCTTATCAAGAATTGCTGTCCAGACTGTATTTTAAAGCACATGTGCAAGATCAAGGAAAACCTGCAAACATGGCCTGTGGGGGGGGGGGGGGCTATTGGTGGACAGGCTTGAAGTGCTGATTTACAGCACTGTGCTTAAATCTAGCGCAATGCAATCCTATTCAAATTGTGGGTGTTTGAGGGAAGCCAAGTGAGTGTTAGAACCCCTGCTTTGTGTTTTTTTATTTTTGTGTTGAGCTTTGTGTCCCTTTTCTTAAAATTGGCTTCACTTCCTGTCACACAGCTGAACAGGAAGTGAGGTTAAAACCCTACCAGTGTCATTTCTTGGGGACACAGGTCAATCTAACTAGTGTCCCCATTAAGCAAATTGCACTCCAGCACTGCTGTGTACACCCCAAATCATGGGTCTTCAAACTACGGCCCTCCAGTTGTTCAGGAACTACAATTCCCATCATGCCTAGTCATGTCTGTGAATGTCAGTGCATTACAAGGCCTCATGGGATGTGTAGTTCTACAACAGCTGGAGGGCCGTAGTTTGAGGATCCCTGCCCCAAATGATTATTTAGTTTGGGGTTTAGTAAAGGCAAAGCCACTCTGCAGTACAAGCATAGTTGCTGAAAATCAGAGAGGAAGCACTGATGGTTTTAACATCCAATTCTGTAGAAGCAAAGTTTTTTTGTTTTCTTTCTTCCTTGCTTTGCACTTGTAGTGCAAAGTGGATTTGCCTTTTGTAAATGGACCCCAAAGTCCAAGATCCCTAATAATTTGGGGTGTACACAGCAAAATGCTAGAGTGCAATTTACATAATGGGAAACTATTTAGATTGATCTCTGTGTCCCCAAGAAAAGATATTAGTAAGGTTTTACCCTCACTTCCTGTTTGGCTATGTGACAGGAAGTGAATGAATTAGAAAGGGTGAAGACACCTCACAAATGTTGTCACTATCAGGGGTGCAGACATCCCGAAAAAAATTAGCAGATAATACTTATTTGCAAATTAACAGGACATATCAGGGACAGATCTAAAAAAAACACAGATTTTTACATACTGTCCCTGGTTTTTACTGGTTTTACTGAGCCTGGCAACTCGGATGGGGCCCCCTAGTGGCATGGGGCCCTCGGGCAGTGCCCGAGTGACTCAATGGTCAGTCCGCCCCTGACAAGAACTATAATCAACAAGTTTTATTTTCTTTAATTTTGGATAGAGTGAGGGAGGGTTATAGGCCCTGTCAGTTTATTTTGTATTATCTGTGTCCAATTGGGGAGATTTGCCTTCACTTCCTGCCCCATAGCCAAACAGGAAGTGAGAGAAAAACTTTGCAAATTAACCACTTCCCGCCCAGCCTATGGCCGATTTACGTCCGGGAAGTGGTTACACAATCCTGACAGGACGTCCTGCAGGATTTCATTCCGCGCGCGCCTGTGGGGGCACGCAGCGCGGCGATCGGTGATGCGGGGTGTCAGTCTGACACCCTGCATCTCGGTAAAGAGTCTCTCACGGAGACTCTTTACCACGTGATCAGCCGTGTCCAATCACGGCTGATCACGATGTAAACAGGAAGAGCCATCGATGGCTCTTCCTCACTCGCGTCTGACAGACGCGAGTATAGGAGAGCCGATCGGCGGCTCTCCTGACAGGGGGCGTTCGTGCTGATTGTTTATCAGCGCAGCCCCCCCTCGGATCACCACACTGGACCACCAGGAATGCCCACCCTGGACCACCAGGGTGTGCAAAAAAAAAAAAATATAGAAAAAAAAAAAAAAAAAGCATAAAAAAAAAAGAAAAAAGATGCCAATCAGTGCCCACAAATGGGCACTGACTGGCAACCTGGGAAAATCAGTGCCACCCCACAGTGTCCATCAGTGCCACCCCACAGTGTCCATCAGTGCCACCCCACAGTGCCCATCCATGCACAGTGCCCACCTATCAGTGCCCACCTGTGCCACCCATAAGTATCCATCAGTGCCACCCATAAGTGCCGCCCATCAGTGCCACCCATAAGTGCCGCCCATGAGTGCCCATCTGTGCCGCCCATGAGTGCCCATCAGTGCCGCCTATGAGTGCCCATCAGTGCCGCATAGCAGCGCCGCCAATCAATGCCACCTCATCTGTGCCCGTCAGTACTACCTCATCGATGTCCATCAGTGCCATCTCATCGGTGCCCATCAGTGCCGCCATATCAGTGCCCGTAATTGAAAGAGAAAACCATATTTACAAAAAAATTAACCTAAAAAAATAAAAATTTTTTTTTGTTTCAAAATTTGCAGTCTTTTTTTAGTTGTTGCGCAAAAAAAAAATCGCAGAGGTGATCAAATAACAACAAAAGAAAGCTCTATTTGTGGGGGAAAAAGGACGCCAATTTTGTTTGGGTACAGTGTTGTATGACGGCGCAATTGCCATTCAAAGTGCGACAGTGTTGAAAGCTGAAAATTGGCTTGGACGGGAAGGTGCGTAAGTGCCTGGTATGGAAGTGGTTAAGGGAATCCAGTGCCCCCCCAGAACTAGTGTGTGGGTCCCCTGAAAATTCCTGGGCGGGTCATACAAAAACAGGGTGTGGCTTTGACAGGAAGGGGTGGGTCATTTTTCTATTAGGAGGTGCAGATATGTAATCAGGCCTAGGGCAGAACAAAACCTAAATATACTACTGCATATTAGGGCTTATTTAGACCGGATCCGATTTACAGCGTGTTTTTATATTGTGGGAGGAAACCCACGCAGGCACAGAGAGAACATGCAAACTCTATGCAGATGCTGTCACGGGCGGGATTCGAACCAACGACTCTTTTGCTGCTAGGTCAAAGTGCTATACACTACACCACTGTGCTGAACGAACATGATTGCAGCTGAAAGCATGAGAACTTTTTTTTTTTTTTCAATACCATGCTTTCCAGCCTTATTGACCCCGCCTCTCTCCATAAAGAGGACATGTCACACACTAGTCCTATTACAAGGGATGTTTACATTCCTTGTAATAGGAAGAAAAGTGATCCAAAATCAAAAAAAGTGTCAAAAAAGTGCAAGAATAAAAATATGAGGTAAAAAAAAATAAAAAAATAACCCCCCTGTCCCTAGAAGCTCGCACTCAGAAGCAAATATGCATGTAAGTCCCGCCCACATATGTAAACACCATTCAAACCACACATGTGAGGTATTGACGCGTGCGTTAGAGCGAGAGCAATAATTCTAGCCCTAGACCTCCTCTGTAACTCTGAACTGGTCACCTGTAAAAAAAAAAACAAGCATCGCCTATGGATATTTTTATGTCCCGAAGTTTGGCGCCATTCCATGAGTGTGTACAATATTAAAGCGTGACAAGTTAGGTATCTATTTACTCGGTGTAACATCATCTTTAACATTATCCATAAAAATTGGGCTAACTTTACTGTTTTTTTTTTTTTAATTCATGAACCGTGTTTTTTTTTTGGGCCAAAAAAAAGGCGTTTGAAAAATTATTGCGCAAATACCGTTGGAAATCAAATAAAAAATGACCGCTAACTTTATTCCCTAGGGTGTCTGCTAAAAAATTATATATAATGTTTGGGGGTCCTGATTAATTTCCCAGGAACAAAATATAATTTTTACATGAAGGAGAGAAGTGCCAGAATAGGCGCGGTATGGAAGTGGTTAAAGTGAAATAATAAAAGTGAAATATTCCTTTAAATTTCATACAGGGGGGGAGGGGGGGTACACGCATGTTTCCCGTGCTTAGAACTGTCCCTGTACAAGATGTCATTTCTGAAGTGAAACAAAAAAAAGGAAGTTTAAAGTACTCATGGCTATAAAGAATACAGTCATTGCTCATTAAAAAAAAAAAAAGGGGGTCCCTCCAAATTAAATTACCAGGCCCTTCAGGTCTGGAATGGATATTAAGGGGAACCCCGCCGTAAAACCCCCCCCAAAAAATGGCGTGGGGTCCCCCCAAATATCCATACCAGACCCTTCAGTTCTGGTGTGGATTTTAAGGGGAACTCCACCCCAAATTGAAAAAAAAAATGGCGTGGAGTCCCCCTAAAAATCCACACCAGACCCTTATCCGAGCACGTTGACCTGGCCGGCCGCAGAAAAGAGGGGGGGACAGAGTGCGGCCCCCCCCTCTCCTGAACCGCACCAGGCCACATGCCCTCAACATGGGGAGGATGTCCCCATGTTGATGGGGACAAGGGCCTCATCCCCACAACCCTTGCCCGGTGGTTGTGGGGGTCTGCGGGCGGGGGGCTTATCAGAATCTGGAAGACCCCTTTAACAAAGGGGACCCCCAGATCCTGGCCCCCCCCCTATGTGAAATGGTAATGGGGTACATTGTACCTCTACCATTTCACCCCAAAAAAAATGTCAAAGTGTTAAAAATGACAGTAGCCGGTTTTTGACAAATCTTTTAATAAAATCTTCTTTTCTTCTTTCCTTCGGGTTTCTTCCGCTGCTTCTTTCTTGGGTCTTCTCGTCCACATCTTGCCCGACGTGTTCTTCTATCTTCTCCGTCCGTCCTTCAGCCTTCTGGTCCCGCATCTTGCCCGTTGTCTTGTCCTGTCTTCTTCTCCGTCTGTCCGCCAGCCTCCTCGTCCGCATCTTGTGTCTTCTCCGGTCTTCTTCTCGGTCCGCCAGCCTTCTCGTCCCCGGACCCAGCGTTTGAATTTGATTTGGCCGCCGTGTTCCCGCTCCTGGGACCCGCCCCCCTCTGACGCCACAAGTAAACTCCTTAGAAGGTCATGTGCGTCAGAGGGGGGCGGGGTCACAGAGCGTCACACAGCGGGGAATTCAATTTCAATCGCGCCGCCCGGAGAAAAAGTTCCCGCCGTGTCACACTCATGTGACCCCGCCCCCCTCTGACGCACATATGCCACACGCGGACTTTCGCCGGACCCAGCGTTTGAATTTGATTTGGCCGCCGTGTTCCCGCTCCTGGGACCCGCCCCCCTCTGACGCCACAAGTAAACTCATATGAAAGTCCGCGTGTGGCATATGTGCGTCAGAGGGGGGCGGGGTCACATGAGTGTGACACGGCGGGAACTTCTTCTCCGGGCGGCGCGATTGAAATTGAATTCCCCCGCTGTGTGACGCTCTGTGACCCAGCCCCCCTCTGACGCACATGACCTTCTAAGGAGTTTACTTGTGGCGTCAGAGGGGGGCGGGTCCCAGGAGCGGGAACACGGCGGCCAAATCAAATTCAAACGCTGGGTCCGGGGACGAGAAGGCTGGCGGACCGAGAAGAAGACCGGAGAAGACACAAGATGCGGACGAGGAGGCTGGCGGACGGACGGAGAAGAAGACAGGACAAGACAACGGGCAAGATGCGGGACCAGAAGGCTGAAGGACGGACGGAGAAGATAGAAGAACACGTCGGGCAAGATGTGGACGAGAAGACCCAAGAAAGAAGCAGCGGAAGAAACCCGAAGGAAAGAAGAAAAGAAGATTTTATTAAAAGATTTGTCAAAAACCGGCTACTGTCATTTGTAACACTTTGACATTTTTTTGGGGGTGAAATGGTAGAGGTACAATGTACCCCATTACCATTTCACATAGGGGGGGGCCAGGATCTGGGGGTCCCCTTTGTTAAAGGGGTCTTCCAGATTCTGATAAGCCCCCCGCCCGCAGACCCCCACAACCACCGGGCAAGGGTTGTGGGGATGAGGCCCTTGTCCCCATCAACATGGGGACATCCTCCCCATGTTGAGGGCATGTGGCCTGGTGCGGTTCAGGAGAGGGGGGGGGCCGCACTCTGTCCCCCCCTCTTTTCTGCGGCCGGCCAGGTCAACGTGCTCGGATAAGGGTCTGGTGTGGATTTTTAGGGGGACTCCACGCCATTTTTTTTTCAATTTGGGGTGGAGTTCCCCTTAAAATCCACACCAGACCTGAAGGGCCTGGAATGGATATTTGCCGGGAACCGCACGTCTTTTTTTTTTTTGGTTTTTACGGCGGGGTTCCCCTTAACATCCATTCCAGACCTGAAGGGCCTGGTAATTTAATTTGGGGGAACCCCTACACATTTTTTTTGTTTGTTTTATGAATGAATCCCTTTAGAATTGTCAGAGCCGACAATTCATTATAGCCGCGTGTGAATTTTTAAATGACTTTTTTCCTTCTGAATGTCACTTTGTGCAGGGGGAGTTCTAAGTGCGGGAAAAATGCGCTATTTCACATGCTGACATTACACCCCCCCTAGGTACGAAATTTAAAGGAATATTTCACTTTTATTGTTTCACTTTAAGAATTATTAATTTCACTGCTCCCGAAAAAACGGCCGTTTTAAAAAATAAAAAAAGCATTGATGCATGTTCCCTGGGACAGGACTGAGGTCCCCAAACACTTTTTAGGACAAAACTTGCAGATTAGCCTTTAAAATGAACACTTTTGATTTCTCCCATAGACTTCTATAGGGAGTTTGGCGCGGCTTTACATATTACTTTCAATGCGCCGGCTGCTACGCTGGTTCATGCGCCCAATTAAGCCTCCACCCGGAGTACTAATTAACGCATGAACCAGCGCAGCGCACAGAGCATAGTAAATCAGGCCCATTGTGTCATACGATTTTGCATTATCACATTCTGGGGAAGTGTGGGGAGTGCTGGCAGCTGTTTTTAATTTATTTTTATTTTTCACTGTAGGTTTTAGTTTGGCAGCTCACAAGGTTTTTCATATTTTTATTATGATGGTACTCTAATAACACACATAGTCTTTGATTTAAGCAATATGTGTACAGTTATAATTTGACTGGAGTTCAATGTAAAATTTGATTAGAATTTCAGTCCGAATTTCTGAAATTCGGACGAATTTCGTTACGTTACGGACCATTCGGTAAAATTTGTTTATATTGTAATTCGGGTATTCAGATATATCCGAATCTCTGAATATTTGTCTGAATATTCATTTGGAACTAAACGAACCGCACAGGTCTAGTAGCCTGCTGCTGTTGTTCCCTGGACAAAAAGAGCCCCAGCGAGAAATGTCCGGCTTTACTGTGCTTTGCCAACATTTGTAAAAATTTCTATTGGGACCCACTTGATGGCATAAGTAAAAAAGAATACCGTGTTAGCATTGGTAAAACTCTGGAATAAGCTGCAACTACAAAGTGAGATATACACCAAACATAAATAAACAAAAATAAAGCTGAGCTATCAAAAACATGTGAATAGATGTGAAATATAATAAAATAAAAATATCACCATAAATGTCACTAGATTAAATGCATTAACAGTGTAGGTGAAGCAACAATGATGAAGAAAAAAGACCATAAGTGCTAAAAGTAGAATGTCAGTCCACAAATCACCATAAGGTTTTAGGGTGACCCAATATACACCAAGTTGACCAGTGCACCTCCACCACACAAAATGCAAACTTACCAGAAAGCAAGCTATGAAAAGCCTGCAGCTGTAACCCAGCCAGGTTCCTTTATTCAAGGAAGTACAAGCAACACTTCAAATCTTCCCAGAGGACAAACCACAGCAAGTCCCTCTTCAAAAAATGAAGAGGGGCTCGCATAGTGTAAGATCGTCACACATTTTAGTTTTAATATATAAAAATTGCACTTACATGGTTAATATGGTTGTAAAACATCTAGGTAAAAAGCCGGCCGGCAAATATAAGCGAACGCCTGTCCACTGTGAAGATATCGCAATGACGTCAGCACGGGAGGTTGGACGTGCTGACGTCATCACGCTATCTTTGCAGTGGACCGGTGTCTTAACGTTCTTGTTCCACCATCTGAGAAGTTCCACAACCGACTGTGCAGACTCCGGGCATGTGCAGTAACAGGCTACGGGCAGGCTACGGAAATAGCCAAACGCAACAGCTGATCGTTAGCTGTTAAGAGGAACAAATACCATAGCTGGAACCAGCTCGGCAGATCACCGGCATTCGCTTGTATTTGCCAGCCGGCTTTTTACCTTAATGTTTTACAACCATATTAACCATGTAAGTGCAATTTTTATATATTAAAACTGAAATTTGTGACGATCTTACACTATGTGAGCCCTGCTTCATTTTTTGGGTAACATACTAACCTATCCATACCCTGAGCATTCATGCGCACTTATTTGTCAGCTTTCTGTGGCTTGTCCTCTCGGGAGATCTGAAGTGTTGCTTGTACTTCCTTGGATAAAGGACACTGGGTGGGTTACAGCTGCAGGCTTTTCAAAGCTTGCTTTCTGGTAAGCTTGCATTTTGTGTGGTGGAGGTGCACTGGTCAACTTGGTGTATATTAGATCACCCTGAATAACCCTTTGGTGATTTGTGGACTGAAGCCCTGTACACACGATCGGTCCATCCGATGAAAACGGTCTGATGGACCGCTTTCATCGGTTAACCGATGAAGCTGACTGATGGTCAGTCGTGCCTACACACCATCGGTTGAAAAACCGATCATGTCAGAACGCGGTGACGTAAAACATGACGTGCTGAAAAAAACGAAGTTCAATGCTTCCAAGCATGCGTCGACTTGATTCTGAGCATGCGTGGATTTTTAACCGATGGTCGTGCCTACTAACGATCGTTTTTATTCTATTGGTTAGGAATCCATTGGTTAAATTTAAAACAAGTTGGCTTTTTTTTAACCGATGGATAAATAACCGATGGTGCCCACACGCGATCGGTTTGGACCGATGAAAACGGTCCATCAGACCGTTCTCATTGGTTTAACTGATCGTGTGTACGCGGCCTGACATTCTACTTTGATAACTTATGGACTATTTTTCTTCATCATTGTTTCTTCACCTACACTGTTTATGCATTTAATTTACTGACATTTATGGTGATTTTTTTTTTTACTTTTTTTATATTATATTATATTTCACATATATAATCTATTCACATGTTTTTGATAGCTCAGATTTATTTTTGTTTACACTTGATGGCATAGACTATTTTCTTTAAAAGGTGAACTTAGACTTTAAGTGAAACTTTGCCCTGCATACACTCTTAAATCACACAGTAACACAGACAAAGAACAGTTGAGAATCTGTTATAAAAGCACATGATGTCATTTCAGATTAACTCTTTTTTTTCTCAGGTCTCCAGGTTGCTAGGAGAGCATTTTGCAATCTGCCAAAAATATTCTACATTTCTTTTTAACTATATCATTTTGAAAAAGAATACAAGATTGATTTTAATTGTCTTGTTTTGTTCAGCTCATAGCATTATGCAGAGAAATCAAAGGGAAAAAAT
This sequence comes from Rana temporaria, assembly GCF_905171775.1. Taxonomy (NCBI): domain Eukaryota; kingdom Metazoa; phylum Chordata; class Amphibia; order Anura; family Ranidae; genus Rana; species Rana temporaria. Next base: position 598,961,769 of record NC_053489.1, on the reverse strand, counting down.
TATTAGTATGATTTTGATAGATTTACTGAACCTGTGATAAATGGTAGAATACAACAGGATTGTATGCTAATACTTTATATATTTACACTACTTGACAAGAGGAAAGAAGAAAAGAAAAAATCTGATTTTTGTACTGTAAAAAAATCATTTGCTGTGACACACAGGATTCAGAAACAATTATACTGCTGCCTAATGGAGGATTTGAACACTGAAAAACAAAAACAGAAAACAGACTGGTATAGCCCCTCCCACTGCCAACAAGACCATAAACACAGAGGCATAGGTGTGCACAGCCTATGGCATTAGGGTGTGCACTCCAAAAATCAAACACATATGCGCATGTATATAAACTAAGCTAGATTCAGAAAGCGTTAAGCCGGCGTATCAGTAGATACACCGTCGTAACTCTGAATCTGCGCCGTCGTACATTTAAGTCTATTCTCAAATTGAGAGACACTTAAATGTAGCTAAGATACGACGCCCTGCGCCGTCGTATCTTAGCTGTCTAGTTCCGCCGGCCGCTAGGGGTGTGAACGCTGATTTACGCCTAGAATGCGTAAATCAGCGAGATACGCCTATTCATGAACGTACGATTGCGACGCGACCTGTCCCCATACGGATCACGGAATTAAGGTAGGGGACATCTACTGTTATATATTTGGCTCATATGGCAGAAGGTCAGTGCCCCAAGACGATGTTCTATTGGACGAAACGCGTCGGGAGAAGACACTGACCTTTTCTGCCTTTTATTATACAAGCGCTTTTATTACCTCCGGTCACACGTGAGTGTAAATTCTTTATTCCCTTTAAATAAATTTCAACCATATGCAGTATCACGCTATGTGTGTTTTAATTTCCTTTTGGTCAATCATCGATTCTCGTGTCTGAGACTTCTACATGGTTATCGGCTAATCTACAACACTCAGGAGGAAGGACTATTGGATCCTACATCTCTTTCCCCCAACAGACGACATCAGGTTCTCAGCAACCTACAAGCCTGTATGACTTGATAGGTGTACACCTATTCAAGTCTCTACATCTGGTAAGCAGACATCTATATCCATCTTCATGGTTTAAGGAACTTATACTTTGTTGTCCCTCATCCGCTTCAGAGATCTGGTTCTACTGTGGACTTTGGCTTATTTACTACCTGCAATTGTCCTATCATATGGACTTTGTTTTATACTTTCATCAGCGCCACACTTTTGTTTTTTCCATGTTCTATTTGTGACAAAAAGTGATCTATTTTTTGTTGTGTTGGCCGCTTAGTTTAGGATTATTTTGGCAGCGCATTACCGCATAGACGCTTTTTGTGTCTATATTTTTCCATGAACGTACGATTGCCCGTCGCAGTAAGGATACACCGTTTACGTAAGGCGTTTTCAGGCGTAAAGTTATTCCACCAAAAACCTGGCCTAGCCAATGTTAAGTATGGACGTCGTTCCCGCGTAGAATTTTGAAAATGTTACGTTGTTTGCGTAAGTCGTCCGTGAATGGAGCTGGACAGAATTTACGTTCACGTCGAAACCAATAAGTCCTTGCGACGTACTTTGGAGCAATGCACACTGGGATATGTCCACGGACGGCACATGCGCCGTTCATTTAAAACGTCAATCACGTCGGGTCATGGTTTATTTACATAAAACATGCCCACCTCTTCACAATTTGAATTAGGCTTACGCCGGCCCATTTACGCTACGCCGCCGTAACTTAGGAGGCAAGTGCTATGTGAATACAGTCCATATTGGGCGCAGGAGCGCCGCCCCTTCTCTCCTGCACCCATCAATCAACAATAAATAGATTCATGCATTGCATGAATCTATCTATTGTCGCTGCTGCCACCCACTGTTCAGGTATCCAGCACCTTGTCGAACGCCGGCCATCTGAATTACAGTGGTGGGGGTGTTTTGGAAGTGCCTGATTAGAGCCATAGGCTATGGCCAATGGACTCTAATAGGCTTCCAATTTGTTAAACAGTGGGTGCACTGCTGTGCATTCGCTGTTTAAACAGAGCTGTGTTAGGGAATCACTTCTCTAACAGTCACCCCCCTCTCAGCCAATCTGGTGCACCAGGTCTGGTTACGGGTCACCTGATTGGCTGAAGCGACAGGTGCTGTGATTGGACTCCTATCAGGCATCCAATCACTGCGTCACTGTGTCATAGCAGAAGGCGGAAGAGGATGGGAGAAGAGAGAAGACATCGAGGACTCGAAGGACAGCTTTGACCGAGACAGGTAAGTGCCGGGCGGAGGCACACTGGCAGCATTTGATGGGGCAAATCTGGCAGCACCGCGGCATTTGATGGGGCAAACTAGTGGCAATTTGATGAGTTAAACTGGCAGCACATTTTTGGCAACTGATGGGCACACTGACAGCAATTGATGGGCACACTGGCAGCACACTGGCGGCATTTGATAGGGCAAACTGGCAGCAGACTGGAGGCAAATGATGGGGCAAACTGGCAGCACACTGGCGGCATTTGATGGGGCAAACTGGCAGCACACTGGCAGAAATTGATGGGGCAAACTGGCAGCACACTGGCGGCAATTGATGGGCACATTGACGACAATTGATGGGGCCACTGCCAGCACACCGGCGGCAATTGATGGGCACACACTGCCAGCAATTGATGGGGCACACTGGCAACACTGACAGCACTTGATGGTTACAGTAGCTGTGTTTGATGGGTTTTTTTTCAGTTTGTTTTCACCCCCAAAAAATTAGAGCACCAGCCACCTCTGGTGTCAGTAGGGCAGAGATTGGTCAGTAGGGCAGTGGACAGTAGTTTTATTTTATACTTTTATGTTTTATTATTGTTTACCATTTAAATATTTTTTTTTCTTTACAATTTTTTAGAAGCCCTGTTAGGGGGCATGGAAAAATATCAAGGGTGGGAATCTGCACCACACAGGTTGATTAGGCTGTGCCCAGGCACACCTGGCACACCCTGTGCACATGCCTATTCAGAGGTGTGGGAGCTGTGTCTCTCAATGAAAATTATTTTATGGTCAGTAGAGAAATCCAATTTGTTTTCTTGTTCATTGAGGGAAACAGCATTTAAAGATAACTGTGATACCCAAAAACTGTTCAGCAGTGGGCAATACAGTGAGCAATGTGCTAACAGGTCTAACTATAAGCAACAGAGACAATTCTTGACTGCCTGCAGGTCAAAGGGCCACCTGAAAGAATGTTATGCCTGACCCTGGCATCAAATCAGACCTAAATATTTACCTCATGGGCCTAAGAATACATGGACAGGTGAAAATCTGGCAAACAGTTACTTAATAGTAAAAAGCCCAGAAAACACTCAAGGGTGGAACTTGATCCTTAAGACAGTAAGCTTGAATGATGATCCCTGTGAGCCACCAAGAAATGGTGGAATAAGAAATGATTTCCCTTCAATGGGAACCATCAGAAATTACAAAAAGAAAGTGCATTTTTCCAATGGAAGCAGTGGATGATAGGAAGACACAAACAGCTCAAACTACATCCATCACACGTGCCAAAATCTGACTCTTGATGGTACTCAGGACCAATTGCTATACCAGGATTTTTCCCATTGAATAATTTTTAGGACAAAACTTTCTTTATAAGCTTAGTATGCCTTTCATGTGCTATGCAAGACTTAGACCCCTTTCACACTGAGTTTTTCAGGCGGTACAGGGCTAAAAATAGGTCCTAAATACCGCCTGAAAAACTCCTGCCCAGCCTTCTCAATGTGAAAGCCCGAGGGCTTTCACACTGAGGCAATAAGCTGGCAGGAGAGAAAAAAATCTCCTGCAAGCAGCAACTTTGGAGCGGTGAGAGAAGCGGTATGTATACCGCTCCTTCACCGCTCCTTCCCATTTAAAACAATGGGAAACCGTGGTAATACCGCCCGCAAGGCACCTCTGCCGAGGCGCATTGCGGGCGGTATTACCCCTTTATCGGCCGCAAGCGGGGGTTAATACTGCACCGCTAGTGGCCGAATCCCACGGCAACTCTGATGGTATAGCGCCTCTATTTTTAGGGGCGCTATACCGCCACCAAGCCTCCTGCCCCAGTCTGAAAGGGGCCTTAGGGAAGTCAACTTCCTGACTGATAACATTGTGAGGATCAGCAAGTTGGAGAGGCTTCTGTGCCTTAAGACCTGGGCTTTAAAGTTAATGCTGATGCAGCCAGTGACTCTAAAGTAGAATGGGAAAATATTCCTTGTTACATAGTTACATAGTCAGGTTGAAAAAAGACACAAGTCCATCCAGTTCAACCATAAAAATAATAATAATAGTACATTTCCCTGTGTCAGTTTGGCACTATGGGTATTAGTGAAATGCCTTCCAGCTTGATACTGTGCAGCAGATAACGAAGGAATTTCCAGGGGGGGGGGAGGCATGTGTAGAACCCCCCCAAAAGATCTGATTGGTAATTGTGGGTCTTCTGTTCTGAACTTGGACTCCAAGAACAACCTCAGCCCATCTGACACACCTAGTTGAGTATAAATCACTGCAAGCATGTAAAAAGACACCAATATAAAATACCTTCTGCTTGGCTGTAGGTTGCTACCAGAAAAATAGACACACATCTGTTTATTAATAAATGCATGTCTTATAGATCCCGCACAGTGCACCAGCAGCAGGAATGCTAGTGCAACTCGCAGCCGATGGCCAGCTCCCACTACACATACAATGCTGTGAACAAGTATTTGCCCCCTTTCTGATTTTTTTTTTTTTTTGCATATTTCTCACACTTAAATGACTCATCAAACAAATATTACACAAAGATAATCCCAGTAAATATAAAATGCAGTTTTTAAATGATGGTTTCATTTATTAAGGCAATACAACTGTCCAAACCTGCCTGGCTTTATGTGAAAAAGTAATTGCCCCCTAAACCTAATAACTGTTATACCTAATAGCAATTTTGGCCCACGCTTCTTTGCAGAATTGTTTTAATTCAGCCACATTGGAGGGTTTTCCAGCCTTAACGGCCTGTGTAAGGTCGTTACAGCATCTCAATTGGATTTAAAGCCACTCCAAAACCTAAATTCTGCTTTGTTTGAACCATTTCGAGGCGGACTTGCTGTTGTGTTTTAGATCATTGTCCTGCTGCATAAACCAAGTGCACTTGAGCTAGAGGTCACAAACTGATGGCCCGGACATTCTTCTTTAGGATTTTCTGGTAGAGCTCAGAATTCATGGTTCCATCAATTATGGTAAGTTGTCCAGGTCTTGCGAAGCAGCCCCAGAACATCACGCTACCACCACCATGTCTGAATATCGGTAAGATGTTTTTGTTTTGAAATGCTGTATTAGTTTTATCTCAGATGTAACGGGATGCACACCTTCTAAAAATAAAAATTTTCATCTCATCAGTCCACAGAATATTTACCTAACAGTCTTGGAGATAATCAAGATGTTTTTTTGGAAAATGTGTGATGAGCCTTTGTGTTCTTTTTGGTCAGAAGTGGTTTTGGCCGTAGAACTCTCCCATGGATGCCATTTTTGCCCAGCCTATTTCTTATTGTTGAATCATAAACACTGACCTTACCTGAGGCAAGTGAGGCCTGCAGTTCTTTAGATGTTGTTCTGGGTTCTTTTATGACTTCCTGGATGAGTCGTCGTCATACTCTTAGGCCGCGTACACACGGTCAGTCAAAACCGATGGAAACGGACTGAAGGTCCATTTCATCGGTCCAAACCGACCGTGTGTGGGCCCCATCGGTCAGTTATCCTTTGGTCCAAAAATTTAGAACTTGCTTTAAAATTCAACCGATGGACGCCTAACCGATAGGTCAAAACCAATGGTTAGTACGCAAAAGCATTGGTTAAAAACCCGTGCATGCTCAGAATCATGTCGAGGCATGCTTGGAAGCATTGAACTTCATTTTTCTCTGCACGTCGTTGTGTTTTACGTCACCACGTTGGACTCGATCGTTTATTTAACTGATGGTGTGTAGGCACACCAGACCATCAGTCTGCTTCATTGGTTAACCGATGAGAATTGTCCTTCAGACTGTTCTCATCGGATGGACTGATCGTGTGTACAGGGCTTTAGAGTAATTTTTGTAGGCCGGCCACTCTTGGGAAGGTTTACCACTGTTCCAAGTTATCTCCATTAGTGGATGTAGGGCCAGATTCAGAAATAATGGCATAAATTTAGGCGGACGTAGCGCATCTCATATACGCTACGCCGCCGTAACTTAGAGAGGCGAGTACCGTATTCAGAAAGAACTTGCGCCCTAAGTTACGGCGGCGTAGCGTAAATGGGCCGGCGTAAGCCCGCCTAATTCAAAATATCAAGGCAGTGGGCGTGTTGTATTACAATGAGCTGTGACCCCATGCAAATTAGGGGCCGAACGAATGGCGCATGCGCACGCATGCTCAGAATCACGTCGCAAATACTCCCTAAGATACGTCGGCTCAATGCTTTGTCTCAATTGCTCCAGTAGACCCATAAGAACTACTAAAGCCTGCTAATACATGCTGTGAAACAGAAACATTGTGCAAAAAAAATGGTATAAATTGCGCAAACCAAAACAATGACAAACAAACATGTGCAGAAAAATAAATATATCTTCACATATTGCAAACTCAAGCAACCATATGCAGAAAAAATATTTTCAAAACTTATTAAATGTATCAAAAATATGTGTAAAAATGTCCTTCACATGAAAGGAAAAGTGAAATAAAAAGCACTAGGAATGTGTCATACAAAACTTTTCTTGAAGAATGGTTATATAACAACCACTAAAATAAACTGAATGAATTAACAGTCCATATCAAATAACATTCAGTGTAGATGAATGATTAGTGTATCCTTGGAAAAAAAAAGACAGATGATAATACTGTTCTTCCACACGACAGAAAGGCAGTAATAGGCAATAATAAAAAACAGCCACACAGGCCGCTTACCATAACTGTGGGGTCTCTATTACCGAAATCATATGGGAACATACAGGAGGGATCAATCTGGTCACAAGCCGGTCATCGCACTCATCCAACCCGATCCTGTCCTCCACTTTTCAGTTCCAGGTGCCGTAGCGATCTCCGTGGAGTCCTTTCCTCTCGGGACTGAACTAGCTCATACAGGATATTGGATATTTAAAAGAGGAAAAAGGAGGAAAGTTTTTTATTCCATTTGCTGGGCTACTGACATCTTTAGAAGCAAAAAGTAGCAAAATAGTTGAATCAATTTTCTCAGCCGCGGGCTCAAGCCTTTTACCTGTTTCGTGGTGACGTCAGATCCTAATGCTCCACCCGACGTGGCATTTTTCCGTAAGAGGCATCGGCAGGCATTAGGATCTTGACGCCAATTAATAAAAAAAAATGCACACTGTTCTGAGCTGAATATTCACACTCTTTGTTTTAGTTGCAGTACCACCGTTTAAAATAATTTTTGGTTATTCATTTTTGAATATCTATATATATATACTTTGATATATATATATATTTTTTGTTCATGGGGTCAGAGCGGATTTATCACCTTTAACATGAAACTGAAACATTGGAAGGCATAAATCAAGGAGGTTAAGAGCAGAACGTTAGTTTGTAGCCCATGGAAACCAGTTCATATCTGAATTGCTGTTTGTCCAGGGATCTGCAAAGTCAAGCAGATGTCCTTCCACTTTATGCAGAAAAGGGAAGAGCCGAACTGCCCTTGGTTTGAGTATTGTTCGATGAACTTTAAAGTAGTTGTTGAACCTGAACCTTATTGAAATCAATGGGAGTTTAACTTGTCAAGTGAACAATCAGCAAGGGGTGTAAAAAAAGTAGCATGGGGTGGGGGGCATGTCCCTGGGGAAAATGAACAAAAATAAATATTTAAAAAAGTCCAAATGAATTGAAAACAGTGATTTTAAATTGTGAAACATTTAAATTGTCTATTTAAATAACATGCCTTGGGATCCAGCTTTTGAAGGGGTGTATCTGTATGATGTACAGAACATTTACAAAACAAACACGTTGTTAAAAATGCATTTCATTGGTGGCTTTTTTAAAGTGTATGTATTTTGAGGGACCTTTGGAAGGGCCTTTGATGATAAAAACATTTTTAGAGAGCTGGCAATACAATGTAATTTGCTAGCAATTTAAACTTTGCATCCTACAGAAAAAAATGAAGAAAAAAAAGCACCTCCCTAAAATACATTTCAGGTCCTTTGAGTTTTGTGGGTTTTAAGGGTGGCCTCATGAGGCATGAGGTCCCCTTAAATATCTACACAAGACTCTTTACCTGAACATGCAGCCTGGCTGGCCAGGAAAGGAGGGCGGAGAGCATACAGACCCCTTCTCCTGAATCATACTAGGCCGCAATCCTCTTTGCACAGCGCCCTGTCCCTACAACCCTGGCTGGTAGTTGTGGGGGTTTACAGTTTGGGGGCTTCAAGGAATCTTGAAGCCCTGTTTAATAATAATGGCGTGCTCAGTTACCACTCCCCATATGACTTAGTATTGGTGTTATAGTACCTTTATTCATTCACAAAAGAAAAATATGTAAAATAAAGACACCCAAATAATTAGCAAATCCTTTATTCAAAAATAAAAATACCCAAAAACTGTCTGTTACTGCAAATCCATCATCAAGCATGATGCTTGACAAATTACTGCAGAAAAACTCAATGTCACAGGGTACACGTCTGATGTTGATGACCCTCTGGCTGAATGGCAGCTCCCTGAGCTGTTTCAGGGAGAGCTGTTTCAGCTATGTAAGGGAAGGGGCGGGGAAAGTAGTGACATCAGTCACCAAATATGGCCAGTGGCCATATTTTTGCAGTAACGTCATTGCTATCTTCACCTATTTACTTATGATGTTGCTGTCAGTGGTTTCAAGGGTTTCAGCAGATGCAAGCGACCACTGCTTCCTTAGGAACCAGTGACAGCGGGATGCTGTCATATATATATAAAAGTAGAAATATTGCATCTATGTCTTGGCACCCACTAAATGGTTGGGTGAACAGGCAAATGTTTGAATGCCTGAAAAGTTGACACTCTGTTCAAAGCAAGGTTTGGACTAAGCTGTTGTCTCTTTCCAAATGTTGAAGAGGATTTGTCAGCAGGTTTGGGGTATTTAGGGTTCAGAGGATATAAGTTGAAGCATTGGGGTAATGTACTGAACTCTTTTTGGCCTCTAAAGGAGGGCTGTTTCTTCCAAGATGGAGGCCTAAGATTAATCAGATGGGATAGATGTGTACTCTTCCCTCCAGTAGCATCCTTGATGAGAATTTACAAAGAAGTTCCAAATAGATGTTGTCTCTTGACAGTCATGTGCAGTATGCACTTTTTTTGGATGCACCTTTTCTACATCCCAACAGTTTACCAAAAAGTGTTAACCAATAGAAAAACTAATTTTTTAAATAAATCAGAAGACATCCACTAGCTTGGCCACAGTACTGCAGATTTGGCAGCATGAACTCTAATCACTCCACAAACACAGGAATAAAGTGGAGTAAATCTAGATTCCTTGCCATGAGTTGTGTCTATTCTCTGAATGTTTGTCAGACTACTATCACAGCTATGGCAATTTGCAATGTAGGGCCTGCTAGGGAAAACAAGGTTTCAGAGAGAATATCCAAAGGTTTTTCTATGGGAGTTCTATAAAGAATCCTAGACTGGTGGTGGCATTGTTGGAAGTTTCAGGCTACTGCTGCAGCTTTAGGTTAGCATGCACTACATTAATAAGAACCAAAATGGTCTCTCTCAGCCTAGGAGATATGGTGGCTGCCTGCGACTCCTCAGGGACAATCTTATTCTGCATTAATTAATTAATTAATTAATTTGTGAGACTATTTATCAGAAAAAGCCTCTTAATCTGAAGGCTCTGTTTGTTATTTTTTAATCTTTACTTTAGAATCACTTTAAGCAGCCTGTAGATGAGGATTTAATTAAAGAAAAAAATATTTTAAACAACAAGGAGGAAATAGCTAATAAAAACAGTTACACGTATTTCACTAGAGAAAATACAACCACTCTCTTAGGACACTAGCAAAAAAACTGCTGAGAGCGGGAGGAGTCCTACCAGGCTGAAAACTTTTTTTTTTTTAATTGGTAATTTTCTAAATTCTCTTGTAGGTGGCAGTATAACCAATCTCTCTCTCTCTTTCTCTTTCTCTTTCTCTCTCTCTCTCTCTCTCTCTCTCTCTCTCTCTCTCTCTCTCTCTCTCTCTCTCTCTCTCTCTCTCTCTTTAAAGAAAACAAGCCTTTGTTGAATAATGCTCTAATATCTCCCAGGGCTAGACCCCCTTGCTAATGCTATCAAACTAGTTACTGCAAATTCAACTCTTAACAACATGTTATTCTATTAATTATTCTTTATGCCTTTATTTAAAAAAAAAAATGATATCCTGTTTCAGCTGGAAATTTATATTTTATCTGCAGACTCAAGTGACGAAAATAACTCAGTGTGGAGTTGATGGTATATACTCATTCTTCCCAATCTCAGTGACTGACCATCTGTTTAACGTGCTGCCCTCCAGCTAAAATCAAGTTTCCTGTGTAGAAAATGTCCATAAATAGTTATCAAGTTGGACACTGAAATGATGCAAACTGTCTGCTTTTTATCTGCTTTTTATCACCTACATGGTGCTGTTAATGAGAAATGTAAGTTTGTCATTGCAGAATAGCAGCTTTTTTTTTTACTGGGACAACTCAGGGCAAATATAAATAAACATCCTGTAGTGCACTTATGTATTACTTAAAAAGTCATGCAATCATTTTTCAATTGGTCTAGTATAATTACCTGAGATCTGTCTTGAATCTATATTTAAAATTAGTCTTTTAAGTGAAAGTATCTGATGTTTAAAGAAATTATGTCACCTTGTCCGTTAGGATAAAAACGGCAGGCTCTGTTAAAAACAATCACCACCCTCCCCACTTCACCTTCTGCTTATACTTGCCTTGTTCCCTTGCTGTTCTGTTTATCTGTTAGAACTCATGGAATATTGTCTATAATGCAGGAATGAAAAGGATGAGGGAGTGCAGCAATCACATGTGTGTGCGTGTGTGTAGTTTTTTTTTTTTTTTTTAAAGTGGTAGTAAACTCAGTTTTACCACTTTTACCTACAAGTAAGTCCATAAGGCTTACCTGTAGGTACTTGCATATCTCCTAAACTTGCACTGTTTAGGCGATATGTACACTACATACAGCCAGTGACGTCCCTGGCGCATGCGCTCTGAAAGTTCAGTATGCCATGCAGTAAACAGTGGCTCCTGTGCGCATGCATGGGAGTGATGTCTTCGTGCCCCCGGCCACTCATGTAACCGGAGGCTGCGAACCTCCGAAGGAAGACAAGGTGAAGATGGAAGCCTCTGCAGCGGTGACAGTTTGCTGCTGGTGGGCTTCATTTTAAGGTAAGTCTCTCACAATGTGCTAGTATACAATGCCATTGCCTTGCAGGGGTAGTTTTTCTTTTAACTGTGATTTTCTACTGCTTTAAGAAAAATTTAACAGGCAAGGTGATTGAGTCTCTATAAGTAAAATGTGAGTAGGCCCCGTACACACGACCAAACATGTATGCTGAAACTGGTCCGCGGGCCAGTTTCAGCATACATGTTCGGTCGTGTGTAGGCGCGAGCGGGCCGAATTCCAGCAAACATTTGCCCGCCAGGCCTTTTCCCAGCGGGCAAATATTCCTGGACGTGTTTTAAAACCGTCCGCTGGAATCCTGCCCGCTCGGACATGTACGGTCGTCAGTACAGACCTACCGTACATGTCCGAGCGCCCGCCGTCCCTCGCATGCGTCGAATGACTTCGACGCATGCGTGGAAGCCTTTAAATGGCAGGCCCGCCCACGTCGCCGCGCCATCGCCGCGTCATCGTCGCGGCGACGACGCGGACACGCCCCGCGTAGTGTTTACGCGCGGACTTCTGTACGATGGTTAGTACAACCATCGTACAGAAGCCCTCTGGCAGGCATGTACGGTGAAAACGGTCTGACGGACCGGTTTCACCGTACATGTTTGCTCGTGAGTACCCGGCCTTAGAGGAAAATACATACGCTACCATTTCTAACTTCTTCTGAAAATGCTAGTTGCTTCGCTGTTGTGTTAATCCAGTGGTAAAATTTACATTACTAACCCAGAATAAATATTAGAAATTATACCTCTAACATTACTTTCTGGGCCAATGACTCACAAAGGAAGCCAAGTGCCCAACATTTTCAGAAACAATGTGTGGCAAAAACTGCTAAATGGAGCAATGAAGTTGCCAAGTCAGAAAATCACAGCAACCAATGATAAGTTATAGCCATAAAAAAAGACAGTTCTAGTCACTGTTGAATAAAGTGTTTTCCACACTCTTTTTACCCTAAGAAAAATATTCTGATTCCATTAAATGTTATCTCAGCATCTTTGACTATCTACACATTACAGTTATCATTTAGCAGCTGGAAATAATCAACATATACATTGGGGGATCTGTACACCTGTTCAAGTGATTGTAGAACTTACACAACAAAACAATAAAAGCCAGTCGGCAGAAACATTTGCTGTAAAAACTCAGGATATAATCAAAAAGGAAAAAAAGGAAATTATTGCTATAATAACAGACTAGTAATCCATGTTTCTGTATTTAATAATTAGGTAGCACTTCACAGGGTACATTGAACCATTCACATCAGACTCCAGCGCAGACAAGCTTAAACATCAGACATGAACACACCAATATGGCTAGAAGCCAATTAACCTTTTAACCTGTAAGGAAAAATCCTTAAAGATTTAAGGAAAGCATACACACTTTGTGCAGATAATATCCCTGATAGGAACTGACCCCAATTAATGCAGTGATACAAAGCAAGAGGCTAACCAATAAGCTAGTGTACTACTTCTCATTATAGGATTAAGACTAGTTTTCACCATTTGTGAGCAACTTAAATCATTCAGGACCTGTTCAATCCACTGTCTGTTTGCTTTTGAAGTATACTCTTGAATGCTCTAAACTGGCTACACAATCATAATTCAGGCATTTAACAGTGGTTGCACATACCTTCAAAGCCACTTGTGTGCACAGTCTATTGCATTAGGGTGTGCGCTCCAGAGCACAAACACACATGTGTATATTAACATAGCAGAGATTGGTGTCAGTAGGGCTGTGGATGGTGTCAGTAGTTTTTTTTAATTATTTTATACAAGTTTATTTTTTAATCATTTTTTGCAATATTATTATTATTATTACTATTTTTACAATTTTTTTAGGTGCCTCGTCAGAGGTTTTTGGTGGAATATCATGGGTCTAAACAGAGAGAAAGGAACTGAGGACAGGGCTTCCCCAGTCCCTTTCTTTAAAGCCTCAACTGCACTGGACAGAGAATGAATGGGAAATGTTTGTTGCTGAGGGGCTTCTTGTTCATTTAAAAACGGAAGCATAGTAAACATAGTTTTTCTATGTTTAAGTTATGAATGAACACAAGAGCGATCACTCCCTGTGTTCATTCATTCATTCTGAAACACCCCTGAAGCAGCCAGAGGGAGAGGAGAGGAGGGAAGCTGGTGTGTGTGTTTCATATGTATACTGGTGTGCCTGAGAATTATGTGAAATAAGTGTGTTCCTATTAAATCAAAAAAGAAAGAAAAGGAAAGGAACAAACAATGGCCCAGATTCAAGAAGCACTTGCGCCCGCGCAACCATAGGTTACGCAGCGCAAGTGCTTACTTGCTCCGGTGTAACGAGTGCTCCTGATTCAGGAACCTCGTTACACCGACTGCAGGCTAAAATCTGCGCGGCATAAGGCTCTTATGCCTCGCAGATTTTAGGCTGCATTCTTGCGGGGGCCGCTAGGGGGCGCTCCCATTGTGTATCAGCGTGTAGTATGCAAATTGCATACTACCACTGATTCACAAGCTTGCGCGGGCCCCGCGCAAGCCAGGTACGGAGTTTCCGTACGGCTACTTTTAGCGCAAGGCTGCCCCTTCATGGGGTTTTCATTATTACATATTATTTATTACATATACAGTAGCCTCCTACTGTCAAAGTTTTGTTGCAATCATGTTATGCAATCATGTCATGCTCACTGCATCCAGCAATGTCATATGTTTTTAACCCATATATTGTTATCACCTTGTGACCTTCTTTGTACTTTTGTACCCTTGTGATATTCGAAATCCTTGGCAATAAAAAATAATTTATACAACAACGTTATTCCCAAAAAATTTCTTGCTGCCTAAAAGCCCCAATGGGGAACTCTCTCTTCTATGCAATTCCGGGGCTAGCAGCCTTTTCATCTCCCCAAATATGTGTCTCCCTCCATTTTTTTTTGCCAATGCTAAAGTATAGCCGGCCTTCCCGCGCCGTGAAATTTGAATTTCACAGCGTTTGCGTAAGTGAAACGTGAATGGCGCTGGACGCCATTCACGTTCACTTAGAAGCAAATGACGTCCTTGCGACGTCATTTGCCGCAATGCACGTCGGGAAAGTTTCCCGACGGAGCATGCGCTGTATGCTCGGCGCGGGAGCGCGCCTAATTTAAATGATTCCCGCCCCCGGCGGGATCATTTAACTTGCGCGCGCTTTTCCCCCGGGCAAATTTGCCGGCGCGCCCTCGCAATTCACGGAGCTACTGCTCCGTGAATCGAGGGCAGCGCAAAATATTTGCTAGGGCGCAGGGCAAAATTGTTGCCCTGCTCCTCCGCAAATATCGCGCAGTTCTACTTGAATCTGGGCCAATATCTCAGGAAGACACCGAAGACTGAAGGTATGGCACATTACAATATTATGGTGGAAAATATGTTTCCACCAAAGATATTGTAAAGAAAGGTGGGGCATGGGGATCATATGTGGGGTGTATTGAAACACAGTAGACTGCTCAACAACCACACTGCAGTGCGACAGGTCAAGTAATTGTGATATAAACATATGTATGTCGCAGAGCGTAGTGGCACGGTGAGCATAAAGCCTTTGTCAACTGCAACACCAAAATTACAGTACGTATGGCCTTATGGGGGACGCACTCAAAACAAAGACTGATAGTCAAAAAAACGACAAAAACTGGAACCAAATCAGACAAGAAATAAAAAAGCCATTATAAATGGCCAGATGTAAGGCAGAGACAAGAGAACCATGAGGCAGGTGCAGAGAATAGGGAATGCAGGCAGGGAGTAGTCCTTACTAGTCGTAGAAATGGGAGACATCCCATTCAAAGTTTAACCCCTCCGGAATTCTTGTATAAAGGGAAAAGATATAGAAGACTTCCAGCCTGCATAGCTTCTTAAATCTGTCACCTCCTCTGATGGAAGTGGTGATCTTCTCAATGCCTTGGATAGATAGGCTGGACACATCTTTGGAATGTATAGTATTCCAGTGATTGGCCACGTTAGTATTGTGGTTTTTGTCGATATCATATAGATGGTCAGACAGCCTATCTTTCAATCTTCGGATTGTACGACCCACGTATTAGACTTGACATGTGTCACAATTAATAACGTACACTACGAACTTGGTATTGCAGTTGATGAACTGCTTAACCACTTAACCCCCGGACCATATTGCTGCCCAAAGACCAGAGCACTTTTTGTGATTTGGGACTGCGTCGCTTTAACAGACAATTGCGCGGTCGTGCGACGTGGTTCCCAAACAAAATTGGCGTCCTTTTTTTCCCACAAATAGAGCTTTCTTTTGGTGGTATTTGATCACCTCTGCGGTTTTTATTTTTTGCGCTATAAACAAAAATATAGCAAAAATTTTGAAAAAAAATTATATTTTTTACTTTTTGCCATAATAAATATCCCCCAAAAATATATAAAAAAAATTTTTTTTTCCTCAGTTTAGGATGATACGTATTTTTCTATATATTTTTCGTAAAAAAAACCCGCAATAAGCGTTAATTGATTGGTTTGCGCAAAAGTTATAGCGTTTACAAAATAGGGGGTATTTTTATGGCATTTTTATTAATATTTTTTTTTACTAGTAATGGCGGCGATCAGCGATTTTTTTCGGTACTGCGACATTATGGCGGACACTTCGGACACTTTTAACACATTTTTGGGACCATTGGCATTTTTATAGCGATCAGTGCTATAAAAATGCATTGGATTACTATAAAAATGCCACTGGCAGTGAAGGGGTTAACACTAGGGGGCGGAGAAGGGGTTAAGTATGTCCCTGGGTGTGTTCTTACTGTGGGGGGGGGGGGGGGGTGGCCTCACTAGGGGAAACACTGATCTTCTGTTCATACATTGTATGAACAGAAGGTCAGCATTTCCCCCGCTGACAGGACCGAGAGCTGTGTGTTTACACACACAGCTCCCGGTCCCCGCTCTGTAACGAGCAATTGCGGGTGCCCGGTGGCGATCGCCCCTAGTGGCCGCAAAAAGAGCCAACGTCATTGTACGGGCTCTCGCCCAGGAGAGCCGACCTGCCGCCGTAGATGGCTGGTCGGCAAGCAGTTAATCTCAAAACTCTTCTCATAGGTATAGGAGTGGACATGTTGCCCTGTTTTTATATGGCAACAATATCTGCAGCCCCTTATCCCACAGTTGAAAGTCCCTTGAAATTGTAGCCAATTGGTGCCTGTTTGTTTGCTGTAAAATAAACTAGGTGACAGAGTTCCTCCCAAAGTAGGGGCCCTCCGGGACACTGTTTTAATTCCTTTTTTCAGGATGTGTTGGTAGGTAGCGTCGTTATATAAGATCGGAAGATATTTGTTAATAGTATGTTTTATCTTATTGAATTCCAGGCTGTATGGAGTAAAGAAGACCGGGATGTCGCTAAAGGATGAAATAGATAGCTTGCCGGTGGAAGCTCCACTTTCATCCAATAGGGAGTCCCGAGAGATGATGCTTGCTTTAGATAAAGCCCTATTGATGATTTTGGTTGGGTAACCTCTCTCTTTGAATCTCTTTGACATGTTGATGGCTTCTCTGGCAAAATCCTCTGGTGAACTACAGAGGCGTTTGAGCCTTAAGAATTGGCCATAGGGTACACCATTAATGGTGTGCCCAGGATGCGCTGAGTCTGCCCTAAGGAGGGCATATCCTGCTGTCTTTTTCCTGTGCAGACCAGTAACGATCTGTTTAAAAGGGGGTGAAGTTGACTATTATACCAAGTTTTCAGAGCTTACAATATCCTCTATGCATAGGTGGCCTAGCAAGAGAAGTGGCATAGGACACTTTACATCTTACCTGGAAGTGCCTGCTATGTGGTGCCAGAAGCAATTTAAGTACTTTTATATCAGAGAAAATGGGGGTTGCAGGACTTTAATGGCATTACATTAAAGGAACACTAAAGTTTTTTTTTTTTTATTAGATCAATTGATTGCTGTAAGCTAGAGCATTTAAATATCACTTACCTCGTTTTTCCTTTTGACCTCCAAAATACAGTAATCCAGGTTTGAAAATGCCATTTCCTGTCTCTCCTCTTCTTGTTTTCCACCAGCATCTGAGCTGTTTTGCATGGTGGAAAGCAGAATATGCTCACCCCCTCCCTATGACTACAGCCCTGCATGAAGATGCTCTCTTATCCCTCACAGGCATGGAGGCTAAGCCTAATGGGAACTGTAGTTCCCATTAGGCCGTGATGTAGCAAGAATGAATGCGCACCGCAAACCAGGAAGTCAGTGAGAATAATGATTCAGGAGTGACGGAGGTGAATAAAACAGCTCGATTTCAACAGGTATCAAACTAGTTATTATGCAAAACATTACTTTTTACTTTATCGGCTACTGTCAGACTTTAATTTAAGAGGAAAATATTTTTTTCTTTACAACCCCTTTAACAGAAACCATTATAATATAAAAACATAGTTTTATTATAACAATTTTAAAGTTCCAAAAGGTTACAAAAGCATAACATTATAGAAATTGTGCTGTAATATGATACAATTGCCTTTACCACCTCCTATTATACTTAAATTGAATAAGTTTGAGGTGTACAGATAACTCAGTCCTTTAAGGGTTGACGTATTTTGCATGATTGCATAGCTTCTTCAGGACCCATAGGTTGAGTATCATACTGACAGCATATGGCAAAACATTGGAGACATCAAAAACATCTAAGGCAAGACATAGGGGCAAGTTCTCCTTAGGTCAAACCTAGCATGTAGATCAATGAGCCAAAAACAGCCTTGTTATTGGGTAACTATTATATATGTGGTTCCTGGCAATGTCCTTAGATATATATATAGCAGTTGAAAGTATACTTGCCTCCGAATAGGTTATTTGTGAAAGTAGATCCTCATGGGTCTCCAAATATGCTAAGGTGTAAAGCCTAGGACCAGTCCTCAGAAAATCAGTGATATGGAGCCAAAGGCCAGTCACTGCATGTCCTCTTGCATGTAGCATGTGATGATGCTGCCATATGCTGTCAGTATGATACTCAACCTATGGGTCCTGACTCCTGAAGAAGCTACTCAATCCTGCGAAATGTGTCAACCCTTAAAGGATTGAGCTTCCTGTACACCTCAAGCTTATTCAATATAAGTATGATAGGAGGTGGTAAAGGCAATTGTATCATATTACAACACAATTTCTTTAATGTTATTTAACCTTTTGGATCTTTTAATTTGTTATAATATAATTGGTTTCTGTCTCATATCATGCCATTAAAGTCCAGCAACAGCAGGGTATACCCCTGCAACTCCCTTTTCTCTGTTCTATGATAATTTGGATGTGGCATGGGTAGAGGTCTTCCTTTTGTACTTTTATATCAGGTTTGCTTTAAGCCAGGAAATGCTTCTGTCGGTCTACCTCTCGAACCATGTATCTGTTGCTGCTTCATTGATTTCACTGCCATTTTCTTTTACAAATGCAGAAAGAGCACACTGTACTGCACATGCACCATATCACAGTACTCCCACTGGAATTTTTTCCATCTGCTTTTCTATCCAAAATGAAGGAACCGTCCAGGATCAGCATCTACTTTCTGGATGCTGGTTCAGCACACATTCATGTAAATCCTGGTGCCCATATCATTTTTGTCTGTGTTTCACAAATGTCAGACACAAATTATTCCATGGTGCAGCCTTTCACCTGACTTGCTACAAATTTATAATATTGCAGTCTGAACAGTGGGAGAGAGGAGACTGAAGAAACACTTTCTCCTGTCTATAGCACAGGGATGTCATTATCTCAGTTTAGGCATAGTTACTTGCCAGGAGTTCATGGACAGCTCTTTAAGTTAAAAGATAGAGTTTTTCTAGCAATACACGCTGTTGCTGTATGGCCTCATTCACGTGAGCCCAGTTGCTTACTCTGTGGTTGATTGTGTTGTCGGCAGTGGCTGGACTGCAGTTAGTTTGAAATCAAGAGTGGATATGCCACCTTCCACACACTTATTTGAAGAGAAGTTTTGCATTGAAATTCAAAATGTGGCATGCCATAATTTTTTGTAGTGCAATCTATTTTGGGCTTTCTGGCGTCCATTGCTTTTACCTTAAAATGCAACATGGGAGGAATTAATTCATGCATTGTAAAGTTAGTTAAACGTCCACTTTATATGATCCCTAATATTTTCATAATTTTCATTCCTAATTTGCAAAAGATCAGTCTGGCTACTTTGTTTTCTTAATTATTGTGCAAATGAAATGACTGTGAAGATGTGTGAACATATCACATTATGATAAAAAAAAATACACCAGAATGCAATGCCTGCAAGCTATGTTTATTCACAGGGGTGTCAGATGTGAGTTTTTTCATCTAATTATTTTTCATCACGTAAGATATTTTCTACTGAAAGACAAAAAAAATTAAAGAAAGACTTTTCAGAAACACAGATGCATAACAATCAGTCAGCATGTGGACAAAATTAATTAAAGAGTATGGGGCAGATTCACGTAGAATTGGATGGGCGTATGTGAGATACGCTACGCCGCCGTAACTTACTTTTGTTATGTTCGAATCCTGAAAGAATCCTGAAAGAATTTGCACCGTAAATTACGGCGGCGTAGTGTATCTCTCTCGTGTATCTCTCGCGGCGTAATGGCGCGTAATTCAAATCGGTGAGTAGGGGGCGTGTTTCATTTAAATGAAGCGCGTCCCCGCGCCGAACGAACTGCGAATGCGCCGTCCCTAAATTTCCCGTCCCTAAATTAATGACGTTGCAAGGACGTCATTTTTTTTACGTGGACGTAAATTACGTCCATCCCGATTCACGGACGACTTACGCAAACAAAATTTTTTTTTAAATTATGCGCGGGAACGACGGCCATGCTTAACATTGAGTATGCCACCAAATACGACGGCCGCTCGTACGTTCGTGGATCGTCGTAAATAGCTAATTTGCATACTCGACGTGGAAAACGACGGGAACGCCACCCAGCAGACGCCAACGTATTGCATCTAAGATCCAAAGGCGTACTAAGACGTATGCCTGTCGGATCTAACCCAGATGCCGTCGTATCTTGTTTTGAGGATTCAAAACAAAGATATGACGCAGGAAATTTGAAAGTACGCCGGCGTATCAGTAGATACTCACTTTGTGGATCTGCCCCTATGTGAACCCAACCTTTTTATATTCTTGATATGTGCCTGCTGTACCATGTACTATGAAACAAATATGCTGTTTTCTGTGTATTGCTTCCTTTGTGTGAAATCTCTGTTGTTCCTGCCAGTCCCTCTGCTTCCCTATTAAAAGCTGACCACGCTAAGCAGGAGAACACACTGTGGTCATTTCTCTAGTTATGCTGACACTAGAGGCTGCAGTAATAGCTAAAATACAAGATAAAATACAAAATTAAAACTATACAAATCAAACAAAAAATGGCTACTGCCAGTATAGGGAAGTGGAAGAGGTGTTTAACACTGGCATTTCTTGTGCATGGATAAAGATTTGGGACCGCTATTGCCAGATTGTCCAAAGTTCCCAATTTTGGTGACCGGGTTGTGAAAAAAATTATTGATGCACCAAGTCAAAAAAAAAATCCATATGGATAAAAAGGGCTTCTATTAGGGTTGTCCCGATACCTCTTTTTTAAGACCGAGTACAAGTACAGATACTTTTTTTCAAGTACTTGCCGATTCCGATTACCAATACTTTTTTTAATGTCATGTGACAGTTTCTCAAAGCACAATACAGATTAGGTGGCACTGATCTGCAGCACTGATGAGCACTGATAGGATTAGGTGACACTGATATGCAGCACTGATAGATGGCTGGCTGACACTGGCAGATGGCACTGACGGCTGGCGGGCACTGATAGGTGACATTTATGGGCACTGATGGGCAGGCACTAAAATGCCATTAGGGAAGGGTGCCTGCAACCCCCATCCTGGTACTCCTTGCACTCGGCCAGATAAAAGCAGCAGCGGCCATCTTGTTACACCCAGCCCAAACTATATGGGCTGGGTGTAACAAGATGTCTGCTGCTGGCATACTGTGGCCGAGGTCAGGGTGTACCAAGATGGGCGTCTCTGACGGCAACACAGAGCGTCACTTCCGCGACCGAATGTGACGGCTCTGGTCGCCGATCCTAAATGATGATGTGGCTGCGCCCTGAACTCTGCACTCCCTACCAGCTTACTTGCTTATTACGACTCGCTCGACGCTCCGCCCTCCACTCCGCCCTTTGCTCCGCCTGCCGCTCTGTCTGCTGACTCTGCCCGCTGATCCATTAAAGGTATTGGATAAGGCATTGGGAGCATTTGTGCGAGTACAAGTACTCGCGCAAATGCTCGGTATCGGTCCCGATACTGATACTAGTATAGGTTCAACCCTAGCTTCTATGCATGTAGAAAATGTATCTCATGCATGACAGTAATAGAGGCCATATTACGCTCACAAATATGGAAAGCAGATTGTTCAATATTGATGAATTCCTCACATGTAAAATGTTCCATGTTGTGTACCTGTTATGGTGCCCATGTGGCTTGTACTATGTGGGAAGGATCAAACGACTCCTCAAAGTATGGATAGCAGAACACGTGAACAATATTAAAAAAGGTTTTAGGAACATAGGGGGTTATTTACTAAAGGCAAATCCACTTTGCACTACAAGTGCAAACTATACTACAAGTGCAAAGCGCACTTGAAAATTGCACTGAAAGTGCACTTGAAAGTGAAATCGCTGTAGATCCGAGGGGGACATGCAAGGAAAATAAAAAACAGCATTTTAGCTTGCACATTATTGGATAATAAAAACAGCAGAGCGTCCCCTCATTTCAGATCTACCCCTCAGATTTACAATGACTGCACTTCCAAGTGCACTTTCAGTGCACTTGTAGTGCAAAGTGGATTTGCCTTTCGTAAATAACCCCCACAGTGTGTCACATTTTATAAACATTTTGTGGGATAGACTGCGTGTATCCAGCATGAAGACGTTCTAATTGAGTTAGGGATTTATCGCAAAGAGAAACCAAGTGGATGTTTTTGATGAATAGTTTGACACCTAATGCGTTAAATATTGAACTAGATCTCAATTGCAATATAAGTCATTTTTAGTATTACAGTTATAAATTTATACTGTTGTTCAAATGTATTTATATCTATATGGCTGAGATGTACAGTAGCCATTTGTAGTGGTAATCGCAGACATATGTGACGTGTTAATCTGAGAATTTTGTGAGGTTTCCAGCTCCTTATCCCATAGGTTATTTTGTTCTATTTTGAAATTAATTAATATGTTAGGATTGCAGATAAGAGATGGGGAGACCATTATATTATGTGGGCAATTCATTTTTCCTCCCTTTTTTGAAAAAACTTCTGGCAATCACCAGCCCCCCCCCCCATTTTACTTACCTGAGCCCTGGAACTTCACCCAGCGGAGACACGCTCTTCCTCCTCCCGGGGTTCTCAGCTCTTGATTGGATAGATTGATAGCAGCGCAGCCATTGGCTCCCGCTGCTGTCAATCTAATCCAATGATGCGGGTGCCGAGTCATACATTCGGCGTCTATGGACGACGAATGAATGACTCGGGAGTGCGCCTGCAAGGTAACCCCCGGGAGAGCGCTTCTCCTAGAGGGTTATCTGATGTGGGAGGAGCCACACAAGCCATTGTGGGACCCCAGGAGTCGCGGATCAGGGCCATTCTGTGAAAAACTAGCTGCACAGTGGAGGTAAGTATGATATGTTTGTTATTTAACCACTTAAGGAGATTGGGTGTTTTTCAGATTTGGTGTTTACAAGACTAAAACATTTTTTTTGCTAGAAAATTACTTAAAACCCCCAAACATTACATATGTAGAGAATAAAATGGCGGTCATTGCAATACTTTTTGTCACACCGTATTTGCGCAGCGGTCTTAGGCCCCGTACACACGAGAGGATCGATCCGCTGGAATTGATCCGCGGACCGGTTTCAGCGGATAGATCCCCTGGTGTGTACGATCCAGCGGATATTTTTCCGTGGATATTTTTCCCGGGGATGGATTTCCAGCGGATCAAAATTTCTTAACATGCTAAGAAATCGATCCGCTGGAATCCAGTCCAACGGATTGATCCGCTGGTCTGTACAGACTCACCGGATCAATCCGTCCGAATCCATCCCTCGCATGCGTCGTAATGATTCGACGCATGCGTGGAAGTCCTTATATCACAGCATCGCGCACGTCGCCGCGTCATCATCGCGGCGACGGCGCGACACGTCACCGCGGAGGGAATTCCGAGCGGATTTTGATCTCATGGTTAGTACAACCATGAGATCAAAATCCGCCAGAGGATTTATCCGCGGAAACAGACCTCCGGACCGTTTCCGCGGATCGATCCTCTCGTGTGTACTAGGCCTTACAAGCGCACTTTTTTTGGAAAAAATTCACTTTTTTTAATTAAAAAATAAGACAACAATAGATTTGGCCCAATTTTTTTATATATTGTGAAAGATAATGTTACGCCGAGTAAAATGATACCCAACATGTCCTCTTAAATATGAGATCTGGGGTCAAAAAGACCTCAGATCTCATAGACTTAAATGCAAAAAAAAAAATGGAAATGTTGTCATTTGAAAAAATGACAACAAAAAAATGTGTCTTTAAGACGCATGGGCGGAACTGACGTTTGGGGGCCATCTTGCCCTCACTCGCATCCCCACACAGCAGGCTGAAGGACCTGATCGCCTCCGCCACTACCGACGGCTCCGGTAAACGGCGGGAGGGGGGGTCCTCTCCCGCTGCCGATAACAGTGATTTTGCGGCGAATCCACTGCGGAGACCACCGTTATCGTTTACAGGACCGCTCATGCTAAAGATGGATACCTCGGTTGTGGCAGCAGCTGCTGCTGTTACAGAGATATCCATCTTTAAAAAAAACGACGTATATGTACATGAGCAGGTCCTTAAGTGGTTAAAGAAAAAAAAAAGAAGCTTCACAACCACTGTAAAAAGAGAGCATGATGATACTATGGTTGCTGAGCTGAGTGAGCAGTAGCAACATAGCCAGGGAGATTACTTGTCGCTATACAAAGGTCTGTGTTTGGAGATGTTTTACTTAGGTGGTCAGCAACCCACTTATTATAGTAACAATCTTCCAATAAGATTATTTGCACAATAAACTGATTTTTAAGCTTGTTATTTACCTGTAAATATTTCCCTTGTGTTGACCTCCAAAAGCCTGTTGCTGCTGGGTACCGCCTCCTTAGATGTGATGTCAGCAACCCCAACAGACCTAAAGCTGTCACCCAAGTAACATTTTTTTAGTATTCACTTTTGTTCTTTGGCTACTATGTAAATGGTTGTTTCAAAAGGTGAGGGGTGGAGGAGCAAGGACAGCATAGACAGTAATTACCGGTAGACACTTTTAGCAGGAGAGGACTATTGAAAGATGATCTGAGGCTTTACTAAGAAAATGAAACCTTTCAGATGAATAAAAAAATGTTTATGGAACTGAATAAAATACTACATCTAAATATTACATCTATACATTTAAAATATTCGATTTGTCTGTGTTTTTACCCTTATTATTTTTTGGCCAGTACAGGTTTTTAATTTTTTTATGAAGTAAGCTTTAAATCACCTTATTGAATATGTGTCAGATAAGGTGTCCTCCACTGCGTGTTGTGGTTTCATCTGTAGGCAGGTGTAAGTGATAGTTCCCCTTTAAATACAGGATGCTCACCTTAGTAGGTAGGGGCCAGATTCACGTAGGTGAGCGGCGGCGTAACGTATCGTAGATACGTTACACCGCCGCAAGTTTTCATCGCAAGTGCCTGATTCACCAAGCACTTGCGATGAAAACCTACGCCGGCGGCCTCCGGCGCAAGGCGGGCCAATTCAAATTGGCGTGTGCCATTTAAATTAGGCGCGCTCCCGCGCCGGACCTACTGCGCATGCTCAGTGTCGCAATTCCCGTCGTGCTTTGCGCGCCGTGACGTCATTTTTTCGAACGGCGATGCGCGTAGCGTACTTCCGTATTCCCGGACGTGTTACGCAAACGACGTGGAATTTTAAATTTCGCCGCGGGAACGACGCCCATACTTTAGACAGCAATACGTTGACTAAAGTTAGGGCACCAAAAAAAAACGACTAATTTTGCGACGGGAAACTAGACTAGCGGCGACGTAGCGAACGCGAAAAACCGTCGTGGATTGCCGTAACTCCTAATTTGCATACCCGACGCTGGTTTACGACGCAAACTCCCCCCAGCGGCGGTCGCGGTACTGCATCCTAAGATCCGACAGTGTAAAACAATTACACCTGTCGGATCTTAGGGATATCAATGCGTAACTGATTCTATGAATCAGTCGCATAGATAGAAACAGAGATACGACGGCGTATCAGGAGATAAGCCGTCGTATCTCTTTTGTGAATCTGGCCCTAGGTTTCTTAGGTATTGCTCTGCCCTTTATGATTATATTTGGGAGGAGGAATCTAGTTCCCTCTCTTGGGATGTCAGCACAACACAGAACCATATCCCTGTGAGCATGGAAGAGCTTCCCCTGGAGTCTGAGGAAGAGGCTTTGGAATAGAGAAGGACAAAGACCTGATACTAGCACACAATGTAACAGCAGTGGGCACACTGTGGCACCCCTCCTGTAAACCATGGGTGATAGTGGGACAATATCAGGACAGTTACTAGCTTATACCAATATATAACAATATTTGAAAGTTTAATTATTAATTTTCTGCAACTACTACCAAAGAACTAGATTGTTGTATGAGATATGCCTAGTAGTATAGCCAAGGTATAGACCGTTACTGTTTTATCTACTTAATCATTAAAATTAAAAGCAAAAAAAGCCTTGGGCTTGATTTTTCTAAGGCTGGGTTCATAAAAGTGCGAATTGGATGAGTGTTTCCTTGCATCCAACTTGCATGACAGAAGATTGTGACTGGCTCTCAATAGAGCCAGTTTACACATCTCTGTGGCGGCTGCAGAGCAGCTTGCACAGAAGTCCTGTGCATCTTTGGCTCCATTTCAGTGCCAAATTCAGGCAAAAATTCTGCCTTGATTTGTCCCTGAAATGGATAACAGGAATGCACTGGACCCCTTCTGTGAGACGCATTCAGCAGCAGTGTGAACCAAGGCTTAAACTAGAGAGTGTAAAATCCGGTCAGCTCTGCATAGAGACCAGTCAGCTTCCAGTTTTCTCAATTGAGCAAGCTGCAGTTGGAAGCGGATTGGCTACCATGTGCAGCTGCACTTGATTTTGCACTCTCCAGTTCTAGTAAGGCTCGGTTCATACTGGGGCGACCTGTCAGGTGACTTAGCCCCCTGACAAGTCGCGCTCCATTCAGTGCAATGGAACTGTTCTAAACTAGTCACTCTGACTTAGAAAAAGGTTCCTGTACTACTTGGGGGTGATTTCAGAGCGGCTTGCATTAACTTCTATTACAGAAGTCACTTGCAAACCAAGCTGAAGTTGTGATGTGCGAGCCAACTCTGTCAACTTTGAAGCCGCCCCAGTGTGAACCAGGACTAAATCCACCCCACTGTGTCTTTAACGTCTCAGCTGGAGAACTGTGTTTGAAAGTGTATCTTGTGAAGAGGTACCAGTAAGTTACTGCTTTGTGAAATGTGTAAATAAAGTAAATTTCAGCTAAGAGTGGAGTCAGGTAACTGTAAAATTTCTAGCGCAACCTGGACGGCCAAGGAGTGAATTGTGGTTGGAGGAACATAGGGCAAGATCCTCAGCCAGCGGTGCAAATTTAGTTTGTCCTAACTTATGTCATTTAAGTTACGTTGCCCTAAGTTGGTGTCGTAAGTGCCGTATCCACAGCGCATTTGCGTCTAAATTTGCGCCAGCGTAACTTAAATTCAGAGGCGTAAGGCGGGGTTTTCGCAAGTGGGAAGGAAGTGGGCGTGCTTCATTGTAATGAGCTGTGACTCCATGCAAATGAGGCGCCGGCCGTACTGCGCATGCGCGCACGAATCGGGACCTCACTGGGCATGTGCAGAACTGGTCTCGGCGCAATCAGTGAGATAGGTAAAAGGCCAAGTGTACTTAGCCCCACACACACACACTTCTCTTGCAAAAGTATATCCCATTGTTTCCCTTCCATGAGCAATTTGCTTCTGCTCTGTTTGTTTGTGTGTTGGTAAGTTGTGTTTGTGAGAAAAGTGTTTGAGGAGTTGGAGAGTCTAGTTGTTGTTTGTTTTTGCGAAGTGTCTTTATTTAATTTGTTTGTTAGTGTTTTTGCTGATTGTTTTTTGGTGTTTGTTTTTTGTTTTTTTGTTGGTGCGTGTTTGTTTGTTTTTGAATTTATATTAGCTGTGTCCTTGTGTGTTTATATTTGTTTTAGTTTTTTGTGGTGTATATTTTTGTCTGGTTTTTGGGTGTGTATTCTAGATTGTTTGTCGGGTGTGTTTGTTGTTGCTGGGTGGTGTATGTGATGCCCCCCAAACGCAGGAAGCTTAATTTCACCCTGGGAGAGAAGCAAATTCTTGCTCGGGGCATTGTGAAATATGGGCGATTTCTGCATGGCCCTGAGAGCCAGAACACCACCCTGGCCAGGAGGAGGCAGCTTATTAAAAAAAATCACGGACCAGATCAATGCGGCGGGGGGGGGGGGAGACCAGGACCCCCGCTGGCATACAGAAAAAAATAAATGATCTGAGGAGCGTCGTCCGGAATAAGATGGCAAGGATCGACGCCCATACCAGGGACACTGGAGGAGGGGGACCCTGCCCAGTCAGACTGACGGAGGAGGAATGGGCAGTGGCCCAGTGTTTCCACCCACAGCAGGTGGTGGGCCTGCCTGGCTATACGTCAGATGTTCCGAGGAGGACAGGTACGTTTTTTTTTTTGAATCTCTGTTGATTAGCATGTGTGGGTGGGGGAAGGGAAGATGTGCCAAGTGTGTGGTTCCTCAAACATGTGATTGTTTTGTGTCCTCCACAGAAGGCCAGGAGGTTGCAGGCCAGGAGGTTGCAGGCCAGGAGGTTGCAGGCCCATCGGGCCAGGCTGCTGCACCACCCCCAAGACAGGCTGATGATGAGTCCCAAGAAGGGCAGGATTCCCCAGGGGAGGGGATTGGCCAAACCTCCACTCATGAGGAGGTTGAGGGGGAGGAGGTTGAGGGGGAGGAGGATGAGTGGGAGGAGGATGATGAGTGGGAGGAGGACGAAAATATGCAGATTGGCCGGGAAGTCCTCCTGGCCACTGATATGATGACCTTTGAGTCTTCCCCTGAGGCTACCCCTGAGGCTGGCACCAGTTAGGCCACCATCAGGGGTAGCCCCTCCCACTTCTCCCCCAACAGGCCTCCAGTCACAAGGGTCACTCTCTCCCCTCCTCCAGGCCCGCAAGACTCAGCGGCAGCCAGGGGGCCAACCCAGGAGACCGTGGCTGTGGGCGAGCGTCTGTCGGCCAGTGTGGTGAAGGACAATGCCCGGCAGACCCGCACTCTTGGGAAAATACTTGAAAAAATTACGCAGATGGAGCACAGCCAGGGTGAAATGATGGAGGCACTCGGTGATGTGGCCACCAACTCAACGGCGGTCATTACATGTTTGAACGACATACAGACCGCCACAACACGCGTGGCCCATGAGCTGAGTGCCCTGACCCAGGCTGTGCAGGACAATACTAGGTCTGGCCAGGCCAATGCGGCTGCCCTCACTGCCTGTCTCACTCGAATTGCAGGGGCCATGGAGGGCAGGCCAGCAGGGGCGGCTCCTCCTTCCCCAGCTCACCCCCCCAGGAGGCTCCTCCTTCCCCAGCTCACCCCCCCCCAATGGACATCCTCCGCGACGGCGTGCCCATGGCTGTGCCCGTGGCCGTGGCCGTGCCCCTGCCCGTGCCCCTGCCCCTGCCCGTGCCCCTGCCCGTGCCCCTGCCCAGCCAAGGCGTAGCAATCGCCGCCGCTAATTAATTAGCTGGGATACTTTTGTTTTTTTGTTTATGCATTTTTTTTGTTTATTATTTAATTTGGTCTTCTGTACTTATGATTTGATTTATGTGTGTGAATGATGTGTGAATGTGGGGGGGTGGCATTCCTGATAAATTAAGGGTGTCACCCTCAGTTTTGGTGGAGTAGGGATCCCCAGGACCAGGGAGAAGTGCAATCCCAGGTTCCTGAATGGTGTATGAATGCACAGTGACATAATTGGAGCCGTGGCGTGGCGTTACTGCTCCCAAGTCCCAAAGGGGGGGGGGGGACTTGGATCTAATGTCTGTGTCTGTGCTAGGAACCACAGTGGTGTGCATTCATGCATTATCATTGTGACTTTATTGATGTGCATTTACAGGGAAAAGATACATTCTTATTGTGACATTAATCATGTACGTTTACTGGGAAAAAATGCCTTCTGCAAGGCGTCTCCTGGCTGCTGTGCCCTCAGCAGACCGGGTAGAGTTGGTTGGGGGGGTATTGCCTGGGTCGGGGGTCAGGTCATCACATAAGTTAATATGCAGTCCCCTTCTCAGGGCAAAGTTGTGGAGTATACAACATGCCCCAATTATTTGGCACACAAAGTCTGGGGAATACAGCAGTGTACCCCCAGACTTATCCAGGCATCTGAAGCGGGACTTCATAAGCCCAAATGTACGTTCAACCACTCCCCGGGTACGTATGTGCGCCTGGTTGTAGCGTTGCTCTCCTGGGGTTTGGGGGTTCCTGAATGGGGTCATCATGTGAGGTCCCAAGGCATATCCAGAGTCACCTGTAAGGGAAAAGACAGGAGGATATTAGTCATGCATGTGTCCCTTGTGATGTCAGCATCATGGGGGGGACATACCTGACACACATGTCACTCACCAATCAGCCAGCTGTCTCCATACATGTTCTGTTCCAAATCTCTGGAGATCTGGGTCTGCCGGAAAATATAACTGTCATGGCAGGATCCCGGAAATTTAGCACAGACGTGCCAGATGAGGCCATGGGCATCTACGATCACCTGCACATTTATGGAATGCCAGCCTTTACGATTCCGGAACATGTGCTCAGTATCATGGGGGGGTTGTAGTGCCACATGGGTACAATCAATGGCCCCGATGGTGCGTGGGAATCTGGCAATGTGATAGAAGTCTGTCATGGTCTTCAAACGCTGGTCCTCCTGGGTGGGTTTTTGAAATTGATTTCCCATGCGCCGCAGGATTGCAGGGACCACTTGGTGCACACACCTGCTGATGGAGGATTGTGCCATCCCAGCCACGCCTCCACTTGTGCGTTGGAAAGAGCCAGTGGCAAGAAAATGCAGAGTTGCCAGTACTTTGATGAGTGGCTGCAGTGCATGGGAGCGTTGTGTTGGGCTGGTAAGATCATCCTGAAGTATTGTTGTTAATTCCAGGATGGCCTCACGGTTAAATCTGAAGTTGCGGAATACTTCAGAAGCAGGCATGCCAAACAGATCTTGGCGTGGGCGGTATACCCTCTCCTGTGCCCTCCTCCTCCTCCTCTGTGCCCTCCTCCTTCTTTGCGCCTCTATAGACACTAATGCAGCTAGGATCATTGATGGTCCTGGCATTTTGGCAGACAGATTGTAGTCCTGAAAGTGTGTGTGTGCTGAGCTCTTCCCCAATGGTGTTGCTTCAGCAGACATTCAGACGGCATGTGTAAAATTAGGGCTGCTTTTATAAAGTGTAAATTCCCACCGGGAAACTAACAGGTGCGCACAGGGCGTAATCTACGGCGCACACACTTAATTCTGTGGATCGCCCTATCTCCCTCATTTGCATCTTTGCCTAAAAAAGCGGCGTGCCTAGCGTAATTTGCGCCCAAGAATGTGCCGGTGTAATTATTTTAGGTAGGACGGAAAAGCCGGAATTTCAGGCTTTCACGCTTCTCGTTTTGAGGATCGGGCGCAAAGATACACGCCGTGTAAATTTAGAAAAATCTAGTTAAGTCGGCGTATCTCTTTTGTGGATCTGGCCCATAGTCACCCTCCTTGCCGTGAGAGATGATCCATGAGGTAACATATATCAGTGACTTATGCCTCTGTGTAGCATAAGCCCCAAGTGTTTGGACTGACTGAGGAGGTCCAGCCTGGACCATAAGTTATGCCGCGTACACACGATAATTTTTCGGGTTGTAAAAAACAAAGTTTTTCAGGCTTTAGAGAAAACTATGTTTTTTTCAACTTGATCATTAAAACTGTCTTGCCTACACACGATTCTGTAGTATAAATGTGAAGTTCCATTCGGATAATGCCACCCTTTGGGCTGCTTTAGCTGATTTTGTGTTAGTAAAAGACGATTCGTGCTTTTCTGTCTGTTACAGCGTAATGAATGTGCTTACTCCATTATGAATGGTAGTTTTACCAGAACGAGCGCTCCTGTCTCATAACCTGCTTATGAGCATGCTCGGATTTTTCACGTCGTTAAAGCCCACACACGACCATTTTTTACAACCTGAAAAACGACAACGTTAAAAACGTCATGAAAAAATAGCGCATGTTCGAAAAAAAAATTGCCCGTTTTTCAGAACCCGAAGAATGCTCTGAAGCCCACACACAATAGTTTTTAATGACATTAAGAAAAATGTCATTTGTTAGAACCCGAAAAACGGTCGTGTGTACGCGGCATAAGGCTTGGGCCTGTCTAAGTAGATGAAAGAACTATCACTGGAGGCATGAGGAAGAGACTATGGTCTAAAGTGTGCATGGGTGGAGAAGGCAATTAGAAGCTCTGTTTACTAGATGAAAAGCATTGCTGCATGTGCCCTTCATGTATATAGTATAGGATACTCATTCTGAATTCTATTTCACCATTGATGCTGTAATCACAAAGTAGTGACATAGTAACATAGTGCTTGCTAAAAGGGCAAGTATATAACTTCTTCTTTTAACAGGTTGGCATGGTTTAATTTTTCCCCCAGGGTTAATATTCTTTAACAGTTTGCTAACATATGGAAACTGCTAGCATCCAACTGCAAGGTGAGTTTCCACATGCACCTTTTCAGGTCAGCACAGTTTGTTATATAATGGCAAGATTGATTAACTATAAAGCCTCATCTAGAAACAATGAAACACTATAATTTAACCAACACATTACTTATTGTAATAATTCCTTATAAGAAGCAGCTTTGGAAATACAGCCTCCTATGTTTTCTTTTTTTTTCCTTATTATGTCAGAGTTTTCATTGCAGGCTCAAGGTAGTCTAAATTTTTGTTTAAATTACGCTTTTCTGCATCTTCATATTATGTGAGGGTTAGGAAGGAATCTACTCTTTTACATGTTTAATTTAAAGCATATATAAACCTCAAAGTAAAAATGTAATATAGTGCAGATTACCAACCCTTAAGCCTCATACACACGATCAGATTTTTGTCTGGATAGCATTGGCCAGGAATTTGTCTTGCATACAAACGGTAAAGAATTGTCGGCCAACAAACATGAAACTACGTGGTTTTACAGATTTTTAGCGCCACCCTTTGGACACCTTCTGCTAATGTTGCGTTTGGTGAGCATTGCTTCTGGGCATGTGTGTTTGTACTTGTGTACACACAATAAGAAAATCCAACACACAATTGTTGTCGGAAAATTTTAAAGCATGCTATCCAACATTTGTCCACTGAAAATCTGACAACAATTGTCTGACAGAGCACACAAACGGTCAAATTTTCCGCCAACAGCCTATCATCACACAATTCCCGTCGGAAAATCCGATCGTGTGTACGAGGCTGCATTTATTTTGCTTCTTCAGGCATAAAACATTCAGCCAATCATATTTTCAGCATAAGCACAAAAAACACATCCTTGACATTTCCTGCAAGCTAAAAATGCAGCAAAATATATAATTTTGTTTCTTTTGTAAACTACTAATCCTATCAATAAGCCATGTAATGGAGATGAACAAACGCAGATACTTTTTAAGTCCAACCTATGTGACAACCAAGATTTCCTCCATAGACACAATAACAAAGTAGACAGGATGCATGTTATTTGTAATATTATAAGGTAAAAAAAAAAAAAAACAGGGTAAGAAGACTGCAAATGTAAACAAATGCAGTCACTGTATCAAAGGACTGGTAAGCTGCAATATTAATCATTTTTGTTTTTGAGTTTAGATACACTTCAACATGTTCAGTGCCAGGGCCATAAATTATATTTTTATGCTGAACTGCAAAAAAGAGCCTTGTGTACGTTTAGCTAAGACCTGCACATGTCCCATCGCATGTGATGCCACATATGCAACTATAATAAGCAGAATAAACAGATCCCTGTGTAATGCTTCAGGCAGAGTTACTATAATGGGTGGTGAGGATCACAGCTTCAGAAGTCTAGGGATATGGTATTCCTACTTTAATTTGGCAGAGATTAGGTAGGAAGATTAGGTAGGAAGATTTAGATAATTTGGGTATGTAAGTGGTTTTATTTAGTCTGGTAATACACAGCCACAATGTGGAGCATCAGGGTTAACTTAAGTTTAGTAGCAGTACACAGGAATACAGTTTATCGTGAACGTAGGGATACTTGCTGTGAGTGGTCTTCTGTTGTTAGTGCCACCCAGTGGCTTCTGGAGAAATATACTGGTCAGCTTCAAGTAATTGTGTAGGTAAGAGATTCTGCCTGTAGAGTAGGCTGACTGAGGATAGGGCAGTTGGGAGCCTCTGACTACCAGCATAGAAGGGGCTCTGTTCGGCCCAAAGCTGGAAGTTGGAGGGGCTCTATGCGGCCCAATAGTTGGTAGTTGGAGGGGCTCTGTCTGGCCCAAAAAGGAGGAGATGGCAGTCGGGGCTCTGTCCTGCCCAATAGGGAGATCAAAGTCTGGGCTCTATCTGGCCCAATAGTGAAGGAAGGCAGCCGTTAGCTACTGGAGCTATTTGCCTGGCATCAAGTTCCTAGCACGAACATCAAGCAATAGGCGTCTGCTGTTTAAATAGGGATACGAGGAGGAGCCAGGTAAGGTCACTGTGACGTCATCACCCTGCGCCGGAGTTGGTGGAGATGTCGGAGCCCCGGTTGAGAGATGGGAATATTACAGGAGCCCCGGTGGAGATATAGGAATATTACACCCTGATGCTCTGACTTATTGTTTTCAGTTCTGGTCTAGAGATATGTGATCTCTACAGTGCAGTTAAACTTGTTTAGGGGCTGCTTGCTTTTAGTAGTTTGTATTCACCAGTGATAACCAGAGTACAGTGCAGTGTAGAAATAATAAATTAGAACTCCTGGCATTGAATGAAACAGCAAATGCTGTTATTGTTCTTAGTCTAAGAGCTGCTATCCAATACATCAATACAGGAAAGCAGACAAAAGGCTCCTCCTGCACACAGGTTTTAGAATGCATGAAGGTAAAAAAAAACTTCAGCCTTTACAACCACTCTAAAGAGTAACTCCACTTTTGTGGATCAAAAACATTTCCCTCATAGAATGTACATACAGTGCCTTGAAAAAGTATTCATAACACTTGTCATTTTTTTCATATTTTGTAATTTTACAACCAAAAACGTAAATGTATTTTATTGGGATTTAATTTGATAGACCAACACAAAGTGGCACATAATTATGAAGTGGAAGGAAAATGATAAATGGTTTTCGACATTTGGAGGTGGGCATAGAGACACAAGTTTACATGTACTGTATCTCCACTAGAAAAGGGGTACTACATGGATGGAATAATGGTGCTAGGGGATATTAAGGGCGTATGGGGGAAAACAATGCTGCGGGGGGATCTGGGGTGTATAGGGGATAGCTTGGGTGGCTATAGTGCTAGAGGTATCAGGGATGTAGAGAGGCCACAGTTTCGGAGGTATCAGGGATCTAGTGGGGTCACAATACAAGGAGTATCTTATAGTATATAGTTATAGTGCTGGGGGGGATATCTAGGGAGTAGAGGGGCCAGAGCATTTATTTGCCCAGGGGTCCATGATGCTAGGGCCATCTACCTAAACTGACAGGCTGGGCAAGAAGAGCATTAATCAGAGATTCAGCCAACGGGCCCATGGTAACTATGTTGGAACTGCAGATATCCACAGCTCAGGTGGGAGAATATGTCCACAGGACAACTATTAGTTGTGCACTCCACAAATCTGGCCTTCATGGAAGGCTATGTGGGGGACAAAGCAAACATCTGGAAGTAGATGCTCCTGTCAGATTAGACCAAAATTTTACTTTTTGACTTAAAAGCAAAAGACTATGTGTGGCTTAAAACTAACACTACACATCACCCAGAACACACCATCACCACAGTGAAACATGGTGGAGACAGCATCATGTTGTAGGGATGCTTTACTTCAGCAGGGACTCTGGTCAGAGTAGATGGGAAGATGGATGGATGGAGCCAAATACAGGGCAATCTTAGAAGAAAACCTGTTAGAGTCGGCAAAAGACCTAAGACTGGAGCAGAGGTTCACCTTCCAGCAGGACAACAACCCTAAACATACATCCAGAGCTACAGAATGGTTTAGATCAAAGCATATTCATGTGTTAGAATGACCCAGTCAAAGTCCAGACCTAAATCCAATTGAGAATCTGTAGCAAGACTTGAAAATTGCTGTTCACAGACATTATCCATCCAATCTGACAGAGCTTAAACTATTTTGCAAAGAAGAATGGGCACACATTTTACTCTCTAAATGTGCAAAGCTGGTAGAGACATATCCAAAAAGACTTGCAGCTGTAATTGCAGAGAAACTTGGTTCTACTAAGTATTGACTCAGTGGGGCTGAATACAAATGCACACCACCCTTTTTACATATTTATTTGTTAAAAAAATGTCGAAAAACATTTATCATTTTCCTTCAACTTCAAAATTATGTGCCACTTTGTGTTGGTCTATAACCTAAAATCCCAATAAAATACATTTACATGTTTGGTTGTAACATGACAATATGTGAACAATTTCAAGAGGCATGAATACTTTTTCAAGTCACTGTAGATCACATGGGTGATCTATGTACATTGCATGGATTTTAACATACCTTGTTGCACATTAATACATTTAATTATTCCACAGATAGCAAGGATAACTTGCCACAAATTTGTGGCAGTGTTGAATTGTAAGTCTGTTTACTTGCTGAACATTTTCACTGTCAAATTGTACACTTGCAGAGCACTTGGAGCACACGTTCTAGTTGACACTAGTCTAATTCCAATTTGTCTCTACACATTTCTACAAATACAAATTTGTGTCTCAACAAGTCTCTAGCAAGTGCAAAGTTGCAGTGGTGAGTCTACAGCAAAAGCTCTGCAGGTCTACAGGATGCAAATTCAGCCCCTGTGACCCCCTGTGGTGGGATGACTATTGCACAACATAACTGAACCATAACTTGCAGCAAAAAAAATGAATGTGGAGTCATGCAATGCAGACGTGCTGCAGTTGTGCAACAAACTTGTGAAGCCTGGCAAGTCTTGGCAATTAATTTTCAAACTTCCAGCACAATTGCTTGCTATCTGGATCTGAAGAAATCCCAGTGTGTTTGTCTGTGTTCATGTTAAAAGTGAATCTAATGCTTTGCTATTTTTTCCCACGGAAGTGCAAAAAGACGTTGGCAAAGTGGTTTCCTTATCCTGACTGGACGTCATATGAGGCCCTCAGGATATTGAGCCGATGCGCCCCCCGGGGGCGCGCATCGCGGCGATCGTTGTTGCAGGGTGTCAGTCTGACACCCCGCAACACCGATCTAGGTAAAGAGTCGCTGACGGAGACTCTTTACCACGTGATCAGCCGTGTCCAATCACGGCTGATCACGATGTAAACAAGAGGTTATCGGCTTTTCCTCACTCGCATCTGTCAGACGCGAGTAGAGGAGAGCCGATCGGCTGCTCCTCTGACATGGGGGGTTTGTGCTGATCGATTATCAGCACAGCCCCCCCGAGGATGCCAACACTAGACCACCAGGGATGCCACTAGACCACCAGGGATGCCACCAGACCACCAGGGATGCTTACCACCAGGTATGCCACCCTAGACCACCAGGGATGCCAATCAGTGCCCGCAATGGATGCCAATCAGTGCCCACAATGGTCATCACTGATTGGCAGGCATTGTTGTTTGGCACTGATTGGCATCCATAAGTACAATATAATACAGTACATCTGTGCCACCTATGAGTGCCCATCCATGCCCATTTGTGCCACCTATCAGTGCCCATCCATGCCCATCCGTGGCACCTATCAGTGCCCATCCATGCCGCATATCTGTGCCCATCTGTGTTGCCTATCTGTGCCCATCCATGTCGCCTATCTGTGCCCATCCGTGCCGCCTATCTGTGCCCATCCATGCCACCTATCTGTGCCCATCCGTGCCGCCTATCAGCACCACCTATCAGTGCCGCCTATCAGTGCCCCATCAGTGCTGCATATTAGTGCCCATCAGTGCCCATCAATTCCACCTCATCAGTGCCACCTCATCGGTGCCTACCAGTGCCGCCTTATCAGTGCCTGTCAGTGCAGCCCCATCAGTGCCCATCAGTGAAGGAGAAAACTTACTTATTTACAAAGTTTTGTAAAGCATTTGTTTTTCACAATTTTGGGTCTTTTAATTTTTTCAGCAGAAAATACAAATCCCAGAGGTGATCAAATACCACAAAAAGAAAGCTCTATTTGTGGAAACAAAATGATACAAATTTTGTTTGGGTACAGTGTAGCACGACCGCGCAATTATCATTCAAAGTGCAACAGCGCTAAAAAGCTGAAAATTGGTCTGGGCAGGAAGATGTACAGTATAAGTGCCCGGTATGGAAGTGGTTAAACCAGGGTATCTATTTAAACTCAGTATACATTTATTACATTGAATGATTATTCCCCTCTCCCATTCTACTTAAATTATTACTGATTAACTGAAATCACTAAAATATGAACTTCCTTTGAGTGCAAAACACTTTTTCCACATAGAACCTCCTATTCAACAGGGATCTTATATGTCAGAGTGACTGCATGAATCAAAGATTAAAGATAATCAAGTAACAAGAGGACAAGCAAGAAAAATATAGATCGGTGTGTTTTCCACAAGGGCTCACATAGAGATAGGAATTGAAAAAGACATGAACTGGTCAAGTGACTTGGCTGTCAACTATTAAGCAAGCATTTGTTGTAATTATTACCAATTATCTAGCAAAACACATACTTAAGCTGTTTTAGATTTTCTAATTAGAAGGTACATATGCTGACATTGCTCTTGTTTGGTCTTTATTTCAGTGGTTTTATGTGAACAATTTGCTTTGAAAAAAAAAAAAAATGGTACATCACTGTAAAATCACCTTGAAAATATTTTTGTTCTAGTTTTCACAGTAATATCTTGTGTATCGCTACCACCTAAGGAGCAGCTTGGTAAATTTGAGCTCTCTGTACCCAAACTTGTTGAGTCAAAACCACTGCACACATATGTAAGGCCATGAGTATAGATACCTTTAACCTGCTTTTGGGTTACCAATAGACACAAGACTGTTTATTGGTAGATGGACTTAATATATTGATACAGGTTAGAATGAGTTAAAGGTTGAACATAAATGAGCACACAGCAGAC
Organism: Rana temporaria; assembly: GCF_905171775.1. Classification (NCBI taxonomy): domain Eukaryota; kingdom Metazoa; phylum Chordata; class Amphibia; order Anura; family Ranidae; genus Rana; species Rana temporaria. The sequence goes on along the minus strand of NC_053489.1, from coordinate 598,923,094 downwards.
AAATTCAAACACAGTCTGCTGGACAGAGTAACAGCTATACGGAAGTCATTTGGAATCAGGTTCTTTACCACTAAATGGGAATCAACATGTGAAGCAGCAAATGCAGCAATAAACAGTGCATAGAAATGTTAACTGCAATATTGTCTGGAAAGCCATGCTCAAGACTGTGCTCAAATACATGTTTGTGCCCAAACATGTATACTCGATGTCCGCCTGGTGCCCGCGATCATCTCACAGAGTGGCAGAACGGGGAGATGCCTATGTTAACAAGGCATTTCCCCGTTCTGCCTAGTTACATGACATGGATCTACTGCTCCCTGTGATCGGGAGCAATGAATGCTGTCATGTCAATGGTAGCTCATCCCCCCACAGTTAGAATCACTCCCTAGGACACACTTAACCCCTTCATCTCCCCCTAGTGTTTAACCCCTTCCCTGCCAGTGTCATTTACACAGGAAGCAGTGCATTTTTATAGCACTGATCACTGTATAAATGACAATGGTCCCAAAATAGTGTCAAAAGTGTCCGATGTGTCCGCCATAATGTTGCAGTCATGATAAACAATGCAGATTGCCGCCATTACTAATAAAAAAAAATATAAAAAAATACCATAAATCTATCCCCTATTTTGTAGACGCTATAACTTTTGTGCAAACCAATCAATATACGCCTATTGTGATTTATTTTTACCAAAAATATGTAGAAGAATGCATATTGGCCTAAACTGAGAAAGAAATACATTTTTTATATATTTTTGGGGGATATTTATTATAAAAAAAAAATAGCAGAGGTGATCAAATACCACCAAAAGAAAGCTATTTTTGTGGGAAAAAAGGACGTAAATAATTTTTGGGTGACACAGCAGCAGTGGTCCCTGTAGTTAAGTATCCGATCCGTCTGCCTAGGAAGACTCCAATCCACAACACTAGAATTGTAGAATTGGGCTGAACATTACCCTCCCCCGGTTTGGTTCATGCCAGAATTCTCGAACATCGCAAAAGTTTAGACGCAAACTCCGAACCCTATCAAAGTCTATGAGAACTTGAAAAATCAAAAGTGTTATTTTAAAGGCTTATATGCAATTTATTGGCCATAAAAAAGGGTATGGGGACCTGGGCACTGCCCTGGGGCACATGTATCAATGCCATTTTTTTTTAAAGAGTGTTTTTACAGGAGCAGTAATTTTATCTATGCTTAAAGTGAAACAATAAAAATGAAAAAATAATTTTAAATATAGTGCCTGGGGGTCCCCATAGTCTGTCTGTAAAGTGGTACATCGGTGCCATGTAAAGAACTTGCTGCAGCAAAACTGACATGTATAAAGAAAAAAAAATGACATGCCGGCAATAGAAAATGTTTAAAAATAAGTTAATAAGTTATGGGGGTCCTCCCCCAATCTATACCAGGCCCTTTGGGTCTAGTGTTGTTTTTATGGGGAACCCCACACCAAAATAAAAAAAAAAACTGCGAGGGGTCCACCCCAAAATCCATAACAGAACCGTATCCCAGCATGAAGCTTGGCAGGCCAGAAAAGGGGGGGCAAGTGAGCTCCTGAATCATACCAGGCCACATGCTCTCAACATGGAGGGGGTGCTTTAAGAAGCAGGGGGCTCGGCCCCTTCACCCCAAGGCACCTTGTCCCCATGTTGATTGGGACAAGGGCCTCTTCCTGACAACCCTGGGAAGTGGTTGTGGGGGTCTGCAGGCAGGGGGCTTATCAGAATCTGCCAGCTCCCTTTAAAAAGGGGCCCCCCAGATCCTGCCTCTCCCATGTAAAAAAGTACCCATTCACCAAAAAAGTATTGAAAATTAAATAAAAACATGCGCACAGTTTTTGACAATTCCTTTATTAAAAGGCTAAATCGCAGACTGCAGGCTCTGCCCTTCGACAGTTCTTATATAGGTAAGGTGAAGGGCCACCTAGCGACGTTGCCATCTTGTTAAAGGCGGCTTCCATATTTCTGAAAAGCTCCCTGCCCATAGACCCCCATAACCACAGCCCAGGGTTGTGGGGAAGAGGAAAAGCCCCCTTGTCCCCGTGTTGAGGGCATGTGGCCTGGTATGGTTTGGAAGGGTGCTTGCTTGTCCCTTCCTTTCCTGGCCTGCCAGGCTGCAAGCTCAGATAAGGGCCTGGCATGGATTTTGGGGGGATCTCACGCCATTTTTTTATTTTGTCATGGGGTCCCTCTTAGAAACCATACCAAACACCAAATGGCATGGTATGGATTGGGGGACCCCCCCCCACACAATTGTTTTAACATGATTCTATTGCCGGCAATGTTTTTTTTTTCATTTGCTGACAGCTACTGATTAAGAATGCCATGGCCAGCTTCCCGGCCCACTCCCTAACAACCAGCTATTTACTGTGCCCTGATTGGTCACATTAGCTGCTTTGATGTGATAGGGAGGAAATGCTCAGCATAGAATCTTCCTGAAAAAAACTCCTTAAAAAAACCTCCCTGAAAACTGAGCGTGTGCACAGCTGCCAACACTTTTCTGCAAAATCCCTAGCTGCATTGGAAAGATATATGAGTTCCAAACCAGAATGCTTAGACTGCTTCCAAACCAGGGCTCTGTTTGGATTCCATTCAGATAGAGTTGCCTGGTGAAATACATCAAGACTGTGTGGCACCAATGTGTAAACCTTTGGCTCTAGCCCTTCTAGAAAGCTAGTTTTGCAGACTGTTATTGTTAAAAATTCACAACAGGAAACCCTCTACACACCGATACGGCCATCTGTAGAACCTTTCTCTCAGTGCATGCGAATCCCACTGTATGCATTTGAGTACTGGATTTTATATTTAATGTAGTCTAGGTATTAATTTCCATTAACAATTGGGGTCATGTACTGTACAGTATGTGAAATTATCAGGGACATTGAGACACTTTGCTGAATTGCATGCGGAGTGTAGGACCTGCCAGTTGCCTGCAGGCCACTGACGGGGATCGCAGTCTTTGACACACTGATCCTATTTACTGCAACTGAACATTGATCACCAGAAGTTGAGGGATTGTTGGATATTAGTTGTTTATTTTTACAAACTTGATATTGATAGCCTATGAAGGACTGTTAATAATGAAGCTTGCACTACCTACTAGGTAGTTGTCATCTGTTCTGCCACCTTTCTCTTGTTTCCCAGGTGTTCTTGAGCTCTCTCTCTAGTCTTTGACTGATCTTCCAGTTCTTGACCTTGGCTTTTGTTTAGAAATTGACTTTAGTTACTGAATATGATTCAAAATCCTTGGCTCCTGACCAAAGGCCGGACCCTGAATAGCAGTTACCTGCTGGCTTTACAGGAAATGTCCAGGACCAAAATGCCTAGACTTCTCCTGCAGTGCTTGTTTACTGACAGAGTCCCACCTAAAGTACTGCAGTCAATAGAATGCTTAAAAACAGAAGTCAAGGACATGCAAGAAAGCAAAGTTACTGATAATGGGGAGAACACATACAAACTGTGTTGCAATTTCTGATCTATGAAGCCTGAAGAACATATTTATTGATATACAATGCACGGTTTACTTCCATATTACTACTTCTAGAATCAAATGCACTTGTACAGTGATTGGAATGACAATGTTTTATCCTCATACACAATAGCATCCCCTGAGAAAATAAAGTGTATATGGTCTTTGATGTAGCTTTGTTGCAGCATCAAACACCCCTTTGTGACTCCCTGGTGCACATATTTTATTAAACGTGCAAGTTAAACATTTTCAGCATTGATAATACATCCAGTCTATTTTTTCACATTTCTTCTATCTTAAAGTTAATTATGATTGCTATTTTTAAAATATTGGAGAATGTTTCACTCAGTGTAATTTATTCTGTGTTTAATATATTTTAAAGGAACTTCTGTAATTTCTGCGGAAATATTACAGGGTAAAGCCATGTATTTATAAAGGAAGGAGTGAGGCAAGGTTCGGTATATTGTAACTTAAATTCCAGACTACCATCAACCGTCCAAATTATAACATAAAACTATGATATAAGTATAATGATGTCCATTTTATAAATGTATGTTATATCTTAATTTGAAAATCAGAAAGTTGCTTCTCCGTCAGAGGTCATGGGTCTTACAGCAGGACAATGAGCCAAAACACAGGTCAAAAAGCACCCAGAAATGGTTTAAGACAAAGCACTGGAGAGTACTGAACTGGCCAGCAATGAGTCCATATCTAAATCCCATAGATCACCTGTGGAGAGATCACAAAACAACAGTTGGGAAAAGGAACCCTTCCAATATGAGACACCTGGAGCAGTTGGCGAAAAACAGTAGTCCAAAATTCCAGTAGACAAGTGTAAGAAAATCATTGATAGTTACAGGAAACGATCACTTTCAGTTATATTTTCCAATAAGTGTGCTACCAAATATTAAATTGATATCAGAATATCAGAATGCCTAAACATTGGTAATTGCAACAATTTTCTGGGCAAAGTGGCACATTATCTGACAGAAAGTGCCAATATTTTTGGCCATGAATATATTGTGACAGTATGGTTCCCTGTCATGGGGTATGTCGCACCGAATTTTCAACCAGACAGGTTCATGGGCTCCAGGAAGATTATTTAATGTGGAGGAATCTGTTTTGTCAGTTTCCCCTGTTGTTGGTAAAAAAAGTTGGGGACTTGGAGATTTTGTCGTGATCTGGGTGGGATGAAATCTCCAATCCTGGGACCAGGTTTTGGTAACAGCTAGGAGATTGACTGTGCAGGTGGGTCCTGGGCTGATAGTAGAGGGCCAGGGTTTTGGGCTCCACCTTCTGGAGCAGCACGAAAGCCGTAAAAGAGAGTGCTAGCAGAGGTACAGAGTGTGTACGGAACAGGCACACTGTTACAGGGTCAAGAGAAACCAAGGTCAAAACCTGAGCAGCAGTGCTGACCAGAGATCCAGGTGGTTTGGTATTTTTCATTTACATTATTGCTGTGTAAAGCTGTCACCTATCGTTGCGGTACTGAGGACGTACAGAGATGAATGAGTCCCAAGAAAACTGACCAGCATGCCAGCCAATTATTAATAGGATCCCAAGGTAACCCTGAATCAAGATTCTGGTGAATGCATAAAATCAACACAGCATGAACACAGAAAGGCCCTGTTAACACTGATTTGGAAGCACACTAAAATCACAGCAAAACATGCAACACACGTTTGGGTGCCATTCATTCTTAAAGCGGTAGTAAACCCGCTGTCTTTTTTTTTTTTAAACCTGAAAAGCAAAAGCCATAATGAGCTAGTATGCACCGCATACTAGCTCATTATGAAATACTTACCTCGGAACAAGGTGAGAGGAACTTACCTGGTCCACGCCGAGGGAGATGTCATCTTTCCTCGGCTTGTCTTCCGGGTATCGTCGCTCCAGCGCTGTGGTTGGCTGGAGCGGCGATGTCGTCACTCCCGTGCATGCACGCGGGAGACTTCTCCCCGGCAAGGTCCGGCGGCTGCCGAGCCTTTAGCCGAGGATCTCCGCTGCGCATGCGCCGCTGCAGTCAGCGGCGCATTGCGGGGGGAATATCTCCTAAACCTTACAGGTTTAGGAGATATTCTTTATACCTACAGGTAAGCTTTATTATAGGCTTACCTGCAGGTTAAAGTGGTAGTACAGAGTATACTACCACCTTAATGGCACTGCAAATGTGGTGCAATCTTGCCATGATTGTCGTGTGACAAAACGTGTGAAAATTGGCTAATTAATGGTAGAATGGTTAATTGGTCCTTGAGCTTCTTTGCCACGACTATGTGCAACATGCTTTTCCACGTGTAAATCATTCTTAAAAAACACGTTTCAGCTACATGAGACATGAATTGGACTTAATACCTATGCAGCCACCCCAACAAAAAACAGACTTGTGGGAAACCTCACTCCTGACACCTGGCAGTATACTCTACTGTCAAGGAGACTGGCATAAGGTTTTACAGACCACACATGCTGTTCTTACTCGCAGTTACAGATTAGCTAAACCAGGTAATATTACTTCTAGAATTTGCATGAATACCCACTCACAGTTTCTTACCACTAGCCACCAACATAAAGAGACTTAAAATCTATCTTCCTGGACACATGCAGACAGATACAAATTTTGTGTACAATATACTTGCTATCCTGTGATTCAGAATCCCATGCAGTCACCTTTACCCTAACCCCCCCACACACACACACACAACACACAGATCCCTGTCTGGCAATAATATTTATCCCTTCCAATTACAAATGTAGTACTACTAAGGACCCTCTGGATTGTTTTGTGATTTGTGACTACAAGTGCAAATTACAAGTGCAAAGTGCACTTGAAATTGCACTGAAAGTGTACTTGGAAGTGCAGTCGCTGTAGATCCAAGGGGGGAATGCAAGGAAAATAAAAAACAGCATTTTAGCTTGCACATGATTGGATAAAAAAATCAGCAGAGCTTCCCCTCATTTCAGATCTACCCATCAGAGCAACTGCACTTCAAAGTAAACTTTCAGTGCAATTTCAAGTACACTTTGCACTTGTAGTTTGCACTTGTAGTGCAAAGTGGATTTGCCTTTCGTAAATAACCCCTGATGTTTCTGTATATTTGAATTCCAATTCCCTGGCTGGATCATGGAAGATTGCTTCTGATTGGCTCCTTGGGCTACTTCTCCATACAGGGACTGCAAAATTCTGATGCCAAGCCAAATTCAGGTACATCATATATATCTTCCTAGATTTCAGCTTTGAAAAAAAAAAAAAAATCTACCGTAATTAATGTTTTAGAGCCCTTTGTAGCTGGACTTTGGCCCTTACAAACAACCAGCAGTTCCAGCACTGAACCTCACTAGAAAAGTATTTAGTCACTTAAACATGGTACCTATTTAAAATTAGGCGCCAAACAGAGATCTTCTACTACTTCATTGTCACTTGAAAACTGTGTCTGCATTGAAAGTGATTAATTTAATAGTACTCTTTTTTTAAATGTTGGCATAGTTTTACATTTTAAGTATCATTTATGTGAAGTGTAGATTATTTGAGATGCAAGGTACCCTTGACTTATACCTTTGGCAGGAATTTCCATTTCTGAAGAGACAGCATGAGGTATATATTGTATAGAGATCCATTAGAGCAAGACATACTTCCTGTGCAGTCTATGGCGCTTTGCTCTTTGAACTTAATGTTGCTGGTTATTCCAATTATTCAAAGGCAACCAAAAATTTAAATCCAGCGCTCAAATAATGTGAAAAAAATCCTGCATGGCACCTTTGCTGTAAACTCTGGTATTTGACTTGCTTGTTTTATTATATTTGTGAACCCGATATTAAATGTACTAACCTACACCATAGTCAGTCATAGGACTATAGTCTCTCTGAACGTTAGAGAGGGTCGGGATGCTTATAGTGAGGGCTGAAACCACTGGAACCTCCTTACTGGGGGAATACCTAAACAGAGCAAAGAACGGGAGACAACCCTCAAGATTATTTTTTCCCCATTCAACCAAGATGTCGCTGGGGGAAGAGGAGCTTGCCAACAACAGGAGAGGATTGCAGCTATTTACAACCAGCAAAGGGACTAGTTCCCAGGTGTCTTCCACTTTCAACAGCCCAGTCAAAACTAGGCCCAAACTGGCTACTGAAGAAGACATACACACAGAGGTAAGCCCTTCTCAGTTACGCCTAAATAGGGACACAGAGATCCATAATCCCATTTATGTCTTTCCCACATTAAGCCAACCAGTGATGGACACCAAACTGAAAAATATGCTGCTCTCTTTCCAAAGCTCCATACAGTCTGATATTGAATTCACAGGTCATCATTTTGAAGCAGAAAAACGAGACTTGGGTAGGGATGGTCGCGAAGTTCGAGTCAAACGTAAATTCGACTAGAATATCAGGTGTTCGTTTGTTTGCAGAACAAATTAACATATGGGCATTTGGGCTTTGGCCAATCACAGTGCAATGTGCTGTGAGAGCTACGATTGGCCAAAGGCAGGGTGCCTTTGGCTAATCATGACTCAGGGGCTAAGTCCATGCACCACACTATATAAGGCTGCTTACACTGTGGTTGTATGTAGTGTGTTGGTAAGAACTTTAGCTAGATTAGGCAGGTTAGTTAGTGGAAAGAGCGTGTAGTCAGTGTAGTGTATATATATACAGACAGCGCTGTGTTTTTTTTCAACATTTTTTTTTCACCTGCAATTTTTTGTTTTGTTTTTACATTTAGCGATCAGTTGGGTTTAGGTTTTGTGCTGCCCTAGGCCTGACTAAACTTGTGCTACCCCTAATTTATATATGATACACCCCTTCCTTTCAAGGTCACACCCCTTCCTGTTTAAGACCTGCCCTGAAAATTTCCAGTGGGAACACTAGTTCCCGAGGGACTGGGGGGGGGATTCCCTTAATCTGCAGAGATTTCCCCTCTTTCTGTTTGGCTATGGGGCAGGGATTGAAGGGAAATTAACGGATGGCAAAACATTTTTTTTTTACAGGGGCTATAACCATCCCAAAAAAGTGTTGGCTATAGTTCTTCTTTAAGCACAAATTTCTGCTAAATTTATGGAGAGGACTAAGAGGATATAAACAAGCCAGTGGTGCAGCCGAAAACAGTGATGAAGGTCCAGGCAGTGAGCAAAGGAAGGATTGGGGGCAGGAACAAAAAAATCCATCTGTATATTTTTCTCATTAGCAATCAACAGAAATAAAATTAAGATTCCTTAATATGTACAACTGACACAAGCAAAGGATTGCAGAAGAGTCCTACTACCTACCTGCCAGGTATAGGTGACCATGTCAGTGTCCCTTGTGTCTGCACCATCCCTATCATACCGGCAGCAGTGTGGCCGCTTTATGGGGGCGCTGGACTGATATATTTTGCGGCCCAGTCCACCTCATAAGACAGCTGATAACTCATGAGTTGTTAAGGACACGGCGGCCGGCTTCCCAGCCCCTTGCTTAGCAACTAGCTATATACTGTGAAAATAAAAAACATAAAGCTTATAGCCACTGCCACATGGGCATGGTTGTTACAATAATATTAATACCACAAATGCAAAACATTATTGTATAGAATGAAAAGAATCAAACATTAGTAATTGTATTTTCTATGTACAGTATGATGGTGCTCAGCTCTGTAGCGTAGTGGTATGACCTGCTACCTTCAAAGCTTCAAGCCTTGGTTTTGAATTCCACCGATGGTATCGCCTCCTGAAAGCTTGCATTGTACAAGCAGCATAATTAGCCAATGCACATCAGCTTGATTTTTTCCATAATTTTAACTCTTCAAATGCATGCAATGGTATTTAAGTATTCAATAATATTTTGGTGTAGAATTCCAAAAATCTGGCTATTAAAAAATCCAGAAAAAAAAATGGTGTGTGCCCCCCCCCCCCCCCAAGTCTATACCAGGTCCTTCGGGTCTGGTCTGGATTTTAAGGGGGACCCCATGTCAAAATGTATTTTAAAAAATGACGAGCGAGAGCCCCCCCCCCTTCCTGAACCATACCAGGCCACATGCCCTCACAACATTTCCCTGAAATTTGCTGCAATTTCAGGAAATGCCTGTGACTTTGAACCTCAACTTGCATCAAAGTCAGACCAAAGTAGTACAGGGACTACTTTGAAATTGGTGCGACTTGAAGTCACACAGATATGTATGGTACTCATTGGAAATCATGGGGTACGACTTGTCATGCAACTTTGCAGTCCCAAGTCGCAGGCCAAATCGCACAAGTGTTAAAGGGGGTGTAGAGTCTTCATTTCCTGTAAAGGGATGACAAACCTGGTAGATGCAACTTTTTGGATGTGCTGATAAATGTATTTTCTATCATTGTAGAGCTTGACCTGTAGATACCTTCCTGATGAAACACAAAAAAAAAGTTACAACAGGCAATCCATTGCTTAATGGAAATGGTTTGTTTATCTGTAATCTATTGCAATCCATTGCCCAATGGCACAATTGTTTATCTGTAATGTTGACATGCAATATTTTTTGTCCTTTTATGCGTCAATAATGTTTTTTAACATTTGTAAAATAAAATATTGCCCTTTTATAAATGCCTGATATCTTTTAAAGTCCTCCATTTTCTAGTTAGGGCCTTTTTTTAAATGTATAGTTAAATATTTAGACATTTTCCTTATATGTCATGTAATCTGTATTGTTATTGCTCAGGCTGCATTGGGGCAAAGCAAGTGTATTGATGCTAAAACACCTAGAAAATCAATTTATGTAACATCAGTTCTATTTACTTCTGTTACTTTTTAGAGTTCTTAAGCCGAACTATATTGCTTTTTAACAAAGTATAACAAAAAGAAAACTTGAAAAATGCTAATAATGTACGTTTACGGAATAGAAACAAGAAAGTGTTGACCACGTTTGCATACAATGCACAAAGTGTAGTGCAGATTGGTGTCATGCCGCGTACACATGATCATTTTTCGCATTCTAAAAAATTACGTTTTTTTAATGTCATTAAAAACGATCGTGTGTGGGCTTCAGAGCATTTTTCGGGTTCTAAAAAATGGGCAAAAAAAAATTCGAACATGCTCTATTTTTTAACAACGTTTTTAACGTTGTCGTTTTTCGGGTTGTAAAAAATGGTTGTGTGTGGGGTTTAACGACGTGAAAAATCTGTGCATGCTCAGAAGCACGTTATGAGACAGGAGCGCTTGTTCTGGTAAAACTACTGTTCATAATTTAGTAAGCACATTCATCACGCTGTAACAGACAGAAAATCGCAAATAGTCTTTTACTAACACTAAATCAGCTAAAGCAGCCCCAAGGGTGGAGCCATCCGCATGGAAATACCCCTTTATAGTGCCGCCGTACGTGTTGTACGTCACCACGCTTTGCTAGAGCATTTTTTTGCACGATCGTGTGTAGGCAAGGCCGTTTTAATGATCAAGTTGAAAAAAACGTTGTTTTTTCTAGAGCCTGAAAAACGTCATTTTTTAGAACCCAAAAAATGATCGTGTGTACGCGGCATCACACTTATTATGCAATGTCATATAGCTGTTACATTGATCATAACCACAAAACAGACTTGTGTTTATGTGCATGTACTAAGCTAGTGTGGGTGAGGCTAAGGTCCCTTTTACACTGCTGTGACTTGAAAGTTGTGCGATTTTACCATGATTTTGCGGTGATTTTGATGCTATTTCAGGGAATGCCTTTGTAAACTTGAGGTCTATGGCCTTCAACTCGCATCAAAGTCGGACCAAAGTAGTACAGGGACTACTTTGAAGTCAGTGCTACTTGCAGTTGCACAGATATGAATGGTTATCATTGGGAATCATGGGGTGCAACTTATCATGTGACTCTGATGTCCAAAGTCGCAGGAAAAGTCACACAAGTGTGAAAGGGGCTTAAGGAAGATGGAGGAAGATGCTGCCGTTTTGCATTTTAGCTTTCCTTTTTGCAGCTTCTTTGCCAATAGGCTTGTTTTTTTTTTTTTTTTAATAAAGCATCGGTATTACTTAAAGAGGTTCTTCTTGATGTATAGCACTTATTACGGCAGGTCAGATGATATGCCAGATTAAAGCTGGCAGATAATTCTGAAGCAGTTGCAAGAATTTTTTTGGCACAAAGCTAGCAAACACATTTCCTGCCAAGTGCATCAAAAATGTGTGCAGATAGCAGATTCAGGAACAATAGACTTTTCAATTTCCTTGTACTACTTTAGCATGAGAAAAAAAAAATGTCAATGCAATGATTTTTGATGCATTGCTTCCTAAAATTTTAACCAAAAAAAGTTTGTTCTCAAATAACAATGCCAACTTCCCTTTGAAGAGTATTTATGATTTGTTCTAGATTTATGGCATGGGTAAAAATGCATGTAACAAGAGATGAGAATATATGACCTAGGGAGTTCTTGTAGAGAATTTAGCACTTTAGTTTTAGTCACAGAAATGAGAGGACATCAATAAAGCTGACCTCTAGGGAAAAAAAACACGACTTTTCCACCCCACCTATAATCTATAGTTTTATTGCAAAACATAAATAAAACATCTACCTAAAATCCCCAGTTCTTAAATGAATAATAAACAATTTTTTTTTTTATATATTGCAGTTTATCAATCCTTAGATGTGGTGGCTGCATTAACCCCTTCCTAACCAGCCACCGCATACTGCGGTAGGTTGGCTCCCCTGGGCAAACAGTCATAGCTATACCTGCGATCGCTCCACACAGAATCAGAACAAAGATCTGTCAATGTAAACAGACAGATCTCCGTGCTGTCAGGGGTGCGGAGAGCGATCTGTTGTTCATACTAAGTATGAACAACGATCGCTCTCCTCACCCAGGCAGTCCTATTTCCCCACAGTTAGAATCACTCCCTAGGTAACACAGTTGACCACTTGATTGCCCCCTACTGTTAACCCCTTCCCTGCCAGTGACATTTACACAGTAATCAGTGCCTTTTTATAGCACTGATCACTGTATAAATGCCAATGGTCATAAAAATGTGTCAAAAGTGTCCGATGTGTCCACAATAATGTTGCAGTCCTGATAAAAATCATAATAATACAAATGCCATAAATGTTTCCCCTATTTTGTAGACACTATAACTTTTGTGCAAATCAATCAATATACGCTTATTGTGATTCTTTATTACCAAAAATATGTAGAAAAATACATAATCAGCCTAAACTGGGGAAAAATACCACCAAAAGAAAGCTCTATTTGTGGAAAAAAAAGGATGTAAATTTTGTTTGGGTACAACGTCGCATGACCGCACAATTGTCATCAAGCAGCCAAATTTTCCGGAGCTAAAGTGGTTAAAGGAAAATAATTTTTTCCTTAATTTCACCTGGTGATCCTGCCAGTAACACATTTCCTGTCTTAGAGCCCATTAACACAGGGGTGACTCCTCAGTGGCGACAGCCGCCTGACAAGTCACGTCCTGCTCTGTTCAATAGAACCATGCTAATATGAGCGACGCAAGTCGCTCCGACTTAGAAAAAGGTTCTTGTAGGACTTTGGGGGCGACTCGGGGCATCTTGCATTGAATTCTATACAGAAGTCATTTTGCAAGTCACCTCTGAAGTCGTCTTCAGGTCGCCTTGCCGAGTTGCCCCCAAAGTCGTGCCCCTGTGTGAATGGGCTCTTAGGGTATTCTAAATGAAGTAGTAAAGTAGTAAAGCAGACATTGTCAGCAACATTGTCAGCAACATTGTTAGTCTGGGGAGAGAGTAGTGTTAGATTAGCAGATTTAAATGGGCTTGACCAACAAATGGAAGCTCAACTCCAGCTAACACTTTTTTATCAGTTACAGCAACAGTTTTTTTTCCTTTTGGGATAAAAGTTTTTTACAAATTTATATAAGTTGACCCCCGTTAGTGTTAAATAGTTTGCCTTAGCCCTCTAACTGCCACTTTGTTTGGACAGCTTAGTTTGGCAAAGTAAGTTGAAAAATAGCAGACTTAAGCCGCGTACACACGATCAGTCCATCCGATGAGAATGGACCGGTGGACCGTTTTCATCGGTTAACCGATGAAGCTGACTGATGGTCCGTCACGCCTACACACCATTGGTTAAAAAAACAATCGTGTCAGAACCAGGGGCGGACTGACAACTCATGGGGCCCCCGGGCAATAGAAGACTATGGGGCCCCTGGGCTTACAGATGGCCAGGAGTCAGTGCAGAGGCGGGGCAGCTAACATCTCAGGATTTTCACATCAGAAGCATGTCAGTTTCAGACATATCAGGGACAGATGTAAAAAAAATCACAGATTTTTACATACTGTCTCTAGTTTTACTGAGCCTGGCAACCCTGATGGGGCCCCCTAGTGACATGGGGCCCTCGGGCAGTGCCCGAGTGACTCTATGGTCAGTCCGCCCCTGGTCAGAACGCAGTGACGTAAAACACAACGACGTGCTGAAAAAAACGATGTTCAAAGCTTCCAAGCATGCGTCGACTTGATTCTAAGCATGCGTGGATTTTTAACCGATGGTTGTGCGTACTAACGATCAGTTTTGACCTATCGGTTAGCAATCCATTGGTTAAATTTTAAAGCAAGTTGACATTTTTTTAACCGAAGGTTAAATAACCTATGGGGCCTACACACGATCGGTTTGGACCGATGAAAGCGGTCCATCAGACCGTTGTGCTCTGGTTAACCTATCGTGTGTACGAGGCCTTACTAGCTAGATCACTTGGGGAAAATAAAATAAAAGAAAGCCTAAAAAAAAAAGAAAACAAATGCAGCCACCATATCTAAGAAATGGTAAGCTGCATTTTTAATTTATTTTTTGGTTTAATACCACTTTAAACTCCAGTCACGTGATAGGCCAGTTCTGTCTATAGTATGCTTCAGTCCTTTTTGTAATGGACATGTCGCTTTTTAGTGCCCATTGACTGTCAGCAGGGCCCTGAAGTGTTCAAGTGACATCACAATGCAACGGGAGGCAATGCAACAGGTTGGCTGAGCAGAGTAGAAAATGGAGAACAGATTTTAATTAGCAATCGATGGAATCAACACTAAAACACTGATAATATGGTAACTTCCACTTTCTCTCTTCTTCATGTATTATTATTGAGGATCAAACTTCCCAGACATGTTTGAATTTGTCAGGTAGTTGTAAAAATGTCTTAGTACAGACATTTTTTATTTTATGATGTCTCAGAAAGTCAACAAGGAACTTGAAGTTGGTATGTTTCGGAGTGGTTTTGCCACATAACAGACACATACGAAAAAATCTTTCCCAGATCATCAAGTTATGGACCGCAGCCTGCTTGAGGGGCTTAGAGCTGATTGCTTGGGACTGCTGATCACCAAGTCATAAGGACCAGATTATTCGTCTACCAGGAAGTGGTGAGCTGAATTATACATCCTAAATGCATAGCATACACTGCTACTCCAAACAGAGATTGCTCATACTTAGCAGTTCATCTGCCATGCCTTACTCACTAACACTTTTAAAGGGATAATACACCATTTAAATAAGGGCCCCACCAAAAGCTGGCCAATGTTAATTACTTGGCACCAGGTGGTTTTTACCACCTACAAGGGTACCCTGCATACAAGGAACGCATACACCCACGTGCTGTTAGGTTGTGTGCAATAGGTGTACACCAGGAACCTTTTTAATTTTTTTGAACTGGTTGAGGTTGTTTAGACTATAGTAGTTTAATTTAGTCTTAGGCCCCGTACACACGACCAAACATGTATGCTGAAACTGGTCCGCGGGCCAGTTTCAGCATACATGTTCGGTCATGTGTAGGCGCGAGCGGGCCGAATTCCAGCAAACATTTGCCCGCCGGGCCTTTTCCCAGCGGGCAAATATTCCTGGACATGTTTTAAAACCGTCCGCTGGAATCCTGCCCGCTCGGACATGTACGGTCGTCAGTACAGACCTACCGTAGATGTCCGAGCGCCTGCCGTCCCTCGCATGCATCGAATGACTTCGACGCATGCGTGGAAGCCTTTAAATGGCAGGCCCGCCCACGTCGCCGCGTCATCGCCGCGGCGACGACGCAGACACGCCCCGCGTAGTGTTTACGCGCGGACTTCTGTACGATGGTTAGTACAACCATCGTACAGAAGCCCTCTGGCAGGCATGTACGGTGAAAACGGTCCGACGGACCGGTTTCACCGTACATGTTTGCTCGTGAGTACCCGGCCTAACTATAACATTTGAATGTCAGCTAGTGGGTTAATAACCATTTCACCCTCCATAGCGTCTTTAAGTTTGTGTAAGTACTTGTTGACAAAAAATGTTCGATGGGAGCTTGTTGTCGGAAATTCTGACCATATGTAGGCTCCATCGCTCATTTGCTGTCGGAATTTCCGACAACAAAAATTTCAGAACTGGTTCTCAAATTTTCCGACAACAAGTTTTGTTGTCGGAAATTACAATCGTGTGTACACAATTCCGACACATGCTCAGAATCAAGCAGAAGAGCCGCACTGCCTAATGTACTTTCTCGGCTCGGCAAACATCTTGTACGTCACCGCGTTCTTGACCTATTGGAATTTCCAACAACATTTGTGTGACCGTGTGTGTGCAAGACAAGCTTGAGCCAACATCTGTCAGAAAAAAATCCACGGTTTTGTTGTCGGAATGTCCGATCGTCTGTACGCGGCATTAGAATGCCTCCTATTAACCCTTAAAGCGGCGTTCCGTCCTCCCCTCCAATAATTGAAAGCCAGCAGCTACACATACCGTAGCTGCTGCATTCGTGGGACCGCATAGCAACAGGCATTTTCAGATGAGTAAAAAAATATATATATATATTTTTTTTTACTTTTTTAGGTCTAATGAGCACAATAATGGAATGGAATGGACTCCACTTTAATATCCATACCAGACCTGAATGGCCTAGTAATGGAATTTGGGGGGACCCCCACACATTTTTTTTTAATGACTTTCAATTACTTTTATCTGTATTGCCGGGATTTGACAATTCATTATACCCGCGAGTTGCTTTAAATTACCTTTTTTTCTTTAGAAATTTAATTTTGTGCAGAGACTGTTATAAACACGGGAAACATTCTACTTTACAGGCATACTACAGACACCCCTCAGGTAGGAAATTTAAAGGAATATTTCACTTTTATTGTTTCACTTTAAGCATTATTAAAATCCCTGCTTTCGAAAAAACAGCCATTTTAAACTTTTTTTTTGCATTGATACATGTCCCCTGGGGCAGGACCCAGGTCCCCAAACACTTTTCATGACAATAACATGCATATTAACCTTTAAAATTAGCACTTTAGATTTCTCCCATGTACTTTTAAAGGGTGTTCCGCGGCTTTTCAAATTTGCCGCAAACACCCCAAATTTTTCGCTGTTCGGCCAACGGGGGAAGAGCCAAAGTTCGAGTCAAACTCATGTTCGACCTGAACATAAAGCTCATCCCTAGCAGTGGCTATTCATAATATAGGTTACAGTCTTGCTCCCACATCACCTCCATGCTCTCTGGCCTCTCACCTCAGGTATGTAAAAAAATCAAAAAAGGGAGAAAGAAAGGCGCACCAGCCTCGTGTACTACCGTTTGGCAAATTTTAATGAAAAATAAGAATGATGAAAACTACTCACAAACAAAGGATGATAAAAGGCTTGTCAAACGAAAATTGAAATACCCCTCAGACCACACTCCAGAATGTAGGGGGGGGGGTGGCGAGGTGCGTTGCTGCTTGGCTGACGCGTTTCGAGGTGTCAGAGACCTCTTCCTCAGAGCCCAGCAGTGTAAAAAAATCAGCATAGCCTATGGTTCCTTGGATGGTGTACTGGTGTATGACCACCTTTTGGGGTCCTCTATAGGAGTTTTCAATGATCTGCTCTCACAAATCACTAATTAGGTTTACCAACCACTCACAGGATAGCACTTTACACATCAATAGTTTTTAGTTAATTGACAGCGCCTGCACACACAAATCCCCATTCTGGCTCTTGTACCTGCGATCACGGGTGACCGGCAGCGATCGCACCCGTTGGCCATACACAGCGGGTGCCTGCTATGGCTCTTAACCGCTTCTGGACCAGCCGCCACATTATACTGCGGCAGGCTGTCCCCCCTACGCGAGCCGGCATAGGCTGTACGTCGGCTCTTTAAGACGCCTCTGGAGGAACGCACACGTGTGCTCGAAGCGTGTCCCCGTAGCCGATGCGAGTGCCCGGCGGTCGCAATGACTGTCGGACACCCGCGATTGCTCATTACAGAACGAGAACGGGGATCCCGGTTCTCTCAGGGGCTAGGAGAATGATCGAGTGTTCATAAAATGTACAATGTATGAACACCAATCTCTCTCTTTCCCTAGTCAGTCCCATCCCCCCTACAGTTAGAACACACAATAGGGAACACCGTTAACCCCTTGTCATTTATACACCGTTAACCCCAGTGTTATTTATACAGTAATCAGTGCATTTTTATAGCACTGATCGCTGTATAAACGACAATGGTCCCAAAAATGTGTCAAAAGTGTGTCAAAAGTGTCCAATTTGTCCGCCACAATATCGCAGTCCCAAAAAATCGTAGATCACCGCCATTACTAGTAAAAAAATTAAATAAAAATGCCATAAATCTATTCCCTATTTTGTATACGCCAGGGCCCAGATCCACAAAAAACTTACGCCGGCGTATCTATTGATATGCCGCGTAAGTTCTAAGATGCCCCGTTGTATCTTTGTTTTGTATCCACAAAACAAGATACGACTGAATGTGGGCTCGATCCGTCTGATGTACGTCTTAGTACGCCGTCGGATCTTAGGTGCATATTTACGCTGGCCGCTAGGTGGCGCTTCCGTAGATTTACGTGAGGAATATGCAGATTAGGTAGATACGGCAATCCTCAAACGTACGTTCGCCCGGCGCATTTTTTTACGTCATTTACGTAAGGCTTTTTTCGGCGTAACGTTACCCCTGGGTCTATGAGGTGTACGCAATGTTAGGTATGGACGTCGTGACAGCATCGAATTTTCCGTCATTTGCGTAAAACGTTCGCGAATAGGGCTTTGCGTAAATTACGTTCACGTCGAAAGCATTGACTATTTGCGACGTGATTTCGAGCATGCACACTGGGATACCCCCACGGACGGCGCATGCGCCGTTCCAAAAAAACGTAATTTACGTGGGGTCAAGATGTATTGACATAAAACACGCCCACATCTTAGCCATTTGAATTCCGCGCCCTTACGCCGACACATTTACACTACGCCGCCGTAACTTACGGCGCAAATTCTTTCTGGATACGGAAAATACGCTCTAAGTTACGGCGGCGTAGTGTATCTGAGATACGCTATGCCTGCCTAAAGATAGGCAGATCTTTGTGGATCTGGGCCTATAACTTTTGTGCAAACCAATCAATATACTCTTTTTGCATAAAAACGATGTATTATTAAAAAAATATTAACAAAACATTAACAGCGCTAAAAAGAGCCTAAAATGGCTTATGAGTCCAATACTCATGTACTGCAATGGTAAATTGAGAAAAAGATTTATGAGACTATATATATATCGCATAAAAAATATTATATATCGCATAAAAAATATTATGTAACATGTATTCCCACTCTTTGTGAGGCCTCGTACACACGGCCGAGGAACTCGATGTGCCAAACACATCGAGTTCCTCGGCCAGTTCAGCACTGAAGCCGCCGAGGAGCTCGGCGGGACGAGAGCTCCCATAGAACAACGAGGAAATAGAGAACATGTTCTCTATTTCCTCGTCGAGCTCCTCGTCGGCTTCCTCGGCCGAAAGTGTACACACGACCAGTTTCCTCGGCAGAATTCAGCCAGAAACTCGGTCGGAAGCTGAATTCTGCCGAGGAAACTGGTCGTGTGTACGGGGCCTGAGTCAATTAATAATAGTCAGTGCAGTTCCTCAGATGTACAGTTCTTTGTTAGGAGTGATCTCACAGTATAGCTGTTTGTCTGCTCAAATGCTGATAGGGACTCTCTGTGATTTCCCCCTAAGGTTTTGTACTCACCAGAATGTAGTACTTTAAAGGCATTGGATACATCCACTTGTACGCATCGGTTCTCCTCCTCTGGTGTGTGGTGATGATCCGTATGCTCTTCAATCAGTGTAGCTTGGCAGTCATGCAGGGAGGCAAGAGAGACTTTGCATAGTGTAAATCCTTTTATTTAAACAGTAAAACCCCTGCTACCCGCTCATGCTTACACAAAGTTAAGATAAAAAAGCGCTTGTCATGAAGGCTGCTGCCTCTGCTCACTCAGGAATATGGCTCCAAATTGCTCAGGCTCAAATTTCCCTTCGTAAGTCCCGGGTAGAAGCTAGGCTGCCTTGCAAGCTGAATCGTCGTGTAGTCACGCCCTGACGCGTTTCGTGATAGGTCCACGTCTTCAGAGGGCGTGGCTACACGTCTTAGTCTATTTAATTTATAGTGGGGACTCTGCTTTGGGTACCTCCCCTCTATGGACCCTATTGGACAGCATTTGACAGGGCTGTAGGGAACCTCCCCATCAGCTGTGCACCATTGCTCTGGGTTCGTTCTCCGTGACGTCTACCGCTCACCTCTGATTGGTGCGCGGCGGTCACGTGGTCCGAGGGATCGGGATACAGAGTTCCCACCCCTCTGCTTTGCTGATTGGACACACGTCAGCAGCCTTGGTGGAAGTTCTCCCATTTTGCTGACCGTGCGTTCCAGTCACTAGAACCAGCCCTCGTTTTAACCATCGCTTGTATTAGCTGATGTGTCTAATCGGCTGATGAATACTCGCACTCCAGCCATTCTTATGCGATAGTGGAGGCGTGTATCCTTCCTTATTAACCCCTCTGGTTCAGTTATTCCTCTCGGATTGTCGCTGATCCTAGTGAGGGAAGTAAGGGGATCATTTAGAATAACTCTTTAACCAGTTCCCGACCCCCGCATGTACATATACGTCCACAATATGGCACGTACAGGCACATGGGCGTACACGTACGTCCTCGCCTATTAGCGGGTGGGGGGTCCGATCGGGACCCCCCCCGCTACATGCGGAGGTCGGGTCTGCTCGGGGAGCGATCCGGGACCACGGCGCGGCTATTTGTTTATAGCCACTCCGTCGCGATCGCTCCCCGGAGCTGAAGAACGGGGAGAGCCGTGTGTAAACACGGCTTCCCCGTCCTTCACTATGGCGGCGCATCGATCGCGTCATTCCCTTTATAGGGAAGACACGATCGATGACGTCATTCCTACAGCCACACCCCCAAACAGTTGTAAACACATACTAGGTGCACCCCAACTCCTACAGCGCCACCTGTGGTTAACTCCCAAACTGCAACTGTCATTTTCACAATAAAGAATGCAATTTAAATGCATTTTTTGCTGTGAAAATGACAATGGTCCCAAAAATGTGTCAAAATTGTCCGAAGTGTCCGCCATAATGTCGCAGTCACGAAAAAAATTGCTGATCGCCGCCATTAGTAGTAAAAAAAAAAAAATAATAAAAATGCAATAAAACTATCCCCTATTTTGTAAACACTATAAATTTTGCGCAAACCAATCGATAAACGCTTATTGCGATTTTTTTTACTAAAAATAGGTAGAAGAATACGTATCGGCCTAAACTGAGGAAAAAAAATGTTTTTATATATGTTTTTGGGGGATATTTATTACAGCAAAAAGTAAAAAATATTGCTTTTTTTTCAAAATTGTCGCTCTATTTTTGTTTATAGCGCAAAAACTAAAAACCGCAGATGTGATCAAATACCACCAAAAGAAAGCTCTATTTGTGGGGAAAAAAGTACGCCAATTTTGTTTGGGAGCCACGTCGCACGACCGCGCAATTGTCTGTTAAAGCGACGCAGTCCCGAACTGTAAAAACACCTTGGGTCTTTAGGCTGCATATTGGTCCGGGGCTTAAGTGGTTAAACAGATTTATATTTCATATTTGTTTAAACTGATTATTTAAAAGAATTTTGTTTAGAAAGCTTTCTTTTAAAAAAACATATTATTATAATAATTAAAATTTTATAGCAGTTTTATGCAAACTATAAATAAATATATGCTTATCTTGGTGACAATATATATGTGCGGCTGTCACCCTATTACTGTGTGAGCAGACACTTCTGACAGCCGAAAAACATTGAAACCATTATGCATATCTAATAGCATTATATATAGAGAAATATATAGCAGTATCCATCATTGATATAGCTAGAGTGCAATCTCTGATATTTATCCACAACAATTGTACATAGCTTATTTTACACAAAGCAATGATAAAAATCCTCTCACTGAAATCATTGTTATTATCTGATAGATGGATCTGAGTCATTCCAATGCTGTTCTATAAATAAATATAAATATAACACCTAGACTGTAACATTACATTCCAAATATTTGAAAATATTATTATGTTGCTTTGTTAAAAAATATTATATTAAAAGTGTTAAAAATATTAAAATGTTAAAAATATTAAACATGTTATGTTAAATAGAGGACCTGAAATTTTGTGACAATAAGGCAAGATTGGCTTGATCTTATTCTGATTTATGTCTTTCTAATGGTTGCTAATAAAACAATTGAGGTCCACATCTATATTCAAGCCATTTGGACTGAGAGTATTGGTCATGTACAGCCATTGTGTTTCGCGTTTTGAGATTGCACCCAGCCTAGCCAACCTATTCATGAGTGAATGGGAAGACAGATGGATATACAACAATAGGAAGCAAGAGTTGATTTTTTACCAGAGATATATCGATGATCTCTTCATCATTTGGCAAGGAACGGAGGAATCACTCATTGCATACTCAGAGTGGCTTAATGGTAATAAGAATAACATCAAATTGGAATTCTCTTGGAGTAAACAGGAAATACATTACCTAGACGTTACGGTCATTAAAGGAGTAGATCACCTAACAACTAAAGCCTACTTTAAAGCAACTGATAGAAACAGCTTCATCCCAATTCAGAGTGGACACCATCCACGCTGGCTTCGAAATATACCTAAAGGCCAGTTCATGCGAATCAGGCGAAATTGCACGGAAGATGATGACTACAGAACACAATCTTCACTGATTCAACAGCGCTTTGTGGAAAAGGGATATAAAGAAGAATTGCTAGATAAGATAAGAATCCAGGTGGGAGAGAGCTCACAGGTAGCCCTTCTACAACCTAAGGAACGCCCACGTGAACAAACACATGAATGGGGCTTTATATCAAACTATCATGACCAGTACCGTGAAGTGGAAATGATTTTCAAAAAGCATTGGAACATACTAGCTATGGATAAAACACTAAAACCAATGTTACCTGAATCTCCTGTGTTCATCTACAGAAAAACAGCAACTTTTGGGGACCAAGTAGTTCATAAAGTCTTAGACCCCCCAAAAAAACTCCAAATGTTTTGGAACAAACCAGGTTTTACAGCCTGTAGAAAGTGTAAATCTTGTCGCCAGGTATCCACCCATTTGAGGGGCATAAGTAGCTTTACATCCACAGCCAATGGCAAAACTTTTGAAATTAAAGAATCAATTACGTGTGCTACAACACATGTGGTCTACGCTTTAGAATGCCCCTGTGGCTTAATGTACATAGGACGGACAAAAAGAAAATTATCCAAAAGGGTGTCTGAACACATATACAATATTACTATTGGATATGAAGAGCATAGTGTTTCGCTACATTTTTTGAAGAAACATGATAAGAACCCCATAGGATTGAAATTTTGGGGGATTGACCATGTTGGCCCCAACTGGCGGGGTGCCAACATGGTCCGAGAAATCTCAAAACGCGAAACACAATGGCTGTACATGACCAACACTCTCAGTCCAAATGGCTTGAATATAGATGTGGACCTCAATTGTTTTATTAGCAACCATTAGAAAGACATAAATCAGAATAAGATCAAGCCAATCTTGCCTTATTGTCACAAAATTTCAGGTCCTCTATTTAACATAACATGTTTAATATTTTTAACATTTTAATATTTTTAACACTTTTAATATAATATTTTTTAACAAAGCAACATAATAATATTTTCAAATATTTGGAATGTAATGTTACAGTCTAGGTGTTATATTTATATTTATTTATAGAACAGCATTGGAATGACTCAGATCCATCTATCAGATAATAACAATGATTTCAGTGAGAGGATTTTTATCATTGCTTTGTGTAAAATTAGCTATGTACAATTGTTGTGGATAAATATCAGAGATTGCACTCTAGCTATATCAATGATGGATACTGCTATATATTTCTCTATATATAATGCTATTAGATATGCATAATGGTTTCTTGGTCACATATATATTGTCACCAAGATAAGCATATATTTATTTATAGTTTGCATAAAACTGCTATAAAATTTTAATTATTATAATAATATGTTTTTTTAAAAGAAAGCTTTCTAAACAAAATTCTTTTAAATAATCAGTTTAAACAAATATGAAATATAAATCTGTTTAAAGAGTTATTCTAAATGATCCCCTTACTTCCCTCACTAGGATCAGCGACAATCCGAGAGGAATAACTGAACCAGAGGGGTTAATAAGGAAGGATACACGCCTCCACTATCGCATAAGAATGGCTGGAGTGCGAGTATTCATCAGCCGATTAGACACATCAGCTAATACAAGCGATGGTTAAAACGAGGGCTGGTTCTAGTGACTGGAACGCACGGTCAGCAAAATGGGAGAACTTCCACCAAGGCTGCTGACGTGTGTCCAATCAGCAAAGCAGAGGGGTGGGAACTCTGTATCCCGATCCCTCGGACCACGTGACCGCCGCGCACCAATCAGAGGTGAGCGGTAGACGTCACGGAGAACGAACCCAGAGCAATGGTGCACAGCTGATGGGGAGGTTCCCTACAGCCCTGTCAAATGCTGTCCAATAGGGTCCATAGAGGGGAGGTACCCAAAGCAGAGTCCCCACTATAAATTAAATAGACTAAGACGTGTAGCCACGCCCTCTGAAGACGTGGACCTATCACGAAACGCGTCAGGGCGTGACTACACGACGATTCAGCTTGCAAGGCAGCCTAGCTTCTACCCGGGACTTACGAAGGGAAATTTGAGCCTGAGCAATTTGGAGCCATATTCCTGAGTGAGCAGAGGCAGCAGCCTTCATGACAAGCGCTTTTTTATCTTAACTTTGTGTAAGCATGAGCGGGTAGCAGGGGTTTTACTGTTTAAATAAAAGGATTTACACTATGCAAAGTCTCTCTTGCCTCCCTGCATGACTGCCAAGCTACACTGATTGAAGAGCATACGGATCATCACCACACACCAGAGGAGGAGAACCGATGCGTACAAGTGGATGTATCCAATGCCTTTAAAGTACTACATTCTGGTGAGTACAAAACCTTAGGGGGAAATCACAGAGAGTCCCTATCAGCATTTGAGCAGACAAACAGCTATACTGTGAGATCACTCCTAACAAAGAACTGTACATCTGAGGAACTGCACGGACTATTATTAATTGACTCACAAAGAGTGGGAATACATGTTACATAATATTTTTTATGCGATATATAATATTTTTTATGCGATATATATATAGTCTCATAAATCTTTTTCTCAATTTACCATTGCAGTACATGAGTATTGGACTCATAAGCCATTTTTAGGCTCTTTTTAGCGCTGTTAATGTTTTGTTAATATTTTTTTAATAATACATCGTTTTTATGTCACTATTTTATTATAATAGCTGCTTTTCTACTGCATAAAACAATTATACATTTAACTTTCTTTCCATCGAGCGCTGGGATCAGAATAATCCGTAGGTTTTTTCTGATAAATTTTTTTCAATACTCTTTTTGCAATTTTTATTACCAAAAATATGTATAAGATTACATATTGGCCTAAACTGAGAAAAACATGGGGCTATTTGTTACAGAAAAAAGTAGAAAATATTGGGCCAGATTCAGATACATTTGCCCTGGTGCAGCGTATCAGTGATACGCTACGCCGCCGTACCTTACCTGGCGGAATTTTGAATCCACAGCGATTTTGCGCCATAAGATAAAGCGGCGTAGTGTTTTTCTGGCGGCGTATTTGAAATTGGGCGGGTAGGGGCCGTGATTCATTTAAATGAAGCGCGTCCCCGCGCCGCTTGAACTGCGCATGCTCCATTTTGAAATTTCCCGCCGTGCTTTGCGCAAAATGACGTCGCACCAAGTGATTTTTTTGAACGTCGACATGAGTTACGTCCTTTCCTATTCACGGACGACTTACGAAAAAAAAAAAAATTTAATTTGACGCGGGAACGACGGCCATACTTTAACATGGCAAGTCTAAAGATAGGCCAAGAAATAGCAGCTTTAACTATACGCCGGGAAAAGCTGACTAGCAACGACGTAAGAGAATGCGACGGCCGCGCGTACCTTCGTGAATCCCCGTAAAAAGATAATTAGCATACCCGACGTGGAAAACGACGCAAACTCCAACCAGCGGGCGTCAAAGTATTACACCTACGATCCAAAGGCGTGCGAAGCCGTACGCCTGTCGGATCGAAGCCAAAAGCCGTTGTATCTTGGTATGAGGATTGAAACTAAAAATTTGACGCGGCAAATTTGAAAATACACCGGAGTATCAGTAGATACTCCGGCGTATTTCTTCTGTGAATCTGGCCCATTGTGTTTTGTTCAAAATTGTCACTCTTTTTTTGTTTATATCGCAAAAAATATATTTGTTTGGGTACAACGTTGCACAAACGCGCAATTGTCAGTTAAATTGCAAAAAATCCTCTGGTCATTGAGCAGCCAATTCTCCTGGGGCTGAAGTGGTTAAAGGAGCCACTGTACGGGTACAGTGGTTTGCCCAGCGGTGCCATTCTGACGATGTATATCAGCGTGAGCCGGCCGGCAAGTGGATAAACGACACCCATGCAATGTGAACATAAGATATCTACAAGGTAAGAAAAAGGGTAAAAATAATGGAGAACAGCACAAATATACTATAGTACTAGAGAAAAATGTCAACATGGTAAAGTTACACTTTTCCCAACCATAAAAATCCACAGTTCCCAAGCTTTCACACAAGTTGGATGCATGTCATTTCTCACTGTGAATTATTTTTCACATAAGTAATGGGTTTTGATTAGTTCAACAGCTTCTGAAGGATTAGGTGCAAGTTGTTCCTTCCATTACTTGGTAATCATAATTGTAGCGGCTAGTACGATATGGGAAAGAGTTGTGCTTTGATGAGAAGGGAAACAATTTAGTCTCAGGTTTAGAATAGCTAAAGCTGGGACAGGGATCTGAAACCAGTGATTTTAGATATTAGTTGAAAGATTTCCTTCCAGAAGCTGGTGAGGTGTTTACATTGCCATAAGATGAGCATTAATGTACAAGAGAAATCACAGTTTTGTACACATATTTCCAAGCAAAAAGAAAAACAGTTTACATACACATATGTGAACTTTTTTCCTTATCAAATGATTTATAGGTCAGTTCAGACAGTTTTGTGATCATAATACAAGGCAACATTGCCAAATCAATGACCTTACTTCTTCTTACTTCCACAGCAACACAACTAGGTGAACAAACTGCTCTTAGTATGTAATTCTAATACAATAAAAGCAGTGCACTATTGAGGTCATCTTTTTTTCCTGTAAGTACAATATAATCCCAAGGGGCCGGATTCAGAAAGAGATACGACGGCGTATCTCCTGATACGCCGTCGTATCTCTGAGTCCGGCCGGTCGTATCTACGCGACTGATTCAGAGAATCAGTTACGCATAGATATCCCTAAGATCCGACAGGTGTAAGTGTCTTACACGTCGGATCTTAGGCTTCAATTTCAGGCTGGCCGCTAGGTGGCGCTTCCGTATTTTTTTTTTACGCAAGGAATATGCAAATGAGGATTTACGCCAATTCAGAAACGAACGACCGCCCGGCACTTTTTTTACGATGTTTGCGCTCGGCTTTTTCCGGCGTATAGTTACCTATGCAATATGAAGGGGTAGCTAATGTTACGTATGGCCCGCGGCGAGTTTTGACATTTTACGTCGTTTGCGTAAGTCGTTCGCGAATACGGCTGGACGTAATTTACATTCACGTCGAAAGCAATTACGTCCTTGCGACATCATTTAGAGCAATGCACACTGGGATATTTTACGGACGGAGCATGCGCCATTCAAACAAAACGTAAAAAACGTGGGGTCAAGACACATTTGGATAAAACACGCCCTCTACATCCCCATTTGAATTACGCGGCCTTACGCCGCAACACATACGTTACGCCGCCGTAACTAAGGGCGCAAGTTCTTTCTGAATAAAGAACTTGCGCCCAAAGTTAGAGCGGCATAACGTATCGGAGATACGTTACGCGGGCCGAACAGATACGCCATTGTATCTGAATCCGGCCCAGTGTCTTTTTTACTAGATAGATAGATAGAGCAGGCAGGCTAGTCAGTTCAGTTAAATTTACAGTGTGTAGAGGATATATATACATTCCAGGGGCCAGATTCTCATAGACTGGAGTATCTTAGCGGCGGTGTAACGTATCTAAATTTACGTTACGCCACCGCAACTTACACGGGCAAGTGCTGTATTCCCAAACCACTTGATATGGATTTCTGCACAAGTTGGTCATAAAATGTGGTCTGATCTTCATCCAAGTCACAACAATAGACAACCTGACTAACTATGTAACTATGTAACAGTCTGCTTAAACTAATAATACACAAATAATTAAATGCTACCATGATTTTATTGAACACACCATGTAAACATTCACAGTGCAGGTGGGAAAAGTATGTGAATCCCTAGACTAATGACATCTCCAAGAGCTAATTGGAGTGAGGTGTCAGCCAACTGGAGTCCAATCAATGAGATGAGATTAGAGGTGTTGGTTACAGCTGCCCTGCCCTATAAAAAACACACACCAGTTCTGGGTTTGCTTTTCACAAGAAGCATTGCCTGATGTGAATGATGCCTCGCACAAAAGAGCTCTCAGAAGACCTAGAATTGTTGACTTGCATGAAGCTGGAAAGGGTTATAAAAGTATCTCCAAAAGCCTTGCTGTTAATCAGTCCATGGTAAGACAAATTGTCTATACATGGAGAAAGTTCAGCACTGCTGCTACTCTCCCTAGGAGTGGCCGTCCTGTAAAGATGACTGCAAGAGCACAGCGCAGACTGCTCAATGAGGTGATGAAGAATCCTAGAGTGTCAGCTAAAGGCTTACAAAAGTCTCTGGCATATGCTAACATCCCTGTTAGCGAATCTATGATATGTAAAACACTAAACAAGAATGGATTCCATGGGAGGATACCACAGAGGAAGCCACTGCAGTCCAAAAAAACATTGCTGCAAGTTTACAGTTTGCACAAGAGCACCTGGATGTTCCACAGCAGTACTGGCAAAATATTCTGTGGACAGATGAAACCAAAGTTGAGTTGTTTGGAAGAAACACACAACACTATGTGTGGAGAAAAAAAGGCACAGCACACCAACATCAAAACCTCATCCCAACTGTGAAGTATGGTGGTGGGGGCATCATGGTTTGGGGCTGTTTTGCTGCGTCAGGGCCTGGACAGATTGCTATGATCAAAGAAAAAATGAATTCCCAAGTTTATCAAGACATTTTGCAGGAGAACTTAAGGCCATCTGTCCACCAGATGAAGCCCAACAGAAGATGGGTGTTGCAACAGGACAACGACCCAAAGCATAGAAGTGAATCAACAACAGAATGGCTTAAACAGAAGAAAATACGCCTTCTGGAGTGGCCCAGTCAGAGTCCTGACCTCATCCCGATTGAGATGCTGTGGCATGACCTCAAGAAAGCGATTCACACCAGACATCCCAAGAATATTGCTGAACTGAAACAGTTCTGTAGAGAGTAATGGTCAAGAATTACTCCTGACCGTTGTGCACATTTGATCTGCAACTACAGGAAACGTTTGGTTGAAGTTATTGCTCCCAAAGGAGGTTCAACCAGTTATTAAATCCAAGGGTTCAAATACTTTTTCCACCTGCACTGTGAATGTTTGCTTGGTGTGTTCAATAAAAACATGGTAACATTTAATTATTTGCGTGTTATTAGTTTAAGCAGACTGTGATTGTCTATTGTTGTGACTTAGATGAAAATCAGATCACATTTTATGACCAATTTGTGCAGAGATCCATATCATTCCAAAAGGGTTCACAACGTGTTATTGCAACTGTAGTTGGTACTGGACAAGCACTGGGTATTAGATATATTTTTTTCTTTTTTAGTCAATACCCTAGTTCTTGAACCAAACTCCACAATTTTTTTAGTTCCTTGTTATATTTATTTGTGGGATCTCTTTCTAGTTTAACATATGCTTCCTGATCCAACAACATATTATTAAGCTGTGTGTAATAAAAAGCTTTATCTAGGATAACCACTCCTCCTCCTTTATCAGCAGGTCGTATGATTATTTCTCTCCTCCTTTCTAATTGTTCTATACCATCCTGTAGTGTATACGTTTTGGATTCACCTTTTTATTTGGAACTAATTGCACCAAATCTCTCAGGACAAGAATCTTAAAGTTGTGTCTTTTCCTGTAAGTAAGTTTAAACTGACAAAATTGTGAAAAGTAATAGAGAATTAGCTTAAGAATTTTCTCATCCTGCATGGAATCATGTAGAGATCCCCTTTGGGAGGAACCACTGAAGGAAGGTGTTGGCTACTGGAGGAAAGGCCTTATTGAAACAAGCTGCAACTGTCCCCACATATGGACACAAGGGATGAGCTGACTCAGTCCGATTCAGTCCAGATTCAGTCTGCCCTTTCAGTTCCCAGAGCATCATAACCTAGAAGGGACATTTCTACAGTTTTTTTATATGTCAGTTTCCCACTGTCACTGGTTTTTAAAGTGGTTGTAAACTGAACAAAGCATACCCTTATGTAGTGTGCACATGCTTCAAACCAAAGTGTGTTTTCTGTCTGGAGTCTGATTCCTGTGCTATCTGAATGAGTAATTTCTGACAAGTTGTGCCAGCATCAATAGATCATGGGAAATTGGGGAGGGGAAGTCCTGTACATATCCTGTGGTTTAAAGCAGCTGGTGCTTGCACTTGGTAATATCAATGCCTAATCAAAATTGAGTTTTAAGCTTTGACAATAAAACCTGTAAGCAGATTGGTTTCAATGCAGAGCTGCACCAGATTTTGGACTCCCCAGTTTTAGTAAATAACTCCCTCTGTGATTTGAAAAGGAATCTAGAGAGACTTTAGAGAGAAATATCAAAAATATATTATGGCTTAGTCTGTTGTGGAGATCCAGTGTATTATGGGGATATCCTGATCCAGATCTCACCATCCTTCCAATATTACACATGCAATACATGATTTCATGTTTTAAAATCGACTAAACTGAATGGCAACCATCAATTGATATTTCATGAGCAAAGAACCACACCTGAATGTGAAAGTTTCTGGGACTTTACTGCCAAGTAAGTGCCACAGGGCTGAAACTAGACATGTGCATTCCCATTCGTAACAAATGGATTTTTGTATGAATTTGTTAGTATTCGTACATTCTGATCAATACGAACATCCGAAAAGCTGAAAGAACCAAAATACGAAAATGACGGAATTACGAATAAACAAAATAACGAACAAGCGAAAATACGAACGTATGATTGGACAATCTTACTAAAATACGAAACACCGAAAAAGCAAAAGAACGAAAATGACATCTATAACGAACGATTTGCATTCCGTATTTTAAATCCTTTGTCTGTTCGTATTTTCATTCGTATGTTCGTATTTTCATTTGTGTGTTTTGTAAATCTGTTTCTTTGTCTGTTCGTAAATTTGTGTACTTGTATCGTTCTTTGAATGGGCACTGGGCAGTTTAGTTAGTGAGTGATGTATCTTACTTAATATCTCTTTTGTGCTGAGTCACATTGTACAGTGTAAAGCCTTGTACACACCATCGGACTTCAAACAAACTTTTCCGTGGATTTTTGCCTGAAGGGAGTTGGCCAGACTTTTGAAACCAAAAAAGTTTGTCCGATAGAGCGTACACACCGTTGGATTTTTTGGAAAACACTCATTTTGAAGTTTGTTGGCAAAAAGTCTGACCGTGTGTACGGGGCTTAAGAGAAAGTATATCTTAATATGGATTAGCCGCATGTTGCTATGTTTTTACGAAAGTACAAAATTACGGATCCATTAAACGAAAATGATTATCTAACAAAATTACGAATTTTGAATCAACGACAATAAATTAGACAGAATTACGAATCATTCAGTATAAACGAAAATAAAACTGTTACGAAAATACGAACGGGTCCGCATAGGAAAACTTGCGTCTTACGAAATTACGAATCTTTACGAATCTACGGAACAAGACGAAACGAAACAAAAAAATATGATTTTTTTTTGTTGTGCACATGTCTAGCTGAAACTAGGCAGGGGGACATGTGCTCCGAGCTCAGCATTGAGGGGGCACTGCGACTGGTACCGATAATCCTAAAGCCCTTTTCTCCTCTCTCCCGCCAACCAGTATTCAACTGCTGCAGAAGGAAAATACAGCAATCGGTACCAGTATGCCACCCCAGCTGTCACTTCTACCAATGCCCCTTCTTAAGCTGTCTTAAACTGTCTCTGGTCTCCCCCCAGCGCTAACCTCCCCAACCCCCCCCCCCGCTCCTCTTGTCTCCCCCAGTGCTAACCTCCTCTCTCGTCAGCTAGCTGTGCAGTAAGGGGCAGGCTGAATAAAGGCACAATCCCCAGCATGGAGAAGTTCAGCATGAGCGATAAAACAACTATACAGGTGTAACCCTCCTGGGCACTCATTCTCCTTGTTTTCCCCCGCTCTCCATCCTGAATAGGGAAGGCCAGGTGAATGAGTGCAGAGGAGGGTTAAGCTGTAACTATTTTGTGGCTGTTTTACCGATCATGCTGAACTTCTCCATGCTGAGATATAACGATATGAAGGAAGTGGGATTTTAAAGGTGCGATATCACAACAAAAATATATGAAAAATATTTATTTATTTAGAAAAAGTTAAAAGTGCAAATTATAAAATCCATCCAATAATACAGTACAATTTCATGGGTGTGCAGACTGAGAAATTTACTCTCTACATGTTTTGCCTGGGTTGTTGGCTTCCTCAGGAGAATCAAATTTGTCAGGCACTATCTACTAAAGTAAAGAAAAAACACAACATAAGTATACAATAAACAACATTATACATGTTTTTTTAGAATAGTACACATTAAATATTCCCAGGTTGGCTGAGACCCGAATAACAGACCATAGAGGAAAAAGAACAATTACCTGTATCATGGAGTTTATCTATATATATTTGGATGTAATAAAGGCCAAGATATCAAAGAACCCCTACATAGTGGATCATCTGACGTACCACAGAGGCTGGTAAATGTTTGAAAGACACACAAAGCCAGATTTGCGGTCCTTCTGGAACTTAAAGGTGAAAATTAATGTTTTGATTGAAACACTAAGAAGCAAAGTCAAAATATTGATAAGTATTCTAGGGTTACCTTGGATATCTATGAATATCAAAAGATGCATATGGATGCGGGTCCAAAAACGTTGATAGTATCTGGTGCTTCAGAAGTTAGCCTCCAAAATCTAAAAATAGGGAAAATCAGAATTCTCCATGCTGAGGATTATGCCTTTATTTAGCCCGCATGCTTACTGCACATCTAGCCACCAGGAGAGGAAGATAGAGCTGCAGAGAGCTGGGGGGAGCGGGGGGAACCAGAGGAGCACAGAGGAGGATGGGGGCAGGAGGCCAGACAAATGAATGCACAGCTATTGCCTGGGATTCTGAGAGTCTTATAGTGCTCCGCTAAACCCTGTGCTCTGTACACAGTACACCCCAAAACCCTGCATTCTGTACACAGCACACCCCTAAAACCCTGCACTCTGTATGTACTGCACCAGTAAACCCTGCACTCTGTACACAGCACGCCCCTAAACCCTGGACCCTGTACACAGCAAACACCTGAACTCTGCAATCTGTATGTAGCACACCCATGAACCCTGAAATCTGTACTTAGCACACCCCCAAACCCTGCACACCTCTGAACCCGGCACTGTTTATGTAGCACACACCTAAACCCTGCAATGTGTATGTAGCACACCCCTAAACCCTGCACTCTGTATGTACTACACCCCTAAACACTGTACTCTGTACATCAGCACTCCTAAACCCTGCACTCTGTATCCCCCTGTACCCCTAAATCCCATAATGTCCATGTACTTTGCAGTGTAGTTGAGTACCATTGAAAATGTAAATAAATGGTGATTCTGCGCAACATATCACACTAATGGAATAGTGATATCACATAAACAAGATAAATGTAAGAGCTGACAAATAATCAGCATATAGTATTAAATGCAAAGAGAATAGTGAGTCCAAATATAAATATATATATACTCAAATAGTGAATAGTGAGTCCAAAATATATAATACTCATAAGGCGAATGTGCAAAAATATATAAAGAATATTGTGCAAAAAAACCGGAATGGAAGTTCAATCCCAATAGTAAACACAAATCAGCTGTCAGGGCAGATATTCTGAATGCACTGGATGAAGGTGAGCACCAGCTCTATGGTGTGAGTGCACGGCCGTGCGATAGAAGATAAACCAGATCCCTGGCTGAGCTCCCGGGACTCTTACCTCTCAGCCCTCCTAAATGGGCATTGATGTACAGGTCACTCGCAGCCTTCTATGGGTGGTCCCTGATGTTTCCTCTCTTGATCTGATGGATCCTTCCTTAATTGGGACAGATGCTCCTCGAAACCAGATGGATGATGTGGGTTATAAGAGAGAGAGAGAGGGGACTCCCATAGTGAGGTAACGTTTGGTGCAGGTAAAATATGTTTATTGAGGAAAAACCTGCACTTACATTAAAAGAAAAATAAAAGTGCAACGAGGAAACAAACAAGCGGCGTTTGAATCGCCAGCTTACGTCACTCCGGGTGTACGTCCTCCAATTCCTACGCGTTACGACACCACGTGTCTTCGTCTGGGATTCCCCAGACGAAGACACGTGGTGTCGTAACGCGTAGGAATTGGAGGACGTACACCCGGAGTGACGTAAGCTGGCGATTCAAACGCCGCTTGTTTGTTTCCTCGTTGCACTTTTATTTTTCTTTTAATGTAAGTGCAGGTTTTTCCTCAATAAACATATTTTACCTGCACCAAACGTTACCTCACTATGGGAGTCCCCTCTCTCTCTCTCTTATAACCCACATCATCCATCTGGTTTCGAGGAGCATCTGTCCCAATTAAGGAAGGATCCATCAGATCAAGAGAGGAAACATCAGGGACCACCCATAGAAGGCTGCGAGTGACCTGTACATCAATGCCCATTTAGGAGGGCTGAGAGGTAAGAGTCCCGGGAGCTCAGCCAGGGATCTGGTTTATCTTCTATCGCACGGCCGTGCACTCACACCATAGAGCTGGTGCTCACCTTCATCCAGTGCATTCAGAATATCTGCCCTGACAGCTGATTTGTGTTTACTATTGGGATTGAACTTCCATTCCGTTTTTTTTGCACAATATTCTTTATATATTTTTGCACATTCGCCTTATGAGTATTATATATTTTGGACTCACTATTCACTATTTGAGTATATATATATTTATATTTGGACTCACTATTCTCTTTGCATTTAATACTATATGCTGATTATTTGTCAGCTCTTACATTTATCTTGTTTATGTGATATCACTATTCCATTAGTGTGATATGTTGCGCAGAATCACCATTTATTTATATTCCTGTTTTATGTCATGTAAACATAATTAGGTTTTGCTGCACTATATATTTTTGGTGGATTCACTCATTTAGGATCCATTTTAGCGCAAAAGCACTTTTCACTTTAACCATTGAAAATGTAGTTCCAAAACATATGGGGTTCTGAGTGTGACAGACTCACCTGGGACAGAGGCTTTTGGAGGGGACTGGATGCTAGCCTCTTGCCTTGGGAACATGGGCCCTGGCATTTGGAGGAATGGTGCTCTTTGTGAGCTGTAAGCCTGGTGATGCTTGAGGTGGTGTTACTTTGGATTCAGGTCCATGTCCCCCCAAGACACACAGACTCTGGGAACCATGTATATGTCATATTAGAAAGAGTGGCTGATTCATACTGTTGGGACACATACTGTTAGATGCTAATGTCATCAACTCCAGCCACCTGTCTGTCTGTCTGCTGTAATGTAAATGAGTCTTGGATAACTTCTAAGGATCTCTCACCCATTGTTGCTTGTGCTAATTGACCCTGCAATTGTATAAAGAAGTTCTGTGTTGATATATGTGATAATGTGTATTGTCGTTAGGGAGTCACAAGGGCTGCTTTGTGGGATTAGTTAATTAGCTCATGTTAATTTATGTTTCTGTGTATTGCTAGATTAATATGAGCAGGATGTAGGAACCTCCTCTTTTACTGTATATAAGACTTGTATTCTGGTTCTAATAAGTCCATGTTCAGCAATCAAACAAGTATTGTCTTGTTTTTCTTTGTGAGCAGTTGATATCTATATTCAGACTGGAATGAAGTGGTATATGATGAAAGCACTCAAGCGGAATGTGGGATGTTTCGTTACACCGAGGTTCGCCATCACTGGCCTAGAATACTAAAAGAATCGTTTTTTTTTTAATTCACGTCTGTGTTGCTTTTGGAGATTTTTTCTTAACTTCTTTTTCATGAAACTGTTGTCACCAGGGCAAGAAGTGAGGTAAAATCGCTCTAATTGATATATGGATAGCAGTAAAAGTCTAACAGATGTTCTATTCCTTCCTACCCTATTCAATTGAAAACAAAAAAAGGACAACTGGTTAGTAGAGATGTACAGAACTGTTCGCCGACGAATAGTTCGCGGCGATTTTTGCTTGTTCGCGTTCGCCACCGCGGGCGAACATATGCGATGTTCGATCCGCCTCCTAATAATTAACATTGAGCAAACTTTGACCCTCTACCTCACAGTCAGCAGACACATTCCAGCCAATCAGCAGCATACCCTCCCTCCCTGACCCTCCCACCTCTCGGGCAGCATCCATTTTAGATTCATTCTGAACTTGCATTCTTAGTGAGAGGAGGGACAGAGTTGCTGCTGCTGATTTTATGGGGAAAGCACTAGCTTAGGCCAGTGTACTCCAGTCCTGAAAGACTCATCTGATCTCTGTTGTTAGAACAGCACCCCAAACAGCCCTTGTTAGGGCTAATCAATCAGTCTGCTTTTTTTCTCTCTGTAATCTGTGCTGCGTGGTTTACAGAGAGAGACAGACAGAGAGAGAGAGCGAGAGTGTAATTTTTTGGAGTTAGATAGAGCAGGCAGGCTAGTCAGTTAATGTTACAGTGTGTAGAGGATATATATACATCCCCGGAGTTGTACATATATTTATACACTGTATAGTTTAGTTAGATTAGAGGTGCAGGGTGCTGTGTAATATAAAGGGGTCCAGTGGTGCAGTGTGCTATGTAAAGGGGCCCAGAGCTGTGGGGTGCTGTGTAATGTAAGGGGCCCAGTGGTGCAAGCTGCTATGTAATATAAAGGGGACCAGTGGTGCTGGGTGCTGTGTAATATAAAGGGGTCCAGTGGTGCTGGGTGCTATGTAGAGGGGCCCAGAGCTGAGGGGTGCTGTGTAATGTAAGGGGCCCAGGCTCACAGTGTAAACTGTGCCCACCTGCCTGCCAGTGCCACATCTCATCTATATTGTGTTGGCACAGTTGATAAGATATAAAAACAAAATTCACTGCAATACTAAATAGTAGTCTTTTGTCTGCCAGGGTGTCTTTGCCTCACAGGATAAACTCTGCCCACCTGCCTGCCAGTGCCACATCTCATCTATATTGTGTTGGCACAGTTGATAAGATATAAAAACAAAATTCACTGCAATACTAAATAGTAGTCTTTTGTCGGCCAGGGTGTCTTTGCCTCACAGGGTAAACTCTGCCCACCTGCCTGCCAGTGCCACATCTCATCTGTATTGTGTTGGCACAGTAGCTTGCACGCATAGTACAACTAAACTAATCTAAAAAAAATGACAGGCAGAGACAGGCCACCCCGCAGGGGCCGTTGTGGTTAAAAACGGACTCTGAGACAACTACGTAATTTTCCATGGGAGTTTTGCCATGGATCCCCCTCTGGCATGCCACAGTCCAGGTGTTAGTCCCCTTGAAACAACTTTTCAATCACTATTGTGGCCATAAAGAGTCCCTGTGGGTTATAAAATTCGCCTGCCCATTGAAGACTATGGCGGCTCGCCCGGTTCGCCCGTTCGCGAACATTTGCGGAAGTTCGCGTTCGCCGTTCGCGAACCGAAAATTTTAGGTTTGCGACATCACTACTGGTTAGGCATATTAACTGTGTTCATTTTCATGGAATGCTTAGCATACTTCACTATTGCATCACATGTAACTTGCATAAAGAGTGGTAAATCTTCTCTTGACATGGTATTGGTATTGTCTTTTTACAATGTGGGTTTCTAGCACCTGCAGAGAATTTGATAAGCTTTAAAGCTAAAAACCAGAAATAGCTAAATACTGAGATCAAATACAACATTCATAAACGAGAGTTGTTGCACTTGCTAAATGGTTAGTATTTCTGTCCATTCAGTCCTGAGATTTCCACTGACATTTCACATAGCACAGTCCACTCCTGCCTGACACAGCAGACCTGATTTTTCTCCGCTGCAGTTAATTACCACTTACAAGTATTTTCCCTCCCCAATCTGTGACTGGACAGTGAAAAGACAAGTAGGAGACTGATGAGCTAATTTTTATGTCACACTGCTCTCTTCATCTATCATAATTCTCCTTGCATGGTAGCATCCCTGATTGGCTGGTTATGCTGTTCCTCTCACCCCTAGTCTGTACAAAGATTTCAAGAAGCTGATTCGGGTACTTTCTCTGCTTGCCTTTAAAAATACATGTAATGATGTGTTATTGAATAAATAAAATAAAAAAAATTTGCAATCAGTTATTTTGTCCAGGGTTCATATTCAATAGAATCCAGTCATCTGAGTGTTGGTTGGCTTTGTTTGTGCCCCTAGAGACACATATATTTTGTCACAAGCATCATTGCTTTCTATGATAGATATTGGTTCAGTATGTGCACTCACTTTTTATTACTTCAAGACGCATCTAAAATATGTACAGCTTTCATCTTTCCTGCAATTGCTTTAGAGATAAGCGAACATAATAGGGAAAGATGTGTATTCTGTACTTGGATGCTGTAAATTCAAAAGCACTGAAATGCAGCAAAGATATCTATAAGTACTCTATAAGGAGCCAAAATGTTAAACAGCAAGAAAATGTACTCACTTTTACTCTCTTACAAGAACACTGCATATCGAAATACAAAATGTTAGTTCATCCTTAAATACCCAGCAGGAACCATACTGATGCCATACACACTAAGGCACTGCATATAAGTTTATTAAAAAGTGTAATTGCTTGCAATTCAGTGTATGGCTGGGATTTTTTTGTCAGAGGTCAGGGCCATCAGGAATTTTAGGGCCCCTTACACAGCTTCAGGCATGGACCCCCTGGAGCAGAGAACAAATGGGGTGCCGCGAATTGAGAAGCGGGGGGGTGGAGTCGTGAATTGAGAAGCGGGGGGTGCCATGAATTGAGGATCGGGGGGCCACGAATTGAGCCGTGGAGGGGGGGTGCTGCCACCGCAAATTGAGGTAGGAGGGCTTGGGGAGCTGACAAAAAAAGGGGGGTTCCGTCAGGGCCCGTTACAGGAGCACTGCCTGTAACCCCCTGATGGCGGCCCTGGCCCCCCAAAAAATATAAAAAAAACAAATGTATTTCTCAGTTTAGGCCGATATGTATTCTTCTACATATTTTTTGGTAAAAACAATTGCAATAGGTGTATATTCATTGGTTTGCACAAAAGTTATAGCATCTACAAAATAGGGGATGGATTTATGGCATTTTTATTATTATTATGGCGGTGATCTGTGATTTTTATCGGGACTGCAAAATTGCGGCGGACAGATCAGACACGTTTGACACTATTTTGGGACCGTTGACATTTATGCAGCGATCAGAGCTAAAAATAGCCACTGATTACTGTCTAAATGTCACTGGCAGGCAAGGGTTTAAACACTAGGGGGCGATAAAGGGGTTAAATGTGTTCCCTCAGCGTGTTCTAACTGTAGGGGGGATGGGATACCTAGTCACTGCTCCCGGTGACAGGGAGCAGTAGATCCCTGGCATGTCACTAGACAGAATAGGGAAATGCCTAGTTTACATACCTCTCTTCATTATGACCTCGGGCCACTGGTATGCCCTTTTGAGCAAATGTTATAATTACCTCCTCTGTGCCCCCAGCGTTGCTCCTGGCTTCTTCTCTTCTCGAGTGCCCCCTCTGGGAGATGCTTTCCAAGGGGGCACTCATGTGAACACGCCCCATTGACACAGACAGCAGTACTCGGCCCCACCCCCGACTCGGTGTCACTTGATTTGATTGACAGCAGCGGGAGCCAATGACTTCTGCTGTTATCAATTTATCCAATGAGGACCCGAGACAACGGCTAGAGCTGCTGTGCTCGTCCCCGTCTCTGGAACTGTCGGGCTCAGGTAAGAAAAAGGGGGTGGGGGGGCAGTGCTGCAGTGCTGCAGCGCAAAAGGTTTTTCAACTTAATGCAGAGAATGCATTAAGGTAAAAAACTCTGAGGGTTTACAACCCCTTTAAGATAGCTAAGGGCAATACTAGAGAATGTCACTTGAAGGACAGCTCTGAGTCTTCAGGGGCTATTGATATTACAGGTAAAACATGTCATTAAATAAACAGAAACTTTTAAAAACATTTTTGCTGTAATGAATGGTCTGATTGCAAGGACTCTTTAAACCTCTTATTAAAAACAGATGCAATAATGCACTGCTTGTAATTATACTTAAAGTGGTAGTAAACGCAACATTTTTATTTTTGCATACAGGTAAGCTTATAATATAGCTTATCTGTAGGTTAAATGAATATCTCCTAAACTTGCACCAGATAGGATAT
The DNA here is from genome assembly GCF_905171775.1 of Rana temporaria. Taxonomy (NCBI): domain Eukaryota; kingdom Metazoa; phylum Chordata; class Amphibia; order Anura; family Ranidae; genus Rana; species Rana temporaria. The sequence goes on along the minus strand of NC_053489.1, from coordinate 598,882,787 downwards.
ATACTATTGAGCAGTAGCTGGTGGTGTCTCCGTGGCATTTGCTCTGATAAAACGGCATACCAGTGCCTTTTCTTCAGAGTTCTGCGCTGTGGCCATGACTCCCAGGCACATGTGTGGGACAGACGTCATCCTGGCTCGGCCATTCAAGCGGCCGCACACGCGGAAGGAAGACCAGGTGATGATGAAAGCCTCTGCAGCTGTGACGGCGCACCACTGAAGGGCTTTATTTCAAGGTAAGTCTTGCATAATGTGCTAGTATGCAAAGCATACTAGCACATTATGCCTTTTATCTTGTAGGGATATTTTTTTTCCCCAACTTTTACTACCACTTTAATTGTTGCTCTCAGAGAGAAAATAAATAAATAGATTTTCATAAAAGTAAATTATAGCAATAAGAAAACAACTTGCAATAAAACAAAAAAGTGTACATATTATATATTTACTTTCTTTCTATAGTAATGTTATATTAGTCATGCTCAGCTGGTGAAGGATATATGTATAGATAGATAGACAGATAGATAAAGTGATTTCAAAAAGCAGTAGCTAGGAATAGTTATAATAATTAAACTTGAGGAAGGAAGGAAGTATGAGTCAAATACAACGGAAGATAGTACCTGTAAAAGAACAGTGAGTCCAACAGATAGTTAGAAGCAACAGAAAATAGAAATTCTAACAATGATATACAGAGACAGCTCTCAAGTCCCATATGTTTAGGAAACAGAGCCAAGAGGTAGCCTGAGGCATTAAAGGAATGAAAATCACCTTCCAAAGAGTAGTGCATTTAGACTTTAGTGCAGTGCTGGGTTCCATGAAGCTAATGCAGGATCGCCCACTGGTAGTCTGTGCTATAGATCTTTCCAGTGGAAGCTACATGTGGTATTGTATCATGGGATGGAACATACATCTTAAAACACAACTTTTCAAAGAGAATAAACTCCTTATTGTATAGTTTGATCATCTATGTCCTACCTAAAACACATTCATAGTATTACCTTGTTGAGTAATCCCTTCATCAAGAAAAATCTTAAACTCAACAATTACACCAATACTTTTTCACAGATTTCTCAATTTTATTTATTTTATGATTCATGGGCAGCCATTTTTGTGTGGGCGCTTTTTTTAATAATGCTATTAACGTGCATCTTAAGCAAGATCAATGGGCCAGATCCACAACCAGCGGGTGCAACGTAACTTTTGTGATTTAAGTTACACCGCCGCAAATTACACAAGTTAGTGTCCGATCCACAAAGCACTTACCTGGAAATTTGCAGCGGTGTAACTTAAATCCGTCCGGCGCAAGGCGGGCCAATTCAAATGGGGCGAGTCCCATTTAAATTAGGCGCGCTCCCGCGCCGGACGTACTGCGCATGCTCCTGACGCTATTTTCCCGACGTGCTTTGCGTTACGTTACGTTGCGCAGAGTTTTGTGAATCGCGACGGGTAAAAAAGAGATGTGGCGGGAAAAAAAAATGTAAAAATAAATTTGACAGCGACGCGGGAAAGACAGGTATACTTTTACATGGTGTACTAACTTTACACTTTGTAAAAGTAGCCCTATCTTTGCGACGGCAAACTAACACTTACGGAGACTTAACGAAGGGAAAAAGCTTTGTGGATCTCCGTAAGTGCTAATTTGCATACCCGACGCTGGATTTCGACGAGAAATGCCCCCAGCGGCGGCCGTGGTACTGCATCCTAAGATCCGACAGTGTAAGTCCATTACACCTGTCGGATCTTAGGACTAGCTATGCGTAACTGATTCTATGAATCAGCCACATAGTTAGAAACAGGGATACGACGGCGTATCAGCAGATACGCCGTCGTATCCCTTTTGTGGATCTGGCCCATTGTGCTGAAAGGTAGACAGGAAAAAATAAATACTTGTTAAAAACTATTTTCAGGCAACGAGTTAAATAAATGCTATTGCTAGTGTTACTGTTGAACTCAGCATGTTCAGTGTACATTAAAGGATAAGTTCACCTTTCAACAAAAAATCTTTTTTGCAGGTAAAAAAATGTGCATTTGTTATTTTTTTGTATTAGAAGCCTGTGAAGCATTGCACCAGTGATCAGGAGAACTCTGATGCCATACAGGTTTCCTGCACACTGTCATGCCGCGTACACACGATCATTTTTCAGCATGAACAAAAAAAAACATTGTTTTACAGCATGTCGAAAAAACAAAGTTTTCCCAACTTCATCATTAAAACGATGTTGCCTACACACCATCGTTTTTAAAAAATTATCTAGCAAAGCGCGGTGACGTACAACACGTACAATGGCACTTTAAAGGGGAAGTTCCATTCGCCTTTGGGCTGCTTTAGCTGATTCCGTGTTAGTAAATGACGATTCGCGCTTTTTTGTCTGTTACAGCGTGATGAATGTGCTTAGTCCGTTATGAACGGTAGTTTTGCCAGAACTCCTGTCTCATAACTTACTTTTGAGCATGCGCAGGTTTTTTTCGTCGTTTTAGCCCACACACGATCATTTTTTACAACCCGAAAAACGACATAGTTTAAAACGACGTTAAAAAATGCAGCATGTTCGAATTTTTTTTTTGTCGTTTTTCAGAACCTGAAAAATGATGTGAAGCCCACACACGATAATTTTAAATTACATTTTTGAAAAACAACGTTTTTTTCATGCCGAAAAATGATCGTGTGTATGCGGCATTAGTGTATCTGCTTACCCGTGCATACCCGCACAGCTCCACAGCGATGCGGTAGTTCATTGAGAACCACAAGCCAACAGCCACTAAGACTGTTGGGACTTGTAGTTCATTAATACACATAGGTCTGTGCATAAATGATGCAGCTGTGTGGGCGGAGCCCTGCACAAACACGTTGCTTTCAAAAACTGACAGCTAGCACAGGGGACTTCTCCCTGTACTTCTGCCATAGGGAGGGGGGCACTGGGACATGTTCCATCTTTCACCCTTAAATCGAATGAAACATGTTCTCAAAAGTGAACTTATCCTTTAAAATCGATTACAGAAACAATAACCAAGTGATCACACCTGAATTGTGAATGCCAGCATCCCTAAATCTTTAACTGCTTGCCGACCAGCGCACGGCTATATACGTCGACAGCATGGCACGGACAGGCAGAAGGACGTATATATACTCTCCCTTTGAGGCTGCATTCACACCTAATCGCGGCGTTTTGTCCCGCAAATTGCGGCGTTTTGTACCGCGATCTGCGGCAACAAAACGCCGCGATTTTAACCCCCATTTAACCCCCAGGTCCACATCTCCTATGCCGAACGCCGAAGCCGCCTGAAAAAAAGGGTCTGGGACTTGTTTTGAGCTTCAGGCGTTCGGCGTTTCGGCGTTCGGCGTGGAGATGTGAACCATCTCCATAGAGGGCAATGGTATTTCTCCCCTCCAGCGTATCGAGCGTCGGGCATCGGGCGTAAATACGCCTAGGTGTGAATGGAGCCTAAAAAGCCAGCTCTGTGACTCCGACCGCGGGTCCCGCGGACTCGATGTCCACAGGCATACCCACCATCGTGTCATGGGTGAGGAAGAAGGGGGAAATGCTTATGTAAACAACCATTTCCCCAGTCTTCCTAGTGACAGGACAGTGTAAACAGCTTCCTATAATCGGAAGCTGTGATCACTGTAGTGTCACAGTAAGCCCATCCCCCCTACAGATAGAACACATCCCTAGGCACACTTAACCCCTTCAGCGCCCATAGTGGTTAACCCCTTCACTACCAGTGTACTTTTCACAGTAATTAGTGCATTTTTATAGCACTGACACCAAAAATATGTCAAAAGTGTCCGATGAGTCCGCCATAATGTCGCAGTCACGATAAAAATCGATGATCGCCGCTATTACTAGTAAAAAAAAAATATTAATAAAAATGCCATAAAACTATCCCCTATTTTGTAGACGCTATAACTTTTGTGTAAACCAATCATTTAACGCGTATTGCATATTTTTTTACCAAAAATATGTAGAAGAATACGTATCGGCCTAAACTGAGGAAAAAATTATTTTTTTATATATTTTTTTGGGGATATTTATTATAGCAAAAAGTAAAAAGTATTACATTTTTGTTTATAGCACAAAATATAAAAGATTCAGAGGTGATTAAATACCAGCAAAAGAAAGCTCTATTTGTGGCAAAAAAAGGACGTCAATTTTTTTTGGGAGCCATGTCACACGACTACGCAATTGTCAGTTAAAGCACGCAGTGCCGAATCGCAAAAAGTGGCCCGGTCATTGACCAGCAAGATGGTCGGGGCTTAAAGTGGATGTAAACCCTCCATACACCCAGTGATGTTAACAGCCTCAGATGATACACAGAGATTAACCAAACCTCCATACATAGGTTTTATATGTATATCTGCTGTCTTCACATTTATATACTGTTTAGAAAGTTTAGATTTTGTTAGGAGATTTTCTCTTCCTGATTAACACAGAGTGTGATGTCTGGGCATACAGCCAAGATAGCTAAAATTGCTGATTGGAGGAATGACACACACCCCCTCTCCTCATAGGCAGAGACTCTCAGAGCTGTTTTGTATTAGGAGCTGCTCTCTGCTAATCTATTTTAGCAACCTCCTTTGACAAAAGATTCAGGCTGCTTTTGTCTAAAAAGTCAAAAAATATGTCAGGAGTTCTCGGGCTGATAACAGAGGAACCGCTACGGGACATAGCTCATTGAAAAGAGTTAACAAAATACTGCAGATATGTGCCCAGCTCAAATTTCATTTAAGTGGTTAAATAGACATTACTATGCTTAGATGGGACTTTTTAGGCATTCTGCTTATACACAAACACATAAATCTATAAAAATGTATTTATTAGAAACTAGTTAAAATAACAGATACAAATAAAAACAATATATCAGGAGGCCATGATAACGATCAAAGTATGCTGAATACAGTATAATTGATTTATTTTGTAACAATCATTGAGCAACGAGATTGAATCTCCCATTCAGACAGCTACTAGAAAGGGGCCCAAAAATCTACATTTGAAATATGATTTCACTAATATGACAAAAAGCAAACAAAAATAACTAAGATATTAATATACATACAAGTGTGTCTTTCTCTCTAAGATTATGTTTGAGCCCAGTGACTCATTTGTCGACTGTCCACATACATGATAATCCAATGATTTATGTTCTTCAGGGCCATAAGCTATTGTATTACCTTCGTGGCACCCACTCCCCAGACATAAATTTGCCTTTTCCCCCTTGAAATTTATGAGCAGAGAACTCATCCGACTTCACTTAAACCAATTTCAGGTCTTAGTTTTTCAGAAAAAGCTGCTTTCATAAATAACCTTCAAAGACTTACAATGCTGGAGACACAAAAAGATGTCACTGCACCTGACATGCATTATCAAAAAGACATATCACTATCAATAAAACATGCAGTAGTATTTAGTAACATAAGTGGCCAATTATCTTGCTAACTAATGTTGATCTTCAAATCAAAGATTAATTGAAAATGACTTAAATTATTGTACATTAAAGCTTTTTGATGTGACACAGATGTATCTTAAAAGAAGGCGAGGACGGGGGGGAAGAAAGCGGCTAGAACAGCATTTCGTTTTAATTTCCTGAGTGGAAGGTTTGAAGATATGACATTTAAGGCTTTGAAATGTTTGAACAACCTGTCATATTGCAAAGCTCAACTGCGGCACCTGTAATACTGGAAACTTCTACCTCTCAGCAGAATTTTGGCAGACACTTCAAGTACTGTAACATAGAGCAACCAATCAACATTTTCATTTGGCTACATCAGATGTCTTAAAGAAGTATAGTGTATTAGTAATGAGCACAGATTTCAAGCTATTATTACAACGTTTACAAGAAAGTCGATCTTGATTTGACTTTCATACTTTTATTTCCTGCTCTTCTATACTTTATTATAAATTATAAAGATGTTTAGCCATTCAACAAAGACAGTATTTAACTGCAATTATCTTACCGCTGTACTTTACAGTTTACAGCGGGATTGAATGAAGGAAGAAATTGTGTATATACTTTACTAAGTGAATGTTTACTTAATCACTTCAATACCAGGCACTTATACCCCCTTCCTGCCCAAGGCAATTTTTAGCTTTCAGCTCTGTCGCGTTTTGAATGACAATTGCACGGTCATGCTACTCTGTACCCAAACAATTTTTTTTATCATTTTGTTCCCAAAAATAGAGCTTTCTTTTGTTGGTATTTGATCACTGCTTTTTTTGCGCCAAAAAAAAAAAAAAGACTGAATATTTGAAAAAAAATAGTTTTTTTTTGTTTCTCTTATAAAATGTTGTAAATAAGTATGTTTTCTCCTTCAATGATGGGCACTGATATGGCTGCACTGATGGGCACTGATAAGGTGGCACTGATGGGCACTGATGAGGTGGCACCAATGAGGTGGCACTGATGGGCACTGATAGGCAGTGATAGGCGGCATTGATGGGCAATGATAGGCAACACTGATGGACACTCATAGACGGCAATGATGGGCCTTCATAGGGGGCGCTGATGGGCACTCATAGGCAGCACTGATGGGTAATTATGGGTGGCACTGATAGGTGGCACGGATGGGCACTGATAGGTGGGCACTGATGGTCATGAATGGGCACTGATAGGTGGCACTGATGGACACTGATGGGCGGCACTGATGGACACTGATGGGCGGCACTGATGACACTGATGGGTGGCATTGCTGGGCATCACTGATCTAGCCGGCATCCATAATGGTGCCAGTCGGTGCTCATTTGTGATTGGCATTTATTGGTCGTGTTGTGTCAATCCTTGTGGCCAGGGGGGACTTACCTGGCCATCCACATGATGGGGGTTTTCCTGGTGGTCCTGGCGGCATCCCTGGTGGTCCAGTGTGGGCATCCATGGGCGGCTGCGCTGGTAAACAATCAGCGCAGACCCCCCCTGTCAGGAGAGCCGCCGATCGGCTCTACTCACGTCTGTCAGACGCAAGTGAGGAAAAGATAATTAATGGCTCTTACTGTTTACATTGTGATCAGCTGTGATTGGACACAGCTCATCACGTGGTAAAGAGCCTTCATCAGAGCACCACCGATCACTACGATGCTCGCCCCCACAGACGTGCGGCAGCAGTTATCCTGCTGGACTTCATATGACGCCCAGTCAGGATAACTGAACCACCGCCTGGCTGTCATTCTGCTATAGGCCGGGCGGGAAGTGGTTAAAGGGTAACTCCACTTTCGTGGGGGGAAAAAAATTGCCAATGATATAGCATGTACAATTGTGATACAAGTCATATTATAATTGAATGCTATTAAAAAGTATCTTTCCTTTTCAATCTGCAGCTGTTGCAATTTTCTTTAAATTGCATTCATCTGAAAATTCGAATTAAGGTCAAGTCTGTCAAGTGTAGGCTTATGGTGTCTGTCAGATGTTCTAAGTAGATTTGACGAAGCAGCTAAACTGTACGACGCTGCAATCGTACATTTCCGGTCGAATGCTCCACCCACAAGCTATAGTAGAATTCTAATGTTGTATGACTAATAATAATTATATTTATTAATTATTATTACTAGTCAACCAACATTAGAATTCTTCTATAGCCTATGGGCGGAGCATTTAACCATAAATGTCCGCTCTCGGCTATCGTATGTTTTTAGCTGCTTCGTCGAATCTTCATGTCTCTATAATGTTGAATCTTTTCTCTCTATGTCGAATAATCTTGGACTACTAGAGTTAGGTTAGGCACATTCAACCGTTGGTTCGATAGACACAGATCGCTATTGTCACCATCATGCCGAATCTTCTATCTATATCGAACTGTTGTCGCAACCAAACGTTGCAACCAAACGGAAATAAAGCATTTTTTATTTTGGATATTTCGGATTTCGGATTCTGTGCGTTCGTTATCATTTTTAAAACGAGCGCGGAAATCCCAGAAATTCGGACGAAAATGAATGCACATGTCTAATGATAATAATAATAATAATAATAATAATAATAATAATAATAATAATAATAATAATATCGGAACAAAGTCCATGCCATACTCATACATATGCTGTAGACAACTTAAAATATATGGAAAATTGGAAAGAAACTGCGCTAAATACTAAAAAGAAAAACAGCTGCAACGCAGTTACAGCCTGTTCAATCTGAGAGCTGTGATTACCATGTAAACAGTAGGTACAAAAAACAAGATAAGAAAAATTTGTAAAACCTCTTTAACCATGTGAAAACGTAATTAAAAATCACAAAACATTAAATATACCAAAAAAATTGACATTAAATAATGTGTGATGGCATTTGGTGTATATCACTGATATGCCTAAGAAGAGAGATTCATTTCCACTTTAGAGCAATCTCATACCAATCAATAAATGTGAATCAGTGATAACATTGATAGTGTGAAACTTTTGAACATCAAAATTAATAATAAATCAAAATTAAGCATTAAAATTAACCCACTTAAAGCAAAACAAAAGTTGTAAATTGTAAATTGGTGTAACAGATAAAGTCCATAAATGATTAACAAATAGAATGCTAAACACCCGTGCTCTGTGCCAAGTTCCAGAATATGTTGATAAACGTGTCCACAGAAAAGTGATGTATCCTCCACCAAACAATGAATTGGCTCCTTACCAAATCGCCATGATCCCTTATGACAGGGGATCATGAACAGCGTATAATAGGTTGTCACTTCCAGCCACGCAGTTCAAACAGATTAGATCTTTAAAACAATGGGTCTCATCCAATAGTGATTGCAGATCACCAGCATAAATGACCACGATGCAAAAAACAATAACAGCTCCACATAGCGCATTAAATGAGTAGAAAAATGTATTAAAAAGGTTGTATTGCACTTACAAGTATGCAGTAAAATAATGCCTTAAATCTGGTGTGCCGGCCGGTACACAAATTTCCAGACACCCGTCCTACTGGGGGATCGTTTGGAGCTCTTGGGTGACGACAGCGTGCCGCTCCGCCATCACGCATTATTTAATGTCAATTTTTTTGGTATATTTAATGTTTTGTGATTTTTAATTACGTTTTCACATGGTTAAAGAGTGCAAAATCAGTCTCACTTCTGCATAGAAACCAATGAGCGTATAACCCCTGCTTGTTCAATTAAGCTTTGGTAATAAAACCTGGAAGCACATTGGTTTCTATGCAGAAGTGAGCCTGATTTTGCACTCTCCAGTGATAGTAAATAAACCCCATTGTATACCTAAACGTGGGGCATGCCTGTATTATGATACAATGTTCTTATGCTTTACTTTGAAACTTTTGTTCTGTTTTAGTTAGTTAACCTGAGTACAAAAGAGGAATAGATCTCTTTACTGGCAATCTATATTTTCACATTGAAAGGATGAAAGTGAATAACAATTACCTAACTGGTAACATATTGCATGTCAGCTCATCAGTCACAAGAGGAATCATCTAATTAGGTCCCAAGACAACTAAACATATCCATATATATCTAAGCCAGCAGTCACCTGATTCTTTAAATCAAGGTTTGCATCCACAACCAGCAAACTAATTAAAGTGTGCAATTCATCAATGCAAAGATGGTTAAGCGACATCTATAAGATTTTAGAATATAGAACATTTATTGCATCACAATAAAGCCCATTCTTCTTTCCTAATATATAATAATAGCTTGTGCTGCAACAATAGATGTATAGAATATGTTTGCATTTGTGGCCATTTTCTAGAATTGCTATCATGTAGTTAAATTTAGGTTCATGCTCCCCACTGGTGACATTTCAAATCCCTCATAGAGTGCCTCTAGCATTGTTCCTGACATCATATCATCATAATGCCGGTTTAATATGGAGGTTTCAAACTAGAGGGTTTTTTTTACCTAGAAGCTATAAAATGGAAGTTTTACAGTTTCTACAATATGGCTTAAAAATATACATACACATATCAATATGTGGTGCAGCCTAACACAGTCTTTAAAAATAACTCCAGTCCAAGCGTGAGACAATTAGCAATGCTGCAGAAATGCAGGTACGGTAACCTAAATATGAAACACGTGGCTAGCTTGGTTTAATTAATTTACTAATGTAAACAAGAAAAATCAGTAGGAGCAGCCTGTAAAGGAGGTGCATTGTTCAGAGCACTTTAAACCCTGTTTATTAGCTGTAAGGTCTGAGCCTAGACACTACAGCCTTTTTTAATAACATTATTTTCCAAATATAAAATCGCCCAAATTTTCTGTGAGGAAAGTATATTGTAGATTAGTCACTAAAGGCAAGGTAGATTGGAACTATTAATCATTCAGCCCCTCTGCTTTCCCAATCCCTATACTTAAAATGTTACTAAACCCACAACAGTAAAATCAGTCTGTATATGCAGAAAAGCATGCTTGCTTTAACCTCCCTGGCGGTATGATTATTTCAGAAAAAAGGTGCTGAAAGCGGTACCATTATTTGCAAGGAAATTTGGCGTTTTATACTGTAGGCCTGTAATTCTTAGGAATAACTCACTTAAAACTGACCAAACAAGAGTCTAGTAGGCATCCCGGGTATGACATTTTTTTTAAAAACAAAATTATAAATTATAATATAATAAATAATTATAACAAATAATAATATAATTATAATAAAAATTATTCAATAATGTAATCAACTCAAAATCACTGAAATTTGCTCAGTTGCAGAATTGTCGCTGTCATTACTTTTATTTTTTTATGACGAATTTCCCCACAAATCGCTATCGCACAATTCTGCAAGCGATTATAATTTATTATCACTGTTTTCTAGCTGCTCTAAAACCATTTTTGACATAAAGGGACACTTTTGGTTGCTATGGACAATCTACAGTTTGCAGGCAGAAAGAACAGTTTTTATTATATAAAAGTACATGTAGGGCACTGGGCAGACCACTAGGGACAAGGGGGGGGGTGTATTTTTTACATACAGTACTGTAATCTATAAGATTACAGTATACTGTATGTATTGTGTTTGTTTACCTTTTTGAATTTGGCTCCGTTCTCCGCTCCCGTGCGTCGTAACATCGATGGGAACGGAGATCGGCGGCACACAGAGGCACTGTGTAAATTGAGCGAGGTCCCGCTCGCTCACACAGCGCGGTGGCATCACTGGATCCAGGGACAAGGTAAGTAAACCAAGCCTGTGGATTCAGCGAGGCGAGACCAAGTCTGACTCGGGGTTACCGATCGTAGCCAAAAAATCTCACCCGAGTCAGACTCTGGAATACCGCCAGGGGGGTTAATAACTGTGGAACCTAAGGGGTTAATCCTCCACAGTGTGTAAAAAGGCTGTTTGATTTTATATTCTCTGATCCTCCTCTTCTTCCACTGTCCCCAATCTATCCACTGATAACTCAGAGCCATTGGAGTCACTCTGCACATGCTTAGTTTGGTGTGTATTAATATAGAGCTTTTTTTTCTTGTGATTAGCACATGGACAATCAGCACTGTTCAGACAGAGGTTCAGCGATCATGCAGCCTCATAGGACAGTCAGAGTGGACTGAAAACTCCTCCTAGAAGCTTTAACCAAACACTGATATAAGTCACAGGACTGCTATATACTGCTGATAAGAAAAGGTATTTAGCCATTTATATTTACTAAAATAATTGTATTTACATGTTCTGTTTACTGTGGGAAACCAGATATAGTGAATGCAGGGTCCTGGGTTTAGTAACACTTTAAAGCCTAAGATTATTCAGACCTCTTTCCATAAGTGTACTCAGCCTATTGCATTAGGGTGTGCACCCTAAAGCTCAAATACATGTGCCTTTCTCTGCAGCCTCAGCTGCAAGGGGCAGTGAATGAATGAGAAGTGCTCTGTGCTGTATGGCTTTCTGTTCATTCACAAACTGAAGCATAGTAAGCACAGTTTACTATCCTTCAGAATGAACACAGTGAGCGAGTGTGTTCACTTTGTTCATTTAGAAAAGGAAGGGGCTGGTAAATTACATATTTACTAGCCTCTTACTCTGCTCTCCATCCTGAAACATCCCCCACAGCAGCCGAGGAGAGAGGAGTGGAGGGAGGCCAGCAGCACTGAGTGGGGGGGGGGCAACAAGGTGAGGAAGCCTGGGCAGTAGGGGGAATTGGCACTGCACATAGGGGTTGATTTACTAAAACTGGAGAGTGCAAAATCTGGTGCAGTGCTGCATAGAAACCGATCAACTTCAAAGTTTTTTTTTTTGTCAAAGCTTAATTGAACAAGCCAAAGTTAGTAGCTGATTGGCTACTCTGCACCGCTGTACCAGATTTTGCACTCTCTGGTTTTAGTTAATAAATTTCTAGTGATTAGGGTGTGAACAGGCATACCTGACACAGCCACTGCACACGCCTATGCCTCTCATATGCATTTATTAGGATTGCCGACTATGCCAAGTTCTTTCCTCCCCCCTCATCTATTCATAGAAGCTATACTATATGAATGAAATACAGGAGGTGAATCATTAATTCATTCACTATAATGTTCGGGGCTGTTTGGTACAAGTGTAGTGCTTGCCAGCGAGTACAGTCCATATCATATCTTTTCGTCATATCTGCAGATATTGCCATTTGAGGGCTCGTTGGCCCACTTGTATTTAACCACTTGCTTACTGGGCACATATACCCCCTTCCTGCCCAGGCAAAATTTCAGCTTTCAGCACTGCGTCGCTTTAAATTAAAATTGCAACGTGCCTCCCAAACAAAATTGACGTCCTTTTTTTCCCACAAATAGAGCTTTCTTTTGGTGGTATTTGATCACCTCTGCGGTTTTTATTTTTTGCGCTTTAAACAAAAAAATTGCGACAATTTTGAAAAAAAACCCACAATATTTTTTACTTTTTGCTATAATAAATATCCCATTAAAAAAAAAAAAAAAATTCTCAGTTTAGGCCGATATATATTCTACATATTTTTGGTAAAAAAACAAAAAACGCAATATAGTATAGTATAGTATAGTATAGCGTATCGTGATTAGTTTGCGCAAAAGTTATTGTGGCTACAAAAAAGGGGATAGAATTCTGACTTTTTTTTTTTAATTTTTTTTTTTGCTAGTAATTTGGCGATATGTGATTTTTGTCAGGACTGCATTGCATACTAGCCCATTATGTGCCACTTACCTGCAGAAGAAGCCTGCAATGTCAGCGCTGTCCCTGCTGTCTAATCGCGTCCACCTCCAACCCCTCTTCCTTCCGGGGCCGTGGACTCCGGCTCTGCTATTGGCCGGAGTCACGTGATGTCACTCTCATGCATGGCGATGGTCACATCACGTATCGTGCTCCTTCTTCAGTGCACATGCACCGATTATGTCGGCGCCGGCAAATATGGCTTAATATCTCCTAAACCGTAGAAGGTTTAGGAGATATTTCCAGTACCTACAGGTAAGCCTTATTATAGGCTTACCTGTAGGGAAAAGTGGTTGTACAGGGTATACAACCACTTTAAACCATTAATCCAGTATAACAGTCAGACAACTATATTTTTTAGAAGGAGCAATCATCTTTGACAGTAGAGGAAATTCTTGAAGTAGAACTAAAGTTTGATAAGCTCACTTCCTTTCCAGTGATGAGGTGGTTATGAGTTGTTTCAATGGTGCCAACATCGTTGCTTGGTCTTCTTTGGGGTTTGACCATCTTGATTGACCACAAGATGAAACTTGAAGTGCCACTGCATAAACTGAGTATTTTTAAATAAAGTGATACAAACAAAACTTATAATATTGCGAAAATATTTGAAATCTGGTGACACTTCAAGTTTTATCTTTTATGTTATAAGGGGTTCACATATGTCAGCCCCTATTGCAAGCAGTCTAGAAAGTGACTAGTGTAGACATGTTTTTTTTTTTTACAATTTATCCTGACTGGCTGGCACTGAAACCAAGGCATACCCAGTTCAGTGTGCATTCTAAAGATATTTGTACACACTCAGGTAGGAAGCCTTTATTAGGCCTCTTCCACATGTGGCGGACTCCGTCGCCAAAGGAGTCTGCCATCTCCCGCCGGCTCAGCGGGAAGTCTCTCCGCTGATCTCCACTGAGCTGGTGGATGACAAGTCCCTCTCTGCTCTCTTATGGAGAGATTTGATGAAAACTGACAGCATGTGTGAAAGGGGCCTTAAAGAGAAGAGAGAGGGGCAGATCCACAAAGATCTGCCCCGGCGCATCGTATCTGAGATACGCTATGCCGCCCTACCTTACCTGGCTTTGGTTTGAATCCATAAAGATTTTGCGCCGTAAGTTACGGCGGCGTAGTGTATCTCAAGCAGCATAACGGCGCGGAATTAAAAATGGGAGGGTAGGGGGCGTGATTCATTTAAATGAAGCGCGTCTCCACGCCGAACGAACTGCACATGCGCCGTCCCTAAATTTCCCGCCGTGCATTGCGCGAAATGACGTCGCAAGGACGTCATTGGTTTTGACCTGGACGTAAATTACGTCCATCCCGATTTACGAACGACTTACGCAAAAAAAAATTGAAATTATACGTGGGAACGACGGCCATACTTAACATTGAGTACGCCCCGAAATAGCAGCTTTAACTATACGCCGAAAAAAGACGACTAGAGACGACGTAAATTAATGCGCCGGCCGTTCGTAAGTTTGTGGATCGTCGGAAATAGCTAATTTGCATACTCGACGCAGAAAACGAAGGGAACGCCACCCAGCGGACGCCGAAGAATTGCATCTTAGATCCGAAGGCGTACAAAGACGTACGCCTGTCGGATCTAACCCAGATGCCGTTGTATTTTGTTTTGAGGATTCAAAACAACGATACGACGCGGGAAATTTGAAAGTACGCCGGCGTATCAGTAGATACACCGGCGTACTCTCTCTGTGGATCTGCCCCTATGTCTCTTCTGCAATAAATAAATAAAAAATCTTGCCAACTTGCTATTTTTATTAACGTTCTTCTTTTAATTCTGCAGCATCATACAGATGAGCTGCATACATTCTGGATGCTTACAGCTCACATTAGATTTGTAAATCCTCCTTCTTTCCTGCTGTACACTGACAATTTAAATTCAAATACATTATTAATATCATTATTTTCCTACTATGATGACCTGAACTCCTGTGTGAAATTAATAATTTGTAGTTGTCTTTAAGTGAAGTTTAATCGCCATCATTAATTATGAACAATCCCATAAACTATGAATTATTAATGACAAACAAGTAATGTTAGCACATACAAATGAATTGGATGTTAAAGGTTTGATTGTGGATGCTTCATTTTCAGACTTTCTTTTTAATCAACTGAGGGTTATTGCCCATATGTAAGGCAATTCATTTCTGTAATTTGCTGTCCAACTGAATTACCATGTCAATAAACAGTATCACAAATTTTGTTTTGAAAGGAAAAAGATGAAAACTTCATGGAAAATTAAGTGTCAGATCAAACAAATAAAAAGCATAACCTGTCGAAAGTGACAAAACATATTCATACCCATGCCTTATAAAAGAACAAGACTTTAAATCATGAACTGCAGATGCAGCCAACAATATCCTAAAGGAATTTGGATTTTCCTGAACCCTTTGTATTTGAATTTGCTTATAAATACAGAAATTTGTTTTAGCAGTAACTATTGTCAGATATCAGCTCAGAAAGGCTGAGGCTACATCAGCCATCTACAGACTTGCAG
Source organism: Rana temporaria (assembly GCF_905171775.1). Taxonomy (NCBI): domain Eukaryota; kingdom Metazoa; phylum Chordata; class Amphibia; order Anura; family Ranidae; genus Rana; species Rana temporaria. Next base: position 598,867,217 of record NC_053489.1, on the reverse strand, counting down.
CCAATACAATAGAACTAAGTCCTCCATGTAGCTGAAATGGGAACTCTGGTTTTGAATGTGGTGTGTTTTTGAAAGACTGAAAATCTACTTAGCACCTTTACATACATAGGGAAACCATAAACTTTTCAGTACCTAACATACTTAATTACAGATTGCTGCCAATCCCTTATTAACCACTTGCCAACCAGCCGTCATCATTATACGGCGGCAGGTTGGCTTGTTCCCGCAAATCGCCATAAGCTGGATGTTGGTTTCGGAACTCGCTTTTGTGGGCGCACGTGCTAACGAAGGCACACGCTCCCATTGGCCAGCGGGTCTGGTGGACTGGATGTCCACTGGCAACCCGCGATCGTTCCCCGCAGTGACAGAACGGGCATCTGCCTGCGTAAAGAAGGAAAATCTCAGTTCTGACAGGAAGACAAAGCAGGAAGACAGATCTGTGTGTTTCCCCAGTCACACAGTCCCTTACACAGTTATAAAACACAAACAGGGAACACATTTAACCCCTGGATCGCCCCTGACGTTAACCCCTTCCCTGCCAGTGTCATTAGTACAATAACAGTGCATATTTTTAGCACTGATTACTATAATAATGTCGCTGGTTCCCAAAAAAGGATACAAAATTTCAGTTAGGTGTCGGATCTGTCTGCTGCAATATTGCAGTCCCACTAAAAATCACGGATCGCCGCCATTACTAGTAAAAAATAATAATAATAAAAATGTCATAAATCTATCCCTATTTTGTAGACGCGACAACTTTAGCGCAAACCAATTAATATACGCTTATAGCAATTTTTCTTTTACCAAAAATATGTTGCAGAATACATGTCGCCCTAAACTGATGAATACATTTGTTTTTTTTTACATTCTTTTTAGACATATTTTATAACAAAAAATAAAAAAAAAATGTATTTTTTTTTCAAAATTGACACTTATTTTGTTTATAGCGCAAAAAATTCAATATGTACACCAGTACAGTATCATCAGACCAGTGCAACCAGCCTTAGAGCCCTAAATGTTAGCCACACCAGTCACAGTGTAAGCCAGCATCAGTTTTTCTGACCACTGCAACACCCAGTGTAGCCTCTGCCTTCTGCCTGTAATTACCCTGGCCTTTTTATTGACCCCACTTTGGCATGCTGCCTGGACTGACCCTTTACCTGCATACTGATCACATCTCTGCCTGCCTCCTAGACTGATCATTTGCCTTTTTTTATGACTGGCACCTCTAATGAGCCATCTGCACATCTCACTGACTATGTTCCTGTAAGGTACTAGTCGCAGCCATCCACTGCAGATAACTGAACTCCTGGAACCACGTGTACTTTTTTGTTCACCCTTTGTTCATCTTCTATACTTCTTTGCTAGTTTCTTTATAAAATGTGATAATTTTGTAAATGTTTCTAAATCCAAATCTGGTGCACTTCTGCATAGAAACCAACCAGCTTACAGGTTTTATTGTCAAAGCTTAATTGAACAAGCTGAGGTTAGAAGCTGTTTGGCTACCATGCACAGCTGCACCAGATTCTGAGTGCTCCAGTTTTAGTAAATCTACCCCAAGGTGTCACACATGTGGCAGAAGGAATAGCAGAATGTATTTTTGGGTGTAATTCTAAGTTTTTTTTAAAATGAATGCAGTACTTACCGTTTTAGAGATCGATGTTCTCCATGGCTTCTGGGTATGATCTTCAGGACTGGGCGTTCCTATTTGATTGACAGCCTTCCGACGGTCGCATACAGTGCATCACCAGTTGCCGAAAGAAGCCGAACGTCGGTGCGGCTCTATTTGGCGCCTGCGCACCGACGTTCGTCTACTTTCGGGAACTCGTGACACGCTGTATGCGACCGTCGGAAGGCTGTCAATCAAATAGGAACGCCCAGTCCCGCAACCCATACCCGGAAGCGGTGGGAGAACATTGATCTCTAAAACGGTAAGTACTGCATTCATTTAAAAAAAAACACCCGATTCTGCTTAGTAAAATTAGCCTCAATCTAATGTTAAAAATAGGTTTTTTTTGGGTGAACCTCCACTTTAAAGGAACCTATTTAGAAAATAAAAGACAAACCTTTACAACCCCTTTAAGGCCTCAGCTCCCTGGGGATGTTTTTTACCGTTACCCATGGTACCTTCAGATATCAAACTCTACCTCCTGAATATCCAATTAATTTGTAGGTTAGAGTGCTGGGAAAACATTCCATCCTCTTCTGCCCCCCTTCCCCACTTGTGTCAACCATCTGCTCACTCTGCATTATTTGTCCCAATATAGATCTATCCATTTTGTTACTGCTCCTGATGAGTGGACATCTTCATGAAGTGCATAGAGCCCCAGCCTTATGCTACATCATCACAATCATGTGATTTTAAGATTGATTAACATGGACTTTTATTATCACCATTAACATAATTATATGACTTGGATGACTTATGCAATTATTACCATTATACTGTGTTGTCATTATGTACAATAAATTGTTAAGGTGTTACCTTTGTTTATCTTGTTATTCTTACTATACTATGCATATTTGTCTCAAATTCATTAACATGTGATTGCACATTTTATTCCCTTAGCCCTACTTTATATAAAGTCCCCAAAAAAAAACTCTTTCAATATGCTGTGTGCAGTGGCGGTGTGTCCATAAGGCCCCCCTCTCTCCAGCCACCCCCTCAATGATTAATGGATAGATTAACGCATAGCATTAATGCACCCTTTTCGGGTGTAGGGCACCTGAATTACAGCTGCGGGGGGATGTTTTTGAAGCACCTGATTAGAGCCATAGGTGCCGCTATTGGATGCCCAGCAAGAGGGGAGGACAGGAGGAGATGCATGGAGGACACCGTTGCCCCACTGAGACAGAATAAGTGCTGGGCAGACAACACGCAGGCAGGGGGGTCACAGTGGCAGCATTTTATGGCACAGTGGTGGCATTCAATGGGCACAGTGGCAGCATTTGGTGGCACAGTGGCGGCATTCGATGGGCACAGTGGCAGCATTTGATGCGCACAGTAGCAGCATTCGATGGCATGGTGGTGGCATTCGATGGGCACAGTGGCAGCATTCGATGGGCACAGTGGCAGCAGTTGATGGGCACAGTGGCAGCATTTGATGGGCACAGTGGCACAGTTTGATGTGCACAGTGGCTGCAATTTATGGGCACAGTGCCGGAATTTGATGGGCACAGTGAGGCTGCAATTGATGTTTTGTTTTCAGAATTATTCAGTTTGTTTACATCCCCCCAAAATTTTAAGCACCAGGCGCCACCGGCTGTGTGTTAAAAATATATCACTGTGTAAAAACACATTATTATTTTTTTTTCCAAAAACGTATAACACTATGTGGTGATCTACTAAAGGCAAATAGACTGTGCACTTTGCAATTACAGTTGCACTAATTTTCCCCAGATCTTAGTGAATGTGGTGAAGCTTCACTTTTTAAAGAATACCCAATCAGATGCAAGAAAAAAAAATGCATTTTTGATTAACCATGACTGGATGATGCTATGCTTTTTATGAAATACGCTGGAGGGTCCGCTTTGCAAAACATGGTCATTTTGTAAGGGTTTCTCTTCTTCTGGAACTTTAAGGCCTCAAAAAATGTCATATGTAGAAAAATTATGCCCCTCGAAAATATGAACATTCTTCTTTGATTTTGGTCCCCTGATGCATTTACACAGCAAAAAAAGTCTTACACATGTGGTATTCCCATACCGTGGAGCAGTAGAACAATGTGTTTGGGGTTTAATTGTAATTATGCCTATGCTGCATGTGAGAAAAAAGTTTAAAATTACAACTTTGTCAGAAAAAAATTTAATAAATGTAATGTATTAATTTATTTACTTTTCCATAAATTGTGGAAACATTTTACAACTTAAAAAACATGTCTTATAATAAATATCTTGTACTGCACTGGCATTTTAGAATACATTTTGGAATTCATTTATAAAGAAAGATTATTTATTTACAAAGTTCCATAACAGACACTAAGGGAAGCAATGTTATTTTCAAAATATAGTAAAACAATGAAAGAACCCAGTGGTGATTGAATACCACCAAAATGTATTTATATTCATGTAAGGAAAACAAAATATATTTTGGTGCAGTGTTGCATGAGTAATTGTCGATCAAAGTATCACAGTGCTGAAAACTGAAAATGGCCTGAACAGGAAGGGGGTTTAATATGCCAGTCTTTATTTAATATTTTTCAGTGTTTTTTTTTTCAACTATTGTAAACGGGACCCAGAGACTATATAACATTTACATCCAGCAAACTTTAACAATTGTCAAATTACAATTGTTTATGATGCACAGTACTTTAGCAAATTGAATGCCATTCATTTGAGGCTTACAAGTATTTAGATTATTGCTGTTAGATGAAAAGTTATACAGGTTGAGGATATATGTGCACTAATTTTACCACTCTCTAGCTTTTTGTACCTAAGATCCCAAAACAATAAAAAAAAAGGATAGTTGGAACACTTTTACAGGTGTCATACACTAGGGGTACAGACTTAATTTTTCAATAGTAATATAGCAGGAAATACAAGTGTATCTGAAATCACATTTCAAAAGATTTTAATGAAGTGCATGGTACAGAGAGAATGAGCAGACAGCTTTATGAAAGAAAGTAGACATTCTGCTTTGTTTTAGTAATTGAATCCCATCATTGTTATAAACCAATGACTTTTTCCTATTAAAAACTAAAATAACTCTGCAACCTTGCACGTTACATCGTACAACTCAACAATAATGCTACACATTGTATTGAGAATCTGAACATTTATGTTTTTATTTTGAACAAAAGCTAAATGAATTAGAAAAATGTCTATTCATCCATTTGTATAGCACCATAATTGTCTACATTTCTTTACATAGAACTATCAGGGCCCATTTCTGAACAAACAAGTTGACAGTCTCGACTGCAGTGCAGTTTGTTTTAAAAAACATTGTATGTATGTATATATATATATATATATATATATATATATATATATATATATGTCTTGGTTCATTTAGAAGTTAGTGGCAGTGTTTGGTGTGTTGACCAAGAGACCTTAACCTCCCTGGCGGTATGATTACGTCTGGAATTTTGTACCAAAATCGGTACAATTTTTTGCATGGAAATTTGGTGACATGTATTGTAGGCCTGCAATTCTTAGTAATTACTTACTTAAACCCGACCAAACAAGACTCTGGTAGACATCCCAGATGTGATAAAATTGAAACACAAAATTATGAATTACAATCTAATAAATAATATAATTTTATTCAATAATGTAATAACAAAATAATGAAATTTGTCAAACAAAGAAAATTCAATAAACATCCTGAGTGTGATAAATTTTGAAGCATGGAACTGGACAAAGTCCAAGGTCACAATCAGGACAATGGAACCTTGTTTCTTTTCAAACTTTCTTTCCATTGCCATCTCTCTTTGAACAGCAAACCACACACATCCTGGTAGGTGCTGCCTTTTTTGCGGTTGGCGGTACGCAGTCCATAAAGTGACGACCAGTCAGGCGTTCTGGGTTGAAAACGTCAACAGCACGTCGTCCGGGTCTGTTCACAGCTACTGATGGCATCTGGTGGTTGACAAAAATCTGCTCAGTCACCTTCCAGATAAAGTCAGAATGGACAAGAGGCAATGTCACTCTTTGCTCTGTACAGGATATATGCATTCCAAAGGCATTGTTCCAGAAGATGCCTGAAAATCTTCTTATAATATTTTTTTTGCTGTTTGCGCATAGTCGGCTAAAATGTCATTGCCTGATCCGCTCTGTTGACACCTCCCATTGTGTTATTATAGTCGATCACGACTTGTGGCTTTAGCACATCTTTCCCACCTTTTGTATGAACCATGGCAGTGGAGGTGTTGTGCACAGTACTCATGAGACACACGTCCTTCATGTCTCGCCATCCCATTGCCATCATCTTACCCTTCTGAAAGGCAACCATTTCTCCTTTTTTGATTTTTTTCTTGGCAAACATAGGTGGCATGTCACGTCGGTTAGGCCTAACGGTACCATACGCATGAGTCTTGTTTTGTAGCAAAACCTCATACAGTTCCGGAAACGTGTAGAAGTTGTGCTTGGTCACACCTTGGTTCAGCAATGGCTCCAGCAGTGTAAGAACAGATGATGTGGCCATCTCATAGCCGCTGTACCTGGGGTTGAACTTCGTACCTTTACCGGTGTAAATGACCAAATTCCAGATGTAACTAGTGGATGACTCGCAGAGCATGTAGAATTTGATGCTAAACCGCGCTCTTTTGGATGCAATAAACTGTATTCAGCTTAGGCGTCCCTTGTAGGCCATCAAACTTTCATCCACGCTGACGTCCCTTTCTGGCACATAGGTCTGCTGGAAATTGGTCACAATCATTTGGCATACCTCCCAGATTTTTTTTAGTTTGGGCGCAGAATGCGTGGCCTCTTAAAATTCTTCATTGTTCGTGAAGTGGAAATACTTCATGATGAGGGAAAACTGGTATTCTGACATCACGGTGCCAAAAAACGGAGTGGCCAGTAACTTATTGGTGGTCCAGTACCATTTCTGGAGCGGTTTGCCCACCACCCTCTGAAGAATGATGAGTCCCAGAAACTGCCAGAAACTGCCAGATGTCCTTTTTGGTCACCGGTTCCCACTTTCTGCTTCTGAAAAACCTGGCATGCAGCGTAGCGGATTGGTGATCTTGGTAGCGATTTGACTCAGTGACAATTTTTTCAATTACCTCCTCAGTGAGGAATAATTGCAGGTATGCCAGAGGGTTGTCATGCTCAACATCTACCTTCATCCCAGGTGATCCAGTGAACGGGAATCTTGGGGGCGCTACCTGGTCCGTATCGCAGTCTATAGGGCACCAAGTGCGCACATCGCTGAGGTCAGGTGCAGGATCATTGCCATTGTCACTTGCCAGATCAGTGTCAGACGAAAAATCTCCCCACGAGTTACTATCACTCAGATCTGCAAGCAACTCTATGTCACTGTTGCTGTCACTCAACTGGTCCAAAAGCGCCTTTGTAGTAAAGTGGCGCTTTTTAGATGCCATGTTATGAATATTTTATGGGCACAAATTGACAGTACAAATCAGGCAAGAGGCACTGTACAATGATCAAGTGTCGGATCTGAGATGATACAATGCAATCCTCTCAGATTACAATGTATCACCTCTTTATGTGTGTGTCACTTTTTGAATTTTGAATTACCCCCCCAGTTCCACTCCCATGCACCACTGCTGCTCGCAGGGAACGGAACCAGGAAGTCAGATGACGGTCGGCGCTCTCGCTGTTGATCTCGCCGGTGATCACAGTGGAGGACATCATCGCTGGATTGCCAGGAGAAGGTAAGGGGACTCCGCTGCAGGCTCTGCAAAGCTACCCCAAGTGTGACTCTGGGTTACCGCTCCTAGCAGAAAAAATCAACCCTGAGTCACGCTCAGGAATACCGTCAGGGAAGTAATGAAGTCTTGGTCAATGGATGTTAACCCAGTTTGTGCTGAATTCCAAATTCAAAAACACAGGCATCAATGCACAGAGGCAATAAATGTTGATGCATGACAATGCATCTTGCCTAATGCTACAAAAATCTTTGCTCAGAAATAATATTTTAATAGAGTTTTTTTTTATAGTAGAATTATATATATATATATATATATATATATATATATATATATATATATATATATATATATACCCGTATTTATTCGAGTATAACGCGCACACGTGTATAACGCGCACCCCTAATTTTCGATTAAAAATCGGTATAAAATCATTGTAATTGACAAAAATCTAACATTCGTCTCTGGTACAGTGAATTCTCGGCTAGCTGCACGATTTCCGTGAATTTCAGCATGATCAACAACTTTGAGCTTGAATGAAGCGTCATATGCAGAACGTTTTCTCTTGATACCCTGAGTTGCCATCTAACGGGTACCAGTATATCAATTAAAATATGAAGAACACTGAATTACGGTACGCAAAACACTGAATTGTACAAAAGCAATGCTTACCGTAACGTGTGGGCGAGGCGAGGAAATGAAGCGTCGACCATACAGCGGATAATAAGAATTCTCACCCCCAGTTCGGGCCGCCCACTGTACGCGACGTGGGGACGTTTTTTTTCTTCACCCTCGCGTACAGTGAGCGGCTGCAGCCCGGAAAAGGCCAACTCACAATTCGCCTGCGCCCTCAATGGACCGGCCGCCACTGCCACCCCACCCCAGTCCTCGTTTATAACGCGCACCCAAACTTTGATTTCTTTTTTTGGTATAAAATTTTGCGCGTTATACTCGAATAAATACGGTATATATATATATATATATATATATATATATATATATATACATATATATATATATATATATATTTTAGAATGGTACTCTTAGATATGTACAAATATAAGCCTGCAGGTAGGAAAATTTAAATATGCCTGGTTAGCTTTAGACAATTCAAAAACATTATTTTTGGAGTTGCCCCCTTCTGTGTTTTTTTTTATTCAAATTGTAACACCTATCTTTCAATGATTGTTGTCTTTTTTGTGTTTTTAGCTAATCATATCTATTTTTTTGTATGAAATTAGTCTACTGACCATACACTGAACAACAGAGACTGTATTTATCGTGTCACAATACCATTAATGTAAGAGAGCAAAACTTTGAGAGATTCATCTTCCTCTATTTGTCCTGGTGACTGTGGTTACAAGTATTGGAGGAAATAGCCTAGGGCTCCATCTGCCAGCAGAAGCTGCTAAATATGAACTATTACAAGGTAATATTTCATATTCACCTAAATATGTTTAATTTTAGTACCTAATATAAAAAATAAAGAATATATGTGCAGATACTGTATACTATACATATATATTTAAGAATTTTCTATGACATGCATGTCAAGGTTGACAGGTAAAAATCAATATTGAAGAGTTCCCCTCTGTTTACACTTCTCCTGCATAGATTGAATTCTATAATGCATAGATGCTGGCTGGTCCTTCATTGCCTCTGCTAATTGCATGTCAGTGATTTCTTCCAGGCCTGTAATAAATCTCTGGGCAGTGAATGTTGTGGTTTAGCATCTATCATTCAGAATTGAATGAGGCAGCTGGATAAGCTAAAGCCAGTTGGTAAAGAAACTAAAACAAAAGATTTCTTTAGGTGTGAAAAAAAAAAACTATCGCTCCTTGCAACCTAATTTTCTCACAAACATAATTTTATACAAATTATAGCATTTTGAAAACACTTGCACCTAATTACTGGGGTTGAATTTATAGGTGAATATCTTCTATATTGAACATGCCTCCATTTAACCACTTAAGGACCGCCTCCTGCACATTTACGTCAGCAGAATGGCACGGCTGGGCACAGGCACGTACCTGTACGTCCCCTTTAAGTGACCTGCCCCACAGCCCCCCTGTTTTACTTAAGCAGGTGGGAGAATGGATGGACAGCCGCACTCCAAAAAGTCTTGTTGAAAAAAGACGTGCTCTTTATTGTAAAAAGGAAAAAATGCACAGCACACAACAGCATACAGTGGGATAGACAGCTGACGCGTTTCGCATTAACAACTAATGCTTAGTCATAGCTACTATAGCTACTATGACTAAGCATTAGTTGTTAATGCGAAACGCGTCAGTTGTCTATCCCACTGTATGCTGTTGTGTGCTGTGCATTTTTTCCTTTTAACAATAAAGAGCACGTCTTTTTTCAACAAGACTTTTTGGAGTGCGGCTGTCCATCCATTCTCCCACCTGCTTAATTCTATGCATTGCCAGCACCCGTGTGATTCCTGAGTGGACATTGATTACCTGCCTGTGCTCACCTGGAGCGGCGGTCTCCCTACCCCCCTGTTTTACTTACCTGAGCACCGTAATTACCTCGGCGGAGACACGCTCTCCCTCTCTGAATGGGGTCCCGGCTCTTAATTGGATAGATTGATAGCAGCGCAGCCATTGGCTCCCGCTGCTGTCAATCATATCAAATTATGTGGGCTAGGGGCGGAGTCATGTTTTCGTGTCCATGGAAGCAAATGCTGGACTCGCAAAAGCATCCCGCACGTTAACCCCCTGGGAGAGCGCTTCTCCTAGGGGATTATCTGATGCGAGGAGGAGCCGCGAGAGCTGCCGAGGGACCCCAGAAGAGGAGGATCGTAGTCACTCTGTGCAAAACAAGCTGCACAGTGGAGGTAAGTATAATATGTTTGTTATTTAACCACTTAAGGACTGGACCAATATGCTGCTAAATGACCCAAGGGGTTTTTACAATTCGGCACTGCGCGGTCGTGCGACGTGGCTCCCAAACAAAATTGGCGTCCTTTTTTCCCCACAAATAGAGCTTTCTTTTAGTGGTATTTGATCACCTCTGCGGTTTTTATTTTTTGCGCTATAAACAAAAATAGAGCGACAATTTTGAAAAAAATTCAATATTTTTTACTTTTTGCTATAATAAATATCCCTCAAAAACATATATCATTTTTTTTCCTCAGTTTAGGCCGATACGTATTCTTCTACTTATTTTTGGTAAAAAAAAATCGCAATAAGCGTTTATCGATTGGTTTGCGCAAAATTTATAGCGTTTACAAAATAGGGGATAGTTTTATTTTTTTATTTTTTTTACTCCTATTGACGGCGATCAGTGATTTTTTTCGTGACTGCGACATTATGGCGGACACTTCGGACAATTTTGACACATTTTTGTGACCATTGTCATTTTCACAGCAAAAAATGCATTAAAATTGCATTGTTTATTGTGAAAATGACAGTTGCAGTTTGGGAGTTAACCACAGGGGGCGCTGTAGGAGTTAGGGCTCACCTAGTGTGTGTTTACAACTGTAGGGGGGTGTGGCTGTAGGTCTGATGTCATCGATCGAGTCTCCCTATAAAAGGGATCACTCGATCGATGCAGCCGCCACAGTGAAATTTTCATTAAATCTAAAATATGCAATGGCGTATAAAGTATGTAATGAAAATATTGGAAATAAGTAGTTAAAGATTTTGACATATGTAAATGGGTAGATATGTATGTGTCTAAAGTAGACTCCATATTCAGCAATTCCACTGAAAGACCCTTTTTTAAGCCTCCTCTCAGCCTCTCTCGAGCCTATGATGGCTGAGAGTGTAAAAACAATAGTTATTACCCAGCTTTGAAATATCCATCAAGCCATGAGAACCTCCACTACTGCATATACTCTATAAGTATAATTACTATCCTCCCTATGAAAAAGCAACTTACATTTGAAGTTAATGGCCCTTTAATATGATATAATAACAGAATTTAAATCCCCTGGTACAACTTGATCTGCAAACAACCATAATTAATATACATATTAGTCCATAATTACAAAGAGTCCCACAGCTGTGTAGAAAAATGATATGGTAATTCAGCAGCCTCCCATGAATGAGCCATGAGTGCAACTCTAAAGCTTATTTAAGAACCCTGATAAAGAGTATGTTTTAACAGAATCAACATATATACTGTGCCATAAATGGCAACACTGTAGTATGCAGAATGATCACAAATACAGATTTCAATAAAGGATGTTTTCAGGGAGAATGGTGTTTCCTTTACCTATATAAAATTTATAGGGAAGAGAGAGCAAAATTATTGATTTTAGAAACCACTGATGCTGAGATAATCATTCAACAGGCTTATGAGCTCATATTACATTACAAAAGCAACAGACGAAATATTTAAAGTGTAATCATTTATTGCAAGTTACAACTTTATATGTGGTGGCTGCATTAATGATTTTTTGGGGTTTATTTTCACCTGGTGATTCTGTAATTTAATTCCTGTCCTAGGGTGACAGCTAGGGTGACCACATGTCCCGGATTGCCCGGGACAGTCCCACATTTTGCAGGTCTGTCCCGGGCACATTCATTCCAGGACAATACAGTGTCCCAGAATGAAACTGACCCAGCAACCCCCCAGGGCCAATCTGATGCCCCCAAAAAAGGCAGCCACATCACCGCTTAACTCACTGACAGTTTTTGTCCTGGCCGGGATTGCCTGGATGAGCACAGTCCCGCCCTCTGCTTTTGATTGGGGAAATCATAAATCCCACCTCTTGTGTCCAATCGCTGTGCTGTGATTTGTTACAGCACAAGCTGATTTTTGGGAAGGGAGGGTGTCCCTGAATGGTAGTTTGGAAATGTGGTCACCCTAGTGACAGCACTCACTGTACTGTAACTACCGTATTTATCGGCATATAACACGCACAGGCGTATAACACGCACCCTAACTTTAAGAGGGAAGTTTCAGGAAAAAACTTTCCACAGCCCCCTGCGTATAACACGCAGGCACAGTTTACCCTCTATTTTTAGGGTAAAAAAGTGAGTGTTATACGCCAATAAATACAGTATGTAAGAGCAGTTCAGAAAGCATGTTAAAGAGGAAGTAACCCCTGATTGGTTTTACTTCCCCTTTTCTCCCTGCAAAGCCTGCAAATGAAAAGCATAATGGGCTAATATGCATCGCATACTAGCCCATTATGTGACACTTACCTGCAAAATAATCCAGCGATGTCCCCTGTGTAGGCAGCGTCCATCTTCTGGCCCTTCTTCCTTCCGGGCCGACTCCGACTCTGTGATTTGCCAGAGCCGCATGACGTCACTGCGTGCATGCGCATGGAAGCAGCCATTAACGGCACAGGCTAGGGAAGTAATGACACTTAGTTTTGTTTCTTCCCCGCACATTCGCTGTTGAGATTTTCGGTGGACAACAAGTGAAATATCTTCTAAATGGCGCACGTTTAGGAGATATTTTCACTACCTATAGGTAAGCCTTATTCTAGGCTTATCTATAGATAGAAGTCCAAAAAAAAAGGGGTTACAACCACTTTTTAAGACTACAGAACACCTCCCCCCATCTTCACAACATGGGGTAAGATGTTCTGTAGTTCACAGAGAGAATTTGGCATGATGTTAGCTGACACAGAGGCAGAGGCCGAAGGGTGTTATCAGCCTGAGGCCTCGTACACACGTCCAAGGAACTCGACGGGCAAAACACATCGTTTTGCTCGTCGAGTTCCTTGTGAAGCCACCGAGGATCTCAGCGAGCTGAAATTTCCCATTGAACAACGAGGAAATAGAGAACATGTTCTCTATTTCCTCGCCGAGAGCCTCGCCGTCTTCCTCGGCCAAAAGTGTACACCCGCCCGGGTTTCTCTGCAGAATTCAGCTCCGATCGAGTTTCTTGCTGAATTCTGCCGAGAAACTCGGTCGTGTGTACGAGGCCTAAATGTTTTTGACAAGGAACTTCTTTTACACTCAGTGAAAATACTAATTCCTCACAAACCTACAGTAAAAGCAGTAGCTTTTATGGTTTAAGAGCTCATATGTCCACAGTGAGTTGGGAGGTTGGGTGAGGCATAGGGGTTGATTTACTAAAGGCAAATAGGCTGTTCACTTTGCAAGACAATTTGCACTTTGCAAGGGAATTTTCCCCCAGAACTTTCAGTTTGCAAGGAATACTCAATCATATACAAGGAAAATTATAACCCTATCCCCCCCCCCCCAAAAAAAAAAAAATTGAATGTTTGCTTACTCAAGACTGATAGAAGTCATCAGAGCTTGACCTTATTCACTTAACTTTGGGGAAAATACCCTTGCAAAGTGAACAGTCTATCTGCCTTTAAATCAAGCCCATTGAATTCATAATGTGTACTTTATCTTACTATATATCTTGTTATGGCTCCATCACGTTTATGAAATACTTACTGCTCTAGCAACCTTGTATTTTGAACCCACAATGATATTACCTGAAATATGTATTCAAAAATAAATTCTTCTACTTCCTTATCTGTTATAATTCACAGACCAGTAACTGACATAATTAATAAAAGTTTTGTTTTCTGGTCCACATTTCCAGGAAGCATAGGTTATATTTGAATATAAGTCTCCTGGAGGTGGGAAGCAGTTAGTCAGTGGGGCTGACATTCTAAAACTGGAGAGTGCGAAATCTGGTGCAGCTGTGCATGTTAGCCAATCAGCTTCTAACTTCAGCTTATTCCATTTTGACCAAAAAATAAAAACTAGGAAGCTGATTGGTTTCATAGCAGAGCTGCACCATATTCTGCACGCTCCATTTTTAGAAAATCAACTTCAGTAAGTTGTAAGTACAGCAAGGTAAGTTTCATTAGCACTTTTAACCACTTGCTTACTGGGCACATAAACCCCCTTCGTTCCCAGGCGAAATTTCAGCTTCCGGCACTGCGTCGCTTTAACTGACATTTGCGCGGTCATGCGACGTGGCCCCCTAACAAAATTGAGGTCCTTTTTTCCCCACAAATAGAGCTTTATTTTGGTGGTATTTGATCACCTCTGCGGTTTTTATTTTTTGCGCTATAAACAAAAAAAGAGCGACAATTTAAAAAATATATTTTTTTTTTACTTGTTGCTATAATAAATATCCCATTTTTTTTTAAAAAAACAGTTTTTTTTTCTCAGTTAAGGCCGATACGTATTTTTCGACGTATTTTTGTAAAAAAAAAAAAAATCGCAATAAGCGGTTTTTGCAAAAGTTATAGTGCCTACAAAATGGGGAACAGAATTATGATTTTTTTTTATAATTTTTTTTTACTAGTAATGGCGGCGATCTGCGATTTTTATTGGGACTGCGATATTGCGGCGGACGTATCGGACACTTTCGACACAAATTTGGGACCATTCACATTTATACAGCGATCAGTGCTATAAAAATGCACTAATTACTGTATAAATGTGACTGGCAGGGAAGGGGTTAACACTAGGGGGTGAGGAAGGGGTTAAATGTGTAGCCTGGGTGTGTTCTAACAGTGTGGGGGGTGACTGGGGGAGGTGACCGATGCTGTGTCTCTATGTACAAGAGACACAGATCGGTCTCCTCTCCTCTGACAGAACATGGAGCTCTGTGTTTACACACAGAGCTCCACGTCCCTGCTGTTACCGGCTGTGTCACCGACGATCGCGTTTACCCGGCGGACATCGCGGCAGCCAGGTACACGCATCGGCTCCCCAGCGATGCTGCGGCACAGTGTGTACCCGCTGCGTGCCCCCCAGAGGCACGCGCGGGTAATGCTTTTAAAAAGATGTCCAAAGACGTCCAGTTGGCACCTGAGAGCCGCGCTGTTGAAGTCTTTTGTCAATAGCGCGGGTCTCAAGTGGTTAAATGGTGTTCATAACACCAACAAGTATGGTTCATAGTGACTTGAATAGAGACTGATTAACAGTTGGTGTTAAATATTATGAAGCCATAAGCTCTACATAGATGAATCCTAAAACTTAAAGAATAATTCAACCCAAAAGAAAACATTTACTGTACTATATTGCAGTTTACCAATTTTTAAATGTGATGGCTGTATTAGTTTCCCTATTCAGGCTTTCTTTCTTCTATTTTCATCTGGTTCCCAGGCCAGTAAGTTATTTGTTTTTCAATAGAAAATCTATCTTGCAGTTACATGGATGAGGCAAACCATTTAAGGCTGGCAGGGTGTATAAAATGATCAGATTTTATTTATGTATGTAAAACATTTATCCCAAAAGGAAAATAAAATAGTTTGCTGTAACTGATTATAAAATGTTAGCTGGAGCTTCAATTTGTTACTGTATTAAAATCTTCCAGTACATCTAACACTCTCCCCCCCCCCCCCGACTGATAATTCTGTTGTCCAAATCTGCCCCCTGTGCTCATTGATCCAGAGTGGTGTCTGTATAATACAGGACAAGAAATATGTCACCAGCACACCACAGATCTAGGTCCAAAGCTTTAGTCCGCAATCATAATTACAATAATGATGTTTTGGTGCCTCGCACGACCCCTTTATCAGGCATGTGACATCACATGACTGATGAATGGGTCCTGCAAGGCTTTGAAATGTTGCTATTGTAATTATGATGGTATTGCTGAATAAAGCTTTGTATCTATTCTGGAGATTATTGGTGTGCTGGTGACATATTTCTCGCTTTGAATGTTTTGGTTGCCAGCCGGTGGTTGCTACAACATTTACAACCAGTTGTAGGAAAGTGAACGTTGGAAATATCATGCTTGTATAATACAAGAGCTGCATGAGAATGGTTTGCAGAAGAACGGGCACATCAGTCAACTCTTAACAGGATCACAGATTATGGGCACTTAGGCGTTTGCAAGTGCAAATGTGCATGCACGCACATGGTGTTGAATATTATGAAGCCATTAGCTCTACATAGATGAATCCTAAAACTTAAAGAATAATTCAACCCAAAAGAAAACATTTACTATATTGCAGTTTACCAATTTTTAAATGTGATGGCTGTATTAGTTTCCCTTTTCAGGCTTTCTTTTATCTATTTCCATCTGATTCCCAGGCCAGTAAGTTCTTTGTTTTTCAATAGAAAAACTATCTTGCAGTTACACGGATGAGGCAAACCATTTAAGGCTGGCAGGGTGTATAAAATGATCAGCTTTATTTTATTTTATTTTATTTTATTTATGTATGTAAAACATATATCCCAAAAGGAAAATAACTGATTATAAAATGTTAGCTGGAGCTTCAATTTGTTACTGTATTAAAATCTGCCAGTACATCTAACACCCCCCCCCCCCCGACTGACAATTCTGTTGTCCAAATCTGCAGAATGGTTTGCAGAAGAACAGGCACATCAGTCAACTCTTAACAGGATCACAGATTATGGGCACTTAGGCGTTTGCCAGTGCAAATGTGCATACACGCACATGCGCGAATATTGGTGTGCAAACACACACCCAATGCGTAACAGATCCTGGCGCCTAATGCCCTATTTAAAGCAGTATGATCCACTAGTTGGCCATCTTTCGTGGGCCCCTAATATCCCTTTTATATTTATTTTATTTTGAATTTTTTAATATATTATTTCAAACTCTCTGGGGTTTGCCTCATTCTTAGGACATAATTCCTCTATGACCTTTGAACATTAGGCCCACTTGGTATTAGTCCTGGGTCTATAGGGGTTAAAAAATTATTTCCTGCTATTTATATGGTGGCCTTCTCCTATTTTATTTTCCAGCATTTCCTCCAGACACCACGACCAGATTCATTTTTGAGTTTCTGTGGTGTATGTTGGAGGTGAGCGATAGGGTGCCATCTAGTGGTTTTTAAATAGGAGGCAGCCACATTTTCTATTTAATTTCCCTTTGTATCTTTATTAATAGTTAATCGTTGTCATATATAATAAAATTAATTGTCCATTCGTCCTTAGATAGATGCATATTAAATTCTGTCTGTAGCATCAGGAACGATGACTTTTATGATAAAATGGTGTTTTTAGTATAATGCTGCATTTTCATTTAAAAATTTGAGACATGTAATTGCCCAAGCCACCACTGGGACTGCGCCGTAATTGGCTGCAACATGTGCCAATCAACTGTTGACCTTTTAGATTCCCAGTGTCTCGATACTGCGCTGTAATTGGTTGCCGCGTTTGTCCATCAGCTTCGGCAACTTCCGGTTCTCATTTTCGATTGGGACCGCACTGTAACTGGCCGGTCTTCACGCCAATCATTTTGAACTACATCCGGGTATTCCCAGATAAGTAAACGTGACCCTAGTGACCAGGCACGCCCCCCTGAAGACGTATTACGAAACGATCGTCGGCGGCGTAGCCTGGTCACGCTTTTTACAAACTTCCCATCATCCGACCCTGCGATCCTGCGAGGCGAGAGGAGACACACGCTAAATGCGAATTGAGGCTTGCACCTCACATATTTACGGCCTGCAGACCCAGTGCCGGGATGGGCACCTTTTAATGTAAGTGGCCACTTGGCCCATGATTTGTTTACCATTTTAAAATAAAAACCGGTTGCACTATGGAGCTGTCTTTCTATTTTATGTTCCATTTATGAGACTGCTTGGAGAAGACTTGCCTGTGTTAAAGTACTGGAGGACGCATCATATGTTTGCAGACATAAAAACTGCACAAGCGATTTTGACTCTCTTTTTAGTTAAAGGAGTCTAATCGCTTTGGTAAGCGCATTTATTATCCACACTTTTGGGTGTCCTCTGCGTAATTGGTGGAAGAAATTATTTGAAGCACTGTTGTCCATGAGAGGATTGCATGTTTATTTCTTGGACTATCTAGAAGATTGACTCATGTGTTTACTAGTGGCATATCGCTTTTCTAGGAATACATGGACACAATCATTGTCACATTGTTTTTGAAAATTCAATCTGTTGATCTATGGTTTGGGAGCACATCACTCTGCAATTAGAGTTTTTTCCATGAATTTTCTTTTTTTCTCTATATTATTTTTTTATTTTTATATCACATGAATTTTGTAATTGCTTAATCAATAATTGATTAGATTTATGCACAGCAATTTTTATCATTTTGCTATTTAGTAGTAGGTCTTATTATATTCCTATCACAACAGCACCCCCTACCAATCACCATGATCCACTAGTTGCTGTATGATCTTCAGCTTCATGTGTGTTCCTGTGCTCTGCTTCTGCTTTCATAGGATTCCCAGTTACTGTCCCAGATTGCCTTTGACCTGTCTTGTCTCCATTTCTGGATCCTGGCCCTTTGGATTGTTCTACTGACTTTGCTTCTGCCTGTTCTCCAGTGTATTACCTTGGCTTACCCTCCTGACTCCATTCTTCCTGACTTCCAGTGTATAACCCTGGCTTGTTCCTGATTCAGCTTTTGCTCCTGGCTTATATTTCATGTATGACTCCTGGCTTGACTCTTGACTTTGCTATCAAGCACCACCTGGTACGTCTGAGGGACTCCAGGCCTGCAGTGCACCCTGCTTGTTTGGCTGTCATCCGGTGTACATCACTTCTGCACTTAAGCCTATTGCAGCTGGCAACCCCTGCTTCCTTGGGCAGAACATTCCATGTCATCACATTCAGAGTTGCTCTGCACTCAGCCACAAGGGCAGTCCTCTTAGCATTTCGGCATCTGACAGTTACTGGCCAGATCATCAGATGAAAACAGATGGGAAAAAGCTTAAAAAAACACAAAAAAAAACAACTGCAGCCATTAAATCTAACGAATGAAATATCATATTGTAATATATTTAATCTTAATTTTTTTGGTTTAACCTCCCTGGCGGTATGATTCTGTCAGAAAAAACATGCTAAAAGCGGTACCATTATTTGCAAGGAAATTTGGCGTTTTATATTGTAGGTCTGTAATTTTTAGAAATAACTCACTTAAATCTGACCAAACAAGATTCTAATAGGCATCCCAGGTATGACATTTTTTTAAAAACAAAATTATAAATTATAATATAATAAATAATTATAAATAATTATAACAAATAATAATAATATAATTATAATAAAAATTATTCAATAATGTAATCAAATCAAAATCACTGAAATTTGCTCAGTTGCAGAATTGTTGCTGTCATTATTTTTTTTTTTTTATGACGAATTTCCCCACAAATCGCTATCGCACAATTCTGCAAGTGATTATAATTTATTATCGCTGTTTTTTAGCTGATCTAAAACTATTTTTGACATAAAGGGACACTTTTGGTTGCTATGGACAATCTACAGTTTGCAGGGAGAAAGAAACGTTTTTATTATATAAAATGACATGCATGACACAGGACAGACCACTAGGGACAAGGGGGGTGTGTTTTTTTTTACATACAGTACTGTAATCTATAAGATTACAGTATACTGTATGTAATATGTTTGTTTACTTTTTTGAATTTGGCGCCGTTCTCCGTCCCCGTGCGTCGTAACGTCGCAGGGAACGGAGATCGGCGTCACACGGAGGCACTGTGTGAATCGAGCGAGGTCCCACTCGCTCACACAGCGCGGTGGCATCGCTGGATCCAGGGACAAGGTAAGTAACTTGTGCCTGTGGATCTAGCGAGGCAAGCCCGAGTCTGACTCGGGGTTTCCGCTCGCAGCAGGAAAATCTAACCCCGAGTCAGACTCGGGAAGACCGCCAGGCAGGTTAATACTGCTTTATTAACTGAAGTTACTAAATACAATTATCAATTACCAACATACCTGTATTCTTATTTGATTAAATAACTCTCTAATACTCACATGTATGCAATGATGGAAAGTAATTTGCCCCCATCCTCTCCTACAAAATGCATAGAGGCAGTTTAATGTTCATTTAAAATTAATAAATCACCCATTGTAATTTTTTTCTTTTCTTTTTTTTTCCCGTTCCTTCTCTTTTTCTTTTTTCTTTCTTCAATATGCAAATAGATATTAATAAATGACCGGAGAAGCATAATGGCAATCAGATTGTTTCTACAGTTCTGTCTAGAAATGATAATAAAAACTTTGATCAATGTTGTAATAGCATCATTTAAAGGTTTGTTAAAATTCCTTTTTTCTTTAATGTTTTAATGGTCATGATTCATGATTTAAAGTTGATGCAAGGTAATAAATTTCATAAACTGTTAAGTACTTAATTGATCATAAAAATCCATTCACCGATCACAAATCACCTCGTGCTATCCATTTGTATATCTTGTCATATGACTAATAAATTAGCTTAAAAATACCAGCAACAGGCTTGTCCACATACACTAAATTCCGCATTGTGCTGAGTGCTTAAATGATCATAAAAATTCAACCGTGAATACAAATTCATGTAATGTCTTCAAATGGCTCCTATTGTCACACGTGGGATAAATCAATATTGTACTTCCCCATAGAGTGAAAAATAATGCATTATGATCAGACTAAAGAGTAGATAATTGAAAAGCTCTATCATATAAACTGTGTAATGACTAATCAGAAAAGAAGTGCAGATAAGACTAGTAAGTGAATTTAGAAAAAAGATGAGAGAATAGGAGAATGGTGTTGGTATGGATTGAGAATAGTTTTAATTTCCGACCTTCGTATTTTCCTCCTTATCTTTCCTTTCTCCTCTTTCCATTTACTTTTCTCTTTTTTTTTTTTTATGGTCAACTGCCTAATAGTACTCCTTCCGCCTTTCTTTCACTTTTTTCTTCCCACCCCTTACCTCCTCTTTTAGAAGCTGACGTCAACTTTGAAAACTACTTCTGTGTACACACAGAATCACATGTTCAGTCTTAGTGCTATAATTAAAGTATATCTGAATCTAACACTTATATTGGATGTAGAAGGTTAGGATTAAGTAGAGAGGCATGTTTAGCCACTTCCAGACCTTAGGTGTTTTTCAGATTCGGTGTTTGCAAGACTAAAACATTTTTTTCTGCTAGAAAATTACTTAAAACCCCCAAACATTATATATTTTTTTTCTAACACCCTAGAGAATAAAATAGTGGTCATTCCAATACTTTTTGTCACACCGTATTTGCGCAGTGGTCTTACAAGCACACTTTTTTTGGAAAAAATTAACTTTTTTGAATTAAAAAATAAGACAACAATAAATTTGGCCCAATTGTTTTATATATTTTGAAAGATAATGTTACGCCGAGTAAAATGATGCCCAACATGTCACGCTTAAAAATTGCGCCCGCTCGTGGCATGGCGTCAAACTTTTACCCTTAAAAATCTTGATAGGCGACGTTTAAAAAATTCTACAGGTTGCATTTTTTGAGTTACAGAGTAGGCCTAAGGCTAAAATTATTGCTCTCGCTCTAACGATCGCGGCGATACCTCACTTGTGTGGTTTGAATACCGTTTTCATATGTCGGCGCTACTCGCGTATGCGTTCGCTTCTACGCGCGAGCTCGTCGGGACGGGGCGCTTTAAAAAATTTTTTTTTTGCTTTTCGCATTTATTTTTATTTATTTTAGAATTTTTAACACTGAAAAAAAAAAAAAAAAAATTATCACTTTTATTCCTATTACAAGGAATGTAAACATCCCTTGTAATAGAAAAAAGCATGACAGGTCCTCTTAAATATGAGATCTGGGGTCAAAAAGACCTCAGATCTCATATTTGGACTTAAATGCAAAAAATAGAAAAAAAATAAAAAATGTCATTTTTTCAAATGACCAAAAAAAAAATTTGTCTCTTTAAGAGGCTGGGCGGGACTGACGTTTTGACGTCACTTCCGCCCAGCCGAGCTATGGGGACGGGCGAAGGAGATTTTTCCTTCAGTCTCGTCCCCGCTCACCAGCCGACAGCATCCGATCGCCTCCGCCGCTACCGACGGCTCCGGTAAGTGGCGGAGGGCGTGGGAGAGCGGCGGGAGGGGGGGGGCCCCTCTCCCGCCACCGATAACGGCGATCTCGCGGTGAATCCGCCGCGGAGACCGCCATTATCGGATTCCAGACCGCGCACACTAAAGATGGATACCTCGGTTGTGACAGCAGCTGCTGCCGTTACCGAGATATCCGTCTTTAAAAATAGGACGTACATCGTCGTGCGCAGGTCTGGAAGTGGTTAGGTTTATGTTGCTGTTTGTGTCACAGCTTGTGTCGATCTGTCATCAGGATTAAAAGTGAAGGAACAAATGTAAAATGTAATTTGTGTTTAGAACAGGAACAGAGGGAATTGTTCCCACAGGGACACTTGTTCAGATAACACTTGTAGGGGAAGGGATTTTCCTAACTTTTGAGAACTTTCTTCTCACTTCTTGTTTGCAGGACAGAATGTGACTGGAATGGAAAGCTCTCCAATGGAACCCTGACAAGGTTCCAAATATACAGACAGGATTTTTAACCTTGTTCCTGCTATTAAGAAAATGCAATAGGTATACATAAAGCTTTTGGAAATTTGTGAACCAATTACATTAGCAGGAAATTACATTTCTGGAGGCATTCTAAACATACTCTGTACACAAGGCTTTTAATTTCCCATGGTAATAAGAAGGCAGCATTTTAATTATTATTATTATTATTATTATTTTTATTTATTTTTTCCAGTTTTGCAAAACATTATTTGGACAACAGACAATATGAGTCCTTGTTGCGGTTGGGGAGGGGGGTCCCATCACTTCCTGTCTAGGTAATTACATAGTGCATATGAAGATATCTTTAATGTGTGCACCGATGGCAGTGGCAAAACAACTGCCTATCTATACCTACAGTATAAATTACATGTTCTGCATGAAGTTAAAAATATATCAGAATGTACAATTATATATGTTAAGTGCTACATAAAATTCTATATGCGTAAATGTAGTTTTGCTATAATAAAGTGCTCTGTGATTTTCATTCAAAATAAACTTCAACATATGTTATGAATGAAGTGTTGCCCGAGTCTTCTTGCTTTCAAATAAGCAATAAACTTCAACTGTGCATTCACTTCTGTGACACAGAACCAAAAGTTCACTAATCACTAATCTATATGATAAGTTCACATCAAGATATAAAGAAAGTCCAAATAAAAACACCTGCTGTGCAATCCATTCCTCAAAGTGCATATTAACTCTTCTTGTGAAGGAATACCATTCTGTGAACATTTTATTTCACTCATGGTGGAGTGATTCTCACCCTATATGGTAGACCTCATATTTAAATAAGGTCTACAGCACTTTTTCTTGTCTAATTTGGTTATTGTTTTTTAAATATAACAACGATTGACAAACTGGGTATATACAGTGGTAAAATATTTGAATAGCAATAACACTAAACATATCGATTTATGAACAGGATGAGTACATAACAATGTAAACATGTAACGAGTAGTGCAACAAACAAATACATAAATATTACATCGAAAGCATTAGAAGATTCAATCAGAAGGAAAAAAGTAAACTGGTTACTATTAGTTAAATTAGCAAGAACAGTAATAAGGAGATGAATCTAATATATATATATTAAAAACATAAGAGATAATGTGTATATAAGTACCACACAATATTAACCACTTAATCCCCGGACCATTTGGCTGGCCAAGGACCAGAAGACTTTTTGAGATTCTGCACTGCGTATTTTTTGACTGACAATTGCACGTTCGTGCGACATATTTTCCAAACAAAATTGTTTTTTCCCCACAAATAGAGCTTTCTTTTGGTGGTATTTAATCACCTCTGCGGTTTGAATGTTTTGCACTATAAACAAAAATAGAGCGACAATTTTGAAAAAAATTCAATATTCTTTACTTTTTGCTATAATAAATAGGGATGAGCTTCGAGTTCGAGTCGAACATGAGTTAAACTCGAACATTGGCTGTTCGCCCATTTGGTGAACAGCAAACAATTTGGGGTGTTCGCGGCAAATTCGAAAAGTCACGGAACACCCTGTAAAAGTCTAAGGGAGAATTCTAAAGTGCTAATTTTAAAGGTTATTATGCAAGTTATTGTCCTTAAAAGTGTTTGGGGACCTGGGTCCTGCCCCAGGGGACATGTATCAATGCAAAAAAATGTTTTTTCGGGAGCAGTCATTTTAAGAATGCTAAAGTATGCATGTAAAGTAGCGCATGTTTCCCGTGTTTAGAATTGTCCCAGCACAAAGTGTAATTTCTGAAGGAAAAAAAGTAATTTAAAACTATTGTCGGTCCCGGCAATACAGAGAAAAGTAATTGAAAAAAATGACAGGGTTCCCCCCAGTCCATTAAGAGGCCAATTGGGTCTGGTATGAATATTAAGGGGACCCCCTGCCATTTTTTTCAATGACTTTTATCTGAATTGCCATGAACCGACAATTCATTAATAGCGCAAATATTTTTAAATGCCTTTTTTTTCCTACAAAAATTACATTTTGTGCAAGGAACCAAAATTAAAAAAAAATGTGGTGGGATGACCCCAAAATCCATATCAGGCCCTTCAGGTCTGGTGTGGATATTAAGGGGAACCCCCGCGTATTTTTTTTATTTTTTTTTAATGAAGTGGGGTTTCCCCAAAAAATCCATACCAGACCCTTCATGTCTGGTATAGATTTTAAGGGGAACTCTGCACCAAAATAAAAAAAAAGTGTGGGGTCCCCCCAAAAATCCATACCAGACCATTTATCCGAGCACGCAACATGGCAGGCTGCAGGAAAAAGGGGGGACGAGAGAGCACTCCCCCTCCTGAACTGTACTAGGCCACATGCCCTCAACATGGGGAGGATGCTTTGGGGGTCTCTGACCTCCAAAGCACCTTGTCCCCATGTTGATGGGGACAAGGGCCTCATCCCCACAACCCTTGCCCGGTGGTTGTGGGGGTCTGCGGGCAGGGGGTTTATTGGAATCTGGAAGCCCCCTTTAACAAAGGGGACCCCCAGATCCCAGCCCCCCATGTGAATTGATAACAGGTACATTGTACCCCTATCATTTCACAAAAAAAGAGTCAAATTGTTAAAAACCACACAGACACAGCTTTATAAGTCCTTTATTAAAAAAAAAAAAGAAAAAGAAAAAAAAATATTCTAGTGATCGATATAATCCACTCTCGATCTCCACTCCAGCGATAAAATACATTCTCGGTATCCAGCGATGGGTGATCTCCACTCTCCAGCGATGATATCCAGCGAGGAAAATGCACATGGGAATGACACGGTGCTAGTCTGACAGCTCTTATATAGCTGAGGGCGGGGCCACCCATCACGTAACCCCGTCCCCCTCTGATGCAAGGGGAAATGCCGGGCTTTCCCAATGATGTGAATGGGTGGTTTCCATTGCATCAGAGGGGGGCGGGGTCACGTTTGAGTCAAATGTTTTCGTGAACTTTTGGTCTGTTCGCATGTTCTGGATGCAAACCAAACTGGGGAGGGGGGTTTTCGGCTCATCCCTAATAATAAATATCCCCAAAAAAATTATAAAAAAAAATAAAAATTTCCACAGTTTAGGGCGATACGTATTCTTCTACACATTTTTGTTAAAAAAATCGCAATAAGCGTATATTGTTTGATTTGCGCAAAAGTTGTAGCATCTATAATATAGGGGTAGTTTTATGGCATTTTTATTATTCATTTTGTTATTATTCATTTTTTTACTAGTAATGGCAGCGATCTGTTATTTTTATCATGACTGCGACTTTATGGTGGACACATCGGACACTTTTGACACATTTTTGGAACCATCGTCATTTTTACAGCGATCAGTGCTATAAAAATGCACTGCTTACTGTGAAAATTACACTGACAGTGAAGGGGTTAACCACTAGGTGGCATTGAAGGGGTTAAGTGTGTCCTAGGGAGTGATTCTAACTGTTAGGGGGCATGGCTACGAGTGACACATCATTGATCGCTGCTCCCGATGAGAGGGAGCAGACGATCAGCGACAGTGACAGTGACAGTGACAGGAAAATGAGGGCTTGTGAGCTGGGTTGCCTGGGAGGGGGGGTGAGCTCGACACAGCCCCCTCCTTCTGACCTGTGCCTGTGATAGACATAACACTGGTCCAATGTAGGGAAGCGTTCTATCTATCACAGGAATGGGTCAGGAGGAGGTGGGGCTGTGTAGAGCAGAGCAGAGACAATTATAATGTAAGCTGTAACAGCATGCTATCCTGCGGCTCTCCTCTTCCTCTGCCCAGGCAAGGCTGCAATGGGCACAGTGAGGCTGAAATAGGCACAGTGTGGCTGCAATGGGCACAGTGTGGCTGCAATTGGCACAGTGGAGCTGCAATGGGCACAGTGAGGCTTCAATGGGCACAGTGTGGCTGCAATGGGCACAGTGAGGCTTCAATGGGAACAGTGAGGCTGCAATGGGCACAGTAAGGCTGCAATGGGCACAGTGTGGCTGCAATGGGCACAGCAAGTCTGCAATGGGCACATTGAGGCTGCAATAGTGAGCACAGTGAGGCTGCAATAGTGGGCACAGTGTTGCTGCAATAAGCACAGTGAGGCTGCAATGAGAACATTGAGGCTGCAATAGTGTGCACAGTGAGGCTGCAATGGTGGGCAAAGTGAGGCTACAATGGTGGGCACAGGTGAGGCTGCATTGATGGGCACAGGTGAGCCTGCATTTATGAGCACAGGTGAGGCTGCACTGATACAGTTGTTGTTGATATTTATTTTTACTTACTTAAAGTGGTTGTAAAGATTCGTTTTTTTTAATAACAAACATGCCATACTTACCTCCACTGTGCAGCTCATTTTGCACTGTGTGGCCCCGAACATCCTCTTCTGGGGTCTCTCAATGGCTCTCGCGGCTCCTCCTCTCATCAGGTAACTCCCTAGGAGAAGCGCTCTCCCGGGGGGATTACCTTGCGGGCGCGCTCCCCCACGCCCACATCATTGGATTTGATTGACAGCAGCAGGAGCCAATGGCTGCGCTGCTATCAATCTATCCAATCAAGTGCCGAGAACCCTGGGAAGAGGAAGAGCGCATGTCCGCCAGGTCAAGTTCGAGGGCTCAGGTAAGTAAAATGGGCGGCTGGGGGCCGGTGACAGACAGAAACATTTTGCATAAAACATTTAAGTATAATTTCATGAGTTAATTTATAAGGGTGTGTTTAGGGGCGGAATTAGGGCCGGGCAGAATTAGGGGTGGGGTAGGGTAGGGAAGGGATTGAGTGGGGCACTGGTGGCGAGTAACCCTTGAGGCCTGGCTAGTAGCTCAGGACTTGAAATTTTGAGCCCTGGTATATATATTATAAAACTGCCTGCAGGGCACTGGATAAAGGGGAGGTAAAATAATTTTAAACAGTAATGTAATCTGTAAGATTATAGTGTACTGTATGTGTTTTTTTTTTGCTTTTTAAATTTGGCTCTGCGCTCCGTCCCCGTGCATCACGCTTGCAGGGAAAGGAGCGTGGCACAGTGAGAGATCGAGCAGAGTACACAGCCCACACAAACAGTTGGGAGATATTGCAGGATCCTTGGGACAAGTTAATTAACTTTGCCTGGATCCTGCCATGCAATCCCAAGTGTGGCTTGGGGTTACCACTTTTGGTAGTATAAATCAGGGCTGGACTGGGACAAAAATTTGGCCCTGGACTTCATCCAGACCGGCCCACTTTAATTCAATAAAATGCTGCCCCCACCCCCTGAAAAATCACGCCCACCAAAAGGCCCCTACATCCATTATTTTTACACTGAGGCGTTTTTTAGGCGCTTTTGGGCTAAAAATAGCGCATGTAAAGCGACTGAAAAACGCTTCCGCCCCAGTGTGAAAGCCTGAGTGCTTTCACACTTGGGCGCTGCCAGGGCATTAAAAAAAGTTCTCCAAGCAGCATCTCTGTTTTAAAAAATGGCCCACTGAGCCATCGGCCCACCGGGAAACTCCCTGTAGTCCCTATGGCCAGTCCATCCCTGGTATAAATGCACCCCAAGCCTCACTCGGGAATATCGCTAGGGAGGTTAAAACCAGCATATTTGATAAATGCATTTGGCTTGTCATATAAGGATGGAATCCACTTAAAAAAGGTAGTCCAAACCCCGATTTTTTAAGAAAATATTGCAAATGTGGCCATGAGACAGTGTTAAATGTATTTCTTACTGTATATTGAGCAATGAAAATCACACAAGTAGATGTCTTGATTTAGCAACATGGGCGAGTAAAGAAGCTCTAATAGCTTGAATATTATCACTTGCTTGGCGCAAGGGGATAAACCCAACTTGATTTCGATGAACAAGTTTGCCTATTACTTGATTAAAGTCTGTTTCAATTATTTTAGATAAAAGTTTAATGTCAATATTAAGAAGTGAAATAGGACAGCCTGGACGTTTATTAGGTTTTAAAGCCTTAACAGCCACGATGACTTCTGTTGCAGAGATGGGACACTCGAGTCGTTCACGGTGGGTTTGTGAAAGTGCTGGAAGGATAATTTATGCAAATAGAGAATTAGCAGCAGCATGGTCAAAATTATATTTGGGTGAAAATAATTTAGCAAGATTTAAGCAGAATGTGTGTAACATTTTGACAGGGTTGCTTGTGTATGAATCACGGTTTAGTTTGAGTCGCACAGATGTCATATGTTTTTGCAGTGAGAGTAAGGTTTGAGCTAATAGGGTATTTGATTTGTTTGCTTTGAGGTAATAAAGGTGTTGTGATTTACATATTAATGTGCACAGAGTCAGTGAGAAATAGGCCGAATTTTAAGCGGGCTCTGTGGGCCAAATCCACAAAAGAGATACGCAGGCGGAACTGCTGTTCCGCCTGCGTATCTCTGTGCCTAACTTTGGGAGCGATCCTCAAAAGGATTTTTCCCAAGTTAGGCAGAAGATCCGACATCCGTAATTTAGTTACGCTGTTGAATCTTCGGATGCAGTACCGCATCCGCCGCTGGGGGCATTTCGAGTCGAAATCCCTCCTTGCGTATGCAAATTAGTACTTACGGAGATCCACAAAGCTTTAGGCATTGTGTGATTTGCGTAAGTTACGAATTTGCTTGCGCAAAACTAAGGTTGGTTTTATATGGACTAACTTTAGTAGACCATGCAAAACCATACCTTTTTTTCGATCGCCGCGTTTTTTTTTTAAATTTGATTTTTTTTTCCCGTCGCGTAACTTTTTTTTTCCCCGTCGCAACTTTACGAACCCGTCGCTATCCACAAAGCCCGACGTAAACTACGTATGCGCGATGCACGTCGGGAAAAATGACGTCACACGCATGCGCAGTCCGTCCGGCGCGGGAGCGCGCCCTAATTTAAATGGGAATCGCCCATTTTAATTAGGGATCGCTTAAGATGCAAGGAGATCAGCTACACTGGCGCAATTTTAGAGGTAAGTGCTCTGTGGATCGCTACCTAAAATACTAAAATTGCGCAAGTGTAACTTTTCTGCCTAAAACTAGTATCCGCAATTTCTTTGTGGATTTGGCCCAGTAAGCTTAACTTTAGTAGAAGGGGAGGGAGAATTTTGGAATGTTTCGTAATAGAGAATGAAGTAATTTTAAAATTTTTGGTGAAGGCGCTTACGTTTGAGAAATGATGCGTACCTCGAATTACAGTTTTTTTAGCTTCCCAAAGAGTGAAAGGGGAAATATCTGCATTAATCTTATTAATGAGTCATTGGGAGCATGTTTAATATCTAGACAATGGGACGGGTGAGTTAGAATTAAATCATTAATGCACCAAGATGAATCCCGGGATCTCGGGATAGGGGATGGTAGTACAAATTAGACATGTGCACACTGAAATATTTTGTTTTGGATTTTCGTTTTCGTTCGAAAAATTAATTTATTTAGCTACTCCCGAAATTCGTTTTTATTTATTTTGTTTCGTTAAAAAAAATGCATTCGTCCAAAAATCTGAATTAATTAAGGTCAAATCTTTCATTGAAGGCTTATGGTGTCTGTCGAATGTTCTAAGAAGATTTGACGGAGCAGCTAAACTGTACGACGCCGCAAACGTACATTTCCGGTCGAATGTTCCGCCCACAAGCTATAGAAGAATTCTAATGTTGTATGACTAGTAATAATTATATTTATATATTATTATTACTAGTCAACAAACATTCAAATTCTTTTATAGCCTATGGGCTGAGCATTTGACCGGAAATGTACAATTGCGGCGTTGTACAGTTTAGCTGCTTGTTGAATCTTCTTAAAACTTTCGACAGATATCATAAGCCTTCAATAACAGATTCAACGTTTGTATGTTTTACACTGCTTTGTCGAATCTTCGTCATTCATGTAGAATGGTCTACCCCAACCCTGTCTCTATGTTAAATCTTTCCTCTCTATGTAAAATAATCTTGGACTAATAGAGTTAAGGTTAGGCACATTCGACCACATGTTCGATAGACACAGATTGCTATTGTCAGCGTCATGTTGAATCTCCTATCTATAGAACTGTTGTAGTAACGAAAACGAAAATAAAGCATTTTTGTTATGTCGGATCTTTTAGACTTTTCGGACTCTGCGCAGAAATACGGACGAAAATGCATTAGAAAGAAAATGAATGCACATGTCCAGTACAAACTGCACTAGCATCGGACCAAGTAAAGGGCGTAATAACTGATAATAGGATCTCTGGGGCCATGCCAAAACTTAGGAAGACATGATCAATCCTAAAAAAAAGATTTGTGTGGATGGGAACAATATGTAAAGCATTTACGAGCTGGATTGAGCTCAGACCAAGAGTCTAACATGATATGCTTGGAGATAAGTTGCTGAAATTAAAGCTTAGGGGAACAGGAGGTGGGAGAAGGGTATATGTATCCAAGAAGGGAAAAAGGACTTGGTTTGCGTATACACATAATAACACTGTACCTAACTTGTGTGGATCAATTACATGAAAAAGATAGGAAATAAATGGTAATGGATGTTTATTAGGAGCATAATATGATACAATGGCTACAGCGACACCCGAAATGTGCCCTGTAAGAATGACGTAGCAGCCTTCAGGATCTTTAATTTCAGATGAAAGTACAAATAGGGTTGTACAGTGAATAGCTATAAGAACCCCTTGTTGTTTAGTAGCTGCCAAGGTTGAAATTTGGACAGAGGAGAATTGTTTTACAACAATCCCCAGAATCAATAGGCAATCAAGGGATTCTAAATGGTCACTTTTCACGTCCTTCTCCATTCAACACAGAGAAATTAAACACATCTTCTGTAAACACTGGAGGGTACTGAAGAATGACCATATTATTGGGCCATTGTTACCAGATAAGGCTGATGTAATCTACAGGGGATCTCCATCAGTCCAAATGCAGATTGCTCCCAATATTATTAATCCCCCTCCTCGACCCACGTTTTTTCATGATCTAAAGGGCTACTTTCCATGTAAAAAATGCAATGTCAGTCTCCATAACACACTTGGGATAAAGAAAACAACCTCATTTATATCAAATGTCACTCAAAAATCTTATCCCATCAAATCATGTATCAAGTGTGCTACTACCCACGTTGTGTAGCTGATCACCTGCACATGTGGGAAGCACTATGTGGGGAGGACCACATACAGTTTTTCAATCAGGGTTAGCAAACATGTTTCCAATATAAGTGTCACAATCAGGTGTCGGGCTCAGAGGCCAATTGCTACAGCAGTTGAAGACAGGTATACAGACAGTCACTTCTGGCAGATGACACAGGGTCACCTGAGGTGCGGAGTCTAAGCGCTAACCGGTGTTCACCAGAGCTCCTAAAGGTGGAGATGGATTTTGCTGCGTGTTAGCACCAGGTCGCGGTCCTCAGAATCGCCCCAACAGGAGGTGAGCAAGCCGGGGTACAATAGCAGATAAGCAGGTAAGGATGAAACAGAATCGTGGTCGGTAAACAAGCCAAAAGGTCGGTAATGAGTATTTGCAGGTTGGGATCAGGCAGAAGCGTAGTCGATGAACGAGCCAAGGGTCGATAACGAGCAGTAGAAATAATGGACGGCAGCAGGGAAGACAAGAGCAAGATACAGGCTGGAAATAGCACAATATTCTGGCAAGGAGGAAGTGCAGAGACATGGCTTATATCAGGAAGTTTGTGGGAGGAGCAAGGGGTTCAAGGTTTAAGGCAATCAAGACACGAGGCAGGAATGTCCAACGGATCAGATAGGTTTGTCCAGCAGATCAGACAGGGAGCTGTCCAGCATCCCAGATAGCTCAGTGAGAAGGTTCACTGCCAGACACAGCCGAGGTCCCAGGTTCAAGTCCAGGTCCTGACAATAAGATTGGGAAAAAAGAAACCCAGCGTTGTTAACCACTTCCATACTGGGCACTTAAACACCCTCCTGACCAGACCAATTTTCAGCTTTCGGTGCTCTTACACTTTGAATGACAATTACTCAGTCATGCAACACTGTACCCAAATGATTTTTTGTCCTTTTTTTCCCCACAAATAGAGCTTTCTTTTGGTGGTATTTGATCACCTCTGCGTTTTTTATTTTTTGCGCTATTAATGAAAAAAGACCGAAAATTTGGAAAAAAAATATTTTTTCTTAGTTTCCGTGATAAAATTTTGCAAATTATTAATTTTTCTTCATAAATTTTGGCCACAATTTATACTGCTACACGTCTTTGATAAAAATAACCCAAAGTTTTTGGAAATTATTTGGTCTGTGTGAAAGTTTTAGGGTCTACAAGCTATAGTGCAAATCATAAAAAAATTATCACATCTGATCACACCTGATTTACTGAAGGCCTCTCTCATTTCTTGAGACCCTAACAAGCCAGGAAAGTACAGATGGCACTGATGAGGTGGCACAGATGGCACTGATGAGGTGGCACAGATGGCACTGATGAGGCGGCACAGATGGCATTGATGAGGCGGCACAGATGGCACTGAGATGGGTACTGATGAGATGGGTACTGATGTGCACCGATGAGGCCTGTGTACTGGTGGACACAGATGAGGCGGCAGAGATGGCACTAATGAGGCGGCACAGATGGCACTAATGAGGCGGCACAGATGGCACTAATGAGGCGGCACAGATGGCACTGAGATGGGTACTGATGAGATGGGTACTGATGTGCACTGATTGACTGTGGCACAGGTGGGCACTGATGAGGTGGCACAGGTGGGCACTGATTGCAGATGTGCACTGAGGTGGCAGATGGGCACGGTGGCACAGGTGGGCACGGTGGCACAGGTGGGCATGGTGGCACAGGTGGGCATGGTGGCACTGGTGGGCACGGTGGTACTGGTGGGCACGGTGGTACTGGTGGGCACATGTGGTACTGGTAGGCACAGGTGGGCACAGTGGTACTGGTGGGCACAGTGGTACTGGTGGGCACAGGTGGGCACATGGTGGTACTGGTGGGCACACGGTGGAACTGGGGGGACACTGTGGTACTGGGGGGGCACTGTGGTACTGTGGGGGGCACTGTGGTGGGCACTGTTGTACTGTGGGGGGCACTGTGGTACTGTGGGGGGCACTGTAGTACTGTGGGGGGCACTGTAGTACTGGGGGGCACTGTGGTACTGTGGGGGGCACGGGTGGTGGCACTTGTTACTCACTTTTTTTTTGCGCTGGTTACTTGGATTTCTCTCCATCTCCCTCCTCACACGCGCTGTCTGTGTGAGGAGGGAGAGCCGGCAATGAGAGATGATCTCATATGTTTACATATGAGATCATCTCTCATTGGCCACACATATCGCGCTGTAAATAGCCGCTGTGATTGGCTATTTACTGCGATCTGTGTTTGGCTGTGTCCAAGGGACACGGCCAGCACAGCAGTTCCCCGCTGCGCGCTCGGGAGCGTGCGCGGGGAACGAGCAAAGGGGCGTCCGTAAAAAGACGGCCTGTTAGAGATTGGGAGCCGCGCTGCAGCCGTACAAAGTCATACGGCCGTAAGCTAGTGGTTAAACACGATGCATGTTTTCATCAGAAGGACCCAACTGGTACTCAGTTTCTAGCAATAGACCGGTTTATTTCTCCATGAAGAGGAGGTTCAGCTAAACGTGGGGTGTCTAAACTTAAAACATATTGGCTATATGAACTCTAATCATATTTTCCATACGGTATGAATGTAGAATGGGATATCAATGTTTTTATTAATAAAGCTTGATGTCCCTTCATTATGCTCTTATTTTATCCAATCTTGTTTTACGGTTTTAGGAACTACTGTGGTAATGGTCCCAGGTGTTCCCTGTGATCAATATTAAGACAAATCGTTCATTGGTGAGTCTTTCCATAAATACCTAGAGATTGCACATGACACTCACACCCCAGATGATGTCAGTGTGGACGAAACGCTTCGGATGACGTTTGTGGCAATCAAACAAGTGGGATTATCCATCAACCATCCTTGAGGTCCACCTCCAATTTTACCGCTTCATACATCATCCTCACCATGCCTGTTTGACCCATGTGCTGTAGGGTACATGCATCCACCTAATTCGGTAAGCGTGCCAACCTTACTACACCTCATGATCAAGTATTTTCAAGATTCACCTTTTTCATCTATGCACTTGTGTTGATATTCATTCACATTAAGTCGATGATTCTGACAAAGATGGACAAATATGGTGTGTATTTGCACATGGTTTATCTCATTTTAATTATTATATTTTGCAGCATTTTTCCACCAAAATTTACTAATATGTTGGGTTATTTCTTCCTGCTTTCCATTCCACACATGGTTTAGTTAAATAATATCTCAGTATTTGTTTACTTATTCGATACTTTGAGCGCTACACTATAGTTTTATTTATTGTATATATCGGTGGATCTGAAAAACGTAGGACATTTAGAGTCAAAATGTTTAATGGGGCCATATTGGTAATATAATGAGATGCATAATAAACATTTTAAGTTCTTACCGTAGGATCACATACAATTTAATATAGTAGGTAGGAAAAAGGAAAGGCTGGGAGAAAAGGAAAGGCATTGGCTCTCATCGAGCAGATATTGCTAAGTTTTGAAAAGTAATAAAGAGCGATAATAGCTCAACAGAACGGCATACTGAGGGGAGCGACAAGCAGTCCACAAGAGGCCAAAGAGCTATCGTCAGAAGCCCACATATTTATCGCGATCCGATGGTAGCAAACTGAAGGCGCAAAACACCACCAAAGGAACACTGCCAACAATAAAAAGTAATACATAAATATAAATTATACCATTGTCCCATTAGGTTCCATACCCATCAATGTGTCATGAGAAAACATATGAAGAGGGATGGAAGGGATGGAGTAAGGTGTTTTAAAGTAACAAAAAACATCACAGACAACACAAAAAAAAAAAAAAATAATAATAACCCGAAGCTAAAGAAAATATAGCGAATAACTTGCTGCTGTAAGTAAAAAATATATAAATAAAAATAAATAAATATACCAGCAAAAAAGTAGGGATTTAAATAATAGAAAAAAAATTGCATCGAGTGAGTTCTAAACTGGTAAGACAAAAAAAAACAAAAAAAAAAACAAGGGGGTTTACCAAGCATCTAGGTAGTTGGAAGTTAAAGATATAAGAATACCTGACTTTAAGTCAAACAAAAATAAAAAGTCAGTCCATGGAGTCCGCAGGAGAAGAAAAACTACCACGTTTTGATTGACCCTGGTAACTTTTATTTCCTTCCTGATTTTTGCAGGGAGCTGGGAACCATTCGACTTTGTGTGTTGCTTTGGTTGAGAGGGCATTCTAGAAGATGGATAGTTTGTAAAGAAGATTGGAGTTTTTTAGCAAAATGGCAGTAATATTTAGATCCTTGGTAGGTGAAGCAAATTGAAAATGGAAAGCCCCATTAAAGGTGATGTGATGTCGCTGTAAAACTTGAAGAAGTGGCTTCAAAGACCGACACTTAGAGATGGTGAGCTGAGATAGATCAGTAAAAAGTTGATAGGTATGTCCCTGGAAAATCAGTGAATATTTTGTTCTAGCTGCAGCTTTAAGTTGTTTCTTGGTATGGAAATAGTTACATTTGGCAAAAATATTGTGCAGTGGTTATGTATATCTGTGTGTATGACTGTGTGTCCCAAGCGTGTCACGATCCTATGGGGTAAAATGACCGCACCAGCCAAGCAGACACTGGCTGGAAAAAGCGCCCAGAGGCGATTCAGTTCGCATGAGTAGCGCTATACAAGTCATTCATTCATTCATTCATTCATTCATTCAGTGGTTCATTAGCTTTGCAAGGTGTGAGGGTTCTATGAACCCTGTCCATCTCTATTTGTTAGACTGGTATGGAAGGCTGTAGTTCTTGAAATATAGGTAGCATAGTGTCTTGCAAATCAGTGACAAATTCAGATATTCAATGTAAACAGATATTGGAACGCCAGGCCTTATTTTCATAATCTTTTAAACGAGACTGCATAAGTCTGGGTGTTATTTTATAGTTCATCTACACACAGTTCAAGATTTGCAGTGCATTGGCCCAGTACTCTGATTTGCCTAGTCAGACTGTCTGTAATATAATCTAAGGTCTGTTTAATGGGGAATTTGAGAAGCATTTTTTTCAAAATGCCTCAGAACAGAAGAATGAGCAGGGTCTGTAAAAAATGTATATTCTGAAGTTTGTATATCTGAATCTGAGTCATAATCCCCCTGTGTGTTTGGAGTGCTGAGAGGATTTCACTGATTGTGAGGTAACAGGGTGAGGGGATGAAGCTAGTGCAATTCTGACTGAAGCCTGAGGCAGCGCTGTTTTTTCTTTTTTTTCCGCCTTAATTTTTTAAGGCGAGAACTCCCAAGAACCATTACATTAAGTGGCGGGGGTTATTAGCAAGACCGAGTAGCAATATTTTCCAGGTGAAGCTGAGCCAGGACACGGTATAATATGGCAGAAATGTCCCTTCAGGAGCAGAGCTCTAAAAAAAATAAAAAAATAAATAAATAAATCTGCGCTATCTGGATAACAAGCAGCTACATACAATCCAGTGAAAAAGGAAAGCGAAAAAAACAAAATACAAAAAATGTAGCGCTAAAACATAAGTGAGTAATAGGAAGACACTGATGGTCTATATCGCACACCAATGTGTCAATGTAAACAGAAAATATAAGTATAAGTCCATATGTTCCTCACACACCAAGTCAATAAAGAAATAGTAAACGATGTTACAAGGACACTAATTAGGTGTGTCTAATATCAATTAGAATAAGTACGAGGGTATAAGTCCATATGGGTGAACATGAACTGGATAGATGAAAAAAAACAACTCCAAATACAGTGATTGGAAACCCACAGTGATTCGTTGTTGTATTTATGATGTGGTGATAATACCTGCCACCGGAGAGGGAGGAGGCTTACCAGATATGGTGGACCCAAATGAGCGTATGCCCAAAGGATCAAAAAAGCTGTAAATAATGTAGATGGAAAGATGTACCGGCACACACCAATTTATGCGATCAGCAAGGAGCAGTGAAGTCTTCACTTGATAACGGGTGGAGGAGGTAACATCAGCTGGGAGATAGCTCATGGGAAATGGAGAACATGCCCAGGGTATGTGGAGGAAAATAAAAGGCACATAGTGTAATTCCGTACAAACGGGGAGGTTTAATATCGGTTAAAAACACTTACAATTGGTAGATTAAAAACGGACATCAATGTTTGTAAAGTGCATGGCAGCAGTAGAGTCCCGACTTGTTTCGCAATAACTTGCATCGTCTGGGGTAAGACTCCACTGTTGCCACCATGCTTTAAATATCAAATATGACCTCAATGGGGATACACCCCTGGGGGATCGTCCTATGAGAGGGCACTTCCGGGTCACCGTATATAGATATTAGCCTACAAGGAAACCACATATGCATGTTAACATGGAAGAGACTCCAGGGCCAATATTTAGGAAGATGTGTAATCTCTTATAGATGTAAGAAAGGAAGGAAGAAGCCTGACCTTGCCTGTGTATATTAATAAAAAGTAATCCACCACCGTCCGTCTCGCTGGGATCACATGACTGATCATGTGTGCCCAAAGCTGAGTGCAGGGACCAATGATGTGGCGTGGCATCATAACCCAGCACCGACATCGGACGGGTATGGTGCGATCGGCGCTTACGTCACCCCACAGCCCTGTCAATTGACGGTGCGGAGAGCGGGCGCGTAAACAAACGTCACCTGACGCGCCGCCCGACTCATGCGTGCTCCACACCCTGCTGTCCAAAGTCCTCCATCGTTTTACGACGCAAACTCAAGGGTAGCCAGACTACCATCCCACAGGAGGAGGATGTCGTCTCTATACCTGGCCCAAAAGACCAATGAGCTGGTATCGTAGGTGTAGACGACATCCTCCTCCCACTTGGCCATGAACAAGTTGGCGAGGCTTGGGGCATATTTAGCCCCCATAGCAACACCCCGCTGTTGCAAATAAAATTGGTCATTGAACCAAAAATAACTATGCTTTATGGCAAATTCCAACAGTTCCATGATGTAGTCTGTCTGGAATGAAGCCAATGAATGATCCTTCTTTAGGTAGTGGGGTACAGCTTCAAAACCTCTGTCATGGGGAATGCAGGTGTAAAGTGATGCTACATCGGCTGTCACCATGATGTAGTTGCCTTTTAACTCTACACCATCCAACTTGTTTATAATCGCCCCGTGTCTCTCAAATAGGATGGAGTACATTGTACTATAGGTTGTAAGAAGTTGTCGATGTAACGACCAACCCTAGAGGTTACAGAGTCGATTCCACTAAGAATGGGTCGACCAGGTGGATGTACAGGATCTTTATGAACCTTGGGTAAATAATAAATCGTCGGTATCCTAGGGACCGTAGGAACTAAAAACTTCTTCTCCTTCAAATTTAAAATCTCTCTTTCATAACCACTGTTGACCAGCTTTTGTAGCTCTGCTTTGAACCGAGATGTGGGGTTAGAGGCCAGTTTATGATAAGTGTTGGGCTCATCCAATATTCTAAGCATCTCGGTTTCATAGTCGGATTTGTCTAAAATGACTATACCGCCTCGGGGCGGATAATGATGTCCTTATTTTGACATAAAGATTTCAAACCGACATTGGACACTGGATAACGAGACATACGTTTATCCGGTATCTCTGCTAAGTCCTTCAGGACAAGATCTTTAAAGATGTTAACCGCGGCTGCAGCTGGGACAGATGGGTTGAACAATGAAGGATTTGACAACCCTGAGTGTACTGTACCAGACGTGGCCGCTCTAGGTTCATTCCAGCTCTAAGCTGGCATGTCTGTTGAGTCAGGCTCTGCCCATTCGCCTCCGGTCTACAGCACTTTTTAACCCAGAAGGTTGATGGTCCAGTTTAAAACAATCAGATTTCCATGGACATAAAGTGATTGTAACTTTTTTTTTTCTTAAAATAAATAAGATGTTATACACACCTGCTTTGTGCAATGGCTCCCATTGCTGTCTGTGATTCGGATCCAGTGCTCTGTGTGGCCGGGAGTCAGAGCTGGAGACAAGGCTGGAACAGGCAGCCCGGCGGGCCTGCACCAAGCAATGCCACTGGGAGGAAGCAGCAGGGATGACACTGTCTGGAGGGGAGGAGGATATGGTCAGCTCCCACGCGATGTCACTTCCGGTATCGGAGCATTTTCGCGAGTACCAAAACTCGCGGAAATGGCTAGTATCGGCGCCGATACCGATACCAGTATCGGTATCGGTGCATCCCTAATTACAATGATTGTAAACATCCCTTGTAATAGAAAAAAAAACATGACAGAATCTCTTAACTATGAGATCTGGGGTCAAAAAGACCTCAGATGTAACATTTACACTAAAATGCAATAAAAAAAAAAAAAAAAAAAATTCTTTTTTTTTGCAAAAAAAAAAAAAAATTCCCTTTAAGACCATTGGGCGGAAGTGACATTTGACATCACCTACGCCATCCAACGGTGTGAAGCCAAGCGGGGGCCATCTTTCCCTTACTCTGCATTCAGCCTGTGAAGGGAGAGGACCCGATCATCTCTGCAACTACTGACAGCTCCAGTAAGTGGCAGAGACCACCAGAGCATGGGGGACCCTCTCCTACCCCATTTAAAGTGATCTCACAGCAATTCCACCGCTCAGACCAATTTTATTTGAAAGCAGACCGCACGCTGTTGAAGATGATACCAGGGTTATGGCAGCTAGCTGTTGCCATAACAACGGTATTCCACTTCAAACAGCCGACTTGCAACTGTGGTGGTCAGTCCTTAAGTAGTTAAGTGCCATAGTTTGCCCCCATTCCACGAGCATGCACAATTTCAAATAGATGTAATGATGTAGATGCAAATACTGTGTGACATAAACAATTGCAATGGCCCATTTTTATTCTCTAGGGCTTCTACTAAAAAATATATATAATGATGGGGGTTCTAAGTCATTTTCTAGCAAAAAAAACACAGATTGTTACTTCTAAACAAAAAGTGTCAGAATAGGCCTGGTTCTGGAGAAATAACTTTTAGGAGTTACAGTAGGTTAACAGTTTGTGTTATGATTGGGGATCATCGTATTAAGAGTTTGTAAATAGCAATTACTTTTTCACATATGAAAAATTAATGTTAAAATATGATAATTGTATATGACACATAAACCCATTATTGGAAACATTTTTAGTACCTTTTGCATGAAGAAGGCAATTTCCTGAAGCCAAAAATAAAATAAAATGTACTGTGTCATAGTGGTCAGAAAAATGTGCTGTGTCACATCGAAATGTTGGTGAACATAAAAAGTTATGTTAAGAAAATGTCACTTCTCCTAATTCCACAGAACTCATGCCTGTAAAAACTGTAACAGAAATTCCTTACCATATTATTGGCTTCGCAAGGGTGAAAAATAAAAATGAAATAACTAAACAGAGCAAGAGCACAAACAAGAGGAAACACTGATTTAATCTGTATAATGTACATCTTTGAACAGTTTGTAAACTATGATAATCCCAATAAGAATATCTAAAAAGAAAGTCCACCACATCTTGTTGGCTACAGACAGAAGACAAGAGAATGAAATGATTAAATACCTACTAGCTGGCTGAAAGAAGATATACTGCTGTACTTCAGTATATTTGCAAGCCTAGCTTGCTCTGAAAAAGTCATTTGGTAAATATTCAAGTACCTTGCTGCCATTCGTGATGGGAACTAAAAGCCCATCTTTCATTTTTGCTGGCAAAACTGAATCTCATTGGTGGCCTTTAGTATTGAGATATGCATTCTCTGGAAGGAAATGTGCAGTTTTAATAAAACAGGTTCTATTCAAGTTGAACATGCCCAAAGAATCTCATACCAGGCCATAAAATAATAACATACATCCCAGCCTTTCTACCGGTATATCCAACTAAACCATCTGCTCAAATTAGGCAGATGGCAGAGGTGTTTAGCATGGGACTAACGACCACAGTGACTGTTGGCATACATGCACTATAGGACATAGCAAGGATAGATGAGGTGTATGTTATGCATCAATTCTGATGTTTTCTCAGGTAAAATTGCACTCATGGTTTTGCAAATAAAAAAGTTTGTAAATGAGAATCAGACAATGAGAGCTTCTGGAGCTAGCAAAGACTCATACCATGCCAAACTGAAAGGATCTGTGAGTTTTAAATAAAAATCATTTATAGATCATTATAAGAAATTAAACTTTGTGCTGTGCTTGATTTACAAGGGAAGACTTGGGGCTAAATTTGCAAAAAAAAAAATCTCTTGTTACTGCAGCTATCCAGCACTTGTTTCTTTCATACTACAATGATGTGGAATTAACCAAATATTGAGACAAATGGTAACTGTAACTCAAAATTTGCCAAAAAGATGCAGAATAAATTGACAATGCCAAGAGAGTAGAATGGTAAAGAGTTATGCAATAAGCAGAAAAAAAATACAAAAACAGACGACAAAACTATTGCAATAGCAGGAGGTACCTGGGAGCTGTTTCCCACTAACAACACTAGGTGGCAGCAAAGTACAATTCAAGAAACACTTAAAGGAGTTGTAAAGTAAAACATTTTTTTTTGCTGAAATGACTGTTTACAGGGTATAGAGACATAATAGTTAACTGATTCCTTTTAAAAATGATTAAAAATAGATAAAAATCAATCATATAATGTACCTACAGTTTTAGTTTCGTTTGTGCATGCTGTTTCCTGCTTGTGTGATGTACAGAGACACAGAGCCAATACAGGGCAGTGATGGTTTGTAAAATGAAACTGATTGGTGGTGAGGGGTTTTAGACACACAGTAATCACACCTCCTTGATTAGTGACCACAGAGAGAAAGCTCCCAGTACTGTGGTTATCAGGAAACAGACGACCAGGAAGTGTGGAGATGAGAGAAGAATTACTGCAACTTGAGATCAAAAACGAACAATGAGGACATGAAAACAGCACTTCATTAAGGTAAAGGAAGCTATTAAGATAAAAAAATTCCTTTACAAACCCTTTAATGGAATAAATACAAATAACATAACAGAACACATGGTTAGTTGCAATACCCTGGGCACAACATATCTCTCACAGGGAGTTTTGCTGCAGCTGATAGTCCAGGAGGATGACTGATGGGATTCCTAGATCTGTACCACAGGAAAGTGAAAGGAAGAGTCTCTGGATGGGATACAT
The DNA here is from genome assembly GCF_905171775.1 of Rana temporaria. Lineage (NCBI taxonomy): Eukaryota > Metazoa > Chordata > Amphibia > Anura > Ranidae > Rana > Rana temporaria. The sequence goes on along the minus strand of NC_053489.1, from coordinate 598,824,649 downwards.
AGGTGACTGGCCCCAAGAGCAGAACCACTCCACTGGAAATTCAGCTCTCTGGAGACAGTTAAAGCTACGTGAATTGCAGTGATTAAAACTTAGACATCAAGCTGTTTGTGCTCCAGCCCAGTTGCCCAGGTATAGTAATGGAGAATATGACACTTGCTGACAGATAACATGCCCATTCACTCCTGACCCATAAAGTGTGATTTCTCTGAGTTTTGGATGTCAGGAACCAGCACATTTTTTAATATGTTTATTGGGGAAAAAAAGGCAAAAACTGATTGATGGGCCCGCAGGGCCCAGAAGTGGAAATAAACAATTGTATAAACAAGATATATTAGGTTGAAGGACATATTCATGAATAGGCAAGGTTCATATAAGAAGAGATATGTAAGACAGATAACACTGCTCTAAAAAGAGAGTTGGTGCATCCTTCATTGCCCAGGGCCTACAAGAGTCAGGGAATAAACAAAGTCTGATTAGGTAGACAACCCAGTCCCCACACTCCTGAAGATAGGGAACCACACAACCCCTGTGGGAACAATCTGTAGACAGGAGCATTCCTTTAAGCTAGCATGGAGACCATGGTCATGTCCCCTCAACCTCGTCCAATCCCGAGTCAATGAGCCGACCTAGGTCAATGCGAGAGCCTTCTGTAAATTGACCCATGGGCTCTAGAAAGCCTATTGGTCAAAACCTTTTTCTGGATAAAGTGTGAATCCTTCCAATCTCTAACATTAACTAAATAATTGTCACATGAGGAGAGAATACTCCACCCCCTCCCTCCATAGAACTAATTGGCTGAGAGGCAGAAAAAAAGAAAAGATGAAAAAGAGAAAAGAACAAAGGGAGGAAGGAGATATTGAGATATCACATAAGGAAAGATGAGAAATAAGAGAGGAGAATGGAAAGGTCGAGATGCCAGGAAGATCCTATAAAGAAGATGTGAGCTTCGGAAAGAGGGGTATTTTGATGTAGGTTGCCTAGGGTTCTCAAATTGCCTCAAAGGACTGAGTTTTATCTTAGAGCTTAGCCATTATTTGTTTTTGTTTCATAATCCATGAGATTTTCTGCTTAGTTGCTAAGAATGAGATTAATGATTTCTTCCAAGCCCCAGTGAGCATAATATTGGCTCCTAGGAGCATGAACAAGATCAAGGCTTGTGTGTGTTTGGAAATGTTATTAACCTTATGACTCAAGAGCGCTATTGTGGGGTGCTGAGGAACCGCAACCCCAGTAACTTTCCTCAATAGATGGAACATGGAGCCTTCCAGGTTACACCCTCTAAAACATAAGGGAGAAGAATTTGGGTAAATTGTTGCCAATCTGTCCGGAACATAATACCTTCTAGTGAGGATTGTAACATTAGCTTCAATTAGGAAGATGTTCATGATACCTTTATCTGAACGTCTGAAAGAGTAAAACTACTCATTCTGGTCCCAAAAAATCTCCACGTCCGACTCCCAGCAACGGGCATAAGAAGGCTTGTCTTCTCTGTTTGTCAGTGAAGAGCAAATAATCAATATGTCTCCACTTTGATCCATGATATTGGCGCACCATTGTTCAAAAAGTGTGGATTTAGGTGGCATTTCAAGTTTGCTAACACAACCAGCAAAATTGATATCCTTCGGGTGGGTACAGGAACCACGGGAATGGCGAAGGCACAGAGGATTGAAGAAATCAGGGCATTGTGGGGAGCAGAATTAAATGAGCCTGCTCATGCTTCTGAATGAGATGAGTAACGAAATACAGCAATATCACACCTTATCTAGCTTAAATGTACAAGATCTCAGTTTACAAAAGTGCATAACAAGCTTTTTTTATCCCTTCCCATCCACAGTCTGCATATAAACATTCCTCAAAGGCATGTCCTATAATGAAGATATGTTTATAGATGTCCTCTCTTTGACAGCTATGAGCCTGATTGCTAGTTTTCAATTCTAGCTGTCAGCTGTGTATCTTGCTAACAACTGAAAACCAATCTTCATCCACTTGTCAATCTATGTGAAAAATGCATTGTTTTTGTTAAGCCAGTACACCAAATGAAATCATTATATTTCCTTTAAAAACTTTAAAACTTCTTAGGTGGGCAAATTAGTCACAGTTAGTCACCAGCCACACATTGGGCTCATATAGCGTCTTTTTGTGACTGCTTTCGGAACACTTTGTCGATCTATCCAAGGGTTTGCACATCTTAGTCCATGTCTTTGGGAGTCATTGACTGTCCGGTCCTGCGGTGTTTGTGGGTAAGCATGCATACACTGCCCGGTTTTTGGAGCATCCGTTGGCCACCCGCCTCGTGTCTATGTAGCTTATATGTCCATATCCCACTTTATGTATTGTTTATTTGTGATCTTATATGGCTAATTTGAATATCTTCTTTCATTTAGTTATAATCATTTGAATGGATATCGCTTTCCCCTGAAGAAGCGAAGATCGCAAAACATGTTGGGAATATGTAATTTCGGTGTGCTTTAAACTGCAACATTGTTATTTGATGACCACCATAACTTATGACTCTGATTGGATCACAATTTTATACATATTTTGTATTTAATAAAACTATTTTGTAATTTTTTAAGACACGTTCTTTCTCATCATTACTGCATTACTCATTGCACCATAAAATATCCCCTCTCCTTTTCCTTTATAATTTCATCATAAAAGTTAGTTCACAAAAAACTATTGGACAGGCTATGAATCGTTAAAATAGCACTAGCTTCAGCATGGTAAAAACTCAACAGAACATGCAAACAGGCAAAACATTTGTTCGAACACGTGAACACTGTTAAAGTCTATGGGACATGAACAAGAAAAATCTAAAGTGCTAATTTTAAAGGTTAATATGCAAGTCATTGTCATAAAAAAGTGTTTGGGGATTTGGGTCCTGCCCCAGGGGACATGTATCAATGCAAAAAAAGTTTTAAAAACTGAAGTTTTTTTAGGAACATCTGGGTTTCCCGTGACGCATCAGAGGGGGCGGGGGCATGCATCATAGGTGGCCCCGCCCTCAGTTATAAAAGATCTGTCAAGTAGCTTGCGCGTCATTCGGGTGCCTCTGGTTGAGGCTGGATGTGCGTCGTTCCTCGCTGGAGATCACCGCTGGAGAATGGATCATATCTGGAGATCGAGAATGGATCACTTTGCTGGAGCTCGAGAGTGGATTACATCACTGGAATGTTTTTTTTGTTTTTTTTAATAAAGGACTTGTCCCAAGCCGTCTCCTGTCATTTTTAACATTTTCACACTTTTTTTGTGAAATGGTAGGCCTTACCAATTTGTTAAAGGGGGTTTCCAGATTCCGAAAATGTCCCCGCCCACAGACCCCCACCACCGGGAAAGGGTTGTGGGGATGAGGCCCTTGTCCCCATCAACATGGGGACATCCTCCCCATGTTGAGGGCATGTGGCCTGGTACGGTTCAGGAGGGGGGCGCTCTCTTGTGCCCCCCTCTTTTCCTGCGGCCTGCCAGGTTGCATGTATGGATAAGGGTCTGGTATGGATTTTTGGGGGGAACCCCGCGCCATTTTTTTTTATTTGGCGCAGGGTTCCCCCCCACTTCTTTACATTGTAGCAAAGTGTTATTTCTTCAGTGTTGTCACATGGACAGATATAATAGAATAAGAAGGAATATCAGTGGCTCAAAGGACACCCTGCTCAATGTTGAAAGATTTTAACCTGCACTTCTAGCCACTATTATAAAATCAAAAAACCTATAAATAATATGTTAAACTGAAAAGAGAAACATTAACAGCGCTTATCTATGAATACCATAAAATAGTCAACCATATAGTATTTCATATGTTGCAGTCACTCTATGTTCCCATTTGCTACCACACCATGCATAAGAAATGGGTCACAGTGTTCACCAATTGTCCATAGAACTATATAGATAGCATGCAAAAAAAATTGTGCAATCAACCCGCTCCTCCTATTAACAATGCTGTGCACATAGTTCATAGAGTCCAAATATACTGTAATAGTAGTAAGTTTCTGTTGCAGAATTATCCTCAAATCGTGAATCATATGTTGTTTCACCTTCACCGATTCACCTTGTGCACCCCCTTTGTGTATATGCTTACCAAAGGTAAGAATGACCAGCGCCTATAAACTCCTTCCAAATGCCTGTCAGCAGGAAACCGGCTTTCCTTAACTTAATCGGTTCTCACAATAGTGGGTGAAGCATGTAAGGATACATAGGGATGCCTTCCATAGTGTAACACTGTTTATTAATGGAATGCAACCCCCCACATACAATGTGCTTACAAGAAATCAGTACAATCCAGCCTGTCTGCCACAGTTAAAGCATCAGCTCACCGCCGATAGAAGCTCCAAACATGAACCTCCCACCTTGACGAGTCCCAGGATGATGCTACACTGTGATAGGCTGGTGAGTCGCGTGATAAAATAGAATATTTACAAAAATGAGGGGTGTACTCATATTTGTGAGATACTGTATATATATATATATTCTTGTATTGGGATGATGCCCATGAGATCCTACATAACATTTATAAATTGCATCCCGTCCCAGATTACAAAAACGGTATATAAACTCTGTGATGTGGCTTTGACTAGAAATAAAAAAGACAGAGGTTTTATTCCTTATCCACTCTATCCGAAACTAAAAAACACATTTTTTGGCTTTACACACGTACAAAAAGTACACTGGAGTAGTAGAAGTTTTTTTGTATTATTTAACATGGTGTACCTGATGAAATAAGTATTATTTAAATGTCACTAGTGGTAAAAATGTTGTGTCATAAAATATTAGCTATGATTATGTAAATGAATGAAACCCTTTTAGTAAAGAAATGAGTAGAATTAGTTCTTCCACACAGCAATATGGCAGAAACCCTTTCTAAGTATGGAGTAGCCACTTTGATGCTCCATATTCTATTCATTGCACATCTAAGGCAAATATAAAGACAAAACTGTGATTTAAAAGCAGACAGAAAAGCTCTATCAATATTTCTGAGAACATGCAAAGCTGATGTTAAGAAACTTCAAGCCTCTGTTGGCAAGTTATTGATTACTCGGCTTGTTCACTAATGAGCTAACTGTATGAAGTTTAAGACAGAAAAGTTTACAATGTCAAAATATGCTGACACTGCATTTCACTTTGTGAAGGATGCTCAGCCTGAAAGGACAGCTGAGCTCTATAAATAGGCCACTGCTTTCCCATGTTGTTACATTGTAGTCTAGAAATTTCTTTCAGCTGCGGAGGAGGCTCAATAAGAGACCACTTGAAGGATGAACAATCATTGATTGCTTAATGCAACATATTTAAAAGAGTTGACATAAGCATCCCGTTTCTGGCAAGACAAATCTATGTGCCCCTGTCAAGAAGATAAAGCTTTGGCTTGGGCACCTAAGGCACAAAAAAGATAATGGATATTGCCCAAGGTCAGAGTGAATTCATTTGCAATGCTGACTTTTATAGCAGCCCACTACCTCCATTAATGTGTGAATAGCAGGGAGCAACTGTTTAAAAATACATGGGTTGAAATACAAGAAGCTACACAGGTGTATATCATTATAGACATGCAGTGAACAGCAAGTATCTATCTATCTATCTATCTATCTATCTATCTATCTATCTATCTATCTATCTATCTATCTATCTATCTATCTATCTATCTACCTGTATGTCTGTCTGTCTGTCTGTCTATCTTACTCCATTGGGGACAGATAGCATTTTATAAACATACTGTATACTACTTTTAATGTGTATGCTGTATATATCATGTGTGTGTGTTACATGGTATTCTCTGAAAATGTTCCACATTTTGTCATGTTACAACCAAAAAATGTAAATTTATTTTATTGGGATTTTTTTGTAATAGACCAACACAAAGTGGCACATAATTATGAAGTGGAATGAAAATTATAAATGGTTTTCAGAATATTTTACAAATAAATATGTGAAAAGTGTACTTGCATTTGTATACAGCCCCCCTGAGTGAATACTTTGTAGAACCAGCTTTCACTGCAATTACAGCTGAAAGTCTTTTTGGGGATGTCTCTACCAGCTTGTAAATCTAGAGTGGATTTTTTGCCCATTCTTCTTTGCAAAATTGCTCAAGCTATGTCAGATTGGATGGAGAGTGTCTGTGAACAGCAAACTTGCAAACTTGCCACATATTCTCAATTGGATTTAGGTCTGGACTTTGACTGGGCCAATCAAACACATGACTATGCTTTGATATAAACCCTTCCATTGTAGCTCTGGCTGTATGTTTAGGGTCGTTGTCATGCTGAAAGATGAACCTCCAACCCAGTCTCAAGTTCTTGGCAGACTCTAACAAGTTTTCTTCTAAGATTGCCCTGTATTTGGCTCCATTCATCTTCCCATCATCTCCGATCAGCTTCACTGTCCCTGCTGAAGAAGAGCATTTCCACAAAATGATGTTGCCACCACCATGTTCCATAGTGGGTGTGTATTGTGCAGTGTTAGTTTCCGACACACATAGTGTTTTGCTTTTAGGCCAAAAAGTTAAATTTTGGTCTCATCTGACCAGAGCACCTTCTTCCACATGTTTGCTTTGTCCCGTACATGGCTTCTCGCAAATTCAAATAGGACTTCTTATGGCTTTCTTTCACCAATGGCTTTCTTCTTGCCAATCTTCTATAAAGGCCAGATTTGTGGAGTGCACGACTAACAGTTGTCCTGTGGACAAATTCTCCCAACTGAGCTGTGGATCTCTGCAGCTTCTTCAGAGTTACCATGGGGCTCTAGGCTGCTTCTCTGATTAATCCTCTCCTTGCCCAGCCTGTCAGTTTAGGTGGACGGTCATGTCTTGGTAGGTTTGCAGTTGTGCCATAACCTAATTCTGCTTTAAACTTCTCCACAACTTTATCCCTGACCTGTCTGGTGTGTTTCTTGGCCCACATGATGCTGTTAGTTCACTAAGGTTCTCTGAGTGCTTCACAGAACAGATGTGTTTATACTGAGATTACTAATTAGGTGACATCTGAAGGCAATTGGTTCTACTAGATTTTAGTTAGGGGTTTTAGAGTAAAGGGGGCTGAATACAAATGCATGCCACTCTTTTCAGATATGTATTTGTAAAAAAAAAATGAAAAACATTTATCATTTTCCTTCCACTTCACAATGATGTGCTACGTTGTGTTGATCTATCACATAACATCCCAATAAAATACATTTATATTTCTGGTTGCAACATGAAATATATCTATCTATCTATCTATCTATCTATCTATCTATCTATCTATCTATCTATCTATCTATCTATCTATCTATCTATCTATCTATCTATCTATCTATCTATCTATCTATCTATCTGTCTTCAGTCTATTAAACTCAACAATTTATTTAGAATATTGGGTCCAGTGCTTGCAACCTTATGTAGGGCTTGTTCACACTTGACTACATTTCTAACGCTTAACAAATGCTCCTATAATGTTAGTATGGGTGTTAGACTCGCAATAATGAGCTATAGTATGGGTCTTAGACTGGCGTTTTACAAGCATTATTGATGAGTTAAAAATGCTCCCCCAATTTGTGGAACGGTTATAACACGCCTTAATGCTTATCAAACGCTTCAAAACTGCACATAGGGATGTGCAGTTTTGAAGCGTTTGATAAGCATTAAGGCGCGTTATAACCACTCAACAAATGCCTATTCCATTACAGGAAATCAACTAATCGTAATGCCCCGAAACCGCACTACAACTGCCTGCCAGAGCTTTCGCAAAGCGTTACCATACACTTGAATTGGATACATTGAAAGACATTCAAGCACCTCCTGACTCCACATGAGACTTCAATTTTGAAGCGACACAACATTAACACTTCATGTTTTAATAGTGTGAACAGCACTGTGTGCTGTCCATTGTATCATTTACAATGAGGGGCGTTTTTAACACTTCTCAAACGCATGCTTTTAATGCCAGTGTGAATTGAGCCTTACAACTGGGTAACAAAAAAAAGAGCAAAGTAGGAGGGATAAACTTATCAGGATAAATTGCAACCCAGTCAATTAAGCTGGGTTCAGAGTAGCCATAACAGCCCAGTGTTGAAGGGCTCCATATTAGGCAAGTCTCTCATAATGTACTACAATGCCCCATACTATTACATTATAAATTTCCCTGTAGGGGGCACATTTTTGGACTTTGTCAAGGAGAATTTACTACTGCTTTAAGGGTAAAATTAGAAAGTATTATTCTATGGAAAGAGTGTTAGAAGTTTGGAATAGACTTCCAAGACAAAATAGAAGAGAAAAGGTCACGACCCTAGCACAGTAATTTACTTTAAATAGACTTGCAGAAATGTACAAAAAAAAAAACAACACGTTCAAATTTTTCTGAATAAAACAGGTCAATAGAGCTTAATTAGTGAATGGTGCAATAAAATAAACCTCATTCAAAATCTAGAATTTTTAAGGTTTTTGGATACAGATGGCCTAGAGGAATATGAAGAGACCTGGTCCAAATGGATAGAGTTCAAACATTCAATGACGTTTGCGGATTTGATGGGTGCATAGGACCTTATAAGACCTTGTCTCATGCCCTTAAGGATTGTTACAATACAAAAAAAATTATATATAATAAGATCGAAAATAAAATTAACCAGATAAGATAGAAAGGTAACTGGAGTCCCGGGGGGAGGGGTAGGAGGGGGGCGGGAAGGGGACGGGGGAAGGGATACAATAATTAAGGAAGAAAAGTTTAAAGCTCTGTATAAGCAAACAAAATACATACTGGTTCTCTGTTATATATGGAGCTTTATAAAGCATAAATTATATATTTAAAAAAAAAAAAAAAATAGAGCTTAACCACTTGCTAACCAGGCCTTTTTTCTGACATTTGTTGCTTACAAGTTAAAATCTGTATTTCGTGCTAGACAATTACATAGAATCCCTAAACATTATATATACATTATACATTTGCCCACTGACAAAGAAATGATCAGTCTATAATTTTAATAGTAGGTTTATTTTAACAGTGATAGACAGAATAACAACAAAAATATCCAGCAAAACACATTTAAAAAAAGTTATAAATTGATTTGCATTTTAATGAGTGAAATACGTATTTTATCCCCTATCAATCAGCAAGAATGGAGTACTACTAATCTTAGTGTGTTACCTGTATAAAAGACACCTGCCACAGAAGCAATCAATCAATCAGATTACAATCTTTTCACCATGGCCAAGACCAAAGAGCTGTCCAAGGATGTCAGGGATAAGATCGTAGACCTACACAAGGCTGGAATGGGCAACAAGACCATCGTCAAGCAGCTTGGTGAGAGGGTAACAACAGATGGTGTGATTGTTCGCAAATGAAAGAAACACAAAATAACTGTCAATCTCCCTTGGTCTGGGGCTCCATGTAAGATCTCACCTTACAGCATTTCAATGATCATGAGAATGGTGAGGAATCTTGTCAATGATGATCAAGTCAGCTGGGACCATAGTCACCAATAAAACAATTGGTAACCCAATACGCCGTGAAGGACTGAAATCCTGCATCGCCTGCAAGGTCCCCCTGCTCAAAGAAACACATGCAGAGGCCCATCTGAAGTTTGCTAATGAACATCTGAATAATTCAGAAGAGAACTGGGTGAAAGTGTTGTGGTCAGATGAGACCAAAATCAAGCTCTTTGAGCTCAATTTGTTTAGCTGTGTTTAGCTGTGTTTGGAGGAGGAATGCTGCTGAAGAACACCATGCCCACTGTCAAACATGGAGGTGAAAACATTATTCTTTGGGTTTTTTCTTTTTTAATAAAGGGACAGGACAACTTCACCACATCAAATGGACAATGAACGGGGCCAATTACCTTCAAATCTTGGGTGAGAACCTCCTTCCCTCAGCCAGGGCATTAAAAATGGGTCGCATTTTGGACCTAGCCAGTCTCAAGAGCTTTATCCCATTGAAAAAAATGTGGAGGGAGCTGAAGGTTCAAGTTACCAAACGTCAGCCGCAAAACCATAATGACTTGGAGAGGATCTGCAGAGAGGAGTGAGACAAAATCCTTCCTGAGATGTGTGCAAACTCGGTGGCCAACTACTAGAAACATCTGACCTATTTTATTGCCGGCAAGGGTTTTACCACCAAGTACTAAGTGGTGTTTTGCCAAGGGGCCAAATACTTATTTTACTTATTAAAATTAAAATCAATTTATAATTTTTTTGAAATGTGTTTTTCTGTATATTTTTGCTGTTATTCTGTCTCTCACTGTTAAAAAAAAAGTACCAATAAAATGATGGACTGATCATTTGTTTGTCAGTGGGCAAACGTACAAAATTAGCAGGGGATCAAATACTTTTTTCCCTCACTGTATATATTTTTTTAGCAGAGACCCTAGGGAATAAAATGGCAGTCATTGAATTATTTTATGTTACACGGTTTTGGCGAAGCAGTTTTTTAACGTAATGAAAAACAAAACAAAAAAAACCCACTAAAGTTAGCCCAATGTTTTGGTATAATGTGAAAGATGATGTTATGCCGAGTAAATAGATACCGTATTTTCCGGCGTATAAGATGACTGGGCGTATAAGACGACCCCCTAATTTTCCAGGAAAAATGTTGGTTTTGGGATATACTCACTGTATAAGACTACCCCCTTCTTACTAGTCTTTCTGGAAGCTGAGGGGGAGCCAGAACCGCTGACAGAAACAGGCTTTTTCAAATCTCACTGTGCCATTACATTACATTCCTCACTGTGCCATTACATCACTTGCCCCCTCACTGTGCCATTACATCACTTGCCCCCTCACTGTGCCATTACATCACTTGCCCCCTCACTGTGCCTGAGCTTGCCCCCTCTCTGTGCCTGAGCTTGCCCCCACTGTGCCTGAACTTGCCCCCCAGTGCCATCACTCACTTTTTTTTCAGGCGGTGCGGTGCGGTGACAGTCTCCCTGCTGCGCGCGTCAATGATTTAAAAGACGCGCCTTCTCCTCATACTGTCCTGTGTTAGGCGGAACACAAATCTTCCCAGCAGCGCCTCTGTTCTGTGTTCTGCCTATCAGGGATGTCTTCTCATCTCGTCCGAGGATGAGAAGGCATCTGTGATAGGAGGAACACAGAACAGAGGCGCTGCTGGGAAGATTTGTGTTCCACCTATCACAGAACACGCTGAGAAGAAGGAGCGTCTTTTAAATCATTGACGCTCGCAGCACGGAGACTGTCATCGCACCGCCTATTCAGGAAAAAAGTGAGTGATGGCAGAGACCGTACCCGGCGTATAAGACGACCCTCGACTTAGGATGCATTTTTTTGCATCCAGAAAGTCGTCTTATACGCCGGAAAATACGGTACCTAAAATGTCATGCTTTAAAATTGCATGCATTTGTGGAATGGCACCAATTTAGGGTACCTAAAAATCTTATTAGGCGGCACTTTAAAAATTTCTATAGGTTACCAGTTTAGGGTCACAGAGGTCTAGTGATAGAATTATTGCTCCTGCCGGGACGTTTGTGGCGATACCTTGCATGTGTTTACATATGTGGGCATGACCTATATATGCGTTCACTACTGTGCGCAAGCACGTGGGGACGGGGTTGCTTTATTTTATTATATATTTTTTTATTTTAACACTGTCCCTGTAAAACTTTTTTTTGTCACTTTTATTACTACTGCAAGGAATGTACAGGCATACCCCGGTTTTAAGTACACAATTGGGTTTATTTACTAAAGCTGAAAAGCAAAAAATCAGGCTCACTTCTGCATAAAAAACAATGAGCTTCCAGGTTTTATTACCAGTCTTAATTGAACAAGCTGGGGATAGAAGCTCATTGGTTTCTATGCAGAAGTGAGCCTGATTTTGCACTTTCCAGCTTTAGTAAATAAACCCAATTGTGTACTTAAAACCGGGGTATGCCTGTAATCATCCCTTGTAATAACAATATAGAATGACAGGTCCTCTTTTTGGAGAGATCTGGGGTCTAAAAGACCCCAAATCTCTCCTCTAGCATTAAAAACAAACAATCAAAAGCATATTTTTTTAATCTTTTGGTTTAAGGAAAAAAAATGTTTACATGGCTCAAGAACCAGAAGTGATGTTGACATCGCTAAAGTCCTCCAAGGGCATAAATATGAGCGGTGGCCATCTAGCCATTACTTATCTGTATGATAAAACACAGCCAATGCCAAATGGTGCCTGGGCTCAGAAAACGGTAACCTTAGACCAGGAAGCGGTGGGAAGGAGGGGCACCTCTCCCGCTGCTTATAAAAGTAATCTTGCAGCGAATCGGCCACTGAGAAAAAAAAAAGATACTGGGGTTATGGCATAGAGCTACAGCCATAACCATGGTATTTAACTGTAAAGTAATGATGTACATTTACAGTTAGGAAGTCGGCCGGGTATAAATTATAACAAAATTAGTGTAGCGTAACAACTTAATCTATTTAAAAATTATAACAAAATATATATCTATGAATATATCTGTTACAAATTTACCAAAAAAAGAACACTTCCAAAAGTTAAATTTAAAATAGTCCAGTGTTCACAAATAAAAAGAAATGACCCGTAGGGGGTGATTTACTAAAGGAAATTAGACTCTGCAAGTGCAATTGCTCCAAAGCTTAGTAAATGATGTAAAGCTTCACTTTGCAAAGAATACCCAATCACATGCAAGGAAAAAAATAAACATTTTTGTTTTGCACTTGATTGGATTGTGAAAGTTGGCAGAGCATCTGCTCATTTACTAAGCTCTGGAGCAACTGCACTTGCAGAATGCAACTCTGCAAGTCTATTTGCCTTTAGTAAATCAACCCCTAAGTGTCTTCACTCCTTATTCATGCATCTGTGCACCTCCACCACTAGGCAAAAAAAAAACTGCTCACCTTAGGCCCCGTACACACGAGGAGACATGTCCGATGAAAACGGTCCGCGGACCGTTTTCATCGGACATGTCTCCTGGGAGCTTTTGGTCTGATGTGTGTACCCACCATCAGACCAAAATCCCCGCGGACAGAGAACGCGGTGACGTATAAGACACCGACGTTCTCAAACACGGAAGTGCAATGCTTCCACGCATGCGTCAAATCAATTTGACGCATGCGCGGGATTTCGGGACGCTGGTTACACGTCATAACCAGCGGACATGTCCGATTAGGTGTACTAACCATCGGACATGTCCGACGGACATGTTTCCAGTGGACAAGTTTCTTAGCTTGCTGGAAACCTGTCCGCTAGGCCGTAGGGCCTGTCCGCTAAGCCTGTCAGCGGACATGTTCGACCGTGTGTACGCCGCCTTAAAGGCTAAGTTCACCTTTTTAGATTTTTTTGTAAATTCCATCTCCCCTATGTATCAATATAGCATTAATGTACTTGTTTTGCAAAAATAAAACAACATGTTACCCTTTATGAAGAGACTGCATTGTACATTTTGGCTCTGCCAGTTCCATAGTAAGACTGGACAGGCACGGCTTTTCTCTTCCTTTTTGTTGTCTCAGTTTTTCTACTACCTGGTCGATTTTGGTAAACATACAGATTCTTTGTCTTTGTTCATATATTTATCTATTTAACTAGTAAATTTGATTCCTTGAATTTTTTTACTTTATTAGAAAGTGGACTGTTATGGTTCAATTTAGCACAACATCATAATTGATATTTTGCGGAATAGCCTTTCAGCAGAGCTATTGAGACAATCAACAGTGAAATGAAACATGCAAGCAATAAACATACATCTATACTCAGATCAGTGAAAAAAAAATGCAGAACCGCTAAGTAATTTTCTGCCATGAGCTTTCCTGGTTTCTGTTTTCTATCTACCCCTCTGTCTGGGGGGATTTCCATAGCATTTTAGATGTTTCTCATAATTTTCATATACTATAAACTATAAACGTATAAATCTGATCATTTCTTCAGTGTGTGAATATTAAATAACCATTCTTCTATACAGAAATATGCATTTCTTCCACACATTAATGAATCCCTTTGCATGTTCATAAAGATCTACACATAAACTGTACATATCAAATAAATCGATAGATAGATAGATAGATAGATAGATAGATAGATAGATAGATAGATAGATAGATAGATAGATAGATAGATAGATAGATAGATAGATAGATAGATAGATGAATTAAACATAGGGCTAGACATATCTGAAATTTGAAATTAATTAATAACAGTGTTATTGTGATTAGGGCGATCTATAGATTCAGGTAATGTCTGTTTTTATCACATTGCTATGTGCGGAGTGCTATTTTAAAATCTGTGCTGGGACACAACTGATTTCCATAACCACTTTTGCATTTATTGCCTAAGGGAAAAGCAGGAGCACAAAGTTACAATGTTGGAATATACAATAAGGAGAAATTATTAAAGCTTCCAAGTGACAATAATAAAGCAGATTTTTATTTCAGATCTGAAAAGCTAGTTATAAAATGCTTGATTTCAGATAAAGTATTTCAATCTCATTTTAATAATGTACCTGACAGATTAACCTCACTGGCAATAAAAGATTAATGTAATTTCTTTACTTGGGGAACATAAATCGACAAAAAAGATATTTGCTGATTTCCTAATACCTTGAAACCATTCATGGAATATCTCAAATCAATATAAGAAAGAAGTTGCATTTAATAGAGGATATTGACACTGTATCATAAAATGTTTTCCTTTGTCATAACTGATGAACCATTTTTACCTAGTTTACAAAGTTTAATAGGTACTTCTACATATTTTAAGATTTTCAGTGTTGTGAAAAAAATATATATAAATGTGTTTGCAGACATTTGCCTCAACAGCTATAAAGGCTAACACATTTTACAAGGTCAGAAGAAGCAAGCTACGAAACAAGGTGCAACATATCTCTGTAGACTGCATGATTAACCAACTGCTGTTTTCTTTGGAAATCCAGAATAGAGGAACAAATTGGTAAGAAAAAAATGCATCCCAATGGCATCAAGCAATTAGTTGGATGAGATGTAGCAACCAATGTGGAATAATTAATTCAGAATGCTCTTCTCTCTAAGTTGCAGTGACCCGTTGGGCAAACATCATTACCCATCATCAGTGACAGATGTCTTCACATCTCACCGGTAGGGGCAATAGCTTGCAAAAACATGGATTAGAAAAAAGGCAGCTTAGTGAATTCTTGGAGGCATAGTGAATTACATCAGTTACTTAAAAGCAGTATTATAAGTGAACACATCATTAGTTAAACATTCTCTTTTGGCCTCTGACTTGGACATTACAGAGCACGTTTCTTGTCAAAACTGACAAATGATATATTCAGTTTGCTAACCATCAGTAACGTTTATAGGAAATAATATATAATAAAATATTATATTTCTGCTATGAATACCAAACAGATGCAGTTATACACTGCTCATACATCTCTTGCTTATTTTAGAGAGTTTTTTCATCCCATTGTAAATAAAACTTTGAGCTTCAACCTAAATAAGCATGTGTAGTTATCTGTATGTCTTTTATTAATGTTGTTAGTGTAATACAGTTTTGCTTTCCAATATAAGTTGGTTTCCTATTATTTAGTTGTGCTCTCTTCCAGTAAATGTAGATGTGTCATATAATCTGTAAAAAAGAAAAATATTATGTTACAAAAAATAAAGTATTGGTTTATTTGCAGATTTGCACTGCAGTGGGCCAGGCAGTCAGTTATCAAATCAAAGACTGCATGTGTTTTTAGAGTACCATTTCGAAATAATGCTGTGCTAGTTAAGCCAA
The DNA here is from genome assembly GCF_905171775.1 of Rana temporaria. Classification (NCBI taxonomy): domain Eukaryota; kingdom Metazoa; phylum Chordata; class Amphibia; order Anura; family Ranidae; genus Rana; species Rana temporaria. The sequence continues at coordinate 598,808,990 of NC_053489.1, read as the reverse complement.
AGGTGATTTAAAGAGTCATTGTAATCAATTGATGAAGATTTTTATTTTGTTTGTACATTTTGTCACATTTGAATCGAAAGGAAAAAAAAACAAAAGTTTTTAATTTGTCCGATTAAAAAATTAGCGATTCAAACGTTTAGAACCGAACAAAAATTGGTAAATTAGAAAAAAAACATAAAACAAATTCCAAATATGAATTCAGAATACAAAATCCAAATACGAATTGAGTGAATCAACCAAATTTAACGAAACAAAATAATTACATTAACTAATCTAAACGGAACTTAACAACCAGGGTACATGCTTGGGTTAAGTGTCTGCTATGGATCTTTAGGGTGAGCTCTTGCATTTTTTTGTTTTGTTTTTTGCATGGAGTCACCCTTAATCAGTTGCTGCCCAGCCTATAGAAGATTGATGGGCAAATGGAATGCTCCTCCTTCCAGGTAGACATCATATGGCATCCTCCCAGTCATGCCACTCTCGAACACTCCTGGCAGGGCAAAGCGTGACGATTGGTGGTGAGCTGTATCCCTGGCACTAGTGTTGGGTGAATGATTGAGGGCCCTAATTGGATGAAACCTTGCACCTGACCGCTTGCCAGGTGCAAGGCTTTGTCAGTTAGGGCAGAGAGCACCGGCAGAGCTCTGATTGGAAAAAGTGATGATGACTTTGTCCAATCACGGCTTAGTGCTCATAGTCCCACCCCACACTATCAAAGGTTCCTTCCCATAGAAACCTTTTGCTGTGTGTTGTTGGAGTGGGGATAGATAAAACAGGGCTCAGTTTGTGACTCTGAGCGTAGAGTGTTAGTGTAGTGTTAGTATAGTGTGAGTATAGTGTGTCAGTATAGTGTAGTGTCAGTGTAATATGTTAGTGTAGTGGAGTGTTTAACACAGCATTCATTGCATAACATTTAGTGCTGTATACAGTGCTGTATACCTTATTTTTTTAAATGCTGCATGTTTTTTTTTTCAGGTGTAAAAAGTGTAGCTGCTGGCTTTTAATAAACATACACTCACCTGCTCCACGTTCCAGCGACGCGCCGGCCGGGGCTCAGCTCCTCTCCCCCCATCTCCGGCGTCTTCATTCCAAGTGTGGGCACCCGGCCGTGACAGCTTTCGGGTTCACGGCCGGGCACCCACTGCGCATGCACGAGCGGCGCTGCGCCATCCGATTGGACAGGCGATCGCCTGGGACCTGTCACGTGTCCCAGGCGATCGTCTACAGGGAGGGGCTGCCAAAAGGCGATTAGACTATTCACCTTAGCAGCCCCTCGGCGGAAGGAGGAAGTGGGACAGAAAGTCCCACTCGTCCTGAAGCCCCCACTCCTCCCCTAAAAAAATTACATGCCAAATGTGGCATGTAAGGGGGCGAGGAGTGGATTAAGCGGAAGTTCCACTTTTGGGTGGAACTCCGCTTTAATTTTCATGGCAATGAGGGACTTTGCAATAAATTGCAATTCATCTAACATTCTAGAGCATGTACAAATTGGCATCATAAAAAACTGAGGCAGCAGACTTTGTGAAATTTACTATTTTATGTCATTCTCAAAACTTTTACCCACGGCTGTATTGCACTACACATTACATCCTTGGATCATCCAAATACCGGAAGGCATACTAGCCCTAGAGTAAAGCTGCTAAAGGTGAATTTGTGCATTAGTCTGGCTATTTTCACAAAACAGGAACCATGACTGGGAACTTTACAATTACATACTGTATACTTATTCCTGACTCATCCTCTTTAAAGATGAATTACTGTCAATTTGTAAAAATGGCACCTTTTATAGTAAAGCTGTAAGAATCTTGTTATTGCTAGAGAACTAATAGAGAGAAACATACTTAACTTATACCTTGCTCCTGCAGGCTTCCTCCTTGCTGAACAACTGTTCTTATAAAACTACTCTTCTTCATTGGTCTTGCAGCTGCCACCACACCAATATCATTATGAACAAGTTCAGGACCAGTGGTTCTGCACTGTACATTCAAATTACAGGGTCTATCCACATAACAGGTGTGGGACAGAGCAATGGATCCTTGGAAAGCAAGGAAAGGTAAGTCAGTTTCTCTGTTATTGCCAGTTAGACCTAAAAAGAATTAGAGACTTACTATAGGGAGGTAGGCTACCAAAATGTAATTTTTACAACCTGTCTGGAGTTCAGCTTTAAACAGCGAGTACAGCTAATCAGTGAATTGCCATTACTATTAAAGGAGTATTGTAGCTGTGCTTAAGTAGATCTAAACCCTACCCTATCTCGAATACATTTAGTTTGCTGAAATACTGTATTATACACAACTTCCCTTTTTCATAAAATATTATTTAAACTTTTTTCCATGCATATACATATCTCAGTGTTGTTGATCTTCACCTTTTTAAACTACTTCCTGTTTAAGTGCACTTGCTCCAGTATTGGCCACACACAGCATTGCTTTGGGCCAGATTCCTAATAATGACAGTGCAAGGTGTGCCACCATTTGTAGTCTCCACCAGCGGTTGCATATGACAGGGTGACAATGTAGAAGCATAATTGCAAGATGATTGTCACCCCATAACACAAGTGGAGAGTGTATGGCCAACAAGATATCTCTGACCATATGTTAAAAATAAAGTCCAATATAGCAATAGAGTCCAATATAGTTGTTCCTTAATGTAAGATTTAGAATTCATATTCAGAATACTTTTTTTAATCCCAAATGAAAATTATTGAATAGATATGATGCACCAGGACTGTTTTCCAAGAGAAGAAGTGGCTTGAAGGTAACTATGAAAAGAGAAAAGTACAATACCACAAGGTTTATTCAATAAAAGAAGATAAAAAACACTTACAAAGTCACATCAAAAAGGACCCATCTCAAGTATGCTGCACGGTGAAAATTGCATCTGTCCATCCCTAAACTGTTTAAGGGGATGAGCACTGGACCGAAATGTTGGCAAGATTGCCAAATCAGTTTGACAACAAATCCCATGCTCCGAAATGGGTTACTGCCCACTGTTGTGTGACGTCATCATGCTGCCACTGCATTTCACCATGGTTTCAGAACACAGAAGCCATTTTGCCAACATCTCAGTCCCATGCTGCGGAAACAGTTTAGCGATGGGCAGATGTAATCTTCACTGGGTAGCATATTTAAGCTGAGCCCTTTTTTATGTGAATTTTGTAAGTGTTTTTAATCCTCTTTTATTGAATAAACCTTGCGGTATTGCAATTAGAGGCACTTCCGTTTTTTTTTTCATAGTTACATCAGTAACAGGAAGAGTCTAAATTAGAATCTCTCAGGGATTCTTTGAGGCTGGGTTCACACTATTGCCATGTGCATCTTTTGGTCCATCTCAGATCCAAAAATGCAGGTTGAAATCGGACCTGAAACGGTGAAAGGAGACGCACCGGACTCCTGCTGTGAGCTGCTGCGATCTCTAATGTAGACCCAGTCTAAGTGAAAACTTTATTTTTAGGAACTGAAGCAGCTCTTGAAATGATATTAACATAATAAAGCTAAAGAGAACTTTTATTGAATGGGTTTCCAAATACTAAAATCTCAGTAGTCAGTAAGTCAGACCTTGTGACTATATTTTATGCTGTGCAATTTATCTCCTGTTCTTTAAAGCGGTAGTAAAGTCTTTTTTTCACTTTGACCTACAGGTAAGCCTTAAATGATGCTGTGTACACACGACCATTTTTCATAATGAGAAAGTGGCCATTCTTTAGATTGGTCGTGAAAACTGGTTGTGTGTATGCTCCATAGCAGTTTTCTGTTTTCTCAACGAGAAAACTGCCTGCAAAAAAATTAGAACCTGCTCTATTTTTTCTCGTCATTCTTTTTCTCGTTGTGAAAACCGCTCTTGTGTATGCTTTTCGGAGGGGGAAAAAAAACGAGCATGCTCAGAAATTAGCAAAAGCGTCCCAAAGGGTGGCACTATTCAAATGAAACTTCCCCTGTATAGTGCCGTTGTACGTCACCGCGCTTTGCTCAAGCGTTTTTTCATGAACGTGTGTAGGCAGGCTTGAGAGGAATCACTACGAATCACGTTGAGAAAAATTTCATTTTTTTGCATGACAGGAAAAACAGTTGCGTGTACGTAGCATAAGGCTTGGAAGCAAAGGGCGCTGATTACAGTCCATAAATTATAGCAGGGCAAGAAAAGCATTCCAAATGTTTTCACAGGTGATTAATTCATTAACGGACACCCCAGTGATTGATCCACAGACATGTGCACCGCTACCTCACAGAAAACACGCTTACCAGATAGTAAGACATATTGCTATAACCAAGCCCAGGCCTTTAACACCAGGAATCATAGCGATGTTGTATGTGTGCTGATACAGACTCACAAGTGAATAACCATAAGCTGCTGTGACCTCCGAAAGCAATGTTCAACAAACGGCCCAAAAATAAATAAGATAGACCATAGTGTGATACTGTCTAATAGTCTCTGCTCCTGCTTTTTTTTTAAAGTGTAAATTTTATTGTACATGTTCAAAGCATAACAAAGAATCATAGTACAGTACACATTTTCATATCCCATGGGTCAGAATTTTTTTTTTTACAGTCAAGTTCAAAGTCATGACAGTACAACACGTACATATAATCCGACAAGCATAGCAATCTTACCCTTTTCCCTTTTTCTTATAACATAATCCCAACAACATAACAAAAAAAACAAAAAAAAACAAAAGGGAATTTCCCCCCTGTACCTCCTAGTACCTATCACATTTCAATTCAGCCCTGGTCAGACCATCAAGTTCCCACCTTAACCATCGTTACCTTCAGCACACTCATCATCTCCATTATACCTCTATATCTCCCGAGATCCATCCCGCCCACACCTTCTCGAATTTTTTTGGGCAACCCCGGGCTGCGTAGGTCAGTTTGTACATTGGCAGTGCATCATTCACCAGTTTCAACCATCCCTGCAGAGATGGGGGAGATGGTTTTCGCCAGTTAATGGCCAGGGCCTTTTTAGCATAGCAGAACAGTATTCTCAATAGTGTTTTCTTTGATACAGACAATTCCTCCTCCTCCAGGTCACCTAACAGGCATCTAGCTGGGGAATATATATTAGGTAGTTCCAAGTTTGCCTCCAGAAATTATAGTACCTCCTTCCAGAACCCCTCCACTCGAGGACACTGCCACACCATATGGAAAAAGTCGCCCTCCGCCGCTTGGCAGCGGGGGCAGCATTCAGATGACTCCCCTCTACCCATGTTGTGTAACCGTTTGGGAGTGTAGTATACTCTATGCAAGTAATTAAATTGCGTTAGCTTGTCTCTAGCTGAGATCATCGAGGGTACCAGTGATTCAAGAGCCTCAGACCAGGATTCCTCAGTAAGGGATGGTATGTTCGCTTGCCACTGCGCCCTAACCCTCTCCATTCTAGGCGAGGAGGACGTCAGCAGCATAAAATAGTACCTAGAGATCAGTTGCGAGTGATCCCCGTCAGTGAGCACTTTTTCCATTTTGGAGGGGGAGAGCGCCACCACCCCCCCCCACCGTACTGAGCCGTTACAGCATGCCGCAGCTGAAGGTATCTAAAAAAGAATGTGTTAGGGACCCCGTACTCAGTCTTCAGATCTACAAAACTTCTAAACACCCCATTCCTGAACAGCTGATGGGCATACTTGACTCCATACGTCGCCCAGCACGACCCATCCGGTACCTTGACTATCTCTTTTAGTTGGGGATTGTGCCACAGAGGGGCATTGGGGGAGGCCTCAAGACTAGAACCCCCCACCCTTTTATTGCATATATGGAATATTTTATATGACATTTTCAGTATGTCCCCCCCTCCCAGTGGGTATGGACCATTTCTATATAGCACGTTAATCAGTCCTTCAAACGAGTGTACCAGGGCCGCCTGAGTTGCCACCGATGCAATACATAAGTTCGGGAACCCCCACCAGTGCACGTGTGTTAACTGGGCTGCAAGGTAATAACAATACAGATTCGGCAGGGCCAGTCTCCCCTCCCTTATCGGCAAATGGAGCGTTTCCATGGACACCCTTGCGGGCTTAAGGCCCCAGAGAAAGGATGTTAGCATCGTATTGATTTTTGCAAACCATTTTTTAGGGATATAGATTGGGGCATGCCAGAATAAGTAAAGAAACCTAGGTAAATAGATCATCTTGAAGATGTTAATTCTCCCGAGGAGGCCCAATGGTAATTTAGCCCATGCTATCAGACTTTCCTTCAAGCGGGCCTTCATAGGGGTCAGGTTATTGCACATATAGGTCCCTATCGGTAGCTGGACATCCACTCCCAGATAACGAAACTTAGATACTACTCTAAGAGGGACATCCAGGGGCAACCGCAGGAGTCCATCAGAGCTAAAGGGAAACAGAATAGATTTATTCCAGTTCACCTTTAAACCTGAGAAGTTTCCAAAGTCTGATATTAAGTCCAGAGCGGTGGTCAGCGATCCCTCTGCCTCTGCCAGATACAGAAGCATATCGTCAGCGTAGAGGGATGTCTTTTCTTCTAACTCATTGATCATACAGCCCCTGACATTCACATCCTCCCTCAGCTGTGCAGCCAGTGGCTCTATTGCCAGAGCAAACAACAGGGGTGACAACGGGCACCCCTGCCGTGTGCCCCTAGCAATTGGGAAGGAATCCGTGATGGCAATATTAACCCTAAGCCTAGCCCGTGGGGCAGCGTACAATATTTGGACCCACTTTGTAAATCTGGGGCCGAACCCCAACCGCCCAAGGACCGCTATGAGATAAGACCATTCTATGGAGTCAAACGCTTTATGCGTGTCCAGGGATACCACCACTCTAGTATCCGGCGTGGATCCCACAGACTGTAAAATAGTGAAAAGCCGTCACAGGTTAATTGCTGTCGACCTCTCAGGTATAAAACCCGTCTGGTCTTGATGAATTATGGACGCAATCTTTGGATTCAGCCGTTTAGCCAGTAATTTAGCAAGGATCTTTGCGTCGACATTAATTAGCGATATTGGTCTGTAGGATTCGCAAAGATCATGGTCCTTGTGCGGTTTGGGAATCAATACTATTAGTGCCTCCCTCAGAGACTCAGGAAGCTCTCCCCCCCAATAAGCATCCATATACATCTTGAGCAATTGGGGTGCCAGGCTGATCGGCATATGTGCTATACCATTCAGCCGGAAATCCATCCATTCCCGGGTCTTCGATCAGCGAGAAAAACCATTTTGACGTTTGAAGGAGTTTCTTGATGTGATATTCTGCTGTTTTACAAGATTTTGTTTGTGAGTGCACTGTTTGAAGTTTTATTTTGGTGTGCTATTAAACCTTTGATGGTATCACACTATTTGCACTTCTTTTGTCTCTCTCTGACATATATGTGGAACTGATTGGATGTCATATTTGGATTACATCTTTATTGACGGGAACAACTACATCTGATAAGGTTTTTTGTGCCAAAACACGAGAGTGTGAGGCATACCTATCCGGTGAGTGTCCATTTGATGGGGGAGGAATCACTGAGCACTGTCGGGTGTGGTGGAAGTTTTTGAAAAAATTTGAAGATCGCAGGATCCTTATACACATGAACTTTGCTTTGTTTGGCCACATTCTAAATTTTTTTAAAGACTGTCTCTTGCACTTTCAGTGCGTTCACTTCACGTTTAAGTCAATCACGGGTGTTTATTATTACAGTCACAGTTTAGTGTTTATTTCTTAAACTGGATATATTTTGTTTATTATCACTGTATATCATTACATATGGGTTGTAGTAATGTATTTTATATAGTCAAATATGCACAGTTATTTGATAGCGCTGTTTTAATTTGTTGACACTCCTTAGAGAGTTTCATCATCTTACATTCTTTTTGTTCACTTATTATCTTCTAAACAGCAGCTAGGCATCATCCACTCCTCCATAGGCGCAACGGTGGGCGACTTTTTAGGGCGCATTCTATAGATCACCCATTGTTACTATTCCCGGGTCTTATTCGAGTTCAGGGAATGTATGGCTGACACCACCTCCTCCACTGTAATGGGGAGGTCAAGCTCCGCAGCCGCCTCTCCGGAGAGCTCCAAGAGGGGCACCGGAGCCAAATAGGCCTGCACCGTTTCCTCATCATAGTCCACCCTCGAGGTATACAGATCAGAATAGAAATCAATAAAGGCTTTAGCAATATCCTCTTGTGAGGTGCAAAGCTGCATCCGTGCATTGTATATACGTGGGATAGACGTTGGTGCCTGGTGTGAATGTGCCAGATAAGCCAGCAACCTGCTATTTTTATCTCCAAATTCAAAAACGCGCTGCGCTTGATACAGCAATTTTTTCTGTGTCTTCTCCACCAGCACCAAGTCCAACTGACGTATACTCTCTCTCCATTTCATATGTGTGTCAGGGGTAGGGTCATCAATGTATGCCACTTCAGCCTCCGTAGCTATCTGCTCTGATTCTCTAACCCTCCACTCCCTGTCAGATTGAAACCGTTTAACCTCCCCCTTAATCACTCCCCTGAGCGTGGCTTTAAATGCATCCCAGGTGACCCCTACCGGGACCTCCCCCCTATTTTCCAACCATAAATTGTTAATGGACGTGGCAGTGGACCTCTCAAAACACTCTTCCTTAAGCCACAGAGGGCTCAACCTCCATATTGTGTACCCACAGGGTTTTTCCATGTCTATAGTGACCATCAATGGGGAGTGATCCGAAACTGCCCTTGGCAGATACTGAATGTCCACCACTCGTGGGAGAAGCTCCCTGGACACAAAACACATGTCTAGTCTAGATAGGGTATTAAATGTGGCGGAGGAGCAAGAGTAGGCTCGGGTATCCGGATGCTTCCACCTCCAGGCCTCCTCTAAGTCATATTGCGTCACACAGGCCTCCAGAGGGGACCCCCTCACCACTGCCATCCCAAACCTATCCTTGTCAAGGGATAGAACTGCGTTCAGGTCTCCCGCTAGGATGATAGGACCCTCCGCCACCTGCAAAACCTCCTTCATTACAGCATCCCATACTCTCTGCTCCTGCTTTGGTTGCAAAACAATACCCATTCACATGGGTAAAAGGAGAGCTAACTTACTTGGGGATTAAACTGACATCTACAATAGAGGGCCTGTATATGGCTAACTATGTTCCCCTTCTAAATGAAATAAAAATAGACTTAAAAAAGAATATAACAAGACCACTTTCATTGTTAGGAAGGATAAATGCTTTCAAAATGGTCACCCTTCCAAAAATAACATACAAATTCCAGATGTTACCCATAGAAATTCCTCTGCGTTTTTTTGATACTCTTAAATCAATGTTGATAAAATATATATGGAGGAACAAAAAGCCGAGAGTCAATTTTTCCACAATAACAAGAGAAAAAAAACACGGAGGATTAGCAGCACCGGATATAAATAGATATTATAAAGCTACGATTATCGCACGTATGGTAGAATGGGGAAATAAAGATAAAGAGAGAGAAAAAAAATGGATCCGAATGGAAAATAGTATAAGTAAAACAGCACTGCACAAAAATTTATGGATATCACGAAAATATAGGGTGTTGGGCGAAGATACACATAGAATAACACATTTTTTTTTCAAAGTCTGGGATTTAATTTATAGACAGAATACATGGACTTATAACTCACCTTTAATTTCACTCACAGAAACTAATTTTTTTATCCCTGGGAAAGGGACTCGGCTGGGAACTAAAATGAGAGCAGCACAAATAAAGGACATCATGGATTAAGGAAAAATAAAAACATTCCGAGAGATAAAGGAAAAGAATACATGGGACATTAGTGAATGGGAATATATACAACTAAAACATCTGGTAAAGTCAATACCCTCGCCTATAAGAGAAGAAAAAAAATTAACAGCCTTAGAAAAATTATGCTGTATAAAAACTTAATTACGGCATGTTATATCAAAAGTATATCAGATCCTGACAGAATTAGATCTACAACAAAATCCATACTTCATAGGAAAATGGGAAAAATAAATAAACAAGAAGTTTGAAGACCAACAAGTAGAAAGAATAATAGCATCCGTACATAACACCGCAACTGACATGACAACAATAGAAATAAATTATAAATGCATCACGAGATGGCATAGGACACCCGAAATTATGCATAAATTCAGTAAAGATAAAACGCCATTGTGTTGGAGAGAATGTGGACAGATAGGAACAACTACACACATATGGTGGGACTGTCCAATGATAAAGGAATATTGGCAGGAAATTCTTGAGTATATTGAAGTGATAACTGGGAAAAAGGTACCTAATACCATTCCATGAATCAAAAGAGTCAAATAGTAGCTATAAGAAAACATTAATCCCACCATTGATAAACGCCGCAAAGGGACTGATACCAAAAAACTGGTTAAGTATCAGAAAACCAGACATAAAAGAATGGTTCGAAAGGGTGGAAAACTATAATAATCTGGAACATTTATGTAGTTGTGATGAGGGCCAATTTAATACATATAAAAAGAGATGGAAGCCGTGGAAAGATTTTAAAATAACGGAGCAATATCTGGAGAAATTCACAGTAGACAGCAGCTAAAGAAGAAGATTTTAAAAAAAAAGAAAAAAGTAAGGGACAAACCATCAGGGGTGGGGGTGGAAGAGGGTGGGTAAGGTTTATATTAACTGAATTAAAAGAGAATATGAAAAATAACTAATATAATGAAAAAAAGTAAAAAATATACAAAATAATATCTGAAATACCACAAATGATGCAAAACCAAAAGTAGAGACGGAATTATGAATAAAATCATGAGCAAGTCTCTTGCTGTGGTTGAGTCTGAGGTGAAAAAAAAAAAAATACAGCAGATCCTCAATGAAAGGTCATGCGGTTCAATTCTGTCACTACTTCCCCTTTGTAAGATCTTGCAGTCCTCCAATCAGGATTTCTCACCCAGCTAGCAGAACAGGAAATGTCTGCCTGTCACAGTGTCACCTCAGCACCGTATCTCTCTCCTCTCCTGGTCTCTAGCAGTGGCGGTGCGTCTATAGAGGGCGCTGGAGTGCCACCCTCTCTGGCTCTCGCACCGCCACTGATTACAATAACATAGATTCATGCATTGCACGAATCTATGTTATTGTTGCTGGCTGCTGGTCTATTCAGCTGGCCGGACCTTGAGTGCCGGCCACCGGAATAACGGCAGCTGGTTGGCTGTGCGGAAGTGCCTATCAGAGCCAGCTCTGATAGGCTTTCCGAGTACAGCCCTCAGCCTTCCGGATGCTTATCCAGGAGACGTACGGGGGGTGCGTCCCTTGGATAAGACTGACAGGTGTCTCAGCCAATCAGGTTACCGGTAACCTGATTGGCTGAAGCGTCATTGAGGGCGGGAGAAGACATCGAGGGATGTGGAGGGAGGATGTCTGATTCCCAGAAAGGTAAGTGCCGGGGCGGGGGAGGGGCATTTTACAGGGCACAGCGGCGACAATCGACACAGTAACGCAGTGACATCAATGGGCACAGTGGCGACAATGGGTACAGTGGTGACAATTAAAGGGCACAGTGGGGGCAATTGGCACAGTGGCATCAATGGGCACAGTGGCGGCAATTAAAGGGCACAGTGACATCAATGGGCACAGTGGCGACAATGGGCACAGTGGCGACAATTAAAGGGCACAGTGGTGACAATTGGCACTGTGGCGACAATTGATGGGCACAGTGGCTGCGTTTGATGGCATGGCACAGTGGCTGCGTTTGATGGCATGGCACAGTGACTGCGTTTGTTGGCATGGCACAGTGGTGCAAATTGATGGCACAGTGGCTGCATTTGATGGCATGGAACAGTGGTGACAATTGATGGCACAGTGGCTGCGTTTGATGGCATGGCACAGTGGCTGCGTTTGATGGCATGGCACAGTGGTGACAATCGATGGCACAGTGGCTGCATTTGATGGGCACAGTGAGGCTGCAATTTTTTCTTTTTTTTTTTCCGTTTGCCCCCCCCCCCAAACATTTTGAGCACCAGCCGCCACTGGTCTCTAGGCAGACTGCTGTATTCTCTGGTGTCTCCCCTGCATGTACTCAGCTCTAGCAGATCCCTCCGGTCTGCTCCCCAGACTACAGAGCTCTGCCTGTGTTTCCCAGGTGACCCTGGAACAGGGAAAGAAAGCCTTTATTAGCATGTAGAAAACTCATATGTCACCTTCCATGTGCAAATAAAATTAAAATTATACACAGAAACAAGCTTGTTTTAAACATTAGCACATTTATAATATTTAATAAAAATGACAAGTTTCCTTTAACGTTATGATCAGTATAGGAAATCACGTTTTAGGAAATAAACCTGAAAAAAATGTAGCTTCCGTTTCATAGTAAAATCGGCAGCAAGTATTTTTCATGGGTCGTTAGGCTTTAGCCTTGCAGTAACTACCATAATAATTATTTTTGCATTTCTATGCGTTATCATGAGAGATTAATATACATTCATCCTTAACCTCACCATGTTGTTACATTTTATGTGCCTTACTTAAATTATCCATATGGGCTTGTAATTTATCAGGTTGATTATGTAAATGTTTGCCTGGTTGGCATTTAAAAGTATGTGTAATTGTTGGAATAACAGAATAATTATAATGGAGTGTGTCACAGAATCTCCTGAAAAGATTCTTATTTATGAGTAAATTTTAAGAGTGTATGAAAGAAATTCTAAAGGAATTAATTGATTCAGTGTATTTATAGATATGATATATAATTATCCAGGAACAAGTATGGCATATTTAGTTAGATAATTTTGTTTTCATGTAAGACGGTTTAGTTTTGGGCTTGTGGTTATCAACCAGCATGTCAGCAAGCATTTTTATGTCTCAATAATAGGGAATATACCCCAAGAATTTACATATGAATAAGGATGGTGGGTGTAGGTTGATGTATATTCATGTTACATTTAACGTTTTACTAAGTAATGTAAACATGTCTGTAATATTGTTTTTATTATTATGATTAGAAATAAAATTTATGAATTCTATTTGTTTTATGTTCTATTTTATTGGTAAAGAAAAATATATTTTAAAAGTATATTTAAACCTCAGTAATGTATATAGGCAAAATAAACATTAAACATTATATATATTGCTTTTTTGCTAGTAAACATAATTTTCATGTGTGGGTGTATAATAACTGTACTGACCATGGTGCTGCAATTCCAGAGGCTGACCTTCAGGTTTGTTCAAAGCTAAATGTATCAGTGCATTGTGTGTCAGCATGTCACCTTACTGCAATCTCCTAAGGTGATATTCAAACCCCCCAAGCCTAAAAGTAAAGCAGAATTGTCACTCTAGTAGCAAAAATGCCATTAAAGACTAACACCAGCAGGATCATTAGGTCCAAAGAGAAGCAAAGGAAGCCTGAATTAAAAAAAATGGAGGAGATTCATTAGAGATAAGAAGGGATATTCTTCTATCTGAAAAATGTGTGCTTAACCACTTCCATACCAGGCACTTACGCACCTTCCTGCCCAAGCCAATTTTCAGCTTTCAGCGCTGTCGCACTTTGAATGACAATTGCGCGGTCATGCTACACTGTACCCAAACAATTTTTTTTATCATTTTGTTCCCACAAATAGAGCTTTCTTTTGGTGGTATTTGATCACCTCTGCAATTTTTATTTTTAGCGCAACAACTAAAAAAAGACCGAAAATTTTGAAAAAAAATATATTTTTTATTTTTTTCTGTTATTTTTTTTTGTGAATAAGTAAGTTTTCTTCTTCGATTACGGGCACTGATATGGCGGCACTGATGGGCACCGGTGAGGCGGCACTGATAGGCAGCACTGATAGGCGGCAATGATAGGTGGCGCTGGTATGCGGCACTGATGGGCACTCATAGGCGGCACTGATGGGCACTCATAGGTGGCACTGGGCACTCATAGGCGACACTGATGGGCACTCATGGGTGGCACTGATGGGTACTTATGGGTGGCACAGATGGGCACTGATATGTGGGCACTGGGCATGGATGGGCACTGAGAGGTGGCACTGATGGACACTGAGGGGTGGCACTGATTGACACTGAGGGGTGGCACTGAGGGCATTGCTGGGCATCACTTGTTCATCCCAGTGCCCATGTTGCCAGTCAGTGCCCATTTGTGGGCACTGATTGGCATCTTTCTCTTTTTTTTTTTTTTACTGCCCCCTTCCCTGGTGGTCCAGTGTGGGCTTCCCTGGTGGTCCAGTGTGGGCATCCGAGGGGGGGCTGCGCTGATAAACAATCAGCGCAAACCCTACCTGTCAGGAGAGCCGCCGATCGGCTCTCCTCTACTCGCGTCTGTCAGACGCGATTGAGGAAGAGCCATCAACGGCTCTTCCTGTTTACATCGTGATCAGCCTTGATTGGACGGACTGACACCCTGCATCACCGATCGCAGCGCGTCGCGCCCCCACGGGCACGCACCGGCATGAAATCCTGCAGGACGTCAATAGACGTCCAGTCAGGATTTCACAACCACTTCCCGGACGTCAATTGTCTATTGACCGGGTGGGAAGTGGTTAAAGTGGTTGTAAAGTCACATATATACATTTCTTGTGTCCCCTCTGTTTTAGAAAGGTATAAAATACAGTATGGCACATCTTATCATGGAGCAGCAACTATGATTACTGTGGTGGTCAGTAAACATAGGGGGCCAGATTCAGAAAGATGCGCGCATCTTTCTGCTGGCGTAAGGTATCTCTGATACGTTTACGCCGCTATAACTTTGGGCGCAAGTTCTGTATTCAGAAAGAACTTGCGCCCTTATTTACGGCGGCGTAACGTATGTGTTGCGGCGTAAGGCCGCGTAATTCAAATGGGGATGTTGGGGGCGTGTTGTTTTTTAAATTTGACTTGACCCCACGTTTTTTACGTTTTTTTGAACGGCGCATGTGCCGTCCGTAAAATATCCCAGTGTGCATTGCGCCAAAGTACGCCGCAAGGACGTATTGGAATCGACGTGAACGTAAATGACATCCAGCCCTATTCATGAACGACTTACGCAAACGACGTAAAATTTTCAAAATTCGAAGCGGGAACGACAACCATACTTAACATAGGATACGCCGCACATACCCCTCATATAGCAGGGGTAACTTTACGCCGGAAAAAGCCGAACGCAAACGACGTAAAAAAAAAGCGCCGGGCGGTCGTTCGTTTCTGATTCGGCGTTAATACTAATTTGCATATTCCTCGCGAAAACATACGGATGCGCCACCTAGCGGCCAGCCAGAAAATGCAGCCTAAGATACGACGGTGTAAGACACTTAAACCTGTCGGATCTTAGGTATATCTATGCGTAACTGATTCTCTGAATCAGGTGCATAGATACGACCGACCGCACTCAGAGATACGACGACGTATCAGGAGATACGCCGTTGTATCTCTTTTCTGAATCCGGCCCAGGGGATATATGACCAGGGAGGATCAACCAGGTATTTAACATCATACAATGGGACAAATTACACTGCAGAAGCTCTTTAGCCTCCTACACACAACCATTTATTCAGACGGGAAAACTGCCAAGAGAGCTTTTGGCTGGGAATCCCGGCCGTGTGTATGCTCCATCGCAGTTTTTCCGCCGGCAAAACTGCCAGACAAAAAAAGAGAGCAGGATCTTTTTTTTCGCGTCAGACAAAAATCCTGGCGGGAAAACCGTTCGTCTGTATGCTTTTCCGACGGGGAAAAAAAACACACATGCTCAGAATCAAGTATGAGACGGGAGCGCTCTTTCTGGTAAAACTAGCGTTCGTAAGGGGGATAACACATTCGTCACACTGCAAATTATTGCATCGTTTAATGCAGCGCATTCTTTTCTTCTTTATAATGCTACAATAATGAACTTGTTTTGCTGCTGATATTTACACAGAGTTCTGACAAACTTGTTTCTTTATTATTTCTTGTGATCTCATGAATATTTTGTTTTAAATCTAGATCTCCATAATAATGTTTATTTTTTTTGCCTTTTTCTTAATTTTTTTTTAATCAAGATCTGCATTTTTTGTGATTATTTGAAAATTATTTTCTAGTGAGCTCCATATTTCTTTTTAGTGTGTCAAGTTACCCTAATAACATTATTATCTTGTATTTTGTAACCTCTAGCAGGTTTGTTGGAACAGCAGAAAACGATCTGAAAGCACGAAGACTGAAAAGTTTAAATCGTCTCTCACCAAACTTTTACTAACAAGAGGATCAGCAAAAGCTGCCCAAAGGGTGGCGCCCTTGGAATGAAACTTCTCCTTTATAGTGCCGTCGTACGTGGTGTACGTTACCGCGCTTTGGACGGGCAGACTTTTGTCTGAGCGTGTGTATGCAAGGTAGGCTTGAAGGAAAAACTGTCGGTAAAACCGTCAGTTTATGATCCGACGGAAAAAACGGTTGTGTGTACTAGGCATTAGAAGTAGATCATGCTTTAAAAGAACAGAAACATATTTTTTTAGGGTTACACCCACTTTAACGGTTTACATAAACGTTTTAAGTTAAACTCAAACCAAAAAATTTAATATATTGCAACTTACTAATGCTTAGATGTAGTGGCTGAATTTTTTTTATTTTTTAGGCTGGGTTCACGCTGTCTTTAAATGTGGCTCACAGCTGGGGGTCCCTGTTCTCCATTTTAGGGATGAATTAGGCCTGAATTGTTGCCTGAATTTGGACCTGAAATGGAGCCAAAGACGCACAGGACCCTTGTGCAATTCACTCCATGGCCGCCACGGAGCTGGGTGAACCGGTCACAGTGTCCTGTCATTCAAATTGGATATGGAAAACCCACATCCAATTCACATCAGTGTGAACCCAGCCTTAGGCTTCTTTTCCCTCTGTTTTCGCCTGGTGATCTAGAGTGTTAGATGTACTATCAGATTTAAATACACTAACAAATTGAAGATGAACTTCAGCTAACAATTTTTAAGCAGTTAAATCAGCTGTTTTGTTTATTTTGGAATAACAGTTTTACACAAAGAAATAAAAAGCTGATCATTGTAAGAACCCCTGGCAGTGGTCAATGGTTTGTCTTAACCATCCAGCTGCTACATCTGCAGGACAGCTTTTTCTGTTAAAAATACAACTGGCAGGACCTACCCACTATTTATATTATAGAAACTTCTTTGGGCTTTCCTAAAGTAAATTCAAACTCAAGCATTAGCATTTCAAATAAGCTTTTCTATGTAAATGTTATTTCAAAAGTTGTTTTCATCCTTTAAAGGAGTTGTAAAGGTAAAAGTTTTTTTACCTTAATGCATCCTATGCATTAAGGTAAAAAAACATCTGACAGCACCGCCCCCCCCCCCCGAGCCCCCGTTTTACTTACCTCACCGTTCGAAAGTCCCGGGCGCGTGCTTGTCGTCCTGCTCGGTTCCCAGCCTGGCCGTTGATTGGCTAGGCTGGGCGGATTGATAGCAGCGCAGCCATTGGCTGGCGCTGCTGTCAATCACAGCGGATGACGCGGCCCCCCGGGGGGGCGAGGCCGAGTGATACAGTCGGCGGCTATGGCCGCTGCTGTATCACGGGAGCGCACTCGCAAAAGCTTTCCACCATGCGAGGGAGCTCGCATGAACGTGGAAAGCTTTTGCGAGGAGGAGCCGAGACAGCCGCCGAGGGACCCCAGAAGACACGGATCCGGGTCACTCTGTGCAAAACGATCTGCACAGTGGAGGTAAGTAGAACATGTATGTTATTTAAAAAAAAAAAAATTGTACCTTTAGTGTTCCTTTAATGTGCAGAAATCATTAAAAGAATGACCAGTGATCCTAATATGAAGGACCTTCAGACATTTCCTATTATGGAGTGACAAATGTCTTCCAATTATGTTTCCGGATTGTCACCTTCTTTCATATCCTCTTGGGTGGAGACTACAAGTGGTCATGCTGATGAGCATTGTGCAGGCATAGTTCACCATTGTCTCTATCAGTAAACTGATACTGAGCAATTATGTGGCTGCAATTTACCAAATTTGCAAAATACATGAATATAAGTTTTGTAAAACTGTTCAGTACTCCTTCTCGTCAACTGGTTTTAGTAGACAATTTAGGCAAATAGAATATATATTTTTTTAAATGTCATGCTAACTCACCTTTGTAAAAACACATAACCCTGGTCAGGCTACTATCTGCATGGAGTTTGCATGTTCTCCTTGTGCTTGCATGGGATTCCTCCTGATAATCTGGGTTTCTCCCACGCACCAAAGTCATGTTGGTAGGTTAATTGGCTCCTGTCCAAATTGGTCCTAGTATGTATGTGCATAAATTATTATTATTATTATTATTATTATTATTATTATTATGCAGGATTTATATAGCGCCAACAGTTTACACAGCTCTTTATTACATCATGAATGTATACATGTGAAATAGTGACGTCAGGCTGTAAGCTCTGGTGGCAGAGACTGATGTGAATGTAACAGATTGTAAAGTGCTGCATACATTGTTGGCACTATATAAATACATGTAAAAAAAAAAAAAAAAGTGAAAAATAGTGGGACTTTACATGAGGGATGTCACTGCAGACAGATTATGCATAGAGTATGTAAGTATATTTTAGTAAACAAATACATGTACATTTGGACATTCCATGGTCTGGAGATACAAAATGCATTTTTTAACTAATAATAAAACATATGCAATAGAGCTGACATATAAATATAAGAATACACAAACTCATACATAACATTTGACTTGATAAAATCACGGTACATAAATGGTACAGTATATGGAAAAAAAAATGTTCCTGGACTGCCGCACTCTGATTTATGGAAACAAAATGAACAAAGGATAAAATCCAAAGCTGTATAACATCCAAAAATTCATGCAACACTGCAATCAATGGTAGAAAGTGGACCAAGGGGACAAAAAAGCTAACATGTTTCACATCATGGATAGATGCTTAGTCATAGCTGGGTTGTGTGAGGATCTGAAAGGATTTAAATAGAAAACTTTGAATGCATCCAAATCAATTAAGGCTAGTCTGCACAGCATTAGAAAATTAGATACCTGATTGAAACTGACACAACCCATGGTCAGAACAGCATCTGCACAATCAAAAACAATCAAAAACAAAAACACACATGTGTATGTGACATTCTAACCTAAAACACATTTTATGATATAGACTTTATGGCCGGGATTCAGATACATTGGCGCATATTTATGCCGGCGTAGCGTATCTTTTTTACACTACGCTGGAGCAGCGCGGAGAGGCATGTAGTGTATTCAGAAAGCCATAACTCACCAAGATGCGCCAGCGTAATGTATTTTCGAAGGCGTAAGCCAGCGTAAGTGTAAGTGGGCGTCACCCCATGCAAATGATAGTCCGAGCGTGTCGCAGTGGTTTACGTCGGGCGTATCTTAAACGGCGCATGCGCTGTGATGTGGACAAATTGACCGCACCCATCTGCGCATTCTCACAACTACGCCCGGCGAAGACAATTTTTAACCCCGAGGAGAAGGCAATTATTATCGATGCCATCTCCAAGTACGGCGCGTGCCTCCATGGGGCACAGAGTGGCACGACCAGCAAGGTCCAGAAGGAGGAGATCCTGCAGGAGATCACAACGCAGGTGAATGCCCTTGGCCAGGAGGTTAGGACCCCAAGGGACATTTAAAAAAAAAAAGATCTGCGTCGTTTGGTCCGAGTGAAGCTGGCCACGATCAGGAGGCACGCCAGGGGCACAGGAGGTGGACCAGCCACTAAGATCACCCTCACTCCTGAGGAGCAGGTCATTGCCAGGTGCCTGGAGAGGGAGCAGGTGGAGGGCCTGGAGGGCTGTGACTCTGTTGATCAGGCCTTGAGGACAGGTAAGTGTGTTTTATCTTCTCTCCGGTGTGTAGCATGTGTGGGGGTGCAAGGGAACATGTGACAAGTGTGTGGGTCCACCAACATGTGAATGTTTTGTGTCATCCACAGATGTGCTGGAGGGAGCTGGGCCGTCGTCGGCTGCTGGGCGACCCACGCCATCCCTGGAAGAGAGTGCCCACACCTCTCCTCTAGGGGAAGTGGAGGAGGAGCACGGTACTCTAGAGGAGGTTGTCTACCTCGTGGAGGAGATCCCCATCCCAGGACCCTCCCAAACCTCCTCCCCCATCAGGGAAAGCCCCTCAAGGGCCTCCCCCCATCAGGGATATCCCCTCAAGGGCCTCCCCCCACCATCAGCGGTATCCCCTCAAGGGCCTCCTCCCTCATCAGGGATATCCCCTCAGGGGCCTTCTCCCCCATCAGGGGTAGCTCCTCAAGGGCCTCCCCATGCAGCCGGCCCTAAGCCTCTCCTGCCCCCAGGAAGGCTACCCGAAAGACCAGGGCTGATCCAGATGCCTTGAAAGAGAATCTGGCGAGGGACCAGGCCTGGCAGACCCACCATATGGGTGCCTTAGTGGGTGACCTGCACCGTGTGGCAGAGAGCCTGGCCTCCTCGGCCCAGACTCAGGCTGCTTGCACCTTGACTGTCCAGCACGCCCTCACACAGCAGGCTGATCAGACTACCTTCATCACTGACAGCCTGCAGGATGTGAGTTCGAACTGCACAGCTATTGTGACTTGCCTGGGGGAGCTGCAGGCCACAACATCAGACCTTGTGACAGAAGTCAGGAGCCTGGCAGTGGCTGTCCAGGCAAATACAGCTGCCATGCAGGTGGAGGGGAGGAGCCTGACAATGGCCGTACAGGCAGAGGGGAGGCAGACAAGGTGCCACCAGCGCAACACCACCACCCGCCAGCTGCGGATGCTGGCGGAGACCAATGCCGTCCTTAACCGCATTGCCCTGGCATTGGAGGGCAGACAGCCAGCCAGGGAGAGACCAGGGGATGATCCTCCTCCAGATGCCCCATCCCCCACCTGAGGCTTCCCCCAGGCAACTGAGGACCAGGAGCCTTGGCACCAGACGTAGCCCACGACAGGGCAAATGAGTGCCTTTTTTACTTTTTCTTTTATGCTCACGTGATGAGTTTTTTTTATACTCAGGTTATGAGTTTATTTATGTTTTTTTTATACTCAGGTTGAGTTTATTTATGTTTTTTTTATACTCAGGTTATGAGTTTATTTATTTTGTAGTGACTGTACATGGTCAGTAGTGCAGGCTACAGTGTGACTGGTGTGTGAATTGGGGGGTGACACTCCTGCCAGAAAAGGGATGTCACCCTGGGTCATTGGGGAGAGGTTATCCCCAAGATCGTGTGAATGTGGTATGAATGGACAGCGACACCATTGGGGCCTTGGCGCGGCATTGCTGCTCCCAAGTCCTGCATGGTGGACTTGGGCTAATCCAATGTGAGGTGGATGTGGTGTGTGTGAGCTAGGGACCACAGTGGTGTGCATGCGTGCATTCTCCTTGTGCCATGATGAATGTGTGTGTTTAACGCACAAAGATGCCTACGACGAGGCATCTCCTGACTGCTCTTCCCTCAGCAGACAAGGTAGCCTCGGTTAGGGGGGGACTGTGTGGTTCGGGGGTCAGGTCATCACGTATGTCAATCTCCAGGCCCTTTCTCATGGCGTAGTTGTGCAGCACGCAACATGCACCAATGATCTGGCACACAAAGTTTGGGGAATACAACAGGGTCCCCCCGGACTTATCCAGGCATCGGAAATGGGACTTCAGGATGCCAAATGTGCGTTCCACCACTGCACGGGTACGTATGTGTGCAGCATTGTATTTTCTCTCTCCTCTGGTTTGGGGATTCCGGTATGGAGTCATGAGATGGGGCCCAAGTGCATATGCAGAGTCACCTGGAAGGGAAAAGAGAGGAGGATGTTAGTTGTGCATGTGCCCCTTGTGATGTCTGCATCATGGGGTCGGACAGTCATGCCTGACTCCCATGTCACTCACCAATCAGCCAGCTGTTCCCGTACACGTTCTGTTCAACTTCTGTTGGGATGTTGCTTTGACTGAATATGTAGCTGTCGTGGCTGGCCCCAGGGTGTTTGGCACGGACGTGCCATATGAGGCATTGGGCATCGGCTATCACCTGTACGTTTATGGAATGCCAATGCTTACGATTACGGTATGTGCTCTGTGTCACGGGGGGGCCGTAGTGCCAGATGTGTGCAATCAATGGCCCCCACGATGCATGGGAATCCCGCAATTCTGTAGAAATCCTGCATTGCCTTCTGCCGCACATGCTCATGGGTGGGTTTGATGATGTGGTGGGACATGCGTCTGAGGATTGCGGGGACAACCTGGTGCACACATCTGCTCATGGTGGATTGTGACATCCCAGCCACGACTCCACTCTACGTTGAAAAGATCCACTTGCAAGGAAACGCAGTGTTGCCAGTACCTTGACCAGTGGCTGCACTGCATGTGAGCGTTGTTTCTGGCTGGTGATGTCATCATGAAGAACTGTGGCTAATTCCAGGGTGGCAGCAGGGCTGAATCTGAAGATGCGTTACCCTGGCATGTTGGCATACAGATGTGTTGTCCTGCAAGTGTGGTTGCTCAGCTCGTCCGTTACGGTGCTGCTGTAGCTGCTCTCCAGCTGACCTGTGCAAGTCTAGTGCAGAGTTACCCCTGCTTTATGAGGGGTAACTTTAGGCCGGACGTACAGCTTACGCACACCGCGCATAGCCTGCGCCGGACAAACGTACGTTTCTGAATCGCCGTATCTCCCTCATTTGCATATTTGAATAGGAAATCAATGGGAGCGCCAGATGCGCCCAGCGTAAATATGCGCCCACGATACGCCGGCGTAGGAAAGTTACGTCGGTCGGAAGAAGCGTATTTTCAGGCGTATCTAGTTTTGTGGGTAGACTTACGCGGCGTATCAGTAGATACGTCGGCGTAAGATCTTTCTGAATCCCGGCCAAAAGTGTATGTAAAAACATACAAAGAAATGCAATAAATGAATAAATATATATAAATATACTGCAAAAATAAAGTGCTATTAAATAAATATAAATGAAATCCGATATGAATGATATCGTGGTAAAAAAATGTGGATGTACATAAATGGTATACACGTGCCGATAAAATGAGGGGATAGTAAGCCGACCTTGTCAGGGCACCCTAAAAAACTCTAAGCGTTTAATGGCTCTTTACCATTCGTCAGGAGTTGTAAAGATAGAGCTATAAAAACAAAAAATATGGAAATTGCATAGGGGTGGGGGTGGTTGTGAAATAATTACAACCATACAGAGATACCTATCCAAAAAGATACAGAATCAAACGAGAAGACAGAGTGGGTTGAGACTTTGTATGTACCTCAGTATGGTTAAAAATGAAGATGAATGACACAGAGTTAAAATATATGATTTTTAACTTTATTTTCCATCCGGTTATGGTCAATTAAAAACATTTCTAAAAACATGGTTACTGTTAGATCCAGGACGTGCTGATCCTGATACAAGGAGTCACATGTATGGCCTACACATTTCACAGGAAACTCCACTTGGTCAGGGCCTTTAAAGTAGAGCGAATGTAATGAAAAAGATTGTTGTAGCAACCCATAAATACAATATTGAAAAAGTTATAGATGAATATATTGATAAATGCTAGCATTATTATAAGAACAAACAATTTTAAAGGAGATATATATATATATATATATATATCTGTGTCATTCATCTTAATTTTTTAACCATACTGAGGTACATACAAAGTCCCACACCACTCTGCATTCTCATTTGATTCTGTACAAAAAATATGGGTTATTAGTTGCTACCCTTTAAAAAGGGGAAAAAAGCTGTTATGCCGCGTACACACGATCAGTTTGTCTGATGAAAACGGTCTGATGCACCGTTTTCATCATACGAACCGATCATGTGTGGGCCCCATCGATTTTTTATCCATCAGTCAAAAAACTAGGAACTTGTTTTAAAATTATCTTATGGTTAAAAAACCTATAGAAAAAAACGATAGTCTGTGGGTACGTCCATCGGTTAAAAATCCATGCATGCTCAGAATTAAGTCGACGCATGCTCGGAAGCATTGAACTTCATTTTTCTCAGCACGTTGTTGTGTTTTACGTCACCGCATTGGACACGATCGTATTTTTAACTGATGGTGTGTAGGCACGACTGATCATCATTCAGCTTCATCGGATATCTGATGAAAAAATCCATCAGACCGTTTTCATCAGATGAACTGATCGTGTGTACAGGGCATTAGGGAGCAGAGGACATGCACTCACAAGTTGGCTGTGAACTGTGCCCAGCTGATATCAAGGGAGGATGAGCCCCAGATAAATTGTCTGTCCCAGGGCTGAAGTGGGGTGCCCGCCCCGACCAAAAAAAGAACCCAAAGGCAGGCCAGACCAACATGACACATTCCCAATGTGTCCAGAGTGTATAGACCACAATAATCTCCTTCATTATGTAATTTTTACACATTTAAATATTAAAGTGTATATAAATGCATATTTGTAGTTTTGCAGTTAGGGAACAATTACTATTTTTTCAAGTTTTTATTGTTGTCTGTGCCCAGGCTGGGCACCCCTCTATTGTTCCTAGTGACAACTGATAGTGAGACAAAAAATGATGGGTAATCCAAATATATTAAGTTGTCATCAGATCAAGAAGTGAGAAAAAAAATCAACCAATGGGGAAAGCTGTTCTTTTAACAGCAGTTTAAGAGTGGAATTATGTTTACCTCATAAAGATTTCCTTTAATTTCCTTTTGCGTCTCTGAAGCAGGAAGTGAGGGGAAATCTCCTTTACCCAGTTAAGTTGAACTTATGCCGCGTACAGACGGTCGTTTTTTGTGCTAGAAAAAAACAACGTTTTATGTGATGAAAAAAAACGAAGTTTTTGAAACTTCATTTAAAAAAACGACGTAGCATACACACCATCGTTTTTTCAAAATGCTCTAGCAAAGCGCGGTTACGTTCAGCACGTACGACGGCACTCTGTTCCATTCAAGCTCGCTTCATAACTTGCTTCTGAGCATGCGCGGGTTTAAAAACGTCGTTTTGCCCACACACTATCATTTTTATTTTATTTTTTTATTTTAAAGTGTATTTTGTGCATGTTCTCGAGAGAGGAGCCGGACTGCAGGAGTTGGGAGTAGGCAGGCCTCCCCCAGAGGCAATCTGCCACCTTTCTCCATGCCCCGGGTGGCAATGGTGGGTGTGTGAGGGGGTCCTCCCACACAGCCCGCCCTACCTGCTCCGCTTTGAAGCCCAACGGGGCAGAGGGACTCCCTATAAGGGAGTGAGAGGATCTAGCCCGCTCAACCAGCCCCGTTAGTCCTTCGCCTCTCTTTTTAGAGACCGCGTGGTCAAAGTGCGTGCATGTAAACCCAATTTCGAGTGCGTGTAAGTGTGGTGGTTTTTGTGGGAGGGGGGTGGGCGTACTAAGCGCAGGCTTACCTCGCATAGAACACCCACCGTGAGCCGGGCTGAGACCACCAAACTCAATTCACATGTAGCTGAGACCAGGATCCGAACCCCTAGCTGCAGAGGTGAATGGCTTGTCAGCGCAGTGCCAATCGCGGTGAGCCACCGCAGCTCCCCACACACTATCATTTTAAATGACACAAAAAAACAATGTTTTGAAAAACGACACAAAAAATTCAAGCATGTTCGAATTTTTTTTTGTCGTTTTTCAGAAGACATAAAACGATGTTTTCCCCACACACGGTCATTTTAAATGACGTTTTCAAAAATGTCGTTTTTTTTTCATCACAAAAAAAACGACCGTGTGTACGCGGCATTACTGTTAACTGCAAGGTCACTCATGTGTCTGAGGCAAGGAAATGCAATGCACAGTGACTGCTAATTAACACTGTTTCAAAAATATCCGTAAGTGACGTACAGAAACTGATGGGGTGAGCAACAAGACAGCTGGAAACTGGCTTCATCATCGACTCTCAAGACTCTCTTGCATTAATCTTTCTAAGAAGGGAATTGGAATGTTTTCACGTTTGCACACATGAAACATATATCACTAGATACTCTTTGCAGAGCCAGCGGCACTAAGGAAAAAAAAGCCTCTTTGTGCAAGAAATTATGTTTTCTGGAGGATCCTTGAGCAGTACTTGTAAGCAAGACCAACATAGTTTATACAGTTTAAATTAAGGACAAAAAAATAAATCCATTGGAGAAACAGTTTCCAAAGTGTGAAACATGTACCACTGGTAACATTTGCCCTTGTTGGTACTAAGCAATGTTGCGTTTTTTTGTTCTTTAGGATAGCTACCCTGTATTAAAATAAGGTCACTTTGGTTACTACTTTCAACTATAGTACTGTTGATTTAAAAGGAAGCTATGGTGTATTTTTAGCAATATGTATTTTTATCAGATTGATCTATTATCCCCCCAAAAAAATGTATTTTGGCACTTTTTCAATTTTAGCTTGATGTTTTGATATTTTGACCACTGCATTTCATATACAAATTATCAAGCACTGCCTCTACCAGAGAAAGTCATGAACTTTCCTAATCGATAAGTGTTGAGATAATCTCTTAAAGCCCAACTCCAGCCACATCCTTTATTTCATTTTGGATAGAGTATGGAAGGAATGAGGCCCCGTACACACGACCGAGTTTCTCGGCAGAATTCAGCCAGAAACTCGGTCGGAGCTGGATTCTGCAAGCATGTTTGTGAATTGGCGTATCTCCCTCATTTGCATATGTGCATAGAAAATCAATGGAAGGGGCAAATGCGCCCAGCGTAAATATGTGCCCACGATACGACAGCGTAGGCAAGTTACGTCGGTCGTAGAAATGAGCAAGGTAGAGGCCATACAGGGCTGGCCCCACCCCCTAACAAAGAAACAGGTCAGAGCGTTTTTAGGCTTAGTTGGATACTATGGGAGGTTTGTCCCCAACTTCGCCACCATTGCGGCACTGCTGACTGCACTGTGCCAGGATCCCGTGCTTGTAGCGCCGGATTTTGCGAAGGATTTTATAGTACAGACAGATGCCTCAAGTGAAGGGCAAGGAGCGGTTCTGTCTCAAGAACGGGGAGGAGCACCCAATAGTTTTTCTTAGTAGGAAACTGACGCCAGCTGAGAAAAACTATGCAGTGGTGGAATGCGAATGTCTTGCCATCAAGTGGGCTTTAGACTCCCTACGATATTTCCTCCTAGGTAGGAGGTTTCGCTTAATATCAGACCATGCTCCTCTTATGTGGATGAGACAGAACAAGAACACCAATGCCAGGGTAACAAGGTGGTTTCTGTCTCTTCAGGAGTTCAACTTCATGGTAGAGCACAGACCCGGGAGACAGCATCAGAATGCCGATGCCCTCCCTCGAGTCCACTGTATGTTGTCGAGTGGTGCCTCCAACACCTCCGCGTTGAGGCAGAGGGGGGATATGTACAGGACCCCAGGGTTGGGTCCTGGACAGACGCTATGTTGCACCAAATTTGGAGTGTGGTCCCTTTAAGGCAATGGTGTAGGGTTCAGGAGGTCACCTAGAGGGGGTGAGAAATTCCGGGAAATAAGAGTTGATCCAGAGAGGACGGGCCTACAGTCCTCTCTGTCCTTGTTAGTGTCATTTGAGGCCTGGAATTTCGGAGGCTCTAAAGTGACGTTCGGGAGGGAAGAGCCTCCTCTCCTGACCCCTGGCAGTCAAGCACACAGGGGGTTAAGAACTTCCAGGAAACCAGCTTAAAAGACAGGAAGTGCTGATAGAGGGGGTGGAGGAGTATGGGAGTGCACCTGTCTGCAGAAGCTGTGTACTGCTGAGAAGTCAGCAAGGACTGGAAGTTCTGCCTAAATCCGTATGTGCCTTTGTTTTTGATTTATTGCTGTGCCGAAGAAAAACAGACTTTGTTTTGTTTATGCTGGAGACAAGCGGACTTTTGCTTTAATGTTTTTTTCCTGTGTACTAAAGAAAGCGTTGTTTTTTGGTTTGGTCTCAAATAAAAACCCTTTTGTTCAACATTAACGGTTTACCCACTTAATTCAGCAGAGCTAAACAATCCCCAAAGTTCACACCCCGTAGGAAGCCCAGGTATACATGGCACACACTTGTTAGACAGGACAATTCAGTTTGTTGCAGGCTGGTTGGTAAGTGTGCTGGGAATTTTTCTTTGTTGTATTTTGTCTTGAAATTTCCTGCCTACCCTTTTCTGAGGCACAGCACACTGGAGACTGGAGTGTGGGCAGGCAGACATAGGGTATGGAGGAGCAGTATGAGCCCTCTCTCATGCGTGCAGGGGAGACTCTGTGCTGGCCCTGGGCAGTGTGAGAGAGAGTGTCATAGACACTTAGACAACTGCATCCAGCCCCCCAAATGGTTGGCAACCCTAGTTATTAGTGTGAGGCCAGGCACACCTTGCCCATGCAGCTGCTCATGAACTTGGTCATTGAGGTTCTTGGTTACCTGGGAAGGCAGCCACAGTCCCATCTAAATAAAATGTCCAGGTATCAGTTGGTCTGAAACCTGAACACATGATTCAAAAAGACTGTCCGGGTGAATCCCGGATGGTTCAGCAACCCTAATAAAATTAATATACACAGTGTGCAGAGATGTAATTGCTTTCATCCGGTCAAGAATATGTTATAGACCAAAAATCTTTAAGGATAATTTTATCATATACACTCTTGACCATATGCATGAAAAAAGATTGTGCAATTCTCATTAACAAAAGCAATTATTTATTCTGCGGTATATTCACCATCTAGGTACTGCATTATAAACGCACCTCACTAACGCCTATAAAAGAAAAAAAATACTTTTGTGTAAGTCTTCAGGTTTGTCTAAATGTCTGGCTACATGTTCACATTAAACATTATGTGCCTCTATAATATCAGTATATGGGTAAAATACACTTGTGGACCTTATGTACATGCAGTGATGCAATTACTCATAAATCCTTATTAGTTAGCTCAGTAGACATTGTCGGCAGGCACAGTCAAGTGTGATTAATTGAAAACAAAAACAGTATTGTAGTGATTGCATATTAAAAATAGCACAGGCTTGTTAATGCTTGTGAATTATTAAATGTTTTATTAAAGGTAGAAAAATAAAGTGTGGCTTTTGTTATAAATTGCTAGCATTCTTCTGAGCTCACATACTCAAGAACTTGATTAGTTCTATTAAAGGCCAAAACTTTCTTGACATCAGATCAAAGATGATGCAAAAGTGCAACTAGTAAATCCTTGTCATGAATATGCATCAAGTCTGTCCGCTTACCTGATCTCCATGTGTTGTTTAGAGGCAGATCCTGTTCTGGTTTCCCTTTTTATCACTTCCTCTTCCTGTATGGCTCCACCCTAGTCCATCCCAGGAAGCCTATATTAACCTTTGCTCTACAGGTCTGCAGTGCTGTTCAACAGTGTTCCATGCTTAGTTCCTGTCTGCAGTGTATTGCTAGTTCCTGTTTGCAGAGTGCTACGATCATCTTCCGTGTACCGTTTTGGCTTGTCCCCGACTTCCCTGTCTGCCTGTGCCCCTGACTATTTGCATGTTCCACGGTTATCCTTGTCTGCCTGTTGCCCTGACCTCGGCCTGTCCATCACCACTGTTTGGTCTGCTGGCTGCTTCCCCCTTCTCCCTGCGGAGTGTGACTTGAGGAATCTCGGGGATGCGACCTGGACCCAGTAGCGGCCAAGACCATCCCTACCACCAAGGGCTCTGGTGAATACAATACTGGGTCTTAGACTCCGCGCCCTGGGTGATCTTAGGTTCACGCTTCGTCTCCGCTAGCAGCAGTCGGCCATAGGATTCACCACCCTGTGGTGCATCCCTGACCCCTACGGGGTGCACTTGTCACCTGGCTACGGGTGACCTGACAATCCTCAATGGTAGAAATCGACAAAAGTTTTCAAATTTAGTCCAGTGCTTGATTAGAATCTCAGACTGCTCCAGTACCCCTGTTAAGTCCTTAACTTTTTGTCCCAGTGACAACGGCTTCATCAGGCTGGAAGTGAAGAGAAAATCTTAATAGGCACTAGGGATGAGCTTCGAGTTCGACTCGAACATTGCCTGTTCGCCTATTCAACGAACAATTTGGGGTGTTTGCGGCAAATTCGAAAAGCCACGGCGCACCCTATGGGAGAAATCTAAAGTGCTAATTTTAAAGGCTAATATGCAAGTTATTGTCCTAAAAAGTGTTTGGGGACCTGGGTCCTGCCCAGGGGACATGTATCAACGCAAAAAAAAATTCAAAACTGCATTTTTTTCGGGAGCAGTGAATTTAATAATGCTTAGAGTGAAACAATAAAAGTGAAATATTCCTTTAAATTTCGTACCTGGGGGGGGGGGTGTAAAGTAAGCATGTGAAATAGCGCATGTTTCCCATACTTAGAACTGTCACTGCACAAAGTGTCATTTCTGAAAGAAAAAAAAGTCATTTAAAACCGGACTCGCGGCTATAATGAATTGTTGGATCCCGGCAATTCAGAGAGAATTCACTCATAAAAAAAAAAGCATGGGGGTCCCCCCAAATGTAATTACCAGGCCCTTCAGGTCTGGTATGGATATTAGGGGAACCCCGCCATCAATTTAAAAAAAAAATTACGTGGGTTCCCCCCAAATATACATTCCAGACCCTTCAGGTCTGGTGTGGATTTTAAGGGGAACTCCACCCCAAATTTAAAAAAAAAATGGGTGGAGTTCCCCCAAAAATCCACACCAGACCCCTTATCCGAGCACGTAACCTGGCCGGCTGCAGAAAAGAGGGGGGGACAGAGTGCGGCCCCCCTCTCCTGAACCGTACCAGGCCACATGCCCTCGACATAGGGAGGATGTCCCCATGTTGATGGGGACAAGGGCCTCATCCCCACAACCCTGGCCGTTGGTTGTGGGGGACTGTGGGCGGGGGGCTTATCAGAATCTGGAAGACCCCTTTAACAAAGGGGACCCCCAGATCCTGCCCCCCCCTATGTGAATTGGTAATGGGGTACATTGTACCCCTACCATTTCACGAAGGAAGTGTAAATAGTTGTAAAAAACACACACACGCCATAGAAAAAAGTCCTTTATTAATAAAAATAAAAAAAAATAATCCAGCAGTGGTAATCCACTCTCGGTCCGGCTCCCCGCTCCAAATTTGTCGATATTCAGCGACAGGTGATCTCCTCTCCGGTCCAACGATGAGAAGATCATCCAGGATCCAGAGCGCAGCATCGCTGGCCGCCTCCCTCCACCGGAGACAGCCCGACGAATGACGCTGCTGAAGCTGTGACATTTCTTTTATAGGTGAGGCGGGGCACCCGTCACGTGACCCCGCCCCCTCTGACGCAAGGGGGAAGCCAGGCTTCCCCAGTGATGTAGCAGAGGGTGCGTCAGAGGGGGACGGGGTCACGTGATGGGTGGCCCCGCCTCACCAATAAAAGAAATAACACAGATTCATTCGCCGGGCTGTGTTCGATGGAAACAGGCGGCTGGCGATGCTGCGCTCTGGATCCCGGATGATTTTCTCATCGCTGGACCGGAGAGGAGATCACCCGTCACTGGATACAGACAACGTTGGAGCGGGGAGCCGGACCGAGAGTGGATTACCGCTGGATTTTTTTTAATATTAATAAAGGACTTTTTTCTACGGTGTGTGTTTTTTACAACTATTTACACTTCCTTCGTGAAATGGTAGGGGTACAATGTACCACATTACCAATTCACATAGGGGAGGGCCAGGATCTGGGGGTCCCCTTTGTTAAAGGGGTCTTTCAGATTCTGATAAGCCCTCCCGGCAGCAGACCCCCACAACCAATGGGCATGTCCCCCCCTCTTTTCTGCGGCCAGACAGGTTACTTGCTCGGATAAGGGGTCTGGAATGGATATTTGGGGGGAGCCCCATGTCATTTTTTTTTTAATTGACGGCGGGGTTCCCCTTAATATCCATACCAGACCTGGAGGGCCTGGTAATTGAATTTGGGGGGACCCCCACGTTTTTTTTTTTTTCTGAATGAATTCTCTCTGAATTGCCGGGAGCCGACAATTCATTGTAGCCACGAGTCCGGTTTTAAATGATTTTTTTTCTTTCAGAAATGACACTTTGTGCAGTGACAGTTCTAAGTAAGGGAAACATGCGCTATTTCACATGCATACTTTACAGCCCCCCTAGGTACGAAATTTAAAGGAATTTTATTGTTTCACTCTAAGCATTATTAAAATCACTGCTGCATTGATACATGTCCCCTGTGGCAGGACCCAGGTCCCCAAACACTTTTTAGGACAATAACTTGCATATTAGCCTTTAAAATTAGCACTTTAGATTTCAAATGTTTGAGTCCCATAGACTTCTAATAGGGTTCTAAAGTTCACACGAACATTTGGTGTGTTCGCAGGATCTGGTGTGAACCGAACAGGGGGGTCATCCCTAATAGGGACATAGACAGAAATACAAATTCAAATAGGGACATAGACAAAAATAGGTTCTAGCTTTCCTCTAATTAAAGTGTTACTAAAGGCAAGGTAAAAAACAATAACATTTATGATGCAGCATTACACAGCAATCTTTGTTTTTCTGGGCCGCACATGTAACATTATATTTTTAGCCGTTGACCCTGCTGTTATTTTTCAAATTCCTTTAACACACCAACCTGAGCAGTAAATGGGTTATAGGGTTGAGAGACACCTTTTTAACACGGACAATGCCTACAATCGTCAGCTTTTATACACTTAGTTAAAACCTTTATCCCAAAAAGAAAAAAAAAAAATACCTGTAACTGTTTAACCACTTGCCGACCAGCTTTTGCTTTTGCATCGGCAGAATGGCATGGACAGGTAAATGGGCATACAGGAACGTCCCTTTAAATTTGCCGATGTGTGGGTGCTTGCGCCCCTGCCGCAACCTCCATGACTGTGCCCGTGGGACCCGCGGACTCGATGTCCGCCAGTGTCCCACGATCATGTCACAGAGCGGCAGAACGGGGGGATGCCTGTGTAAATAAGGCATCTCCCTGTTCTGCCTAGTGACAGGACACTGATCGTCTGCTCCCTCTCATCGGGAGCAGTGATCAGTGTTGTGTCACAGTAAGCCCCATCCCCACACAGTTATAATAACTCCTTAGGACACAATTATGCCCTTCCCAGCCCCCTAGTGGTTAACCCCTTCCCTGCCAGTCACATTTATATAGTAATCAGTGCATTTTTATAGCACTGATGGCTGTATAAATGTGAATGTGAATGGTCCCAAAATAGTACCAAAAGTGTCTGATGTGTCCGCCATAATGTCACAGTCATGATAAAAATCGCTGATGGCTGCCATTACTAGTAAAAACAAAATTATTAATAAAATTGCCATAAAACACTATAACTTTTATAACTTTTATACTTTTTATAACTATAACAAACCAATCAATAAACACTTATTGCGATTTTTGTTTATCAAAAATATTTAGAAGAATATGTATCAGCCTAAACTAAGGAAAAAAAATGTTTTTTTATATATTTTTTGGGGATATTTATTATAGCAAAAAGTGAAACATATAGCTTTTTTTCCAAATTGTTGCTTTATTTTTGTTTATAGCACAAAAAATAAAAACCGCAGAGGTGAAAAAATACCACCAAAAGAAAGCTCTATTTGTGGGGAAAAAAGAATGTCAATTTTGTTTGGGAGCCATGTTGCATGACTCCGCAATTGCCAGTTAAAACAACGCAGTGCTGAATCGCAAAAAGTGGCCCCTGTCATTTGGCAGCCAAATCCTCTGGTGCTGAAGTAGTTAAAACATGTTAGATGGAGTTAGAATTTAACATGCTAGTCACTTATTTAAAGTGATTGTAAAGTCTTGTTTTGTTTTTTAAATACCAAACATGTTACACTTATCTGCTCTGTGCAGTGGTCTTGCACAGAGCTACCCAGATTCTTCTCTTCTCTGGTCCCTTGTCTTGCTCCTGCCCCCCCCCTCCTGCTGGGTGCCCCCACAACAAGCAGCTTGCTATGGGGGGACCCAAACAGGCACATTCGCGGCCCACGGCTCTGTGTGTCCATTCACACATGGAGCTGTAGCATGGCCCCGCCCCCTCCATCTTGTGATTGGCTCACTGGTTGTGATTGAAAGCAACGACTCCCACTGCTGACAAAAGCCAACCAGGAGTGTGAATCCCTGCATAGCCAAGACTCTCATGGACATCGCTGAATCGAAAGGGGGATTAGGTAAGTATTGGGGGGGCTTATGCTGCATAGAATGCATGAAGGTAAAAAGAAACTTGTACCTTTATAAACACTTTAAGGTTCTAAATCTACTAGTCCATCTAACAGGGCTGCTGCCCAAGGGTATCTCTATTGCACTTCCATAGATAGAGTAGGCACCCTAAGACAAGAAGTGTGATCCTAGCTGGAACACTAGGTGAAAAAAAGATAAAAACAGAAAACAAATGCAGCCACCACATTTACAGATAGGCAAGATGCAATGTGTTACATATCTGTATTTTAGTTTAGATACTCTCTAACACTAAACAGTATTTTTTTTTATTTTTTATGTTGCTGTTGAAGCATTCCCTTTACTCCCTATCTGGTTAAATGACGTCAGCAGAGTAGAAATGGAGGAGATATCACTCCGGATCAAAGGATAGCAGCAAAAACCCTGCAGGTGCTCAACTCTTCCTGATCTATCCAAAAGTAAGACAGCATGAACATTGTGCTTTTAACACAAGCTACAATATTTGCTCAATAACATTAGTAGCTCACCTATAGATAATTAGTTCCTTGTTTCCTACAATTTTTTGTAGAAGTATAATTACAGCCAATACCCAGGGCTCTGCTAGAATGATTTTCCCTCACTTCCGCTGCTAGTAATCAAGCTAACACACGAAGATAGCGGCGGCCAGCCCTGAAGAAGAAGGCACCGGAGAACCCGGGGCTGAGATGACAGTGGAGAAGATGGGAGAAGACCCCCGGTGAGCGGAAGAAGACCCCCGGAGAGCGGAAGAAGACCCCCGGAGAGCGGAGAAGACCCCCGGAGAGCCGAAGAAGAAGGCCCCCCTGCTAAAAGAGCTAAAGAAGACAGGGGGGGCCCTGGAGCTGACTAATAAATTACTTTAAAAACCCTGTGTTGTGTGTTTTTTTTTCTTTTACACTCTGCCTCCAGGTGAATGGGTAGGGGTACGATGTACCCCATATTCATTCACCTAGGGTGGGGGGCCGGTATCTGGGGGCCCCCTTATTAATGGGGTCTCCCAGATCCCGATAAGCCCCCGCCCGCAGACCCCGACAACCAACGGCTAGGGTTGTCGGGAAGAGGCCCTGTCCTTATCAACATGGGGACAGGGTGCTCTGGGGTGGGGGGCCCCGCAGTGCGCCCCCCTGCCCCAGAGCACCCAACCCCCCATGTTGAGGGCATGCGGCCTGGTATGGATCAGGAGGTGGGGGCGCTCGCTCGTCCCCACTCCTTTCCTGGCCGGCCGGGTAGCGTGCTTTGGATACTGGTATGGATTGTGGGGGGAACCCCACGTCGGTTTTTCGACGTAGGGGGGTCTCCCTACAACCCATACCAGACCTAAGGGCCTGGTATGCTCCTGGGGGGGGGAACCCATGCCGTTTTTCTAATTAAAATTTGGTGTGGGAGTTCTTCCTCAGGATTCATACCAAACACTGCAGCTAGAATTGGCGGGAATCCAAGTCGGATCTCCCGTCGCTTCTATGACGCGCTCGCTGGAATGTGCTTTGTCTATTCCAGCGAGTGCGAGATGTCGGCACCCTGTCGCCGAGAATCAGAGCAATGCTGTTGTGCTGGAAACACATTCTCGGCAACAGGTACTGTAAATATATTACGTCTGGATCTCCTTCAACTTGTCACCTGGGTACCGACCGACAGGTGATCAATCCCTCGGTGTCCGGCTACCTCAATCCCCGGTGGTTTGTCCAGGCCCTTTTGGACCGCCAGCCTCTCAATGGCGCTCCTCAGACTGACTCCCCATCGAACAGCAGTACAGCTTGGGATCTTCAAAGTGGGAACCCAGTCACTCACTGGGCCCCCGTCGCTGCTCAGATGCTCCGGGCCAGCAGGGCCCCGGAACCAGGAACACCGTGTGGCACGCGCGCCCCGGCCAGGTAGCCCATAACGCCTGGGCGACGTGATGTGGCCACCCTATAGGTGGGTGCCACGAAGAAGACCCAGAACCAATGGCGTCTGCCCCACAAATACCCCTCCCCAGCATGCACAGCAAGGACAAACCCTCGTGATTGGCTGCTGGGAAAGAGCACCCAAACCCCGACTCCACTGCTGCCACATGCAGCACCGGGGCTGGAATAACACCCCAGCACAGCAGAACGGGCCCACAGCACAGCCAAGCTGAGACAGAGACCGCATCCTGCTACTAACAATCTGGACCAGAGTTCAACTACACTCTGATCTACCCCCAAACGCAACCAGCGCCAGTACTGTAAAGTACATAGGTGCTATATATATATATATATATATATATATATATATATATATATATATACACTGTATATATTAGGGCTGATGTTTCTAATGATAGATGGGATTCAATTCCAGTCACAGCCAAGGATAGCATATCTGTCAAGCAACACAATTAAAGTTCCAGGATGGTAAAATAACAAGCAAATCCTCATTTAGTTTCTGAATCAAGGTATAATGTGGTCCAGAGGAGGATCAATCTTCACTGATTGTGTACAGTTATGTCAGCTTCATAGTTACATAGGCATATAGCCACATCAATAATGAATCAGCCAAAAGATATGTGAGAACATGGATATCACTTCGCTCACACACCAAATCAGGTTTAGGTTGCACAACCTGAATATATTCCATCACCAACTTGGAAATAAATTCTCAATGTCTTAAATGTCAATGTGTGCCACAGAGACCAAATTGTACTTATCAGTCCAGATATCTCTGAAGGAGCTTATTAGTCCAGACGTCTTTGAAGATATAGGACCAGAATTGCCATTTCAGGGAGATTCCTGCTTGGATGTTGAAGTCCCAAATCACATAGATGGGGATCACCAATGTCTCAGGGGAAGGGGTTGCATGTGGAACATGAAATTAAGAATGGCCGGTTTTGCCAGACCCAAGCTGGCTGATTCAGACATTTTACTAGACAAAAATTATGGGGAACCTTCCAATCAGAAGTAAAAACACTGGCCCGGATTCAGATGGAATTGTCTATCTATCTATGGGCGGGCGTAACGTATCGCAGATACGCAGATCCGTATGCAGAAAGAACTTGCGCCCTTAGTTACGGTGGCGTAACGTATGTGTGTCGGCGTAAGCCCGCCTAATTCAAATGGGGATGATGTGGGCGTGTTTTATGTCAATTCACTGTGACCCCACGTATTTGACGTATTTTACGAACGGCATGCACCGTTCGTGAAAAAATCCCAGTGCGCATGCTCGAAATTACGCCGCAAGTCGTCATTGCTTTGAACGTAACTTACGTACAGCCCTATTCGCGAACGACTTACGCAAACGACGTAAAATTTTCAAAATTTGACGCGGGAACGACGTCCATACTTAACATTAGCTACGCCTTATATAGCAGGGGTAACTTTACGCCGAAAAAAGCCTAACGTAAACGACGTAAAAAAATGCGCCGGCCGGACATACGCTTCTGAATCGGCGTATCTACCTAATTAGCATATTCATCACGTAACTATACGGAAGCGCCACCTAGCGGCCAGCTTAAATATGCAGCCTAAGATACGATGGTGTAGGACACTTACGCCGGTCGGATCTTAGGGAAATCTATGCGTAACTGAGCTGATTCTCTGAATCAGTCGCATAGATACGATGGCCCGAACTCAGAGATACGACGGCGTATCCGGAGATACACCATCGTATCTCCTTTCTGAATCCGGGCCACTTTTTTTTTTTGTAAATCCTCTATTAAACTTTTTTTTTCCTGTCTGTGTCCCTTCTCGAGAATTTCCCTAGCTTCTTGCCTGGTGAAACCATTGTGGGCAAGACAGGAAATAAGGATAAATCTCGAAAAAAGTGTTTTTGTTTCTGTCTGTGTTGCTGTTGGAGAGTCCTCTTTACTTCCCGGCTGGTAAATTGTTGTCAGCAGGACAGGAAGAGAGAGGAAATTTCCCCATTGTAGCCCTATATAGCAGCAAAAACCAGATAGGAATCTAAATGTATCCACTCCAACCAAACTAGGAAACAAGTTTTGCGCTTGACATGCGCTTCACTTTTAAAGCCTAAATGTACAGTATATGTATTCAGTACATGGCACAGCAGCAATCCAACCTTTAATAAAAAAAAAAAAAAAAATACATGCAATGTTATACATTATTGCTACATAAACTGTGATGCAAAGTGATTTTGACTTAATGCTATGCATACAACACATCAAACAGTCATTGTACATGTGAAAAGATAAAGCTATAATTAAATGCCTGAACCTACACTGTGCTATATCCCTAAAGCCTTCATTATATTCCCCAGTGGGGGGGATAGTCACATGCCTCAACAGCGTAACACAGAGCACAGATTGTGCCCCCGTGCTAGTGAGAAAGCGCATTCTAGCCATACCTGTTTTCCGTTTCTATCGCTGTTTTCTTCCATGTTTTGCTGATTGCCTAAAGCACTGCCAGTTTTAGATTCCAAATGAGCCACCTGAGATAATTAATGAGCGTCTTTTTTTTTTCCGTTTCTACCTATATACAGCTACGTTGCTCATGCATGCAAACTCTCTGCTTGAGATCCTGTTATTGTCAAATGATTCTAGATTCAGCAGTTGCTGTAATTTGTTAGCCAGTGAGTGTCATATTAAATGCTGCATTGTAAAATATTTATTATGAGCAGTGTTGTATAAAGAGATTTATAGCAGGGAAGTTTTTTCTA
Organism: Rana temporaria; assembly: GCF_905171775.1. Taxonomy (NCBI): domain Eukaryota; kingdom Metazoa; phylum Chordata; class Amphibia; order Anura; family Ranidae; genus Rana; species Rana temporaria. The sequence goes on along the minus strand of NC_053489.1, from coordinate 598,770,448 downwards.
GAGAAAAAAAATAAAAACAAGGCAACAAATACAAGGAAAAAATATTCACTCGAAACCTATTGTGGCATATCATATTGATTTCAGAAGGAACGCTGTTTGTCCAAGGTTGCTTTTGTAAAGTACTGCTCTATAAAGCTCAGGTATGGGGCCATATATTTTGTGCTATTTGCTGCACTGTCACGGTGACCTTGTTCAAATACCTAATCTAAAATGTATTCCAAACATTACATGAGTGACTGCTCCCCAGTTCAGATTAAAATCCATGCCACTTGCTCATTGTCTTGGCTGGAGCAGATTTGCTGTTGTCGTTTGATAAATCCCCTAGATGGCAGTGCAGATTGTAATTAGAGTGATAACTGTAAGCTTTGTTTATCAGATAAACACTTCTTCAAATGCCACTGCGGTATTTTATATATTCGCTGGATCAGTTGTCATATACCGGAAATGTTTATTGGACGGGAGAAACTTGTGAAACAGGGTTGGCGATGTTGAAGAAAATGACTATAAATGATGCTAAGGCCATTTATTCAAGTTACATTATACCCTGACCTATATTGTAGGAGTTTTCCCTGCATCAACAATAGGTGAGAAATAAAGCTAGCAGTGCCTGCTGTTACTAGCTGGCTTGACAGCCTACAGTGTCTTAGGAAACCTGTACTAAGAGACATATGGAGGTGTCACGGTACGCCTTTGCCTTTGAAAATGCTAGCTGCCTGGCTGTCATATGTGCAGTCGAGCACAGTCTGAATTGATCTGAATACTTGTTCAGGAAGTCTTTCTCACTTATCCTGAACAAGTATGCAGACCGTTTTCTGACTTTACTCTAAAGCCTTGTAGACACGGTACGATTGTTGGCCAACCGAGCGTCTGATTTTTGTCAAAAGGGCGTGTGCCAGGATCTTGTCTTGCATACAAAGGCCCAGATTCACAAAGAGTTACGCCGGCGTATCAGTAGATACGCCGACGTAACTCCGAATCTAAGCCCGTCGTATGTTTAAATGTATTCTCAAACCGAGATACACTTAAACATGCCTAAGATACGACGGCCTGCGCCGTTGTATCTTAGGGTGCAATATTTACGCTGGCCGCTAGGTGTCGCTTCCATTGCGGTCGGCGTAGAATATGCAAATGAGTCGTTACGCCGATTCACGAACGTACGCTTGCCCGTCGCAGGAAATTTACGCCGTTTCCGTAAGAGAAACGCGGCGTAAAGATAAACATGCCCCCTAGGTGGCGTATCCAATGTTAAGTATGGCCGTCATTCCCGCGTCGCAATTTGAAAATTTTACGTAGTTTGCGTAAGTCGTCCGTGAATGGGGCTGGACGCCATTTACGTTCACGTTGAAACCAATGACGTCCTTGCGACGTCATTTAGCGCAATGCACGTCGGGAAATTTTAGGGACGGCGCATGCGCAGTACGTTCGGCGCGGGAACGCGCCTAATTTAAATGATCCACGCCCCCTACCCGGATCATTTGAATTAGGCGGGCTTGCGCCGGGGGTTTTACGCTATGCCGCCGCAACTTTACAGGCAAGTGCTTTGTGAATCAAGCACTTGCCCGTAAAACTTGCGGCGGCGTAACATAAATGTCATACGTTACCCCGCCGCAGTTTTGCGCGCGTGTACGTGAATCTGGCCCTAACAGTACACAAGTGTCATGCCACAAACACGAACGTAGTGATGTACTACAAGGAATTTCAGCTCTTGGGGCCCCTCCTGCAAATTTTGTGTCTGGTGAGCATTGATTCAGAGCATGCGTGTTTAAACTTTCGACTTTTGTGTGACAGATTTGTGTACTGACCATACGAAAATCAGACGTATGGTCGAAAATTTACTAGCCTGCCATCCAACATTTGTTGGCCAAAAGTTGGACAACAATTTTCAAAAGGTGCTTACTGACGGTAATATTTTAGGACAACAGGCTTGCCACGTACACACGGCTGTTTTTCATGACTAGAAAAATGCAATTTTTTAAATAGGTCATTAAAAATGATTGTGTGTAGGCTCCAGAGCATTTTTTCCGACGTGAAAAAATGGCCATTAAAAATGTAGAACCTGCTCTATTTTTTCTCGTCGTTTTTCACATTGTCGTTTCTCTCGTTGTGAAAAACGCTTGTGTGTAGGCTTTAACGTCGGGGAAAAAAACATGCGTGCTCAGAAGCAAGTTATAAGAAGGGAAATTTGCATAATCAGCCCAAAGGGTGGCGCCATTCGAATGGAACTTCCCTTTATAGTGCCATCGTACGTGTTGTACGTCACCGCGCTTTGCTCAAGCTTTTTTTTTTTCACGATCGTGTGCATGCAAGTGCAGTTGCTCCAGAGCTTAGTAAATAAGGTGAAGCTTTACTTTGCAAAGAATACCCAATCACGTTCAAGAAAAAGAAAATAAAAGCATTTTTGCTTGCATATGATTGGATAATGGAAGTCAGCAGAGCTTCTGCTCATTTACTGAGATAAGGAGCAACTGCTCTTGCAGAGTGCAACTGCACTTTACAAAGTGCACAGTCTATTTGACTTTAGTAAATCCACCCCTATGTGTGGTGGAAAACTAACACTGCACATCACCCTGAACACACCATCCCCACCGTGAAACATGGTGGTGGCAGCATCATGTTGTGGGAATGCTTTTCTTCAGCAGGGACAGGGAAGCTGGTCAGAGTTGATGGGAAGATGGATGGAGTCAAATACAGGGAAATCTGAGAAGAAAACCTGTTAGAGTCTGCAAAAGACTTGAGACTGGCGGAGATTCACCTTCCAGCAGGGCAATGACCCTAAACATGCAGCCAGAGCTACAATGGAATGGTTTAGAGATCAAAGCATATTTATGTGTTAGAATGGCCCAGTCAAAGTTCAGACTTAAATCGAATTGAGAATCTGTAGCAAGACTTGAAAATTGCTGTTCACAGAAACTCTCCATCCAATCTGACAAAGCTTGACGGCACAATTGGTAAATCTGCTGGCTTTCAAGGGGCTATGCAAGCAATCAGGCAAAAAGATGCCATGCAGTGCTTGAGTTGGTCTGCTTAGGGGACAGGAGCCACACTGGAGCAGAGATTCTATCAGCTCTGCAGGGGCAGGCTCAGAGGTGGTTGATACCAGGCCAGCCAGGAATGGTTGTATGTGACAATGGCACCAACCTTCTCTCCGACAGGGACACTTGACCCATGTTCCATGTTTGGCACACATCCTGAATTTGGTGGTGCAGCGGTTCTTGAGCAGGTAGCCAGTCTTACAGGATGATCTCCTGAGGCAGACCAGAAACATCTGTGGTCATTTCCACCAGTCATACAATGCTAGTGCTTGGCTAGCTGACATTCAAAGGGAATGTAGCCTGCCCATTAACCGCCACATTTGTGACATGCCTACCATGTGGAACTCAACCCTGAACACACAGCAGAGGGCCATCAATGAGTACCTGTGTGAGTATGACACCAGGACAGGGTCAGGGGAGCTTGGCTTCTTTTTGCCACACCACACCAAATGTCACCATTTGAGGAGGCCACGAGGATGGTGAGCAGCGACAATGCATGCACCAGTGATACTGTCCCTCTTGTCTTCCTGTTGGAGCACACGCTTTGTGGAATAAGGGACAGGGCACTTGAGACAGAACAGCGGAAGGGAACGGGAGGACTTCCTTACCTCTCATGACCCCCTTTATCCAGATAGTATTTCTGCGGGCCTGCCAAACACACAGGAAGAAGAGGAGGAGGAGGGTTGTGTCAGCATGGATGTGGAGGATAACACTCAGAAGCAGTCTTCAAGGGATGATTTTCAGTCCCCAGAAACCCAAGGGGTTGTACGTGGCTGGGAGGAGGTTGTTACGGATCATGTGATCCTTAGTGACCCAGAGGACTCAGAATCATTTGCCTCTGCAAACTTACACTGTATGGCCTCCCTGATTCTTCAAAGCCTGCAAAAGGACCTTAGGATTTGTGGTTTCAAGAGGAGGGATCATTACTGGCTGGCAACCCTTCTTGATCCACGTTACAAAGGTAAGGTTGCAGAACTCATCCTCATCCTGGAGAAGGTGGTCGGCTGACCGATGCCTTCAGACAATTTTTCAGTCCTCAGCACCAAGGTCTGATCAGTTCAAGCAACCATCGCCAGTGTCTTCATTACATGGTGCAGGAATATCTACTGGCAAGAGCAGACTTGGAGACCTTTCCAACAGAGCATCCACTGGGTTACTGGGTCTTGAGCATGGACCACTGGCCAGAACTTGCTCAATATGCAATTGAGCTACTGACCTGTCTTGCATCCAGCGTTCTTTCTGAATGCACATTCAGTGCTGCTGGAGGGTTTGTAATGGATCATAGAGTGCGCTTGTCCACAGACACCATTGATAGGCTCACATTCATAAAAATGAATCAGTCTTGAATCAGCAGCTATCAAGCACCTGATGCTGATGTAACTGCTTGAATTTTCTATGGATTTGGGATCCCTTGAAGACTGCCTATGCTGAGTGACTATCCTATTATTCCTCAATCTTGATGATGCTAGCTTCCAACAATATTTTTGGTTTAGGGCACGACCACCACTGCCTAAGGCATGTAATTACAATTCTTGATATAATATTTCAAAGCAGGGCCCATTCCTGTGCCCACCAAGAGTAACTGTGAGGGCTTACAGTGTTGTGCCACCACTACCACCACCACCACCACCAAAACCTCAATTTTTCTTCCCCTGGTTAACAGGGGCATGTAACTACAATTTTTGATATAATATTTCACAGCAGAGCCCATTCCTGCGCCCACCAAGAGTAACTGTGAGGGCTTACAGTGTTGTGGCGCCACCACCACCACCAAAAGCCCAATTTTTCTGCCCCTGTTTAACAGGGACAGGTAATTATGATTCAGGCCCAATTTTCTGCAGAGTATATAGGGCAGGCCGTATAGTATATATACTGCTGTTCAGAGTATATAGTGGGGACCCCACCTTTTTTAAACTTCATATCTATACAAGACCCAAAGTGCATGGTAATGGACTGGAGGGGGGAACCCATGCCAGTTTTCTCAATTATTTTCATCTATATTGCCAGGACCCAAGAATACATTAGAGCCACAAGCAGTTTTAAATTACTTTTTTTCTTTCGAAATGTAATTTTGCTGTAGTGTTGTTCTAAACACAGTAAAACTGTGCCACTTTAAAGGCATACTATAGACACTCTCCCAGGCACGATATTTAAAGGCAAATTTCATGTTTTATTGTTTTACTTTAAGCATTATTAAATTTACTGCTTCCAAAGAAAAATATGTTTTTAAAACTTTTTTTGCATTGATACATGTCCCCTGGGACAGGACCTAGGTCCCCAAACACGTTTTATGGCAATAACTTGCATATAAGCCTTTAAAATTAGCACTTTTGATTTTTCACGTTCGTGTCTCAAAAACTTTAATGGTGTTTGCGTGTTCGAACCAATTTTTTGTCTGTTCGAATGTTCTGCTGCAAACCGAACCGGGGGGGGGGGGGGGTGTTCAGCTCATTCCTAGTGCTCAACAACATTTAACTCTTCAGCAGATTGAAGGGACATTTATCAAACTCTACATGTCTGTTTTCCTGTCAAAATATTGTCAGATCTAAAGAAGCATGATGTTTTCTAATTAGAAATTCCCTCACATACTGAAAACTCTTTCACATTTGATGTGATTAGCAGCAGGACATAGAACAATACATCAATGCCAATCACTATAGACTGTATTTCTGCAGTAAGCTTACATATATACAAAATCAGATAGATTTTAACTTGTGTTGCTTGGTTCAGTGTATTAAGGCGTACTTTATTCCTTGTTCAATAATTTTATTGATGAAAAATATAAAGAAAAAGACAGAGGTCTCTTGTTATAAACATTATCATCCCAAATGACACTGCATAATGTAATTACAAAAACTTACAGCAATGAAATACAATATGTTGAAAAAAGTTAGAAAACAGGTCCTGCAACCATATCAAGGAAACAGAAACAACAACTCCCAACTGGAGTCAGGACAGTAGACATGCCAAGTCATCAAGGAGGAGACAGATGTTGTTGCAGGTAATTACACTTTACACAATTACTTTATTTAATTACTAGCAAACTGTTCTCATATTCTTAATGGCTTAAATGTAGAAAGGACAAGAAGTGTGGGAATATGCAATGAAGGTATGGATGATCAAAAACAAGGGGTTAAATTATAAAGTAATTGACCAGGAAAAACAACAACCTCTGCTCAGAGGTGGAAGTGTTGATACAAATGACAAACGCTTGTCATTAGTACAGTGAATGTGACATTCACCAATTTTTCACAGCAGGTGTAACTTTCTGGTGCATACATTTTAAATTACAGTGACTGATTCACTTGCAGTTATTGCTTAATGCATTTCAAATTTACTGCTTTATGAATACGCCACTAAGGCCCCATTTACACCTTTGTGTTGTGGCAACATGTAAGAAGATGCAAGTGTTGCCATGCTTTGCCACAACATATGGCAACATGTTAGCTCTTTGTGCAGTGTGCTGTGTGTTATTCATTGTCAATGAAACATTGTACAGCAAAGCACAATGCACAACATATATACCATACAGTGTGGTGTGCTGCATTTGGAAAAAGAAGTCATGCACATTTTTTTATTCTTTGTGGCGCTTTGACAATCAATTTATAATGAATGGGCTACATTAATTTACATTTATGTTAACGCATGCCATAACACGTTGTGACTGCATGATATCCTACCACATTGTGAGAAGTGTTAAGTTGCACTCAGGGTTCTCATCCATACAGGTTGAGGGGCTCCAGAATACACGTTTGGTACAGAGGAAATTAATTCAATGATTTCAAATGGGTGAAGTTTCCAATCCTGGACCCGCATTTTGCTGGTAACCAGGACACGGATTATGCAAGTGTGTTCAGGGCATTTGTGAGGAAGCTGATTGCAGTTCAGGACACGGGAGCCAATGTGGCTTTAAGGGAGCAGCCAGAGATTGGTGCATGGGTGCACAAGAGCTTGAGTTCTGACTGGAGGATAGAGACAAGGCCCAAGCCTGAGGGTCAGAGCAGCACCATGGATTGCCTATAGATAATAGATGCTGAATAAACCCTGAGTGGGCAATCCTTATGTGCTTCTGGGAACCTTATTTTAGCTAATAGTGGACAAAGCAACCTTAAAATATAGATTTGGAAAGTGGACTGAGTCACTGGAAGCTCTAAGCTGAGGTAATCTTCCAATAACATTCTAACGTATTAAAATTCGAACATACAGTAGTTCAACCAATAAAGGGGGAAAACATATATACAATCCCATATACACAAACCATTACCCACATTTGATCCAGAGGAATCCAAGCAACCCCTCCAAAGCATCATCCAATTCACTCCAGCAGGGGAAAAATTCATTCCTGATTCTCCAAGAGGCAATTGGATATTCCCTGGATCAACGTTACCTATAAATGTTAGTATCCAGTTATATTACGTACATTTAGGAAATAATCCAGATATTTTGATTGATTGTTTACATAAACAAATAGTTGGCTAAGAAATATGTAATGAGAGCATGCTAACAGTTGATATAGTCCAGATGATTGTGAAAGATGTAATATGAAAATTCCATTTATCTTGTAATATGTTCATGGTGTAGCAGGCCAGCATTATGTGTATAAATATGCAAGTTGTGAATCTGTGGATTTCGAGCAAGTGAAAAAAATGAGTGGAACTCTGCTTTAAGATAAAAAGCCTTCTTTGTGTAGCAGCCTCCCCATCTCTGTCCAGCGTTGTCCCTGACCCTGAATCCCTCAGCTGTCTGGGATTATCCCTCCTGATTGGCTGAAACAGTTTTGTAAGTGCTTTAGGCACCCTCTTGCACCCTCAACTCTGCTCCCTGCACTTTTGGCTTAGACCTGCAATGAAACAGAATCAATGAATGGCGTATGGGCAGGTGATTGACGGGTCCTGCGTCTCTATTCAAGTTTATTCCTTGACTCTCTAATGCCTTTCAGGCTCTAACACTTCTTTTTCCTCTTCCTTCCTCTCCCCTTTCCACCTTACCAATTTGCCTTAATTGTCCCTTCCCTATTCTTACAAGGTACCTCTGACATACTAACAGGCACTATTGAAATGCATTGCTAATATCACTTGCTTGTTAATTGTCTGCTGATATCTGTAAAACAACAGCTTGAGTTCAGTTTTTTTTCCTGTAAACTCTAGCTGTTCATTGGGTCAAAGTGTATATACTTTTTAATATTATGTTTTATATAATCTCAATAAAGATAAATTAAATCTAAAGTAAATAATTACAAAAACACTAAAGTCTGGTTTTATGGCATGTTCACACCAGATGTGGTGCAGGAATGCATGTAAAATTATGTGTTTTCTTGCATTGCACAAAAATTTGTTGCCTTTTGCAGATGAGTGTGGTTATCATAATTCTGAATGGCACCCCCACACATCTAGCAAACGTGCCCGCAATACCATGAGCTTTGGTGTGGTGAAATTAAAAAAATGTTGTGCATTTCACACACATAGAGCAACCAATTGGAATGCATGCAGGAACACACAATAGAGAGCGCATGCTCAACACACCACCTGCTGTGTGTTTACTTTGGAAGACTGGCAGGCTACCAAGATTATGTTTTATTAGAAGGTAATATAAAAAAAAGATTTCTATGCATTCTTCTAAATGTTGAAGAAAAACTTCTTCACAATGCTTATAACTACAGTGATCGAACAAGGGCTTGTTTTAAAGTGCTTTTGATGTTTTTATGCAAATATATTAGTGGGCACAGCAGAGTCTTAAAACTCCCAACCCCAAACAGCCCAGGATTACACTTTAACAGCAAGTAAACAATGACAGTTTCCATATCTCATATTGCCCAATGGGCTTTTATTTATAACGACTAGGGATAAGCTGAACACCCCCCGGTTCGCTCCAGAACTTGCGAACAGGCAAAACATTTGTTTGAACACGCAAACACAGTTAAAGTCTATGGGACACGAACATGAAAAATCAAAAGTGATCATTTTAAAGGCTTATATGCAAGTTATTGTCATAAAAAGTGTTTGGGGACCTGAGTCCTGCCCCAGGGGACATGCATCAATGCAAAAAAAGTGAGAGAAGTGATTTTAATAATGCCTAAAGTGAAACAATAATGCCCTGTACACACGATCGGTCGACTTGATTCTGAGCATGCATTGATTTTTAACCAATGGATTTCCCCACAGAAGATCGGTTTTTTTCTATCGTTTTTTTAACCATCAGATAATTTTAAAACAGGTTCTACGTTTTTTCACCGATGAGAAAAAAAACTGATGGGGCCCACACACGATTGGTTCGTCTGATAAAAACAGTCCATCAGATTGTTTTCATCAGACAAACCGATCATGTGTACGCAGCATAAAAGTAAAATATTCCTTGAAATTTCGTACCTGGGGGGTGTCTATAGTATGCCTGTAAAGTGGCGCATTTTCCCCGTGTTTAGAACAGTCGCAGCAAAATGACATTTCTAAAGGAAAATAAGTCATTTAAAACTGCTCGTGGCTATAATGAATTGTTGGGTCCCGCAGTACAGAAAAAAAACAGGCCCTTCGGGTCTGGTGTGGATATTAAGGGGAACGCCAAAATAAAAATAAAAATGGCAGGGTCAGCCGTGACGTACACGGGTGACTTCGTATCCATCTGAAGCCACAGGGGAAACCACAGGAAACCCTTGTGGCGTCAGAGGGGTCAGGCTCGCCCGCATACGTCACAGGTCAGCTATTTAAGAGCTGTCACGACAGATGTAGCGTCATTCGACGGGAACCTCCTATGAGGCATCAGTAGCTTTAGGTGCAAACTGCAGAGGAGAAAGGCAGTACACACACTACGTAGCTTTAGATGCAAACTGCAGAGGACACGGGCAGTACACACCAAGTAGATTTAGGTGCAAACTACAAAGGACACGGGCAGTACACACCAAGTAGCTTTAGGTGCAAACTACAGAGGACAAAGGCAGTACACACACTACATAGCGTTATGGTGCACACTGCAGAGGACACAGGCAGTACACACCAAGTAGCTTTAGGTGCAAACTGCAGAGGACAAAAGCAGTACACACTACGTAGCTTTATGGTGCACACTGCAGAGGACACAGGCAGTACACACTACGTAGCTTTAGGTGCAAACTGCAGAGGACACGGGCAGTACACACCAAGTAGCTTTATGTGCAAACTGCAGAGGACAAAGGCAGTGCACACACTACGTAGCTTTAGGTGTAAACTGTAGAGGACACGGGCAGTACACACCACATAGCTTTAGGTGCAAACTAGAGAGGACAAAGGCAGTACACACACCACGTAGCTTTATGGTGCACACTGCAGAGGACACAGGCAGTACACACTATGTAGCTTTAGGTGTAAACTGCAGAGGACACAGGCAGTACAAACTAAGTAGCTTTAGGTGCAAACTGCAGAGGACAAAGGCAGTACACACCAAGTAGCTTTAGGTGCAAACTGCAGAGGACAAAGGCAGTACACACCAAGTAGCTTTAAGTGCAAACTACAGAGGACACGGGCAGTACACACCAAGTAGCTTTAGGTGCAAACTACAGAGGACAAAGGCAGTACACACACTATGTAGCTTTATGGTGCACACTGCAGAGGACACAGGCAGTACACACCAAGTAGCTTTAGGTGCAAACTGCAGAGGACACGGGCAGTACACACCAAGTAGTTTTAGGTGCAAACTGCAGAGGACAAAGGCAGTACACACCACGTAGCTTTATGGTGCACACTGCAGAGGACACAGGCAGTACACACTACATAGCTTTAGGTGCAAACTGCAGAGGACACGGGCAGTACACACCAAGTAGCTTTAGATGAAAACTACAGAGGACAAAGGCAGTACACACACTACCCAGCTTTATGGTGCACACTGCAGAGGACACAGGCAGTACACACCAAGTAGTTTTAGGTGCAAACTGCAGAGGACAAAGGCAGTACACACCACGTAGCTTTATGGTGCACACTGCAGAGGACACAGGCAGTACACACTACGTAGCTTTAAGTGCAAACTGCAGAGGACACGGGCAGTGCACACCAAGTAGCTTTAGGTGCAAACTGCAGAGGACAAAGGCTGTACACACACTACGTAGCTTTAGGTGCAAACTGCAGAGGACACGGGCAGTACACACCAAGTAGCTTTAGGTGCAAACTACAGAGGATAAAGGCAGTACACACACTACGTAGCTTTAGGTGCACACTGCAGAGGACAAAGGCAGTACACACCAAGTAGCTTTATGGTGCAAGCTACAGAGGACACGGGCAGTACACACTAAGTAGCTTTAGGTGCAAACTACAGAGGACAAAGGCAGTACACACACCACGTAGCTTTATGGTGCACACTGCAGAGGACACAGGCAATACACCACGTGAGAATACAGCAGCTAGCACAATCACCTTCCTGACAGTATATTAGGAATAGCTAATCTAGCTAAACTATACAGTGTATAAATATATGTACAACACCTGGGATGCATATATATCCTCTATACACTGTAACTTTAACTGACTAGCCTGCCTGCTCTATCTACCTAGAAAAAAATGACACTGTCTCTCTCTCTGTCTGTCTTTAACCACTGCTGCAACACACTACACAAGGCCGACCTGCAGGCGGCCTTTTATAGAGTGGGACATGTACTAAACCCCTAAGTCCATAATTGGCCAAAGCCACCCTGGCTTTGGCCAATTATGGCTCTCCGTTTTTTGCGCGCTGTGATTGGCCAAGCATGTGGGTCATAGTGCATGCTTGGCCAATTATCAGCCAGCAATGCACTGCGATGCCGCAGTGAATTATGGGCCGTGACGCGCTCGAATTTGGCGCGAATGGCCCGTAACGTTCGTATTTCCACGAATGGTCGAACATGTGTTCGACTCGAACACAAAGCTCATCCCTACTCGCATATTGTTCGGTGTTTGCCAGAACACCTGAACAGCCAAAATTTGGCCCAAACTTATGCTCGGGCCGAACCGTTCGCCCATCCTTAATAACGACATTATGTGTGTGTGTGTGTGTGTGTGTGTATATATATAAGAAGGCCAGTATGGTGGCCTGAGTTTATGGGAGGAGCCCGGAGGGTATTTAAGCAGCCCACTCACACATGCTCTTTGTCGGTTCAGTGTGTGGTACTACACGTCACTGGGCCGACTCTTCCCAGCTCACCTCATGTCCGTGAGTCTGCGCATTCAATCGCATTCGACATCGCAAGCGCTTTGCGGCTTCTCCCTTCATGGTCTTCGCCGGCGGTTCCCGCTTACTTCGCAGGTAGGATTCAAACCTTTTCGTATCTTGTGCAATCTTGCAATTCGTTATGCTTCCTATCCTGCATCCCTTTTGGGAAAAAATCTGCTTCTGAGTTACTGTTGCTCATGTTTCAACATCATTTGGCTCAGGTGTAGTACATTTGTAACTTCCTTCTGCCAAACATACGATTCATTTGTAAATCCATTTGGAGATTGATGTGTTTGTATGGGTTCTTTGGCAGATTGAGGTGGTAATTGGACTCACATGGTGCCTTGTCTGCACTTGATTAGCCTGGGGGGATGGGTGGTTGGTAGGTGTTCGGTTTCAAAGCAAGGGGTAGCATACACTCTACAACCAATTCGTATCAGATTCGTTCAATACTCCTTACTATCAATTCGTATCAGATTCATTTCATGCATTTTACAACCATTTTGTATCAGATACATTGCATACTTTCTACCGTTGTCATTCATTGTTTCCCCCATGTCGTGTGTTTTAGTTCCCGCAGCGGAACTTACGAATTGCTTGTACACGGTTCTTCTCTCTCATTTATTTACCAAAGTTATTGCCTGTGCGTCATGCATGGCGCCACACCACACTCTTCAGATGTGTTGCACATCCACTCCAGTCCAAAGCAAACCCAGTCGCACGTTCACTGTCCCAGGTAGGATTCGTTAGCTTGTTTGTCATGTCAAATTCGTGGCCACTCATGGTGTCACCTGTACCATATGTTCCCGCAGTGGAGCTTACAAAGCATGGATACGCACTTCTCGTGTTCTATTTTCTACACCAAACCTCGTTGTTTTGCCCCATGCACGGCATCACGCTACACGTTCCCGACATGTTTCACTCCAGCCACAGTCCGCCGCAAACTCACTCGCATGGCCCACTGTCGCAAGTAAGATTTGTTATTACATTCTTTATGTCTTATCAATTTGCTACCATTCGTTGTCTCCCATATCGTTCATTAGTGGCCCCTGCGGAACCTATGATTCAAACAGGCGTTGTCCTTCTACCTTATACTGCTTGCTTAAGGTACAAACAAACCAGGTGTTTCTATCCTTTCTCAGTAACCCAATTCTTATTGGTTGAGACCTTGCAACCATGCAAATCATCTCAGCAGTCTGATACCCTTGCTGAGACCCTTGCAACACATGACCCTTACAAAATGCAAAAAAAAAAAAAACGCAAAAAGGAAAAAAATATATAAAACGCAAAAAAAAAAAACAATTGCCGCCACGTAATCTCAGTCCAGCAACCTGACACCTGTTGAGACCGTTGCAACGACGCAAAATTTGTCTCCACAGCCTGACACCCTTGTTGAGACCCTTGCAAACGCAATGCCGGTCTCAGCAGCCCCACACTCATCGAGACTCTTGCAACCACACAAAATCGTCTCAGCAGCCTAACACCCTTGTTAAGACCCTTGCAACACATGACCCTTACAAAAAAAAAAAAAATTATTATAAAAAAAAAAAACGTAAAAAAAAATTAAAAAAAAAAAAAAAAAAACGCAAAAAAAAAAAAGAAAAGAAAAAAAAAAAAAAAAGAAAAAAGAAATAAAAGTGCAGGAAAAAAAAAAAATTGCCACCACACAATCTCAGCCCCGCAACCTGACACCTGTTGAGACCGTTGCAATGACGCAAAATTTGTCTCCACAGCCTGACACCCTTGTTAAGACCCTTGCAAACGCAATACCGTCTCAGCAGCCCCACACTCATGGAGACTCTTGGAAAGCATGCAAAATTCGTCTCTGCAGCCTGACACCCTTGTTGAGACCCTTGCAAACGCAATACCGTCTCAGCAGCCCCACACTCATGGAGACTCTTGCAAGCACACAAAATTGTCTCAGCAGCCTGACACCCTTGTTAAGACCCTTGCAACACATGACCCTTACAAAACGCAAAAAAAAAATGCAAAAAAAATGCCCAAAAAAAGAAAAACGCAAGAAGAAATATAAAAAGTGCAAAAAAAAAAAATTGTCACCACACAATCTCGGCCCAGCAACCTGACACCTGTTGAGACCATTGCAACCATGCAAAATCGTCTCAGCAGCCTCACACCATTGTTGAGACCCTTGCAAACGCAATACCGTCTCAGCAGCCCTACACTCATCAAGACTCTTGCAACCACGCAATACAATCTCAGTAGCCTCACACCATTGTTGAGACCCATGCAAACGCAATACCATCTCAGCAGCCCTACACTCATCAAGACCCTTGCAACCACGCAATACCGTCTCAGCAGCCTCACACCATTGTTGAGACCCTTGCAAACGCAATACCGTCTCAGCAGCCCCACACTCATCGAGTCCCTTGCAACCACGCAATACCGTCTCAGCAGCCTTACACCATAGTTCAGACCCTTGCAAACGCAATACCGTCTCAGCAGCCCCACACTCATCGAGACCCTTGCAACCACGCAATACCGTCTCAGCAGCCTTACACCATAGTTCAGACCCTTGCAAACGCAATACTGTCTCAGCAGCGCCACACTCATCGAGACCCTTGCAACCACGCAATACTGTCTTGAGCAACCTCCCACTCGTCAAAGACCTTTGTGACCATGCAGTCTCGCCCCAGCAACCTGGAATTCATTGAGACCCTTGCAGCCAGACAAATCATCTTTGGCCTCATGTACACTGCTGTTGGTAAAAAAAAAAATAAAAAAAAAATGGGTTCAGACGGATGTTCAGAGGCATTCGAAATGCATTCGAAACGCCAATGCCTGTAACAGCTTGTAAACACTGCCAGATGCGGTAACTCATGTTTACCAGCGTTTCATTCACAGTTGTTTTCATAAAAAAATAAAAAAAATAAAGGGGAATATTGTCTCAGCAACTTGACACTCATTTGAGACCCTTGCTAAATGTAATATCATCTCAGCTACCTCACACCCGTCTAGACCTTTGCAACCACACAATCTCATCTCAGCAACCTGACACCCGTTCAGACCTTTGCAGCCATACAAAGTCGTGGCAACCACACAATGCCATCTCAAAACAAACCTCATAATCATCGCGACCTTTGCAACCACGCAATATCGTCTCAGCAAACCAGACTGAGACCCTTGCAGACACGCAATATCGTCTCAGCAAACCAGACTGAGACCCTTGCAAACACGCAATGCCGTCTCAAAACAAACCTTCATACTCAAGGCCCCTGCAACCACACAATATCATCCCAGCAACCTGACACTCACTGACACCCTTGCAACCGCACAATATTGTCTGCAGTAGTATAAAACACTTTGCGGCAGGCACCTACGTGCAAACCCGAATACAAACTAAACTTGCAAAAACACCTCAGTGACAAACAATCAGCCACACAAACACACAGTGGCACCCAGTTGGCCATTCATCTTCAGTGGCACGCGGGCCACTCATCTTTTCTCTGTTTTTTCCCTGCGGTTAGTTCAGGTTTTTATCCAGCACCAGCGAGTGCACGTTGGCCTGCGAGTGCACGTTGGCCTGCGAGTGCATGTATATCGTCTTGTTGAGCACCTGTGTATTGTCTTGATTTTCTCACACCAATGCAAGATTCAGTCCAAGTTCTCAAGCATCAGTAGCAGACTTAGCTATGTGGGACAACTTCCCCACCTGATAGAACAGCATTTCAATCTTCATCCCGGCAGTGTCAGCCGAGCCACCAAAGGCTTTTGCAGCCATTTTTAGGCCGCCACTGGTTCTCCAAAACTTGGCCCCCAGAAATTCTCTTATATTTTTGCTTCACCCAGTCCTCATCACACCTCGTGCTGCACCCCATCGTGGCAGCTGCCCAGGTCTGGGACCACACTTGAACAGGACAGACACTTTTCTTCACCACAGACAATCAGGCCACAGCCGACATCATCAATTAAGGTAGATCTAAATCACTCCCCATCACTTCCTGCGCAGGCTCGCGCAGCTGTCACTCCGTCACCAGTTAATATCTTATGTAGACCTTTTCCAGGCAAATGCAAAAAGCAGCTGATGCGCTTTCCTATTCCAACTTTGGAATTGATTATTTTTTCCAGCAAGAGCCTGGAGCCGACCCAACAACTATCCCTGTCCCACCATGGACATTGCTGACGATGGACTGAAGTCACATCTCACCAACGCAATCCAACTTATTAACCACTCCTTGGCACGTAACACACTGAAGGCCTATCGCACTGCTTGGAACACTAATCGCAAATTTTTGGCCCCTTGCCCCGGAGCAGCAATAGGCAACGTTGGACACATCCTAGCCTTCATATTGTATTGCCACATGCAGCTGACCATTTCTCAATACTATCACGCCATATCTAGATGGCATCCAGCATTTCCTGTCCCTGCAGGACCCCAGTAAACCGTCAGTATTCTCGAGCCCATGCAGTCAAGTCCCTCCTACAGGGCATACAGAAGCACCAACCTGTAGTCAGTGGCAAGCGCCTACCTTTCAAGAGTCCCCTCTTAGGGACATGTCTAAAATCCTTACTCGTTCCCTGTTTAGGGCTTTGCCCAGACTAGTCACCCAAACAGCCATCTACCAGGCCTTCTACGGTTCCCTACAACCTAGTGAATTTAGTCAGCGGCTCCGGCAGTCACACACTGCTCCGACGCCACCCGACTTGCTTTCGAACCACTACACTCTCACAGTCTGCAAACGCAACAAACCAGCCCCTGGGGTTGACATCAACCTGTTTCAGACTGACAAGGCCTGACGCCCAGTGACGGTGCTCGACCCACTACTGCTCCATCTACCCAGCCAATCTGATGGTAGCTCGTTGCTACCCTTTCTAAACCAGCTCCCTGAGTGTCAGCCAGTGTGTCAAGCATGTCAGAATCCTCCTAAGTAACTTGGGCTTCAAACCCCAGTCAGTTCTCTGGACATTCTTTCCGAATTGGAGCAGCCTCAGTTGCCTCCCAACAGGGAGTACCAGACTACGTAATCAAAATACCAGGCTGATGGAAGTCTCCTTGTTTTGCCACATACATCCCAAATCCTCATGAAGGAATGGCACAAGCCTTTACCAAGCTGGCTCAATAAATACAAGAAATCAATATAAACTATTTCCCTATCTGAGTCTTTTGCCCCCTTTTCTTGGCATACTGACCAGACCACCAAGGCACACTTCAGGTCTATTTATATTGTAAGTCTTGTCGCGTGTTTATGTGATCCACATCTCTCTCTCAGAGGGTAACGACCATAAATAAGAAGGCCAGTATGGTGGCCTGAGTTTATGGGAGGAGCCTGGAGGGTATTTAAGCAGCCCACTCACACATGCTCTTTGTCGGTTCAGTGTGTGGTACTACACGTCACTGGGCCGACTCTTCCCAGCTCACCTCATGTCCGTGAGTCTGCGCATTCAATCGCATTCGACACCCTCCCGCCCTCCCCTTATTCAGGGCACTTCTCAGCATATCCTTCTTCAATTAACTACCCATTACTTACCTTGGGTATGCCCCCTTTTCTTGGCATACTGACCAGACCACCAAGGCACACTTCAGGTCTATTTATATTGTAAGTCTTGTCGCGTGTTTATGTGATCCACATCTCTCTCTCAGAGGGTAACGACCATAAATATATATATATATATATATATATATATATATATATATATATATATATATATTATATATTTGTTCTCAGATTGTAGGAAGTATAAGACCAAGTATAAAGATCACTGCTTCTTTATCCACAGCTATGAAGCTAAACAGCGGTTATAATTGTGGTATGTATTGCCAGAAATAGCTTTGGACACTTTGTTAGAACATGAAGGCTGTTATATGTAACACTTGCTTTATCAGAACACAGCTAGGCTGCCGCCATAAGAATTCTGGCATTAATTATTTCCACTAGCTCCGGGAACCATTTCAAATCTAGAGATGATGAGAAGTGGAGGGTCAAGAAGCAATGGAGTAAACACAATATAGTGCATGAAGATGCCTCTCTCTTTCTCTCTTTGTTTTTCTGTAGTTAGAACAAAAATGTGAACAGGCAGGGTTTTTAATGCAGAAGAGACATGCTATGTTTCTTTTGCATTAAAGTTACTTACCTGCCTGTCCGCACTGTACACTAAGCTGCTCACAAAAAAACAGTGTAAGAATTTCAGTCATGCTGAAATGACTGAACTCCCACTCATACATGTGAGTGACATCATCTTGGCCCAGCCAATGGCTGGGGACTGATACGCAGAAGCCACCAGGCTGAAGATGTCAGCAGCCACCAGGGAGATCTGGGGCATCACAGTGCTGGGTTAAAAAAAGGAATGAGGGAAACACTGGCTACAGCTGTACTCTGTAGCTGCTGCTCTGTGTTGATGAACTGGTTAATAGCTATATCATCAAGAGGAGGCATCTGCTAAGCAGGAATAATTTAAAAGACTGAGTCAGGAAGCACTGTACTATGGGAACTGTAGTCCAGAAGAGTGAGACTACTGTAATCGACAGCTTTTAAACTACATTTTCCAGAGGGAGATTGCCAGCCTAAATTTTCTCAGGCTGTAGAGGACACAACTTCCTCTTGCCATGACGGAGCACGGACAGTACACATTGCTGTCCAGTGTGCATCATTACTGCTGCATATTGGCAGCCTGAGCATAATATGAAGAGCTGAGTCCAGGTGCAATGAGAGTCACCTGGGTGCAGAGCAGAGAGAAAACCAGATGGTGAGCTGCAATATCGCTGGGAGCTGTAGGGATTTACTATCTACTGCTAGAGAGACTGAACCCCTTGGGAACTGACCATAATGCCATCTAGTAACCTTATTTCTACCTGCAGGCTCTACTGGTACTATTTTCATGTCCACCAATGAAACCCCTGGGCCCTAACATTAGCTTGCTGAAGAGTTAAGACTAAATACTGTTTTTTGCAGCTGTTAAGCTGGTCCTACAATATATTCATTAATAGATCAACTTGTGTATAACAGGTTTCTCCTGAATGATCAGTGCTACCAGCTATAGCCAGCAAAACTTATCATTGTATTCTGCAGGTGAGGAAGGCTCCCACTTGCAGAATACAATAGCACAGCGGGAGAGATTACCCCATCCACAATGAATATGTGAATGGGGGGAATCAGCTATTTTTTTCCATTCAACCCACTGGTTGAACAGATAAAAAATTAATCATGTATGGCCTCCATTACACAGAGACCTTTGCCCATTGCTTATGCTAAGAGGTACCTCTCATGGGGACATTGCACCATATCTTAGCCATTCAATCTAGACTAGTTATAGCATTATTATGGCAGAACCCAAACACAGAATCATAGCATAAATAAAAACTATTAGACTAAATATAATGGTATGAAATGGCTGCAGTGGTTTGAATCACCTTACAGGCCATTGGAATATTTCAGAAAATAAATACCACATGACAGGTAATGTTCAATTACATTAACTGTTTAAGCTATTATTTGGTTCTAGCCCGGTCTCATAGGTTGGGGTCACATGTATTGCTCCCCTACCTTTCTTTCACATTGCAGTTATATTGCTGACTTTGCTGATTCATTAGTTAATTCCAGTCTAGTAGTACATAACTCAATTGTAGGTTACCTTGGCAAAGTTACTATACTGTCTAGCAGACTGTGTCTGAACCTACCTTCTGTGTGTTCATTTATGCACACACCACCATTAATTTTAACATGTACCAATACATTGAGTTAATTTACCACTACACAGTCTTGTGTCTATTTCCTGGTGCTAATTCACAGCCAAGTCAAAGGTATCTATACTCATGGTCTTACAAGTGCTTGCAGTAACTTTCATTTAAGCAGGTTTGTCAGAGGGGCTGAGATTGTTTTTTGAGTTGAGGTGCAGAACAGAGAACCCAAATAACCAAACTTCAGGGGCAGCACTACACACACACATACACACACACACACTTAAACTGATTTAGAAAGGTTCATTGAGGGGAGTTTTACTAGGACTAGGGCAGACAGAATTTGGAGTAGCTCTGTAGAGCAATCAATCAGCCTGTACCTATCATTTTTTAAGTGATATTAAAGGCTTTCTTAAAAAAATAAAAAATAAAATGTTATACTCCTCTGCTCTGTGCAGTGGTTTTGCACAGAGCAGCCCTCTTCTTGGGTCCCTCGCTGGCACTCTTGGTCTATCCCTCCTGCTGAGTGCCTCCACAGCAAGCAGCTTGCAATGGGGGCTCTTAAGCAGGCCTGTTCTCTAGCCATGGCTCTGCGTGCCCCATGTTGATGGGGACAAGGGTCTCTTGCCCACAACCCTGGCCGGTGGTTGCGGGGGTATGGGCAGTGGTGTATTTAGGTTTTGTGCTGCCCTGGGCCTCCAGTGGGGACACTAGGATTCCCTTAATCTGCAGAGATTTCCTCTCACTTTCTGTTTGGCTATGGGGCAGGAAATGAAGGGAAATGAACAGATGGCCAAAAAAATAAAAATAACGGGACTTATAACCATCCCTTACTCTATCCAAAATGGAAAAAAAAGTGTTGCCTATAGTTCTACTTTAAGCACAAATTTCTGAAAAATGTATAGAGGACTAAGAGGATATAACCATGCCAGTGGTGCAGCAGAAAGCGTGTAGCACGGTGAGGAAGGTATGTGGTCCAGGCAGCGAGCAACAGAAGGATTGGGCTTAGGAAAAAATAAATCCATCTGTTTATTTTTCTCATCAGCAGTCAACAGAAATAAAATTAAGTTTCCCTAATATGTACAACTGACACAAGCAAAGGGTTGCAGGAGAGTCCTACTACCTAACTGATAGATATAGGTGACCATGTCAGTGTCCCTTGTGTATGCGCCATCCCTATCATACCAGCAGCAGTCCACCTCATAAGATTGGCGCTGCACTAAAAGTGTAGTGCAAGCCGGCGGGGGCTCTTTTCATGCTGCCCCCTGCAAAGTGCTGCCTAGGCCTGGGCCAAGATACAGCGTTGGGTATGGGGGCAGTAGGCTTATTGGAATCTTGGAAGACCCATTTAACAAGGGGGCCCCCAGATCCTGCCCCCATATGTGAATGGGTATGGGGTACAAAAGTGTCAAAAAATAATAAAAAATAATAAAAAAAATAATAAAAAGACAGAGACAGTTTTTGACAATTCCTTTATTAAAAGATAAAACAAAACAGTGTCCTGTGATGTAAGTCCATTGTCAATCACGCTGCCCCCTGCACCCGAAAATAATTAATTGCTCCCGCCATCCATAAAGGTTAGCTGCCTACTGTTTGACAGTTCTTATATGGTGCTTGCTGGGTCGGTGTTGGGGGTGCTTGTTTTACTTTTTTTGCCGGCAGTTTTTTATTTTTATTTAGCTGTCAGCAGGGAAGCCCATTGACAGCCGATGAATCATTGGTTGTTAAGGACGCATCCTGGCTCTGCTCCTTAAGAACCAGCTTTTACTGCACCCTGATTGGGCAAAGCTTGTGCCCATTATTGGAATGAGATGGGGCTCATAGAATGCATGAAGGTAAATAAAAATGAGGCTTTAGAACCACTTTAAAGCTTATCTGAACAAGCCAAATCTTGAAGGTTAGTCCGCACAGCTGCTTCAGTTTTATTAAATTCCCCCATTGTGTATGATGCGTGGTGACGTACAACACGTACGACTGCACTCTGAAGGGGAAGTTCTATTCGCCTTTGGGCTGCTTTTAGCTGATTCCTTGTTAGTAAAAGACGATTCGTGCTTTTTTGTCTGTTACAGCGTGATGAATGTGCTTACTCCATTATGAATGGTAGTTTTACCAGAACGAGCGCTCCCGTCTCACAACTAATTTCTGGGCATGCGCGAGTTTAAAACTTAGTTTTGGCCCACACACGATCATTTTTTACAACCCGAAAAATGATGTGAAGCCCACACACGATTTTAAATGACGTTTTTAAAAATGTAATTTATTTTCATGCCAAAAAACGACCGTGTGTACGCGGCATTACAGTCAGCCTGGATGTGTTTCATGAATCCGCTATGTGGGATTATTACATCTTGGTCTGCCCAGCACCTACAAGTAAGCCATAATGTAGGCTTACCTGTAGGTGAAAGTAGTTGTACAAGGTGTACAACCACTTTAAAACGTACATTAATATTGCTTGGATCTTGAAGCTTGGCCTGAAAAATTGGATGTTGGTGCAAATAAAAAAAGAGTATCATGGACAGTACTACATATACTAATACCTCTATAATCACCTCAAGCTCTTTTAGCCAGAAATTATATGCATCCACTTTGCTCACACCAAATTCCTACACAAATTATACAGACTGCCTTCAAAAAACTAAAGGGGGAAGAATTAATATCCTTTACCCTGCACAAAGAAATAGAGCAGAAGTGACTAGTTTTGTTCACAGGAAACTTCTGCACCAAGCAAAGTACAGGAGCTGTTTCATGCTGGATTACTGCACACATCTATAAGAAATACACACATCTTATATTTAGACAAGGTTTGTTTAGTCCAAATTTAAGCTTTCGCTCCATTAGGCTTATTTGGGAAGTGCATTTAGCAGTAATATTGTGTAATTGTAGTAATGCATAGCAACCAAGTAATAGCACTTATCTCACCTTACTACGCTAAATTTATATCTGGTTGCTTTGGGTTGCTGCTCTTTGCACATTGCTCTATTAGTTTATGCTCATGGCACTGTTAATTGAATAAGTCTGTATGTGACCCTTTGCATCCAGCAGTACTCACTGAGAGTTATTTACCTACTGAGTTCTTCTAAATGTCTTACGATGCTTTTAACAATTTTCTTCTACTGCAATTTTCATGGCAGAGAGGCATATTAATACTATTCTACAAGGTCATTCATAATGACATATAAAGCTACAACTCTGACACATTAAATGACAACATATTTCAAAATTAATACCAAGTGTTAAAGAGATAGAAAAATCCCCCCAAAAAAATGGCTTATCACGTAGTAATGAAAACAGTAATGATAAGATATAAAATGCAGCAAACCATACAGCCAATCAGATGAAGTAAGATCGGAAGAGAAATTAACCATATAGGCTTTTCCTATCTTGAGAGCCCTTTATTTATTGCAGCTTATTGGAAATTCTGTAAGCGCAATTTACTAAAACTGGCAAAGACAGAATCTGGAGCAGCTTGGCATGGTGGCCAATTGGCTTCTAGTTTTCATTTTCAAAATGTAACTGAACAAGCTGAAGTTGAAAGCTGATTGGTTACTATGTTCTACTGCTCCAGATTTTGTGTGTTCCAGTTTTAGCAAATCCCCCCTCTGTCTGAACTGTCCTTTGTTTCTTATTCTGTAACAATCAACCTTAAAGTGTTACTAAACCCATGAATATATGAATGACACTTCCGCACTCCCACAGCACAAACAACCCATATATGTTGTTATTTCTTTTAAATAAAATCACTGTATACCTTTTCCGACCATCTGCATACAGCGATCGCGTGACATACATCATTGTTCGGTTGAACACTGAAGGTTCTTGTAGGAGGAGACTTCACTCTCCTGTGATGTGGATAGTGATCGTGCCTGACATCCTGACTCTCTTTGCGGCTAGCACTGATTGGCTAACTGTGCTAAAGACCTGTACAGGAAATGTTCTCTCCAGCAATACAGACCAAACTGATCGTCCCCCTTTAATGTGACCACAACCCAAATAATGGGGAAATATACTAGACTTGTGCATAACGGAAAATGTAGTTTTGTTTTGTTTTCATTTGTAAAATACATCATTTTGTTCTGTTGTATTCCTTATGCTAAGTCATTTGTTTTCGGATAATTTGTTATTTCTGTAGAGTATTAATATTCGTTATAACAAATCGTTTCGTTATCAGATAATTTGATATTTATATATGTATATATATTCGTAATAAATCCAGTGGGCGGCTTGAGCCGCTCCGCCAAGGTTGTCCCTCCCCCTCCACTGTGCCGTGCGTGATGCTGGTGTGGATCGTGCTATGATCAGCAGGGAGCATAAAACACGTTCATTTGACACTTGCTAGTTCTTTCAGCTGCACATCTAGCTTTCACATACACTTGTTCATTGAAATACATCTGCTTCCAATCTCAAGGTAAATTACCTTGTGTTTTCCTTTTTTTGGGGGACTCCTTTCTCTTGGGATTTCATCAATCCTATATGTTTATTACATACAGTGGGGCAAAAAAGTATTTAGTCAGCCACCAATTATGCAAGTTCTCCCACTTAAAAAGATGAGAGAGGCCTGTAATTGTCATCATAGGTATACCTCAACTATGAGAGACAAAATGTGGAAACAAATCCAGACAATCACATTGTCTGATTTGGAAAGAATTTATTTGCAAATTATGGTGGAAAATAAGTATTTGGTCACAAGCAAGATTTCTGGCTCTCACAGACCTGTATCTTCTTCTTTAACCACTTAAGGACCCCTTCATGCCAATATACGTCGGCAGAATGGCACAGCTGGGCACAAGCACGTACCTGTACGTCCTCTTTAAGAGCCCAGCCGCGGGGTCGCTCTCGCGTCGCCGCTCTTGTGACACGGTCCAAAACTCCGTGACCGCGGGACCCGCGAACCCAATCGCCGCCGGTGTCCCGCGATCGTTTACAGGAGCTGAAGAACGGGGAGAGGTGTGTGTAAACACACCTTCCCCATTCTTCATTGTGGCAATGTCAGTGATCGTCTGTTCCCTGATATGTGGAAAGACAATCACTGACGTCACACATCCAGCCCCGTCCCCCTACAGTTAGAAACACATATGAGGTCACACTTAACCCATAGAGTGCCCCCTAGTGGTTAACTCCTGAACTGCGATTGTCAATTTCACAGTCAATTTCGCTGTGAAAATGACAATGGTCCCAAAAATTGTCCTATTTTGTAAACGCTATAAATTTGGCGCAAACCAATGGATAAACGGTTATTGCAATTTTTTTACCAAAAATAGGTAGAAAAATACGTATTGGCCTAAACTGAGGAAAAAACATGTTTTTATATATTTTTGGGGATATTTATTACAGCAAAAAGTAAAAAATATTGCCTTTTTTTTTTAAATTGACGCTCTATTTTTGTTTATAGCGCAAAAAATAAAAACCACAGAGGTGATCAAATACCACCAAAAGAAAGCTCTGTTTGTGGGAAAAAAAGGACGCCAATTTTGTTTGGGAGCCACGTCGCATGACCGCGCAATTGTCAGTTAAAGCGACACAGTGCTGAATCGCAAACAGGGGCAAGGTCATTAACCTGCATAATGGTCCGGATCTTAAGTGGTTAAGAGGCTCCTCTGTCCTCCACTTATTACCTGTATTAATGGCACCTGTTTGAACTTATCAGTATAAAAGACACCTGTCCACAACCTCAGTCACACTCCAAACTCCACTATGGTGAAGACCAAAAAGCTGTTGAAGGACAACAGAAACACCATTGTAGACCTGCACCAGGCTGGGAAAACTGAATCTGCAATAGGCAAGCAGCTTGGTGTGAAGAAACCAACTGTGGGAGCAAAAATTAGAAAATAGAAGACATACAAGAGCACTGATAATCTCCCTCGATCTGGGATAAAGTCTGTGTTGCCCAGCGACAGCCCCAAAACATCACTGTTCTAGAGGAGATCTGCATGGAGGATTGGGCCAACATACCAGCAACAGTGTGTGACAACCTTGTGAAGACTTACAGAAAACGTTTGACCTCTCAAGTATTGAGATGAACTTTTGATATTGACCAAATACTTATTTTCCACCACAATTTGCAAATAAATTCTTTCCAAATCAGACTCTGTAATTGTCTGGATTTGTTTCCACATTTTGTCTCTCATAGTTGAGGTATACCTATGATGACAATTACAGGCCTCTATCATCTTTTTAAGTGGGATAACTTGCACAATTGGTGGCTAACTAAATACTTTTTTGCCCCACTTGTATCACACATTGTTTATAGTATATTATATTTAGTTAAATCCACAGAAGTGGAGCCCATACTCCATTATATGGCACACCGTTTTTGTTGGTATTACACTTATGTTCCTGGCTGCTTCTGCATGTCTTGGTCACCTCAGCTCCCTTGGTGGACATCCATTGCGGTCCTGGACCTTCAGTCCTTGTGCACTTAGCACATGTTAGTTTTTTAAGGGACAATTATTTTGCCCCTTATCCATTGTGAAAAAAAATTCAACCATTTTATATAGTATTGACCGTTGGTTATTTATGTTCTTTCTTTTGTTGCAGTATCCTATTGCATCTGCCCCTGAAGAGTTGGTTTACCCAACTAAACTTGTCTGGCTCATTTATAATGCAATCTGCTTATATTTATGGTCTCTTATGCCAATGTTTCATTTCAGACAATTATCTACATACCATGCCCTGGGCTAGTTGCTTTTTAGGCCACACCATACATCTGCTATGTCGTTTGACTGTTATGTTCATTTGGTTTGCAGTATGACAATATGAAGATTGTCATTATATGTATGTAACTTTTATGTGATGTTTTTGTCATCCATGTTACTACTTTACTACTTTCATGTGATGTTTTTGTCATCCATGCTAAAATACATTTATATTTCTCCTAAATTGGCCATTCATTTAGGGCCAGATCCACAGACGAAGTACGCCGGCATATCTACTGATACGCCGGCATACTTTTAAATTTCCCGCGTCGTATCGTTGTTTTGAATCCTCAAAACAAGATACGATGGCTTCTGGGTTAGATCCGACAGGTGTACATCTCCGTACGCCTTTGGATCTAAGATGCAATACTTCAGCGTCCGCTGGGTGGCATTCACGTCGTTTTCCGCGTCGGGTATGCAAATTAGCGATTTACGACGATCCACGAACGTACGCGCGGCCGTCACATTTTCTAACGTCGTCTGTAGTCGGCTTTTTCTGGCGTATAGTTAAAGCTGGTATTTTGCAGCGTATAGATAGAATTGCCATGTTAAGTATGGCCGTCGTTCCCGTGTCGAAATTTGAATTTATTTTTTTCGTAAGTCGTCCGTGAATAGGGATGGACGTAACTGACGTCTAAGTAAAAAAAAATGACATCGTTGCCACGTAATTTCGCGCAAAGCACGGCGGGAAATTTCTGGACGACGCATGCGCAGTTCATTCGGTGCGGGGGACGCGCTTCATTTAAATGAAACCCGCCCCCAACCCGCCCAATTTGAAATCCGCCGCCAGAAATACACTACGCCGTCGTAACTTACGCCGCAAAATCGCTGAGGATTCAAAAATGTGCCAGGTAAGGTACGGCGGCGTAGCGTATCTCTGATACGCTGCGCGGAACAAAATGTATGTGGATCTGGCCCTTAGCCTTTATATGTGCCTGATTCAAAGTCCAAAAAAAAAAAAAAAACTTTCTACTAATATTAACTGATACTAGCCAATAGGAATCCTCATGGCTCAGTGACTAATGCATTAAAAAAACAAAAACAAATGTCTAATCCTATTTAGAGTACTTGTGTGAGAGTGAGTGTTGGATAAGTAGTTCTAAGCATTTATATTCATCTGAAAGCATGATCTTTAACATCTCTTGATGAATAGATTCTAAAGTTTCTTACAGCTAAAGAGTACTTGGCAACAATGAGCCATAATTTGAAGGATTTTGTTTTCCTTATTGAATCAAGTTCATATTGTTTAGCTTTTAAACAGATATGCTCACTGTGGCATCTAATTCATTGTGTCATTGTGTTGCAAATATTGTGTCCATCCTTTTCAGTCTCAGCATCACAGTGTCAGAGTATCTAGAGTTTTCAATAACTGTGAGATAAGAGCTGAATTCCAGGTAGATAAGAAATACATCAGTGAATAAAGTCATGTATTCAATAAAAATGAAACATATTTTTAACTGCAACCAGTATAAGTTCCTGTACCTGACTTGGTGTCAAGGTGTCCATTTATGAAGCAGTGGAAAATATCCTCTGCTCCATTCTCCAGTTTTCCAGATCTCTCTCCTCTAGGGTTTATGAAGCAGAGTAGATCGCTTCTCTTTTTATAAAGTGAAGCGATCTATAAACGCTTCAAACAGTGGAGAATGCCATTATATAAATATATATATAAATATATATATATATATATATATATATATATATATATATATATATATATATATATATATACATACACATATATATATATGTATATATACAGTATTTATGGTCGTTACCCTCTTGAGATAGAGATGTGGATCACATAAACACGCGACAAGACTTACAACATAAATAGACCTGAAGTGTGCCTTGGTGGTCTGGTCAGTATGCCAAGAAAAGGGGGCATACCCAAGGTAAGTAATGGGTAGTTAATTGAAGAAGGATATGCTGAGAAGTGCCCTGAAAAAGGGAAGGGCGGGAGGGTGTCGAATGCGATTGAATTCGCAGACTCACGGACATGAGGTGAGCTGGGAAGTCGGCCCAGTGACGTGTAGTACCGCACACTGAACTGACAAAGAGCATGTGTGAGTGGGCTGCTTAAATACCCTCCGGGCTCCTCCCATAAACTCAGGCCACCATACTGGCCTTCTCATATATACACATAAATATGACAGAAATACATGGTTACTGTCTTGGGGGGTCTGATTGAGGTAGAAGGAAGTCAATAATCTTCCTCATTCCTCCTCAGTTCCCCCAGAATTTTCTCTTCACTCTCCGATTCACCACCTCTGAGCTGGTGAATTGGGGAGTGTGAATTCTGACACAGATCACCAGTGAAGTACTGAGATCGCAGCTTCATAAACTGGCTGTTTCTGTGTCAGACAATGACGGATTCTCAGTGTGTGGGGATCATCGGTGGAGAACATGTTCTCCGCCGATCATCTCTGTTTCATAAACCGTTTATGATCCTCTGGTTCACCGCTGTTCACAGTTTCATAAACGAACACCCAAGTTGGTGTAATATTTTGTCTGGGAGAGGGAGGGTCAACATTAAGGGCTCTTTCACACAGGTGGACCTTTCAGTTTTTTAGGCGGAACTGAACGGGCGCATTGTGCTCCTCTATGGAGCCACGGATGTCAGGGGTGACATGCCCGCTGGCATCCGACCCGCTCCGATCCGCCAATGTGTGACAGAGGAAAACCCTATTTTCCATCCGTCTGGCGGATTGGATCGGTTGACAACGGAATCTATGGTCCGTCGTCATCCGATCCCCCATAGGGGAGAGCGGCACTCTGACAGGTCGGTCCCTGCACAGTGTGCAGAGACAGACCTGTCATCTGCCAGCTCAGCGGGGATCGATGGAACGATCCTCGCTGAGCAAAGCAAAGCCCGAAAACAGTCCGCCCCTGTGAAAGAGCCCTTAATTGTAACTCCACTTTTGTTGAGAAAAAAAACATTCCCCTCTGGGTGATCTATGTACATTGCAAGAATTATAATGACCTTTGTTGCATATTCCTACCTTTTGTTATTCTGAAGAAATCCATGTGTTTGTCTGTCCCTCTGTACTAAATAGGGCACTGGGCCCTAAGCCTAAAGACAGCAACCGCCCCCGAGATGTGATATGCTGATTGCATTACTTCACGCATAGGGAGGCAATCCTGCGGAAGGCCTGGGAAGCAGGGACAGTAGAATTCAATGGGGTACAGTTGAAGATCTTACCTGATCTGTCAAGTGCCACTCTCCAACGTAGAGCATTACTCCGCCCAATATTAGATCGGGTGAGAGACTGGGGGGGAACATAACGGTGGACATTTCCAATCTCAGTTTTGATCAAAAAAAGCCTGCGTTCATTTTGGTTACGCTCCAGAGCGGACCTTCCAGATGTTTTTTCATTGTTGGGAACTGAACCATTTGAAGTGCCGGATTGGATGCAGTTAAATCCAAGAATGTCCAGATCGTAGGAATATCTGACTTTCATAAATGTAGCAGGGTTAATTAAGAGACTGACATGTAGGGCCAGATTCACATAGAAATGTGTTACGCTGCGACGGCGTAACATATCCCATTTACATTACACCACCGAAAGTTTACAGCGTAAGTGCTTGATTCACAAAGCACTTGCCTGTAAACTTGCGCCGGCGTAGCGTAAATCCGCCCGGCGCAAGCCCGCCTAATTCAAATGGGGCGGGGACCATTTAAATTAGGCACGTTCCCGCGCGGAACGTACTGCGCATGCTCCGTCCCTAAAATTTCCCGACGTGCATTGCGCTAAATGACGTCGCAAGGACGTCATTGGTTTCGACGTTAACGTAAATGGTGTCCAGCGCCATTCACGGACGACTTACGCAAACGACGTGAAATTTCAAATTTCGACGCGGGAACGACAGCCATACTTAACATTGGCTAGACCACCTAGAGGGCAGCTTTAGTTTTACACGACGTATCTCTACGGAAACTACGTAAATTTAGAGCGACGGGCAAAGTGGTCGTTCGTGAATTGGCGTAACTAGTCATTTGCATATTCTACGCCAACCGCAATGGAATCAACACCTAGCGGCCGGCCTAGAATTGCAGCCTAAGATCCGACGGTGTAAGTCACTTACACCTGTCGGATCTTAGGGCTATCTATGCATAACCTGATTCTATGAATCAGGCGCATAGATACGACAATCGTATCTCAGAGATACGACGGCGTATCAGGAGATACGACGGCGTATCAGGAGATACGCCGTCGTACCTCTTTTGTAAATCTGGCCCGTGGTGTTGACTTTTTTCTCTATTTTCCCCTTCCTTAGGAGTTAATGAGCTCAGGGGGCGGGGATGAGGCAAATCCCCCCCTTTTTTTTTTGTGCGGGAGAGGGAGAAATTGGAAAGAGTAGAGAGTGAGGAGGGTGGGTTGCGGTGGTAATTGGATATATTGGGTAGGGGGAGGGAGGGGGGGTAGGTTGTGGGTTGGGTGGGGGGGTGAAGGGAATGGATTTTTTTTTGCTGCTACATAAAGTGTGAAGACCTCTAAGTATTATGGGTATGTTTTGGGGTATGTTTTGGGGTTATGAAACATTGGATAAAGAGAATGGTTAAAGGAAACGAGATATTCCCTTAGAATGTACCCCTTTACTTAGTAGGATGTGAAAATGCTTATTTTTTGGGGGGTTTAGGTGGGGGGAGAGTAGCAGGGGGGTAGATAAGTAGGAGGCAGAGATAGTAGAAAATAGGAAAATAGAGAGATGGGGGGACAGGGAGAGGGGTTAAACGCCAGTGGGTTTCTCCTTTTTTATCCCTCCTCCCCTCCTCCCTCCCTGAAGGGTCCATGTAAGGCATTTTTTTTCACACTGTGGTACAAACACATACTTTTTTTTTGTTTTTGTTTTTTTTCATATTAATGGCAATAGAAATAGAAAAAGAAAATAAAGGTCTGGTGTGACCCCGCTAACACCTCCATCCCCATTAGTATGCAAAAAGACAAAAGGGGGTAGCCCTGGGACTTTGAATGAGGTGAGAGAGGTTCAGCCAATGTTCACAACCAACAATGAGACAAAATCAATTTATTATTTTCAAAGTGTTATGTAACGAAGTGGCAACAACAATGAGTGTGAGTTACCTGGCATAACAGCCGATGTACACAGCACAAGTGAAAGTAAATATATAAAGATTTATTACAATTGTTGTACATCAATGAGCAACGGTAAAACTTGAGAGTTGCAGGGCCAGCGGATGCACATATACAATAAACAAATAAAAAATGTACATACATGTAAACAGAAGTATGTAGACATAATACAGACATCAATAATAACCAGCATGTACAGGCATAAAACAAGCATTGATAAAGCCCTACTAGTTTTGCGAGACCCTGCTCGCTTCTTTAGGGGCGGATTCAAGAATGTTGTATCTGCAATGTAAGTGATAAAATCAATAAATGTATGTTGTTAAATAGGGGGCAGGCGGAATGATTGGCAAGAGAGGTCTGTAGAGGGACCTCATATTTACCCATGGGCTGAAATGAATTGCCAAACGCTGGATATCAGGATAGCGGCCGTGTAGTGCATCCAGCTCGGGAGCTGAGGAGACGGAGAAAACAAAAGCTACAACAGGGGAACACCTGGAGGATCAGCATGGTCTGGATGGAGGTATTTCTGACTGCAGTCTCCACCAAACCTCTTGTGATCATGTCTAGAAAGTATATGCAAGGATGCACATATATCAGAAGGCATTGTGGTTGCAAAATTAGCTTGATGTGTAAGGTTATACTATATGGGGTATAATCTATATATAAAAATGTAAATAAATAAATTAAGCTTATTAAAGTATGTTAACATAAAAGACTATCTGAGATATGGTATATACATGAATGCAAACCAACATGGTTACAAAGTTGGTATGGACAGGGAGACTACGGGACAATGTAAAAAATATATAAATATTACATGTGTAAAAGAACAATGTAACAGACCCAATAGGGGTAAGGAAAGTATATAAGTTGTACCTCAGTTTGTTCTTAAAGATGTGACTGCTCTATCTAACCATCAAGTAGTGAAAACGAAGTTCCAGCCGTGCTGAACGTCCAAGATATGCCCACAACCTTTGACCTCTCACTCCCTTATAGGGAGTCCCTCTGCCCCGTTGGGCTTCAAAGCGGAGCAGGTAGGGCGGGCTGTGTGGGAGGACCCCCTCACACACCCGCCATTGCCACCCGGGGCATGGAGAAAGATGGAAGATTGCCTCTGGGGGAGGCCTGCCTTCTCCCAACTCCTGCAGTCTGGCTCCTCTCTCTCGAGTACACGCACAAAAATACACAAAAAAAAAAAAAAAAAAGATTTATTACAATTGTTGTACATCAATGAGCAACAGTAAAACTTGAAAGTTGCAGGGCCAGTGGATGCACATATGCAATAAACAAATAAAAAATGTACATACATGTAAACAGAAGTATGTAGACATAATACAGACATCAATAATAACCAGCATGTACAGGCATAAAACAAGCATCGATAAAGCCCTACTAGTTTCGCGAGACCCTGCTCGCTTCTTCAGGGGCGGATGCATGAATGTTGTATCTGCAATGTAAGTGATAAAATCAATAAATGTATGTTGTTAAATAGGGGGCAGGCAGAATGATTGGCAAGAGAAGTCTGTAGAGGGACCTCATACTTACCCATGGGCTGAAATGAATTGCACAACCAATTTCCCCCGATAGGCTAGCACTCACTGGGTAAGGGAATTAGAGTGTTTAAAGCTATTTGCTTTGCATATAGCTGGGGAGGAGGGGAGGGCTATACCCCCCTTTCGTCTCTCCACTGATATTAGATAGGGGGAGGGAGGGTTAGGGTTTTTTTTTTTGGCACCGCTCTCTCTCACTGGGCATCCTCTAGCTGGCTGTTCTTGCTTTCCTGATCTTTGAGTTTGTATAATTTCTTCTAGACGGATTAGGAATGGAACCTCTATCAAAAATATCAATTAATGCGAAGGGATTAAATATTCCAGATTAGAAAAGGGGGTCTCCCCTTTCTGAGAAACAGAGCCTTCCCGGTGGTATATCATGCCATTATCCCAGTGGCAAAGAAGGGGGGGGTATCAATTTTAATTTTGCACAGGATCTCATGGTTACTTACAGACTCCCTGGTGGATACTGGGGGACAGATTTTAATGTTGAAAGGTTCGATTGGGGGATTAATGGTAACTTTGGCCTCCTTTTACGCCCCTAATACGCAACAGGATGTTTTTTTCCGGAAGTTTATGGATGAATTGGTAGGATTTCAGGAAGGACAGTTGATTTTGGGGGTGGGGGGGGATTTGAATATTCCCCTTGTTCCTAGCATGGATACCTCATCTGGAGGTTCCGTGGTTTCGGTGGGTACCCGGAAACTGATATTGTGGCTGATACAGAAAGGGAATTTAATAGACATATGGCGATTGACACATCCAGGAGAGCGAGTTTACTCCCTTTATTCTAGCCCCCATAAGATATATTCTCGTATAGATTATTTACATTGGGGGATTCTCAGCCTCCTGGGTCTGCGTCCTGGAGGCTGAATTAAAGTCTCCTACAGGACACCGTTGTGTTGGAAGATGTACAGAAGGAAGTAAGGTGGTATTTCCAGACTAATGATACGCCAGACTGTGATCTAGGGGTGATCTGGGCGGCCCATAAGGCGGTGATAATGGGTGTCCTGATGAAACACAGGGCTAGGATAAGGAGGAAAGGAAATTAAAGTTAACAACTCTCCTGACAGATATCTCACGTTTAGATTCCCTACACAAACAGAGCCCTAGTCCAGTGCTAGAAAGGGACCTTCTGGCGGCACGTAGACAAACTACTGAATTACTTCTGTATAAAGTGAAAAGGGCAATACATACAGGCAGGAGACAGAACTATGAATTAGGTAACAAGTGTGGGAAGGAACTGGCTAGGTCGCTGAAGGAACAACAAGCAAAGACTTATATACCAATGATCTTAGGGTCGGGAGGGGAAAAAATTAGTCTACCTAGAGAGATAGCACAGAGGTTTGGAGATTTTTATAGTGCCCTGTATAATCTGCAAACAAGCTCTCAGGACCAACCTGCAATTGAAAAATATATAGCAACATCAGGTGTTACAGGTTTGACGCAAGCAGTAAGGCAGGAAATGGAAAAATCAATTACTATAGAAGAAATTCAGGAGGCGGTGAAAAGGGGGAAAGGAGGCAAATCACCGGGCTCAGATGGTTTTACTATTCAATATTATAGACTTCTTCTTCCAAATCTGGGACCAATTATGGTAAAAATGTTTAATGGTTAAGGAGACACAAGCTCCTTTTATACTGAATCTTTGAAAGCCGTGATTGCGGTCATACCTAAGGAAGGAAAGCATCCCTCCCAATGTGAGAGCTACAGACAGATATCATTATTGAATACAGACTTGAAGATCTTTTCTAAGATCCTGACAATGCACCTACAACGGCAAATTCCCGGCCTGGTTCATAAAGACCAGGTAGGATTTGTGCAGATGCGTAAGGCTCGGCATAATACAATCAAGACCTTGAACTTAATCCATTTGGTGGGCTCATCCCGAACCCCATGCGTCTTTCTAGGGACAGATGCAGAAAAAGCGATTGGCCGTATAAATTGGCAATTCATGTTCCTGGTACTAAGACACATAGGGTTCGGCAACAAAATGCTACAATGGATTTCGAGTAATTATACCCACCCTACTGATCAGGTTAGAGTGAATGGAGTACTATCCCCACTCTTTAAGTTATCGAATGGGACAAGACAGGGGTGTCCGTTATCCCCACTATTGTTTGCCCTGTCTGTGGAGCCCTTATTGAGCAGGATTCGATTGAATCCGGATATTAGGGGGGTGTCTGTGGGAGGTATAGAATATAAGATTTCAGCATATGTGGATGACCAACCCGATGGTATCCCTCCCTAACTTGCTTCAAGAATTGGAGACATATGGGAATTTAGCAAATTTAAGATCAATTATGTAAAATCTGAAGCAATGGGAGTGGCGATCCCCAAGGAAGAACTGAAGACTTTGAAATATAATTACAAATAGTGTTGCTCACGAATATTCGCATTGCGAATATTCGACTCGAATATAGCATATTCGAGAAATCGCGCTATATTTCGAAATTCGCGGTGAATATTCGCAATTCCGAATATTCGATTTTTTACAATTTTTTTTTTGAATCAGATCACATCCTAGATATCTCCATCGACGTCTAAAAGCATTGCTGGTATCATTAGAGACCCTGGGCCGAGTAGCTGAAGCGTTCATTGAATTTTCCAGAAAGATCGCAATGCGATTATTCGGCAAACGCAATATCGCGCGATTATTTTCCTCGCCCCGATCTTCCGCATCAGAGCGATTTTTACAGTTTCATTTTTAAAACAGATCACATCCTAGTGATCTCCATAGACGTCTGAAAGCATTGCTGGTATGATTAGAGCCATTGGGCCGAGTAGCTGAAGCGATCATTTTATATTGCCGAATATTCGCAATGCGAATATTCGGCAATAGGAATATTGCGCGATTATTTGCTCCGCCCTTTTGCATCAGAGCCAATCAGAGTTCTCCTTCCACACTCGTCACAGGTTAGCAACCAATAGGAACCTGCCTGCATGGACATTATATAAGCTCACTCCCAGCACCATTTCATTGCAGATTCAGAAGCTGGCTATAGAGTGTGGAGGCTGTTTCTGTGTTCCTGGTTTCCTGTGTCTTTGTTCTTGATTGATTTAGATCATCACCAGCATTGCTATTTAGTGATTCCAGTGGATCTTTTCCAGTATATCAACTGCTTTTTTCAAAGCAATAGACCCAAGAGCTTTTTTCAAAGCTACGTTTTGTGCTGTTTTGTGCTGTTTTTTTCATTTGTGTTACTGTTTGATCCTGCAATCCTCCCTGTTCAGTTATATTTGCAAGAGATTTCAGAACACATATTGATCTGAGCTTTATAAAAGAGCTTTTCTAAAAGCTAAGTTTTGTTCATCTTGTGTTACTGTCAGATCTTGCAGGTTCACTGTTCAGTGATATTTGATAGGCATCTCAGTTCAAATTTTGTTTAGTTTTCCCTAAAGAGCTTTTATAAAAGCTAAGTTTTGTGTTCAGTTTAGTTAAATTTTGTGTAGTAAGTGTACACACTGTTAGTGTACATTTATTTCATCTAGCTTAGCTTAGTGTGTGTTTAGTGTCTGTGTTTTGTGTTTAAAAAAAAAAAAAAAAAAAAAGTTAGTGTTTGTTTAGTGCTTTTTTTTTTTTTCTTTAATTTTGTAGTCCTTGTCTGGTGTACTACTTTTCTTATAGTTTAGTAGCTGTCTGTGTACGTCTTTGTCTGCGTGCCTGTCTTGTAAAAAAAACACAAAAACACATTTTGTTCACATTTCCCCCCCCAATAAAGTTTAACCCCCCCACACACATATCAGCAATTATGAGCGGCATCCGTGGCCGTGGCAGTAGGGGTAGGGGAGTTACTCCCAGTGCTGGATCGCTGCCAGCACGGGGTACCTCTCGTGCCCCTACTAGTGGTAGAGGATCGGGTGCAAGGGGAGTACGCCTGATCCGGGAGTTCTTCCCATCGGGCAGCCGCCCGATATTGCCATCTCAGGCTCAAGTAGTGGTGGACTACATGGGGCACAGCAGTGCCACTGAGTCGTCGGTCCCGACTCACAGTAGTACCACCATTACACCGTTGCCTGTACTACCCCCCCCAGCCCCCAAGAGTCCAGCATCTTACTGTTCGACAGCGACAGTGATAGGGATCTCTTGGGGGAGGCCATGCATCAGGCAGACCTCCAGCTCTGTCCTGATGGTCAGGACCTTTTTGAAGGGATGGATGAGGAGGATGGGATACCTGCTGGCAGTATCCCAGAGACATCCCTTCAAACTGGTGCTGCTGTTTTGGTGCAGGAAACAGCAGCACCTAGTCAGACCCAGGCGTGGGTGAGGGGACAGCGGAGCCAGGCTAGAGGCTCCATGTCACGTGGTTCCCTCAGACCAACACATCTCAGCCCTTGGTCTGACATCTCTGGGGGCGAAGAGGGTGACCCATCATGGTTGCCATCTGACGCGTCGGCTCACTACGTCAGTGACGACGGGGAAGGTAGGCACCCTGGTGAAACGGTGCGCCAGGTCACCACCAGGGAGACCATCGTCAGGGTCTCCACTGGTGATGGCAGCAGGAGGTGTCAGGAGGAGGAGCAGCAGCAGCAGCAGCAGCAGCAGGCAGCTCCACCTGTGCGCACCGAATCCCAGCAGGTGCAAGTAAGCGTCACCCCATCTGACAGGAGGGCGGTGCTGAAGTCACCTGTCTGGAATTTCTTTACCCTGGTGGCAGACAACCCTACCGTGGCCATCTGCCGGATTTGTAAAGTGAGGGTGAAGAGAGGGAAGTGTTTGGCTCGGGTGGGTACCACAGCCCTGAACCAGCACCTCAGGATAAACCACTGGGCGTTGTATGAGGAGATGAAGCGTGGTGGTGGTAGCAGCGCCACCACCACAAGTGAGCAGGGTACAGCAGCCCCTGCCACATCTTCATCTGTTTCCAGCAGGTCATGCCCCCCCGCTCCCTCTAGTAGAGGTACTGGTACCGGCAGCCAGACCTCTACTTCCACAGCACCCTCCACGTCTGTGTCCCGCACTGCCGTCCGGCGCCAGGCGTCGATTTCAGACGCCTTTGACCGCACCACTCCCTTCCCCCCTGGAGACCGACGTGTGCGTTCCCTCAATGGGCTCCTGGCAAGGGTTATTGCCCAACATCTGCTGCCCTTCAACATAGTTGACAGCAACCCCTTCAGGCAGATGTTGGAGCAGGCCCAACCCCAATGGCGTGTCCCCAGCCGCCATTTCTTTGCCAGGACTGGTGTCCCTGCCCTACACCAGCACATTGTTCAGAATGTAACCCTGTCGCTGGATCACGCTGTCAGCGACAGGGTTCATCTGACAATGGATGGCTGGACCAGCAGGCATGGGCAGGGACGCTACATCAGCTTCACGGCCCATTGGGTTTCCCTCCGAGGCGTCGGTGAGGGATCGTCGGCAACCGATCTTGTGGTGCCGCCCCGGGGTGTCCAGGGGAGAACTGCTGGTCTCCCTCAAGCCACTGTCTCCGCAGCTGCTGAGCCTCCCAGCAAGCGCCCCCGTAGCTACTCAAGTGTGGGGCACGTGCGCTGTCAGGCCGTGCTCCAGCTTGTTAGTTTAGGGGACCGGAGACACACTGCAGAAGAAGTGCTGAAAGCACTTCAAGCTCAGGTCCAGAAGTGGCTGACACCCCGAAGGCTCCAGCCAGGTATGGTTGTCTGCGATAACGGCAGCAACCTACTCGCCGCCCTCCATGCTGGCAGTCTGACGCACGTGCCCTGTCTGGCACATGTCCTCAACCTGGTGGTGCAGAAGTTCCTGCGCACTTATCCAGGGTTGAGTGACATTGTGGCAAAGGCGCGTAGGATTGCCAGCCACTTCAGGCGCTCCCCAACCGCTACCGCGTCCCTGTCCAAATTGCAGCGGAAGTACAATCTGACCCTTCACAGGCTGATTGTGGACAGTGTGACGCGGTGGAACTCCACCCTCCACATGCTGAAGAGGTTGTGGGAGCAGCAAAGGGCGGTGAGGGAGTACCTGATGGAACTAGGCACTCAGAGGGCTTCACCACAACTCCCTTTCATCGCCTGTGCGCAGTGGGGGCAGATAAACCAGGTCTGCCAAGTGTTGTCCTCCTTCGAGCAGGCGACCAAGATGGTCAGCAGTGAGCAAATTGGCCTCAATAGCGTGCTGCCAATACTGTTCATGCTGGAGAGGACACTAGATCGCCTGCTCGAGGCTGGGGAGAGTGCCTTGGTGGAGCAGGAGGAGTCAGCAATGCTCCACCGAGACCAGGGCCAGGACCAGGAGGAGGAGGAGGAGGAGGAGGATGATGATGAAGAGGAGGAGGAGGTGGTTGCTGGTGTCGTCCCGGAGTCAGGGCCTGGTCAGGAGGGAGAGCCGGTGTTGGGGGCACCGATAGTCCGGGGGTTGGGCATGTCTGAGTTTGACCAGCAGCGCCTCAGGGAAGAAGAGTCGCACCTCATTAACCTGGCCAGCATTGAGGAGTCACAGCGGGCTGTGCTCTTCCCCATGGCTGCCCACATGCTCAGATGCCTCAGGAGGGACCCCCGGGTTAAGACCATCAAGACGAGGGATGATTTCTGGATGGCCACCCTTTTGGATCCCAGGTGCAAGGGGAAACTGGAGCAGTTCATCCCAGCCAGCCGGAGGCAGCACCGGATGGAGGAACTGCAGGCAGCCATTGTCAGACGGTTGGAGCAGGCAACTCCCCGGCCTCCAGTTGTCCCCCCTCATCTCACCCAGCAGGTGGCTGCACCCAGCTGCAGCCGAGCAGGGGACCTAATGGAAGAGATGAGGATGTTCTTCCAAACCGAGCGACCCAGTACCACCACCAGCAGCAGCAGCAGCAGTCACCACCAGCGGCTGGCCCACATGGTGGCAGACTACATGGCGTCCGTCGGTGCTTCTGACAGTATGAGCACCGACGACCCCATGGAGTACTGGGTTGCCAGATTGGACACCTGCCGCGAGCTCGCTCAGTATGCGCTGGAGTTATTGTCTTGCCCCCCCTCCAGCGTACTATCTGAGCGGACATTCAGCGCGGCAGGTGGGGTGGTCACGGACAAGAGGACCCGTCTGTCCACAGAGTCCGTGGACAGACTCACATTCATAAAGATGAATGAGTCCTGGATCGGCGGTGACTTTCTGGCACCCGTCGTCGGTTCAGGGCGCTGAAGGGTCCCTTGCCATGCATTCCCTGATGAAGCCCCGGACCTGATGTATTTACAGTGCTGAATATAACTATTTCAACATCAGAGAAAATCAATGTTAATATTTGGTACAGTAGGCTTTCTTTGCAATTACAGCGGTCAAAAATTTCTTGTAGTTTTACACCAGCTTTGCACACACTGGAGGAGGGATTTTGGCCCACTCCTCCACACAGATCTTCTCTACATCAGTCATGTTTCTGGGCTATCGCTGAGAAACACGGAGTTTGAGCTCCCTCCAAAGATTCTCTATTGGGTTTAGGTCTGGAGACTGGCTAGGCCACGCCAGAACCTTGATATGCTCCTTACAGAGCCAATCCTTGGTTATCCTGGCTGTGTGCTTTGGGTCATTCTCATGTTGGAAGACCCAGCCTCGACCCATCTTCAAAGCTCTAACTCAGGGAAGGAGGTTGTTGCCCAAAATCTTGCAATACATGGCCCCGGTCATCCTCTCCTTAATACAGTGCAGTCACCCTGTCCCATGTGCAGAAAAACACCACCAAAGCATGATGCTACCACCCCCATGCTTCACATTAGGGATGGCGTTCTTGGCATGGTACTCATCATTATTCTTCCTCCGAACACGGTTAGTGAAATTATGATCAAAAAATTATATTATAGTCTCATCTGACCACATGATTTTCTCCCATGACTCCTTTGGATCAGTCAAGACAATTATGTCAGCAGTTATTTCACACCCTATATACTCTTATTAAGACTGCTGTACATCATGGCAACTCCTGCCCATGTGATATGACTCTGTATCAACTACTACTGTTAATACTACTACTGCTGCTTCTGCTGCTGCTGCTGCCCAGTCAAGACACCTATGTCAGCAGTTATTTGACACTCTATATACTCCTATTCCTACTGCTGTTCATCATGGCACCTCCTGCCCATGTGATATGACTCTGTATCAACTACTACTGTTAATACTACTGCTGCTTCTGCTGCTGCTGCCCAGTCAATACACCTATGTCAGCAGTTATTTGACACTCTATATACTCCTATTCCTACTGCTGTTCATGATGGCACCTCCTGCCCATGTGATATGACTCTGTATCAACTACTACTGTTAATACTACTGCTGCTTCTGCTGCTGCTGCCCAGTCAAGACACCTATGTCAGCAGTTATTTGACACTCTATATACTCCTATTCCTACTGCTGTTCATCATGGCACCTCCTGCCCATGTGATATGACTCTGTATCAACTACTACTGTTAATACTACTGCTGCTTCTGCTGCTGCTGCCCAGTCAATACACCTATGTCAGCAGTTATTTGACACTCTATATACTCCTATTCCTACTGCTGTTCATGATGGCACCTCCTGCCCATGTGATATGACTCGGTATCAACTACTACTGTTAATACTACTGCTGCTTCTGCTGCTGCTGCCCAGTCAAGACACCTATGTCAGCAGTTATTTGACACTCTATATACTCCT
Source organism: Rana temporaria (assembly GCF_905171775.1). Taxonomy (NCBI): domain Eukaryota; kingdom Metazoa; phylum Chordata; class Amphibia; order Anura; family Ranidae; genus Rana; species Rana temporaria. The sequence goes on along the minus strand of NC_053489.1, from coordinate 598,728,729 downwards.
ATTCCTACTGCTGTTCATCATGGCACCTCCTGCCCATGTGATATGACTCTGTATCAACTACTACTGTTAATACTACTGCTGCTGCTTCTGCTGCTGCTGCTGCCCAGTCAAGACACCTATGTCAGCAGTTATTTGACACTCTATATACTCCTATTCCTACTGCTGTTCATGATGGCACCTCCTGCCCATGTGATATGACTCTGTATCAACTACTACTGTTAATACTACTGCTGCTTCTGCTGCTGCTGCCCAGTCAAGACACCTATGTCAGCAGTTATTTGACACTCTATATACTCCTATTCCTACTGCTGTTCATCATGGCACCTCCTGCCCATGTGATATGACTCTGTATCAACTACTACTGTTAATACTACTGCTGCTTCTGCTGCTGCTGCCCAGTCAAGACACCTATGTCAGCAGTTATTTGACACTCTATATACTCCTATTCCTACTGCTGTTCATGATGGCACCTCCTGCCCATGTGATATGACTCTGTATCAACTACTACTGTTAATACTACTGCTGCTTCTGCTGCTGCTGCCCAGTCAAGACACCTATGTCAGCAGTTATTTGACACTCTATATACTCCTATTCCTACTGCTGTTCATCATGGCACCTCCTGCCCATGTGATATGACTCTGTATCAACTACTACTGTTAATACTACTGCTGCTGCTTCTGCTGCTGCTGCTGCCCAGTCAAGACACCTATGTCAGCAGTTATTTGACACTCTATATACTCCTATTCCTACTGCTGTTCATCATGGCACCTCCTGCCCATGTGATATGACTCTGTATCAACTACTACTGTTAATACTACTGCTGCTGCTTCTGCTGCTGCTGCTGCCCAGTCAAGACACCTATGTCAGCAGTTATTTGACACTCTATATACTCCTATTCCTACTGCTGTTCATGATGGCACCTCCTGCCCATGTGATATGACTCTGTATCAACTACTACTGTTAATACTACTGCTGCTTCTGCTGCTGCTGCCCAGTCAAGACACCTATGTCAGCAGTTATTTGACACTCTATATACTCCTATTCCTACTGCTGTTCATCATGGCACCTCCTGCCCATGTGATATGACTCTGTATCAACTACTACTGTTAATACTACTGCTGCTTCTGCTGCTGCTGCCCAGTCAATACACCTATGTCAGCAGTTATTTGACACTCTATATACTCCTATTCCTACTGCTGTTCATGATGGCACCTCCTGCCCATGTGATATGACTCTGTATCAACTACTACTGTTAATACTACTGCTGCTTCTGCTGCTGCTGCCCAGTCAAGACACCTATGTCAGCAGTTATTTGACACTCTATATACTCCTATTCCTACTGCTGTTCATCATGGCACCTCCTGCCCATGTGATATGACTCTGTATCAACTACTACTGTTAATACTACTGCTGCTTCTGCTGCTGCTGCCCAGTCAATACACCTATGTCAGCAGTTATTTGACACTCTATATACTCCTATTCCTACTGCTGTTCATGATGGCACCTCCTGCCCATGTGATATGACTCTGTATCAACTACTACTGTTAATACTACTACTGCTGCTTCTGCTGCCCAGTCAAGACACCTATGTCAGCAGTTATTTCACACCCTATATACTCTTATTAAGACTGCTGTTCATCATGGCACCTCTTGCCCGAGTGATTTGACACTGTATTGTCAATGTCTACTACTACTATTACAGCTCAGTCAAGACACCTGTGTCCCAATTTTTTGGTACACTATTGACTACTATGACCACTACTGATGCTGTAAAGTATTCCCCAAGTGTTTTTATGCTATGTATTACTATTACCACTACTGCTTGTAAATCATGCCTGTGTGATACTTAGTGGGAATGCTTTAATAAGCATTCCTAGTATGGATACCCGTAAATGTATTAATCTTAATTAGTGTGAATGCTTTAATAAACATTTCCAGTATTGATATCCGTAAATTTAGTAATCTTATTATTCCTTAAGTTTTTTGGTTCTGCGTAACTTCGGCATACTTTCAACTATTGAGACCATTCAACTGTAAAAATGTTCGTCTCGTTCAGCTAATGATGGGACTTCTTCAAGTTTTTTTCTACTTTTTACACTTTTATAAATTTTAAGCTTTTAGACCCTTTTTTTAAACATTGAAGTCAATGAGAACATCCTTTTCCCCTTTGAATTCACATGCCATGCCAAAAGTTTCAGCTACTTCATACTTTCACTTACAGACACTGAAAAAACTTTAAAGCGGTCACAAAATATTTAGCTATCCGGCTATGACTTTTCAAATCGTTATCGTTTACAATTTTTTGGTGAAAACGCAATTTACGTTTTGCGAATTTTTCACAAAAATGCAATAGGTTATAATGTAATCCTATGGAGGGGATTTAGAGTCTGTCAGGTGACCTTAACATTGGAGATCTTTGTAATTAAAAATATCTTTACAAAAAGGGGAAACAAATTGGTCTCACGCCCACAAGATCTACTTTTCATACACAATTTTTAGATCAAAACGTAGCTATGCTTGTCTGGTTTATGGCAATGTGACCAATTCTGCGATACGTATTTTAGTTTTAATTATTGGAGCAACAGCCAGAAATTATGTCTCATAGACTCTCATGTGAAATTATCTAAAAAATGTTGCTGCAGAACTCACAAAGACGCTCTTTTCTAAATCGCAGAAATGGCCACATTTTTAAGTTTATCTACATAAATTTCATATCGATGCGTTTACAAGGGCCGTGTATTTCAAACGGTGTAGTCGTTGTATCAATTGCATGTACGTTTGAGGATTTATTAAGCTTTGTTTGGAGGCTTAAATCATGTATTAGATCTGTGAATTAAAAGCGTTTGTAATGTTATTTCTTTCCATAAATAACTTTCCTGACCTCAGTGCAATATTCCTCCTCACTGACCTGGGGGGGAGGGGAAACCTATTGAGGGGGGAGGGGCGACCAGGAAGTCAGCATACTCTATACTTTGCAGATAGAGAAAGAAGCTGTGTGTCCTAAAGATAGTGTAGTGGTTATGGTGAATGTCTTTGGCAAGGGGCTCACCAATTAAGCTATTCAGCATTCCCACTCGCATTTTCCTCAGGAAATGCATTGTCTAGTTATATTATATTTTAATACTCCTGCTGCTGCCTCCATGCTGAGTAAAGCTTCATGAGCTTTCTGGCACAGCGGATCCACCAACAGCCTCCGCTACAAGCTACCAGACCGGACTACCAGACCGGATCTAAACAGCAAGTGTAACTATAACAATGAACCTTATGTTAAACCCTGTTTTGCGGCATTTATACTGCAACCATTGGGCTGACTGCAAGAGCTCATCTGCATTCTCTCTCTTTCTTGCTCTCCCTCTCTCTCTCTTTGTATATATATATATATATATTGTTGCTTTTGTTATGTTCATTTTTCAACAGTTTATTTTGTGTTCGTCGTGTCTGTGTCGTGTGCTTTAGTTTGTCCTAGGTTAATGTTAAATAAAATAATAGTATAAAATGTTTTTGCTTATTATGAAGTTAAATGTGTTGATGTTGATTTGTTTGATGTGAAGTTAGATGTGTTGAAAAACCTACAACTCTATCTCAAAAAGAAATGAAACATTTCCAAAAAATAAGTTTTTTTAATACAAAAATAAATTTAAATATAGCTCTCAATCCGTTTTTGAATGCGGTGCATTTCCGCAATCTGACCCGATAGCTGCTGCTCTAGCAGAGCATTTTGTTGGTTGAGGTAGCTCATCTTACGCTGGTTCTGAAGGATCTTCTGGTGCGTCTTTTCAATGAGTATATTTTGCCTCTTCAGATCTCTTGATGCTTTTAGGATATAATAAAAAAACATTTGGATTTCAAATAACGTTACCAAATAAATAAATATTTTTTTTTGCTTATTAATCAATCATTATCATGTGTATACACTTGTTATGTGTCTAACACATCCCGGGAGTGCAGAATTATTAGGCAAATGAGTATTTGGACCACATCATCCTCTTTATGCATGTTGTCTTACTCCAAGCTGTATAGGCTCGAAAGCCTACTACAGATTAGGCATATTAGGTAATGTACATCTCTGTAATGAGAAGGTGTGTGGTCTAATGACATCAACACTCTATATCAGGTGTGCATAATTATTAGTCAATTTCCTTTTCTTTGGCAAAATTGGCCAAAAGAAGGATTTGACAGACTCTGAAAAGTCCAAAATAGAGAGATATCTAGCAGAGGGATGCAGCACTCTTAAAGTTGCAAAGCTTCTGAAGCGTGATCATCAAACAAAAGAAGCGTGTGGAAAAACAAAGGTGCGAAATAACTGCCCATGAACTGAGAAAAGTTAAGCGTGCAGCTGCCAAGATGCCACTTGCCACAAGATTGGCCATATTTCAGAGCTGCAACATCACTGGGGTGCCCAAAAGCACAAGGTGTGCAATACCCAGAGACATGGCCAAGGTAAGAAAGGCTGAAAGACGATGACCACTGAACAAGACACACAAGCTGCAACGTCAAGACTGTGCCAATAAATATCTCAAGAAAGATTTTTCTAAGGTTTTATGGACTGCTGAAATGAGAGTGAGTCTTGATGGGCCAGATGGAAGAGCCCGTGGCTGGATTGGTAAAGGGCAGGGAGCTCCAGTCCGACTCAGACGCCAGCAAGGTGGTGGTGGAGTACTGGTTTGGGCTGGTATCATCAAAGATGAGCTTGTGGGGCCTTTTCGGATTGAGGATGGAGTCAAGCTCAACTCCCAGTCCTACTGCCAGATTATGGAAGAGACCTTCTTCAAGCAGTGGTACAGGAAAAAGTCACCATCCTTCAAGAAAAACATGATTTTCATGCAGGACAATGCTCCATCACACGTGTCAAAGTACTCCACAGCGTGGCTGGCAAGAAAGGGTATTAAATAAAAAAAAGTAATGACATGGCCTCCTTGTTCACCTGATCTGAACCCCATTGAGAACCTGTGGTCCATCATCAAATGTGGGATTTACAAGGAGGGAAAACAGTACACCTCTCTGAACAGTGTCTGGCAGGCTGTGGTTGCTGCTGCACGCAATGTTGATGGTGAACAGATCAAAACACTGACAGAATCCATGGATGTCAGGCTTTTGAGTGTCCTTGCAAAGAAAGGTGGCTATATTGGTCACTGATTTGTTTTTGTTTTGTTTTTAAATGTCAGAAATGTGTATTTGTGAATGTTGAGATGTTATATTGGTTTCACTGTTAAAAATAAATCATTGAAATGGCTATCTATTTATTTTTTGGTTAAGTTGCCTAATAATTCTGCACAGTAATAGTAGTCACCTGCACACACAGATATCCCCCGAAAATAACTAACACTAAAAACAAACTAAAAACTACTTCCAAAAAAATTCAGCTTTGATATTAATGAGTTTTTGGGGTTCATTGAGAACATGGTTGTTGTTCAATAATAAAATGAATCCTCAAAAAATACAACTTGCCTAATAATTATGCACTACCTGTATACTTCTAGCATCAATACCATATTATGGTTATACAATCTGACAGGTGCGCTTTATATGTTGTCCATTTTTATATCTACATTTTGTTGTTGAAATGTTATTAATCATTGTGCACATATTTACCTTCCTGAATGAGGCTCACAGGACCGCTCTCTTCCTCCTGCTCTTCTGCTTGAGAAGTTGGGGTGGTGGGGGGGGGAAGCTCCTCAGCTTGCTCCTCAACAGGAGCTGGGGTTGGGGAGTGGGAGGGCCCTGGCTGCTCCTCCTCATCCATGTCCTCCTCTGCCGCATCCTCCTCTGCCGCATCCTCCTCCTCCTCCTCATCGGCCTGGCGCCTTCTGCGCTTGGCGCGGACAACTGGCATTGGAGCTCCTATAATAACACAATGTTCATATATTATAAAAATGTTTTCTAATGACGTATGCAAATTCTGTGTACTGTGCTGTATTGTATATGAATACAAATTGATTTATATAGACAGTTAACCAATGGGACAATGTTATATTAAAGGGTCTTGTGGGCACTACAGGGGACTGAGCGTGAGCTGGGATGCAACCATGTTAAAATGAGCTGTTTTTGTCTCCTTTGTTTTGTTCAGACCATCTCATGTTAAAAAAAGGGCCTGATGGAGCACACGGGATTACTATAACAACCCCACTCCTAACACAGGAATTTAGTGGTAATCTATATATATAAAACTCAACGTGTGTGTGTGCATAAATGTATGTATGTATGTATGTATGTATGTATGTTCCAGCATCACGTACAAACGGCTAAAGATATTTATATGAAACTTGGCACACAGGTTACTTATATGTCAGCCACAAACATAGGATAGGTGGTTTAAACCTTACCCACCCCCACTTGCCATGGTCGGGGTTTTTCTTTAAAGTCCCATGCAAAGCAATGGGAAAATTATGTTCCCACATAACTTCTGTGTTCCTGTCTGCTGCCCCATGTCTTTTTTCAACAGTACTATGAATACCTTGGCCGGTGGTGATATATGTTAGCACAACATGGCATCTTGGTTAACAACATCTGACCTTACATGAATTACATATGACCTTACATAACTGTCACCAAAGGAGCTGCGGTGGCTCCACGCGATTGCCACTGCACTGACAACTGATTCACCTCTGCAGCTAGGGGTTCGGATCCCGCTCTCGGCTACCTGTGAATTGAGTTTGGTGGTCTCAGCCCCGCCACTGGTGGGTGTGCTATGCGAGGTTGGGTTGGGAGGACCCCCTCACACCCGCCATTGCCAACCGGGGCATGGAGAAAGGTGGCAGATTGCCTCTGGGGGAGGCCTCCCAACTCCTGCAGGCCGGCTCCTCTCTCTTTCGAGTTCACGCACAAAATACACTTTTTTAAAAAAAAACATAACTGTCAACAATAACTTACCTGGATGATATTTAGCCCGAAGACGTCTGACATTACCCATTTGGCGCCTCTTGAGGTCAGACCACTTCTTAACAATGGCCTTGTGGTCATGTTGGCCGCCAAAGTCAGCGATTAGGGCGCTGACCACAGCCCTTTTCTGTGGCTGCCGCCGCAGGTCATCGTGTCCTGTTTCCAGGAACTTCTGCAAGATGAAGAACAAAGTATATTGTAATACTTCTGTTGACAGCCTTATGGATATATGACGTAAATGTATGCTATTCAACAATTGGAAGCATTCTCGCCTTATTAATCAATGACAGGGGTAACATGAAAGATTTTATATCCTGCCATTTCGGTCGCCACCTTTTTTGCATAAATATAGCAGCCATTATCATTTGCATAATTATGAATATATTATTAACAACACAGGATACACGTATAGGGGAGATATGCGTTGCTAACTCTTTTCCCTGTCAGGAGCCTAACGCCCCGGGGGGTCAGAGACGGGACCTTTTTCGGAGGACCACTGACGTATGTACCAGTCGCAGTTTTTTGTGATGTCACTCTTTAGGTGTGTGCACATTTTTCACTGCATCCGGGTGGAGTTTTTGGGTTGTGTTTTGCACGCCACAGGCTTTTCAACAGGAAAAAAACAGCTGGAGGCAGAATGGTTGCAAAACACTACGTGTTTGTTACTTAACTCTGGGTTTCAAGACCAGTCCACCTCCAGCTGTTGCAAAACTACTACTCCCATCAGCCACGGTCTGTCAGTGCATGCTAAGAATTTTACTTTTGCTGCATTTAGGGTGCCACAGTTTAGAGACCCGTGCATAAAGGCCTGAAAAATGGGGGCCTGCAGAACTTACAATACTAGAAGTGCCAGCATTCCCAGGCATGCTGGAAGTTGTAGTTCTGCAACATCTAAAGGGCAATATGTATTCGAACGTCCTTGGGCCTTGAGGACACTGAAGTCAGGACGTTCGCATACGTCCTATGTCCAAAAAAATTTTAAATTCATTATGCTAAATAACAAGGAAAAGTGCCTAAATACACATTTGCCAACCAGGGTGTCTGCAGCTGTCCAGGCATGCTGGGACTTGTAGTTTTGTAAAAGCAGGAGACACATTTTTTGTGAAATACTAATATATGATCATATATACTAACTTTTAAACTAGACTTAAATGCTGGGCTGGGCTGGGACTTGTAGTTTTGTAAAAGCAGGAGACACATTTTTGGTTAAATACTAATATCTGATCATATATACTAACTTTTAAACTAGACTTAAATGCAGTTGAAGATGATGAAATAACAGTGGTCAAAATACTTACACAAATCAGCAACTTTTCCTCAGACTTAGTGAAATTGCTTCCAACCATGTTGCTGTGTGATTGCGCTGCGATCATAAGTTGGAAACTGGCAAGGCTCCAGGAAATGGTCGCGTGTTGTTCGCGTGTTGATTGCGCTGCTTGGACCGAGATGGGTCCATATGGCTTCGGCTGTATGGACCACAGTAACTCTTTTCCCTGTCAGGAGCCTAGGAGCCTAACGCCCCGGGGGGTCAGAGACGGGACCTTTTCGGAGGACCACTGACGTATGCAACCGTCGCAGTTTTTTGTGATGTCACTCTTTAGGTGTGTGCAAATTTTTCCTTGCACCGGGTGGAGTTTTTGGGTTGTGTTTTGCACGCCACAGGCTTTTCAACAGAAAATAACCAGCTGGAGGCAGAATGGTTGCAAAACACTACGGGTTTGTTACCTAACTCTGGGTTTCAAGACCAGTCCACCTCCAGCTGTTGCAAAACTACTACTCCCATCAGCCACGGTCTTTCAGTGCATGCTAAGAATTTTACTTTTGCTGCATCTAGGGTGCCACAGTTTAGAGACCCGTGCATAAAGGCCTGAAAAATGTGGGCCTGCAGAACTTACAATACTAGAAGTGCCAGCATTCCCAGGCATGCTGGAAGTTGTAGTTCTGCAACATCTAAAGGGCAATATGTATTCGAACGTCCTTGGGCCTTGAGGACACTGAAGTCAGGACGTTCGCATACGTCCTATGTCCAAAAAAATTTTAAATTCATTATGCTAAATAACAAGGAAAAGTGCCTAAATACACATTTGCCAACCAGGGTGTCTGCAGCTGTCCAGGCATGCTGGGACTTGTAGTTTTGTAAAAGCAGGAGACACATTTTTGGTTAAATACTAATATCTGATCATATATACTAACTTTTAAACTAGACTTAAATGCAGTTGAAGATGATGAAATAACAGTGGTCAAAATACTTACACAAATCAGCAACTTTTCCTCAGACTTTGAGAAATTGCTTCCCACCATGTTGCTGTAATATTGGGAAACTGGCAAGGCTCCAGGAAATGGTCGCGTGTTGTTCGCGCAATTGCGCATGCGCGATCGAAAAATCGCAATCGCAATATGTATTTTGGTTAAAATATCATACATATTCGATTTCAGAGTGCTGCTACAGCAGTTTTCGAAATATCTGCAATAAATTTCGCATTCGCATGTTGCGATATTTCGATAAAATATCAGGAATATTCTGAGCCAATCAGAGCGCTCCTCCAGCATATCTCGAAATTGCGCAATAAATATCGCATTCGCATGTTGCGATATTTCGATAAAATATCAGGAATATTCTGAGCCAATCAGAGCGCTCCTCCAGCATATCTCGAAATTGCGCAATAAATATCGCATTCGCATGTTGCGATATTTCGATAAAATATCACGAATATTCGGAGCCAATCAGAGCGCTCCTCCAGCATATCTCGAAATTGCGCAATAAATATCGCATTCGCATGTTGCGATATTTCGATAAAATATCACGAATATTCTGAGCCAATCAGAGCGCTCCTCCAGCATATCTCGAAATTGCGCAATAAATATCGCATTCGCATGTTGCGATATTTCGATAAAATATCACGAATATTCTAAGCCAATCAGAGCGCTCCTACCGCAGTTATTAAAAAAATCGCAATTATTTTCGCATTCGCAATAGCGAAAAATCGCATTCAATTAATTTCGATAAAATATCACGAATATTCGAATTTAGCGAATATATCTCAAATATTCGAATATATATTCGAGATATATCGCGAAATCGAATATGGCATATTCTGCTCAACACTAATTACAAATTCAATTGGACAGATTAAGCTTTAACATACTTGGGGACTTCCATCCCGGCAGATCTTGCACAAGTATGTAAGCTCAAATTTACCGTTATTAATTAGAGTGCGGATCCTCCTGGATGGATGGCAGAAGGGGTTCCATTTGTGGTTTGGGAGGTGTAATATTATTAAAATGAATATCTTACCGAAATTTCTGTACCTCTTTCAGACACTCCCTATTGGCATACCCAAACAGTATTTTAAACAGATATAATCTTTGTTTAGTAGATTCATATGGGCAAATAAACGTCCAAGAGTTAGGGGACATATTATCATTATCTAAACGAGATGGAGGTGTGTCGGCCCCAGACATATACAGATACTATCAGGCGGCTCTATTGAGTCGTCTGATAGACTGGAGTAGACATAGCAGAGAGAAAATATGGCCGGTGTTAGAGCAAGCTCAGTGCAGTGGTTTACTTCAGCGAGCTGCATGGTGTTACAGGGAGCTCCTGAGAGATATGAAGAGGCACCCCCTGTTAAGCCCTATACTCTGGATAGGATATGGGTTATTTGTGAAAGGGAAACTATCAATATTGGATTCACCTTTCTTCCTCATTTTGGGGAACCCCCAGTTTGGACCAGGGTTGATGATGGGACCTTTTAGTAAATTGATAGAACAGGGGCTGTTCCAAGCCTCTCATTTTGTGAAGGCGGGAGTATGGCCTACGATTCAGGAGATAACAGGATGTACACCCTATTGGACTTTTGGAGGGCACTACAATTGCAAAATGTTTTGGACACTCTGAATATACTGATTAGATATGAGCGAAAGTTAACAAAATTTGAGGGTTACTGTAATGGGAGCGGAATGCTTCAACACACCCTTTCTAAAATTAGTGAATTACTGAATACACCCGCCGAGGATTTTAGATTAAATTTCTTTAGCAGGTGGGAGGCAAAGTTGGGTAGGGTCTTTACAGATGAGCAAAAGAATAAGATATTACGTAACATATTTGAATCCTCAGATCTTATCACAGTTGTACCGTACCCCGGCCATTCAAAGTAGATGTTACCCAGATATATCAGATAGATGCTGGTGGTGTGGGAGAAAAGGAGGGACGTTAATACATATGTTTTGGAAGTGTACCAAAATACAGAGTTTTTGGAAGGAGGTGCGAGAAATAGTGCAAAAGTTTAGTGAGGGGGAGATACCGGGGACTTTCTATCTGTTACAGGAATCAGATATTACGACTAGGCGGTACAGGAAGTCGGTAGTTTGTCATCTACTGAATGCAGCAAGAGCTGTATTCCAGTAATGTGGAAGCAGAGCCAGCCCCCGTCAGTAGGGATGTGGCTCAAACGAGTAGAAGACCTAAATAGGATGGAGGATTTGGTCTGGACCTCTCGGTAGAAACGGGGGTTTAGAGACATGGGTGGAATGGAATCGTTTTAAATACTCAGAGGGGGGGAAAACCCTTATAGATGTAAACTGAATAGAAGAGGTGAGATTCTGAGCTGGGGGGTGTGGAGAGGAGCAAGCGGTTGCCTAGGTTTTTTTTGGGGGGGATAAGGGGTAAATAGGACAAGCAGAGACAAAATTAGTTATAATAAGAGAGGGATAGAAAGCCCACCCACCTCTCGGGGACAAGAGGATGCCTTGAGCGGAGGGGGACTAGATGCCCAAATGTGCATATCTGAAAAATTTAAGGACTATGAATTGTAATAGTACAAGTATGATTCGGCTAATGACGGTTAATGATAGGTAGAATTATGAGATGGTAGAGGAAGGTATAGTATATACAGAAGGGAGGGTAGGTTATATGATGTAAGAAATTTATAAATTGAACCTCCGTTGTTAGTATACACCTGTAAAGTTGGTTATCTTTTTTGTCATCTGTTTGTTTTAAAATCAAATAAAAGATAAAATGTAAAGGAAAAAAAAAGACTTAAAGAGCAGGTAACACGTGCACCACGTTACAGTTTGGGCCCCACCGTTAGCTGGGTATACAGAGGAAGGGGACATCTCATCCATCTTTAGGAAACACATACACTGACTGAATTCATTGGGCCAAATTCAGATAGATTAGCGGATCTTTAGATCCGCGTAATCTATCTGATTTACGATCCGCCTGTGCAATTTTGCGAGGCTAGTGCAGTATTCACAAAGCACTTACCTCGAAACTTGCACCGGCGGATCGTAACTCCCCCGGCGGAATTCAAATTCCGCGGGTATCGGAAGTGTACTATTTAAATCAGGCGCGTCCCCGCGCCGATTTAAATGCGCATGAGCCGCCGGCGTGCATTGCTCACACTGACGTCGCTAGGACGTCAGTGGTTTTGGCGTGAGCGTAACTTGCGTCGGGAAGAATTCTGAATTCGGCGTACGCAAATGACGTTAAAATTTAAAACTCGGCACGGGAACGACGGCCATACTAAACATAGGAAACGCCGCAGTTACCCCTGCTATAGCAGGGGTAACTATCCGACAGAAAAAGCCGAACGCAAACGTCGTGAAAAAAAAACGAAGGGCGGGCGTTCGTTACTGAATCGGCGGTTCTCCTAATTTGCATATCTGACGCGTAAAAAACCGAGGCGACACCTAGCGGCCGGCGGGAGATTGCAGCCTAAGATTCGACGGTGTAAGTCACTTACACCTGTCAGATCTAAGGGAGATCTATGCGGAACTGATTCTTATGAATCAGTCGCATAGATCCGACAGTCGGATCTCAGAGATACGACGGCGTATCAGGAGATACACCGTCGTATCTCTTTGTGAATCTGGCCCAGTGTTTCTATGTGTTTATCAGATGATGGGGGGGGCCTAGGTGGACCCTCCGTACGGCTCTCACAGCAGTGGTGGTCACCTCATTAGCCATTGCGGGGGCCTCTTGTGAGAGCCTCTTGTGCTTCAAGCTGTGGTGCTGCTCAGACCTGCTGCTTAGACTTGTTTGTTCCTGCACCAGTGAGAGAAGCAACCAAATATTAAAGGCCCTGGTGACCGAAGACCACTAAGCGCCCAGGACAACAGTATATGCTTCACGGTACCAGTACTGGTGAGAGGATTCAGCTGTGTTTTTGTTCCACTGTTAATGATCCATCACAACCAGCGACTGTCTTTGCCTAATAGCCCTAAAAATTGTTAATTACATGCTTAAGACTTAAAGAGCAGGTAACACGTGCACCATGGTACAGTTTGGGCCAGACCGTGAGCTGGGTATACAGAGGAAGGGGACATCTCATCCATCTGTAGGAAACACATACACTGACTGAATACAAAAAAAAAAAATACAAAAAAATAAACAAGACCAAGGATAAATCCAAGGAAAAATCCAAACTTTACTCGCCGGCCAGCCCACTGACAACCGAATCAACTTATCTAACAGTATGTGTTAAAACAGGGGTTTAGTCTGCACACATTTGCAAATACATGCGTAAGCCACAGAGCCTCGTCACGGCACCCTAGTATCTGTGGTCCTATCTCTAGCTTATGAGAGACTCCACAATGGAAGCACATGCATTCTGATGGATAGGTGGAGGTCAGGTGGACTGAAGGGAGCCCATCCCTTCTTAAAGGTACAGGAGCACACTGGACACCCAGCAAATCACATAATGGCTGTAAAGGTGTCAGTGCATTGCCTGACCAATATAGCAGTAATACTACAACAAAAAACGGTGTCCAGCACCCCCACCTATAACTGGCCTGGTTTATCAGCTTATGATTCACAAGTGGAGTATTCATTGCACCTTTATTAGGATCTTTTTGATTAATCAGACTTTGTATTGTCTACATGATCTTCTTGTGATTCACTTCATTGGACATTGTCATTTTCACAAATTCACATGTTATTTATCCATTTTTTTTTTTATTAGCGCAACCATATGGGTTTGATCTAACCAGACCCCTGATGTTTCGCTTCTTGAGTTAGAGAAAGAGATTGAGGACATTTCATTTACTACTGGACTACTGGTTCTGGCCAACTCAGTAGATTGATTTAAAAAAGGCATGGATTCTTTAATAAATGTACATAATATAACTGGATACTAACATTTATAATTAAAGTTGATCCAGGGAATATCTGCCTATTGGGGGATCAGGAAGGATTTTTTTCCTCTGCTATAGCAAATTGTATCATGCTTTGCTGGGGGGGGGGGGGTCCTTCTTCAGAATCAACTGTGGGTATTGGATTGTGTATAAAGGATTGTTAAAAAAAAAAAAAAAAACGTTTATTGGTTGAATTAGATGGACTAGTGTTTTTTTTTCAACCAGACTAACTATGCGACTATGTAACATGGGAGTTCAGTAGTAAGCCACATTTTTAAAGAAGGTCTGCGATCACCAGCTTGCCACTCATTCCAGCTATTTATTAGTGAGAAGAGTCTAGGGACCCCTTCTGTTATAAGTTGATAGCCACTAAATTGATCATGCGCTTATAGCAAAATAGAATGCAGCTTGCTAAACTGGCCAACTGCAACCAACCCGCCAGTGTCAGTGAGATAATTACAGTCCAGTTAAACCTTGCAAATTTATTTCAGAAACACTCACAGATCCATAGCTTTGCTCAAAAACTACCTCTCCTGCACATGGACAATCAGAGTGTCAGTTATCACAGTCCATCTCCACTCTTCATTGAAAATTGGTTGAAATATCATCTGCACTGCAGTTACCTCTTCTTTCAGTGTTTTTAATAATCTTTGAATTGCCTGCATACAGTGATGTCTTCAACCTAAAACTAACTTTCCTTGACATGTTTCACCATTCCTGTTTTGCTCACAAGGATATGTGAGCAAATCCAGGACTGGTGAAACCACATCAAGTGAGGCTGGTTTTGGGTTGGAGACTTCACTGTATGCAGTCAATTCCTTGACTTTCAAAAAAACTGCAAGAAGAGCTAATTGGAGTGAGGCTGATATTTTTTTACTATCCTCAAAATGTATTATTTTTTAGACATGTGCATTAGTTTTCGTCCGAATGCATTTTCGTCCGAATTTCTGGTATTTTGGTTATCATTTTAACAAATGAAAACAAACGCACAGAATCTGAAATCCAAAAGATCCGACATAAAAAAATGCTTTATTTTCGTTTTCGTTGCTACAACAGTTTGATATAGATAGAAGATTCGACATGACGCTGACAATAGCAATCTGTGTCTATTGAATCTGCGGTCGAATGTGCCTAACCTTAACTCTATTAGTCCAAGATTATTCGACATAGAGAGAATAGATTTGACATTATAGAGACAGTTTGGGGGTAGACCATTCAACATGAACGACGAAGATTCGACGAAGTAGCGAAAAACATGCAAAAGTCAAATCTGTCATTGAAGGCTTATGGTGTCTGTCGAAAGAAGATTCGACAAGCAGCTAAACTGTACGATGCCGCAATCGTACATTTCCGGTCAAATGCTTGGCCCATAGGCTATAGAAGATTTCAAATGTTGGTTGACTAGTAATAATTATTTAGAAATATAATTATTACTAGTGTCATACAACATTAGAATTCTTCTATAGCCTGTAGGTGGAACATTCGTCCAGATATGTACAATTGCAGCATCGTACAGTTTAGCTGCTCCGTCAAATCTTCTTCGAACATTCGACAGACACCATAAGCCTTCAATGACAGATTCAACCTTAATTAACCCCTTCAATACAGGGCTTTTATACCCACCTTCATACTGGGCCTATTCTGGCACTTCTCTCCTACATGTACAAATCATTATTCTTTTGCTAGAAAATTACTCAGAACCCCCAAACATTATATATGTTTTTTTTTTATCAGACACTCTAGGGAATAAAATGGCGGTCATTGCAACTTTTTATCTTGCACGGTATTTGCACAATCATTTTTCAAAGGCCTTTTTTTTGGAAAAAAATGGTTTCATGAATTAAAAAAATAACAAAACAGTAAAGTTAGCCCAATATTTTTATAAAATATGAAAGATGATGTTACCCTGAGTAAATAGATACCTAACATGTCACGCATTAAAATTGCGCACACTCATGGAATGGCGCCAAATTTTGTTACTTAATTTTACAGGTTACCAGTTTAGAGTAACAGAGGAGGTCTAGTGCTAGAATTGTTGCACATGCTCTAACGCACGCGGCGATACCTCTTATATGTGGTTTGAACGGCGTTTATATATGTGGGTGGGACTTACGCGTGCGTTCGCTTCTGGGTGCGAGCTACCGGTGACAGGGGTGTTTTAATATTTTTTTTTTACACTTTTTTTTAAATGTTAATTTTTTTGATCACTTTTATTCCTATTACAAGGAATGTAAACATCCCTTGTAATGTGAATAGTGTGTGACAGGTCCTCTTTATGCATCTCTCCTACAGGCTGGAAAGCATGAGATCGTGAAAAAACCATCTGGTCACCAGTCATATCTATGCTTCCCATCCGGTGCTGGACGATTCTTTCTCCGGGCCCCTGATGGCACGGGAGAGCCCAGAGAAGCACCGGATGGCAGCGGGAGGGAGGGCATAGAGATGACTGGTGACCATCTGGTCACCAGTCATCTCTATGCTTCCCATCCGGCGCTGGACGATTCTTTCTCTGGGCCCCCGATGGCACGAAAGAGCCCGGAGAAACACCGGATGGCGGCGGGAGAGGCGATGTCCCCTCCTGCCACCTATAAGAACGATCAAGCGGCTGAACTGCCGCTTTGATCATTCTTGTGGTGCGCAGAATCAATGATATCTGAATGATGCCTCTAGATGCAGGCATCATTCAGATATCCCCTCACAAAGCCCAGGACGTCATATGATGTCCACCCGGGATGGGAGATCCCCTATGTGGACGTCATATGACTATGGGACGGTAAGGAAGTGGTTAATTCAGATTTTAGGACAAATGCATTTTTTAATGAAATGAAATAAAAAAAACAAATTTCGGGAGTAACTAAATAAATTTATTTTTCGGATGAAAAAACGAAATTCCGAAACAAAATATTTCAGTGTGCACATGTCTAATTATTATAATACAGCCAGGTTTCATATATATTAACAAATACACTGCTCTTTTAGTATTTGTTTTAGTTCTTTGGTGTTGCAGGAAAAATTACCCCACACTGACAGCACTATGGAAAGTAAGGCTGTCAATACACGGAGCAAATTTCTTTCCTACAACCACGGGTTGCAGGAAAGATATTTGCTCAATTCCCTTATCAACAGAAACAGTGTTGATGTGGGAATCCTTCCTGCCAGGCCATGCTCTTCTCCCGGCGCGGGGGCAGGGGAAGCCGTCCCCACCGGGAGAAGACAGTGCTTATTGCCAGCAGCTATGCACAGATTGGCTATGGATCAATCAACCTGGTACATTCAGCCTGCCCATTATTGGTTAAAATTTCGGCCGATTCAGCAGGAACCGCGTGTGACCAGCCTTAGACTACTGCTCTTACATACAAGCAGTGGCCTGTAACTTCTTGGACTCTCCCAAACAATGCTTAAGTCAGCCACTGCCTTTTCAAACCAAAGTAGCAGCTTGGATCTCCAGCAGTCTGACTTAACCCCATGTACATTGTTCCTATGAGCAGCACACTAGGGGGCAGATCCACAAAGATCTGCCCCGGCGCATCGTATCTGAGATACGCTACGCCGCCGTACCTTACCTGGCTTTGGTTCGAATCGATAAAGATTTTGCGCCTTAAGTTACGGCGGCGTAATGTATCTCAAGCGGCCTAACGGCGCGGAATTCAAATGGGCGGGTAGGGGGCGTGTTTCATTTAAATGAAGCGCGTCCCCGCGCCAAACGAACTGCGCATGTGCCATCCCTAAATTTCCCACCGTGCATTGCACGAAATAACGTCGCAAGGACATCATTGGTTTTGACCTGGACGTAAATTATATCCATCCCGATTCACGAACGACTTACGCAAAAAATAAAATAAAAATTGAAATTATACGCGGGAACGACGGCCAAACTTAACATTGAGTACGCCACGAAATAGCAGCTTTAACTATACACCGAAAAAAGCCGAATAGAGACAACGTAAAGGAATGCGCCTGCCGCTCGTACGTTCGTGGATCGTAAATAGCTAATTTGCATACTCGACGCGGAAAACGAAGGGAACGCCACCCAGCGGACGCTGAAGAATTGCATTTTAGATCCGAAGGCGTACGAAGACGTACGCCTGTCAAATCTAACCCAGATGCCGTCGTATCTTGTTTTGAGGATTCAAAACAACGATACGACGCGGGAAATTTGAAAGTACGCCGGCGTATCAGTAGATACGCCGGCGTACTCCCTCTGTGGATCTGCCCCTAGCTCTCTGAGCAGTATTGTTGATTGGAGCAGTAAGCAGGAGGGTACTGCACATTGGAGTGATAGAGACAGTTGAGACTGTGTCAAGCATTTTAACCCTTGATGGAGCAGGCTTAGGAATGGAAAAAAAATATAAGAAGAAGTGTATTTATTACTGTTTATGCAGTTTTACTCTATAACAGTAATAAATACAGAGGGTTCGATGGGTTTTAAAATTGTCTATTTTTTTCCTATAAAATAACAAACATGTTATACTTACCTGCTCTGTTACAGTGGATTTGCACAGAGCAGCCCAGATCCTCCTCTTCTTGGGTCCCTCTTCTGTGATCCTAGCCCCTCCCTCCTGTTCAGTGCTTCCACATGCAAGCAGCTTGCTATGGGGGCATCTGAGCTGAGTCACAGCTCCCGGTGTCCATTCAGACACGGAGCCCCGACCCACCCCCATCTCCTCTCTTCCCTGATTGGCTAGCTGCCTTTGATTGACAGCAGAGGGAATCAATGACACCGCTGCTATGTTTCAGACAATCAGGAAGGAGAATCTTGAACGGCTGAGACACTCGTGGACATCGTTGGACAGAGAGGGACCTCAGGTAAGTATTAGGGGGTCTGAGGGGGGCTGATGCACACAGAAGGCTGTTTATCTTAATGCATAGAATGCATTAAGATAAAAAAAAAACAACTCTGCCTTTAAAACCCCTTTGAGATAAATAATACATTGAAGGAGCAGCGGCAGACTTTACTGCACTCTTTTTGGTTCAGCTTGTTCCTTTTTAGCATATAAACATACATCAAACCTAATTTCTGCTGTTTAGGGGATTAAACGATTTTAAAAGGCTCATACCTAGTCAAATTCAGGTTCTAACAAAAATTGTGTTTAGGAAAATACCTGCAATGACAAAGAAGACAGGGCCGCATTAATGCGTATCTTTTAATATGAACTATCCTAAAGATTTTATACTTGACTGCCATATTTTCTTTAAATGGATAGTACTTTTTGCAGGAAGAACACAAAGAAACAAAGGGTTATTTAGATATTTAAAAAATATATATATTTCCAAAAGACATAGAACAATGTACACCTCTTCCAGAACATGTCGTACCCCTCAAAAGAGAAAATTCATTAAAAAACAACAATACCATATGCACGGACAGCTTGCAAATTAGAGTTTACATGTTCCCACTATTACATAAAGAGACTTCAAAGGAACTCATAAATTTGTAACAGTCTGTTTTGACAGCCAGAGTCTATCAGAAGCATGCTTTTGTTATCAATCTTTATTCTGCATAAATGCAGTATGAATATTTACTTAAACAACAGTCAGGGTAGCAGCAAGATGCTGATATCAGATGGTATTTTTCCAGTCTAGTTCTCTGTGGGGGGAGGGGGGGGGGCTAAGTTGAGACTCTTGATAAGACTTTGATTGGATTGCAGCATCCCAATTTACTTCAAGGAAAATCTATCATGATACCCTATTTTACTGCTCCACTGTTCCACGAAATAGGTCGTGAGGGACCTAGTTCCAGGCAAGGAAAAGACAGCTTCAGTTAACCTTTTCTGAACATGGTAATGTGAAAACATAGAAGCTGATTCAAAGTGAAAACAAAACACAGATACAGGATGCCAGCTAAAATTTGTGCTAGCAAGAAAACTAAAAATCACTATATATATATATATATATATATATATATATATATATATATATATATATATATATATATATATATATATATATATATATATATATATATATATATATATATATATATATATATATATATATATATATATATATATATATGTGTGTGTGTGTGTGTGTGTGTGTGTGTGTATTTGATAGATTGATTACGAATGCCCTTGGGTGATAATCAACACCCTAAATAACAATTGTGCCACTTTGAATTATTAAAATCAGTAGATCACAAACCACAGGATGGGCTGTGGGTGTCTAAAGTAATGCAGTGCCACGTCCTGAATATATTGGAACAACAAGTGTGCCACGTCCTAAGTAATTGAGTTAAACATATGAAAAAAAGGAAAATGGACTTTGTAGGCACATAAAAAATTAACAAAATTGTTTAATAATACATAAAGTAGTAAAAAAAATATTTTCATTAAATGCATTCAATGGAATACACAATAGAAAATATTAAAAAAGAGAACTACGTGATTAAACAAAGAAGATAGTATTGCAATATATTCCACTCGCTGCGGGGATATATGTGACAAAGATGCTCACGCTGGTGTGACAAAACAAAGTATCTCCTTGGTCAGTGTCCATGAAGTTCTTGAATTGCTAAAAATGGCTCCATGTGTGTGAATGTGTGTGTATATATATATATATATATATATATATATATATATATATATATAAATATACAGTATATATATATATAAAGGCTGTGCAAATTAACTTTTAATAAATCGATTAATCTTTAATTTTTTTGATCGATCAAAATCTTTTTTATCGATTAAAATTATTTTGATTAGTACTCACCTCTCCGCCAGCTTCTGGGCCTTCAGGGAGTTCCGTCGGAGATCCAGTAACATCACAGACACCGGCGGGGCTTGCCATGTCCATCTGAAGGGCTCCTTTGCTATGCCTTCAAATCTGCATGCCGGCGGGACCTTACTATCTGCCACACGCAAGGGCTGTTACACTCTATCAACCTGGGATTCTACAACCATCAACTGGGAGTTGTGATAGTTCCCTTCATGGGACATCTACATGCTGACGGACTGATGTTAACCTCTCCTCATCTGGATTCAGAAGTGGTATCGTTGTACACATTTTTATACCAGTATCATACTTAGCTACATGTTTTTATGACTGCTTTTGGTACCGTTTGGTATTACTCGCACCATTTTTTACAGTTTATGTAGCTACATCGATTTTATCTCCAGTGCAATATTTATTTGGTTACCTACTTGAAGACTATAAAAGTTTTAATGCTATTCCCATCGAGCGCTGCCTTTGTGTGTTTTTTGTATCCTGCTATCCATTTTTCCAGTGGTTGGTAGCTGCACTGGGAATCAGCCTGCAAGGAGATCAGCTAAAAGTAGTTGGATCTGTATGTGCGTTATGATTAATCGAAATTAGTCGATTAATCAATTTAAAAAAAACGATTAATCGAACAGAAATTTTTTGATCAGTAACAGCCCTAATATATATATAAAAGTAAACAACTACATTTTTACCTCTAGAAACCTCTGAAAAATCTGGATTTAGAAGTTGATTGGCTACCATGCATAGCTGCACCAGATTTTGCACTCCAGTATAAGTAAGTCAACCCCACATGCACACGTCATGCCAAATTTGTCAATATCTGGACATACCCTCTCCATCTTTCCTTTTCTGTGCCCCTCTTAATGGCCATAATTAATGAATTCACTTGCAATATAGGGTCACCTGGTATTATCCATATCCCTGTTATTTAAATTGAGGTCTCACACCTATTTATCTCTTTATACAGTATTTGTGTCACTATATTTTCTAACTAATTTGTGTATGGAAATGCTCTGAAATACTTTTCTCTCTTTATGTAAATGCCTTTCCCTGCCCTCCCTCTGCAATTCTCTATGCTAGTATAGCTGAGTAATGGCCACACCCCCTCAGAACCAATGTCCTCATAAATATTGTATTGCAGACAGGAGGGGCTGTCAAATCAGTGCAGATTTTGTTAGTTTACTGGTTCTTACTCTGAAGCCTATTGGATTGCATAGTTATTTTCAGACACCCTGGACAACTTTTACAGGCACCCGGTATAACTTATTATACCCGGAATGTGTAGGTAAGCCTAATTGACACTGTGAGATTGATTTACTAGAAGTGGAGCATGCACAATATCGTGCAGCTGTGCATGGTAATGAATCAGCTTCTAACTTCAGTTTGTTCAATTATAGTGGTTGTAAACCCACTTAGTAATTATCACGTAATCCCCTGTCTTTCATAATACTAAATGCCATGTATGCCTTAGTAAAAAATATGCTGTGCCATACCTTATTTTATAGCGCTGATTGGCATACACATGACCAGCCATCTCTTCCCTCTCCTGATCTGACAGCTAGAGCGGCAGGGGCCAAGAATCCCCTGCTGACAGTAATTGGGAGGAGGAGAGAGCCAGCCGGTCACGTGAGCACTGAACGGTGCTAGGAAAGAACAGCCTATTTGTAATAAGGCACATATACAGGGCACTTAGTTATATGAAAAACAGGGGATTGCGTGATAATTACTACGTTATTTCATCAGCAGCAAGTGAGGGGGAGAGGATGGAGGAGAGCACAGAGGAGGGCCATGGATGATGGAGGCACGTAAACTGACCACAGTGTCAGGGATCAGCAGCCATGATAAACTTATGCTTTATTTTCCCATAAAAATGGAATTACCCTTTAATACTACATTAGACATTTGGCACCTCAAACTCTTCCTAATATTATCAAGTGAATTAAAGCTGTATTAATCCCAAAAGCAAACATTTATTATATTGCAGCTTGCCAATTCTTGGATATGATGGCTGCATTTTGTTTTCATTTTAAGCTTTCTTTCTTTTAGGCCTTGTACACACGGGCAAACATGTCCAATGAAAACGGTCCGCCGGACCGTTTTCAGCGGACATGCCCGCCCGGAGATTTCTGTATGATGGCTGTACACACCATCATACAGAAATCCGCGCGTACACGATACGCGGTGATGAGGCCGCGCCGTCACCGCGGCGACGTGCACGGCCCTGGAAGTTCAATGCTTCCACGCATGCGTCGAAGTCATTCGACGCATGCGAGGGATGGCGGCCACTCGGACATGTACGGTAAGTCTGTACAGACGACCGAACATGTCCGACGGACAGGATTCCAGCGGGCATGTTTCTAAACATGTTTAGAAACATTTGTCCGCTCGAAAACGGTCTGGCGGACAAATGTACGCTGGAAACCTGTCCGCTTGGCCGTACACGACCGAACATGTCTGCTGAAACTGGTCCGTGGACCAGTTTCAGCAGACATGTTCGGTCGTGTGTACGGGGCCTTATTTTCACCTGGGGATCAAGCCTGTATGTCTGTTTTTTTCAACAGAACAAGCTGTGCTGCAGACATGCAGTTACTTACAGGGGTGCTTATAATGATCAACTTTTATTTATTTATGTAAAACCTGTATCCCAAAAAATAACAAAACTGTTGCTGTAACTGCTTATAAAATATTAGCTGAAGTTTGGCTTCACTTTGTTAGTGTATTTAAATCTGCTAGTACATCTAACACTCCCCCCAGACTGACAATGCTGCTTTCCAAAGATGTCTTTGTGTACCTTCATCCAAAGTAGAGACACTCTAATACAGGAGGGGTGTTACTAGCCAGATTACCAGGTGAAAACTGAGGGAAAAATCCTCAAAAAAGAAAACAAATGCAGCCACCACATCTAATGGATGATAAACTGCAATATATTACATTGGGGGCGTGGCCAGTATCGGCATGTGCGAGGCAGCTTCCTCACAGAGCTCCTGTTCGTTACCCTGAGTTTACCCTGTTCCTGACTTCATTACACTGCCTAAAGGCTACAATCCGGTACTGGAACCCGAGGGGAACCCACTGTGCTGTTCAAACTGGCGGATTACAAGATGGGCATGAGGGGAAAGGGCATAGAAGATGGACAGCGTCCGGAACTCCAAAATGGCGCCGTTGGGGGACCGCTGCTGCGTGGCTCCAAAGCAAAGGATGGAGTGAGTAAACCTCCCAAAACCCCTAAGGGTGCCAGCGCTGACCCCCTCCCTACGGATATTAGGTACTATACCCAGAAACTGGCAGGCTCCCTGCACATTGCTGAGCAGGCTGAGGAGGGGGAGACGGCGGGGGGGGGGGACCCACTGCACAGGGGAATATGGAGGAAGGCTTTCCAGAGTGCACAGCCCCAACTCTCTTTGCAGACCAGGTGGAGGAGCAGGATGAGGATAGTGGGGATGAGGGACCTGCTCAGCCCACACTGGCGGAGATCCTGAAAGCTATTAATAAATGCACAGCCTCTGTTAACACACTGCAAAAATGTTTTGTGGGGCTGGAATCTAAGGTTTCTCTGATAGGGCATGATATACAGAAGATCAGGGAGAGAACCACGGCTGCAGAAAGCAGGATCAGTGATGTGGAGGATCAGCTTCCCCCCTGGTGAGAGACACGCAATATATTACATTTTTGGTTTTGGGGTTAATACCACTTTTAGCCATAACTCCTAACATGATGTTTTTAGCTCAATTTTAATTTGTGGAAGCCTCAATGGGTAAAGATTTATCAAGGTAGGAAATGTTGGGTCAAATCAGTCCAATAAAATGTGTGAATTGGGACTCCTGGATTTTAGAACTCACGTAAGAGTTTATTATACTGTTAGAAGACAACTCCTGAACATCTTATTAGTAATGCTTGAAGAGTTCTAGCAATAACCCTCTGTGTTAATTTCCTGGTTGTACATGAGATAATTAGTGTACCACACACTGATCACTTGTATGTGATAACCTTGGGCTGTATATAATACAATTAATATGTTTTACAAATTACAATGTAAATATGTTCATTGTAATTAGCATAATGCTGAAAAATTACACCTTGCCCGTAGAAGAGTAAATCATTTTGTGACCAGTTGGGTTTTATTTCAAATCGAAACACAGCCCTATGTTGCAAACATAGGGTATGATAGTATTTGCTTCGATTTGAATATCGTACAGCAACATATTATTGATTTATTGTGTATTGACAAAGGGCTGCTGAGCTGTTTCTCAGGTTATGGCTAAATGCCCATTTTTTTGTAACTCAACCATGCTACTGTAATCTTGTGTGATGGATCCCTTTGATTTGTATGAAGTTCCAATGCAGCTAATATATATATATATATATATATATATATATATATATATATATATATATATATATATATATATATATATATATATATATATATATACAGTAAATATAAATATATATATATATATATATATATATATATATATATTTTGCATTAAGTTTGTATTGTATAGAAAGTATGAATTACATATGTATACAGGGTTATCAGACATATAATTGCAACAACATTGTCAGGAAAACAAATGGCAATATTATTATTTGCATGTATAATATACAGTTGCAATAAAAAGTATGTGAACCCTTTTGGAATGATATGGATTTCTGCACAAATTGGTCATAAAATGTAATCTGATCTTCATCTAAGTCACAACAATATACAGTCTGCTTAAACTAATAACACACAAAGAATTAAATGTTACCATGTTTTTATTGAACACACCATGTAAAAATTCACAGTGCAGGTGGAAAAAGTATGTGAACCCCTAGACTAATGACATCTCCAATAGCTAATTGGAGTGGGGTGTCAGCCAACTGGAGTACACTCAATGAGATGAGATTGGAGGTGTTGGTTACAGCTGCCCTGCCCGATAAAAAACACACACCAGTTCTGGGTTTGCTTTTCACAAGAAGCATTGCCTGATGTGAATGATGCCTCGCACAAAAGAGCTCTCAGAAGACCTACAATTAAGAATTGTTGACTTGCATAAAGCTGGAAAGGGTTATAAAAGTATCTCCAAAAGCCTTGCTGTTCATCAGACCACGGTAAGACAAATTGTCTATAAATAGAGAAAGTTCAGCACTGCTGCTACTCTCCCTAGGAGTGGCCGTCCTGTAAAGATGACTGCAAGAGCACAACACAGACTGCTCAATGAAGTGAAGAAGAATCCTAGGAGTGTCAGCTAAAGACTTACAAAAGTCTCTGGCATATGCTAACATCCCTGTTAGCGAATCTACGATACGTAAAACACTAAACAAGAATAAACAAAAATGAAATGGATTTCATGGGAGGATACCACAGAGGAAGCCACTGCTGTCCAAACATTGCTGCACGTTTACAGTTTGCACAAGAGCACCTGGATGTTCCACAGCAGTACTGGAAAAATATTCTGTGGATAGATGCAACCAAAGTTGAGTTGTTTGGAAGAAACACACAACACTATGTGTGGAGAAAAAGAGGCACAGCACACCAACATCAAAACCTCATCCCAACTGTGAAGTATGGTGGTGGGGGCATCATAGTCTGGGGCTGCTTTGCTGCATCAGGGCATGGACGGATTGCTATGATCAAAGGAAAAATGAATTTCTAAGTCTATAAAGACATTTTGCAGGAGAACTTAAGGCTATCTGTCCACCAGCTGAAGCTCAACAGAAGATGGGTGTTGCAACAGGACAACGATCCAAAGCATAGAAGTAAATCAACAACAGAATGGCTTAAACAGAAGAAAATATGCCTTCTGGAGTGGCCCAGTCAGTGTCCTTACCTCAACCTGATTGAGATGCTGTGGCATGACCTCAAGAAAGCGATTCACACCAGACATCCCAAGAATATTGCTGAACTGAAACAGTTCTGTAAAGAGGAATGGTCAATAATTACTCCTGACCGTTGTGCACGTCTGATTTGCAACTACAGGAAACGTTTGGTTGAAGTTATTGCTGCCAAAGGAGGTTCAACCAGTTGTTAAATCCAAAGGTTCACATACTTTTTCCACCTGCACTGTGAATGTTTACATGGTGTGTTCAATAAAAACATGGTAACATTTAATTATTTGTGTCCTGGGATCTCCCATCCTGGGTGGACGTCATATGACGTCCTGGATTTTGTGAGGCGATATCTGAATATTAAATTAGATGCACCTGTTTGAGGTCATTAGCTGCATAAATACACCTGTCCACCCCATACAATCAGTAAGAACCCAACTACTAACATGGCCAAGACCAAAGAGCTGTCCAAAGACACTAGAGACAAAATTGTACACCTCCACAAGGCTGGAAAGGGCTACGGGGCAATTGCCAAGCAGCTTGGTGAAAAAAGGTCCACTGTTGGAGCAATCATTAGAAAATGGAAGAAGCTAAACATGACTGTCAATCTCCCTCGGACTGGGGCTCCATGCAAAATCTCACCTCGTGGGGTCTCAATGATCCTAAGAAAGGTGAGAAATCAGCCCAGGACTACACGGGAGGAGCTGGTCAATGACCTGAAAAGAGCTGGGACCACTGTTTCCAAGGTTACTGTTGGTAATACACTAAGACGTCATGGTTTGAAATCATGCATGGCACGGAAGGTTCCCCTGCTTAAACCAGCACATGTCAAGGCCCGTCTTAAGTTTGCCAATGACCATTTGGATGATCCAGAGGAGTCATGGGAGAAAGTCATGTGGTCAGATGAGACCAAAATAGAACTTTTTGGTCATAATTCCACTAACCGTGTTTGGAGGAAGAAGAATGATGAGTACCATCCCAAGAACACCATCCCTACTGTGAAGCATGGGGGTGGTAGCATCATGCTTTGGGGGTGTTTTTCTGCACATGGGACAGGGCGACTGCACTGTATTAAGGAGAGGATGACCGGGGCCATGTATTGCGAGATTTTGGGCAACAACCTCCTTCCCTCAGTTAGAGCTTTGAAGATGGGTCGAGGCTGGGTCTTCCAACATGACAATGACCCAAAGCACACAGCCAGGATAACCAAGGAGTGGCTCTGTAAGAAGCATATCAAGGTTCTGGCGTGGCCTAGCCAGTCTCCAGACCTAAACCCAATAGAGAATCTTTGGAGGGAGCTCAAACTCCGTGTTTCTCAGCGACAGCCCAGAAACCTGACTGATCTAGAGAAGATCTGTGTGGAGGAGTGGGCCAAAATCCCTCCTCCAGTGTGTGCAAACCTGGTGAAAAACTACAAGAAACATTTGACCTCTGTAATTGCAAACAAAGGCTACTGTACCAAATATTAACATTGATTTTCTCAGGTGTTCAAATACTTATTTGCAGCTGTATCATACAAATAAATAGTTAAAAAAATCATACATTGTGATTTCTGGATTTTTTTTTTGATTATGTCTCTCACAGTGGACATGCACCTACGATAACAATTTCAGAACCCTCCATGATTTCCAAGTGGGAGAACTTGCAAAATAGCAGGGTGTTCAAATACTTATTTTTATCACTGTAGATGCATAATTCAGATATCATTGTTTGCCGGTGGTGATCCTGTGCACCATAAGAATGATCATAAAGGCGGTTCCGTTGCTTTGTCATTCTTATAGGAGGTGGGAGGGGACATCCCCCCCTCCCGCCGCCATTCGGTGATTCTCTGGGCTCTCCCGTGCCATCGGGGGCCCGGAGAAAGAATCGCCCAGCGCCGGATCGGAAGCATAGAGATGACTGGTGACCAGATGGTCACCAGTCATCTCTATGACTGTCGTAGGCCCGGGCGCGATGTGATGACGTCATGCCCGGGTACCCAGAAGTAAACAAAGCCGCAATTGCGGCTAGTAAGCATGAGATTGGTGAATTAACTTACCCCCCTCCCCAATGCTATACCAGACTCAAAGGGTCTTGAATGTATTTTGGGCGTACTGTAGGATGTGTTACAACAAAAGTTAAATTTAGGCTGGGTTCACATATGACCATGCAGTGGCTCACAGCAGGAGTCCCATGTGGCCACGTTCACTCTTTCTGGTCAGATTTCAGCCCAAATTTGGGGCTGAATTCGGACATAAAATGGCAATGGACTGCACTGGAGCCGCTGCAGAGATATGTGAACCAGCTCTATAGAGAGACGGTCACAATCTTCTGAAATTGGATGTGAGAGACCCGCATCCAATTCGCACTAGTTCGAACCCAGCCTTACTAAGTAAAAACAATAAGATAACGTTTTCTACTGTAATTGCCAGCAAAAAACAGACCCCTCCAAAGGTCCCCAAAATACATAGCAGCTCTTTGGAGGGGCTTATGTGTTGTTTTAAAAATATATATATATATAATTTGAAGGCAAATTTATACATTTCTCCTCTGTAAATGTCAGTGATGCTGCAGCAAGTTCTATGCATTACAGAGATTTCAAAGGGGTTCGGGTTTGGCACCCAAACTTCTATAAAGTTCACTGTTCAATACTCAAACTGAACCCAGGGCAGGGTTGCCAACTTTCAGTAAATTTACGAACAGTTTAAAAAATCCAAAATGGTTGCATCTGTCCAAGAATGTCAGTTACGGACATGCAGCCTACATGTCCGTAATGGACGTTCAAGGACAGATGAAAAAAGTACAGATTTTATAAACTGTTCGTAAATATACTGAAAGTTGGCAACCCTGATCCAGGGCAGTGTAGTCCCTAGTTAGGACTACAAACCCCCCTCTTCTGTTGGTGTTCTGTAGTTTACCAAGCTTATCTTACACTGCTTGAGATAACACTAACAAATACACAGGTACAATGCACAAGTTAATTTGATTTCTGGAATCAACAGACTAACTTTTTAAACAGATATAACACACATTCACTGGTTCACTTTAAAAGACCAAGAAGGAGCAAATAAAAACTGTTCACTGACAGAGTTTACATATACTTTTATTGTAAAGCAGAAGTGCTAGGAAAAAAGTATTGTTGCCCAAAGCAACCATTCACAGCCTTTTTTTTATTTTCACTTCTGGGCTATAAGAAAAATACAGCTTGAAAACAGCTTGGAAACTGCTCAGTTGCTATGATGAATTTTGCTTTAGCAATAGGTTACTTTCACACTGACAGCGTGGACCGTTAGTGCTAAAGCACTGCTTGTTTTTGCGGGATCTTAGCACTGTTTTAGAGTGCTTTTTGTGGTGCCCTTCAGCCGCTCGTGGGCGTTTTTTGCCCAAAAAAAGGGTAAAAACTCCTGTGTTGTGGTGCTTTGGAAGCGCTGCCCATTCAGTGCAATAGGTAGGGACATTTTGGGAGTGCTAAATACAGCGCTCCTGACCCACCCCAAAGATGCTGCTTGCAGGACTTTTCCTAATGTCCCACAAGCGAACCGCCCCACTCTGTAATCCATATATAAACGAATGACTATCAAATCAGCAAACTCCAGTATATCATACGACCATTTACTGAATTGAAAGTATAGAATAAAAAAAAATAAAACCACTCTATAATGGATCAAAATTAGGTCCATAACGGAAAGGTATAACAAAAAAAAGGGGCTATAAATTTATGAAATCTGGTAATGAATTACCTAATGTGTAAGTTAGGGCATATTTCCAAAGGGCTGTATAAGACCAATTAACAGTGGCACACCGGAAATTAAGTGCCAGGCATGACATCACATATACCTAAACATAAATGACTTCACATAAACATCAAAATTTCTATTAAAATTACTTAAAAGCAGTTAAGCTGGAATTAAAAGTTCAAACCCTCCGGTGTGAGGGTCCTTAAGCTATGTATCTATTTTGACTCTTTCTGGCTAATAGTTCTCACCTTGTGTCCCCCCCTCCCCCCTCCATAATTTGTTATATTTTTCTATCCCCCAAAACTGTAAGTGTGTGGGGTCTTTGTTATGAACTTGTGCAAAATACCTTGATACATCATGCTCAAAATGTTTTGGACATGCTCCTTGATTCTAATCTTCAAAGTCCTTTTAGTTCATTGCACATATTGTAGATTACAACTCCCCTCTTTCCCTTTCTTCCCCATCACTCCCCTTCCTTTGTCTTTCTTTTCCCCCCTTTCTTTCTCTCCCCTCTCTTCTATCTCCTCTCTCTTTTTTCCCTCCTCTCTTTCTTTCCCTTCCCTCCCCCTTCTCTCTTTCCTCGCCCCCTTTCCTCCCTCACCCCATCTTGTTCTCTTTCCACCTTTTCTTCCCTCACGTCTCAACACCTTTGTGATCACCAGTCACTTTATTTATTTCCACCTCACTTACCCTTCACTAGGTCACCTGTGCACCTCAACGAAAATACCCCCCCCCCCCAGATCTTCTGTGATAAGCACCTATGTATACATAATGTGTATATATATATATATATATATATATAATATATATATATATATATATATACCTATAGGTTCCCTTCCATATTCACCCCCTCGGCCGTGGGAGATATTATATCCGTGGTTGCTTTGGGCGTTTGAACTGATGGGACAGCTGCTCCTAGGTAGGCGACACGACGCCCCAAACATATATTATAAATACATGTTTTCCATTGTTGGACGTTTTACATGCAAAGGATTTGTTTTTGTTTTTATTTATTGTCAATGTATTTATGTATGTTGTTTGTATATCAACTTGCAGATCTCCTGATGAAGCGATTTTGAATCGCAAAACTACAGTAGTAGAGAGACCCTTCGTACCGTGACTCCAACACTCACCTGGATCCCCTACCAGGGGATTGCACCCTGGTGACTTGATCAGTTGTCACGTTACATGTATCATTTTAATTGTCTTTGATGTTTGATGTTCTTTTACTTTTGTCCTGTGTTTGTTATTATATTAATAAATTGATTTATATTTTTTGATAAAACTGCTCTTTCCCGAGTTCACTCACGTATCTTGTACCGCAATAGTCCTCCCTGCCTACTTTGTTTTGTGGCTCTCTTGGGTCCTTGGGGTTCCCTGAGTCCTTTTGCTATCTTACTAGACTTTGGATGATGGTACTGTTTTCTAAAAATCTTTTGACTACCAATTTATTTTAGAGGTTTAAAATTAATTTGTAGATTACAACTACATTGAAGGACATACACAGCACCCTCGGTATGGCAACCTATGAAATTACTAATTGGATAAGATTGTCCTAGTGGCTGCAAATTCTGTTTGTTTCTTTTGAGGCTTCTTGGAGTGTTGACAAGCATAGCAATATTTGCATGGAAAAAAAAAATACCCTCCAAAGAAATTCCCTAATGGGAGGTGGCTCTACTACATTTTTTTAAATTATATCTCTGATGCCGCGTACACACGATCATTTTTCAGCATGTAAAAAACAACGTTTTTAAAAAATGTCATTTAAAATGATCGTGTGTGGGCTTCACATCGTTTTTCGGGTTCTGAAAAACGACCCAAAAAAATTTGAACATGCTGCATTTTTTAACAACGTTTTAAACAATGTCGTTTTTCGGGTTGTAAAAAATTATCGTGTGTGGGCTTAAACAATGTTAAAAACCCGCGCATGCTCAGAAGCAAGTTATGGGATGGAGCACTCATTCTGGTAAAACTACCGTTTGTAATGGAGTAAGCACATTCATCACGCTGTAACAGACAGAAAAGCACGAATCGTCTTTTACTAACACAAAATCGGCTAAAGCAGCCCAAAGGGTGGCGCCGTTTGAATGGAACTTCCCCTTTATAGTGCCGTCGTACGTGTTGTACATAATCACGCTTTGCTAGAGCATTTTTTTTTAGGGATCGTGTGTGGGCAACATCGTTTTAACCCCCCTGGCGGTATTCCCGAGTCTGACTCAGGGTTAGATTTTTGTGCTAGGATCGGTAACCCCGAGTCAGACTCGGGCTCGCCTCGCTAGATCCACAGGCATGGTTTACTTACCTTGTCCCTGGATCCAGCGATGCCACCAGTGGGGCTGATTTACTATGCTCTGTGAGCTGCGCTGGTTCATGCCTTAATTAGTGCGCCGGGTGGAGGCTTAATTAGGCGCATGAACCAGCGTAGCAGCCGGCGCATTGAAAGTAATATGTAAAGCCGCGCCGATCTCCCTATAGAAGTCTATGGGAGAATTCAAAAGTGTTATTATTAAAGGCTAATCTGCAAGTTTTGTCCTAAAAAGTGTTTGGGGACCTCAGTCCTGCCCCAGGGGACATGTACTGTATCAATGTTTTTTTTTTTTTTTTTAAATGGCCGTTTTTTCGGGAGCAGTGAAATTAATAATTCTTAAAGTGAAACAATAAAAGTGAAATATTCCTTTAAATTTCGTACCTAGGGGGGGTGTAATGTCAGCATGTGAAATAGCGCATTTTTCCCGCACTTAGAACTGCCCCTGCACAAAGTGACATTCAGAAGGAAAAAAAGCCATTTAAAATTCACACGCGGCTATAATGAATTGTCGGCTCTGACAATTCTGACAGGATTAATTCATAAAACAAACAAAAAAATGTGTAGGGGTTCCCCCAAATTAAATTACCAGGCCCTTCAGGTCTGGAATGGATATTAAGGGGAACCCCGCCGTAAAAAAAAAAAAAAAAGACGTGCGGTTCCCGGCAAATATCCATTCCAGGTCTGGTGTGGATTTTAAGGGGAACTCCACCCCAAATTTAAAAAAAAATGGCGTGGAGTCCCCCTAAAAATCCACACCAGACCCTTATCCAAGCACGTTAACCTGGCCGACCGCAGAAAAGAGGGGGGGACAGAGTGCGGCCCCCCCTCTCCTGAACCGCACCAGGCCACATGCCCTCAACATGGGGAGGATGTCCCCATGTTGATGGGGACAAGGGCCTCATCCCCACAACCCTTGCCCGGTGGTTGTGGGGGTCTGCGGGCGGGGGGCTTATCAGAATCTGGAAGACCCCTTTAACAAAGGGGTCCCCCAGATCCCGCCCCCCCCCCCCCTGTGTGAAATGGTAATGGGGTACATTGTACCTCTACCATTTCACCCCAAAAAAAATGTCAAAGTGTTAAAAATGACAGTAGCCGGTTTTTGACAAATCTTTTAATAAAATCTTCTTTTCTTCTTCCATTCGGGTTTCTTCCGCTGCTTCTTTCTTGGGTCTTCTCATCTACATCTTGCCCGACGTCTTCTTCTATCTTCTCCGTCCGTCCTTCAGCCTCCTCGTCTGCCCGGTGTCTTCTCCTATCTTCTTCTCCTTCAGCCTCCTCGTCTGCCCGGTGTCTTCTCCTGTCTTCTCCGTCCTTCAGCCTTGTCGTCTGCCCGGTGTCTTCTCCTATCTTCTTCTCCTTCCGTCGGCCTCCTCGTCCGCATCTTGTGTGTTCTCCTGTCTTCTTCTCGGTCCGCCAGCGCTTGAATTTGAATTGGCCACCGTGTTCCGCTCCTGGGACCCGCCCCCCTCTGACGCCACAAGTAAACTCCTTAGAAGGTCATGTGCGTCAGAGGGGGGCGGGGTCACAGAGCGTCACACGGCGGGGGAATTCGATTTGAAGCGCGACGTCCGGAGAAGAAAAACCCGCCGCAGCTTCCAGTTGAAGTTCCCGCCGTGTCACACTCATGTGACCCGCCCCCCTCTGACGCACATATGCCACACGCGGACTTGCAGATGAGTTAACCTGTGGCGTCAGAGGGGGGCGGGTCCCAGGAGCGGGAACACGGCGGGATCTTCAATTTCAAGCGCAGCACCCAGAAGATCAAGAAGATGTGGACGAGAAGGTCGACGGACAGAGAAGAAGATGGGAGAAGACGGCAAGACGGCAAGATGTGGACGAGAAGACCCAAGAAAGAAGCAGAGGAAGAAACCCGAATGAAAGAAGAAGAAGGAAAGAAGATTTTATTAAAGGAATTGTCAAAAACTGGCTACTGTAATTTTTTACACTTTTGTCACTTTTTTTTTGTAAAATGGTAGGGGTACAATGTACCCCATTACCATTTCACACAGGGGGGGCCGGGATCTGGGGGTCCCCTTTGTTAAAGGGGTCTTCCAGATTCTGATAAGCCCCCCGCCCGCAGACCCCCATAACCACCGGGCAAGGGTTGTGGGGATGAGGCCCTTGTCCCCATCAACATGGGGACATCCTCCCCATGTTGAGGGCATGTGGCCTGGTGCGGTTCAGGAGAGGGGGGGCCGCACTCTGTCCCCCCCTCTTTTCTGCGGCCGGCCAGGTTAACGTGCTCGGATAAGGGTCTGGTGTGGATTTTTAGGGGGACTCCATGCCATTTTTTTTTAATTTGGGGTGGAGTTCCCCTTAATATCCATTCCAGACCTGAAGGGCCTGGTAATTTAATTTGGGGGGACCCCCATACATTTTTTTTTTTTTAATGAGCAATGACTGTAATCTTTATAGCCATGAGTACTTTAAACTTACTTTTTTTTCACTTCAGAAATGACATCTTGTACAGGGACAGTTCTAAGCACGGGAAACATGCGTGTAAACCCCCTCCCCCCCTGTATGAAATTTAAAGGAATATTTCACTTTTATTATTTCACTTTAACCACTTGTAAACATCCCTTGTAATAGGACTAGTGTGTGACAGGTCCTCTTTATGGAGAGAGGCGGGGTCAAAAAGGCTGGAAAGCATGGTATTGGAGAAAAAAAAAGATCTCATGCTTTCAGCTGCAATCATGTTCGTTCAGCACAGTGGTGTAGTGGTTAGCACTTTGACCTAGCAGCAAAAGGGTCGCTGGTTCGAATCCCGCCCGTGGCACCATCTGCATGGAGTTTGCATGTTCTCCCTGTGCCTGCGTGGGTTTCCTCCCACACTATAAAAACATGCTGTAAATCGGATCCGGTCTAAATAAGCCCTAATATGCAGTAGTATATTTAGGTTTTGTGCTGCCCTAGGCCTGACTACATTTCTGCACCTCCTAATAGAAAAATGACCCACCCCTTCCTGTCAAAGCCACACCCTGTTTTTGTATCACCCGCCCAGGAATTTTTAGGGCACACACACACACTAGTTCTGGGGGGGGGGGGTTACTGGGGGGGAGGGGGTTACTGGGGGGAGGGGGTTACTGCCCCGTCTCTGCACTGCCTCCTGGCGTGGTGTCCATCTGTAAGCCAGAGGGGCCCCATAATCTTCTATTGCCCGGGGGCCCCATGAGTTGTCAGTCCGCCCCTGGTTCTAGTTTAAGCACAAATTTCATAGAGTTTTATTGAGAGGCCTAAGAAAATATAACAATGCCAATAGGCCAGGATACAGCATGGCTAATATGTATGAATGTGTGTGTTAGAGCACCCCACCCAATGTTAACTAAAAAATTATTAATTTGCAAATAAGTATTATCTGCTCATTTTTTGGGGGATGTCTGCACCCCTGATAGTGACAACATTTGTGAGGTGTCTTCACCCTTTCTAATTCATTCACTTCCTGTCACATAGCCAAACAGGAAGTGAGGGTAAAACCTTACTAATATCTTTTCTTGGGGACACAGAGATCAATCTAAATAGTTTCCCATTATGTAAATTGCACTCTAGCATTTTGCTGTGTACACCCCAAATTATTAGGGATCTTGGACTTTGGGGTCCATTTACTAAAGGCAAATCCACTTTGCACTACAAGTGCAAAGCAAGGAAGAAAGAAAACAAAACAACTTTGCTTCTACAGGATTGGATGTTAAAACCATCAGTGCTTCCTCTCTGATTTTCAGCAACTATGCTTGTACTGCAGAGTGGCTTTGCCTTTACTAAACCCCAAACTAAATAATCATTTGGGGCAGGGATCCTCAAACTACGGCCCTCCAGCTGTTGTAGAACTACACATCCCATGAGGCCTTGTAATGCACTGACATTCACAGACATGACTAGGCATGATGGGAATTGTAGTTCCTGAACAACTGGAGGGCCGTAGTTTGAAGACCCATGATTTGGGGTGTACACAGCAGTGCTGGAGTGCAATTTGCTTAATGGGGACACTAGTTAGATTGACCTGTGTCCCCAAGAAATGACACTGGTAGGGTTTTAACCTCACTTCCTGTTCAGCTGTGTGACAAGAAGT
The DNA here is from genome assembly GCF_905171775.1 of Rana temporaria. Lineage (NCBI taxonomy): Eukaryota > Metazoa > Chordata > Amphibia > Anura > Ranidae > Rana > Rana temporaria. The sequence goes on along the minus strand of NC_053489.1, from coordinate 598,692,092 downwards.
GAAGCCAATTTTAAGAAAAGGGACACAAAGCTCAACCCAAAAAAAAAAACACAAAGCAGGGGTTCTAACACTCACTTGGCTTCCCTCAAACACCCACAATTTGAATAGGATTGCCTTGCGCTATATTTAAGCACAGTGCTGTAAATCAGCACGTCAAGCCTGTCCACCAATAGCAAACCCCCCCCCCCCACACAGGCCATGTTTGCAGGTTTTCCTTCATCTTGCACATGTGCTTTAAAAGACAGTCTGGACAGCAATTCTTGATAAGAGAAATCCACAAAACATGTCCTGTCGGGGGTACTTGAGGGCTGAGGACCACTGCAGAAAAAAGAAAATACTTACCACTTTGTCTTTAAAGTCATGGAGAATAAACATGGCAAACATTTCATGATTACACACCAGGAAAGAAGCTTAGACAAAAATCACACATAATTTGTTAGGCCCAAACTGATTTCAGCTGCAGCTGTCAACATATGTAGCATGAAAAAGAAACAAAAGACAAACTTAAAAATGTTAAAGTAATTTTTATTGGTCAACAAAACAAGGAAAGCAAAAAAAGAAACACAAACAAACACAAACAAAAATACATTTAAAAAATCTAAATAACCATAGCTTTAACATCTTCACACATTTTTCATAAAATAAGGCCACATAGACAAATACATCAAAGTGAACATCATTTAAAAATAAACCAAAACCATTGGCAAAATAAAACAAAAACCATGCAACAAACCACATTTGTGTTTAGCAACAGCATTTCTGCCAGCCTGCCCCTTCTGAGGGCAGCTGAGGAATGATCGATCCCTGCTTTTTATAACAGTGCTAGTAATGAAGCAATTGAAATCACATGAACAAATTGCAGTCTCTAGTTTGGGTGAGCTTGTAATTGCGCACACCTGGTATTAACCCAAACCACGCTCTATGAGCATCCAAGTGTTTTTCACCTTTTAAAAAGAAAGGATATTTTTTTTCTAAGTGTTTGAGCATGCTCAGTTCATCACACATGTAGGAACCAAGCTGCAATGGCATGAGAGCTTTTTTTTTTTTTTTTCCCTGATCTGATGCTTTCCAGCCTGAAGGGGAGGTGTTAAAGACAGAAGTAAACACGCACATTTAATAATCTATTTGTGGGAAAAAAAAGGTTGCCAATTTTGTTTGGGAGCCACGTCGCACGACTGCGCAATTGTCAGTTAAAGCGACGCCGTGCCGAATCACAAAAACTGGCCCGGTCATTGACCAGCAATATGGTCCGGGCTCAAGTGGTTAAAAATTCACAAAACACTAAAGTTAGCCCAATTTTTGTTGATAATGTGAAAGATGATGTTACACCGAGTAAATAGATACCTTACATGTCACGCTTTACTATTGCAAACACGCCTGGAATGGGGCCAAAATTCAGTACTTGAAATTCCCCATAGGCGACCTTTTTTTTTTTCAGGTTACCAGTTTATAGTTACAAAGAAGGTCTAGTGCTAAAAGTCTTGCTCTCGCTCTAACGCACGCGTCAATACCTCACATGTGTGGTTTGAACGATGTTTATATATGTGGGCGGGACTTGCGTAAGTCCCGCCCACATATGTAAACACCGTTCAAACCACACATGTGAGGTAGTGACGCGTGCGTTAGAGCGAGAGTAATACTTTTAGCACTAGACTTTCTCTATAGCTATAAACTGGTAACCTGAGAAAAAAAAAAAAAGGTCGCCTATGGGGATTTTTTTAAGTAATGAATTTTGGCCCCATTGCAGGAGTGTTTTCAGTAGTAAAGCGTTAAATGAAAGGGATCTATTTACTCGGTGTAACATCATCTTTCACATTATTACCAAAAATTGGGCTAACTTTAGTGTTTTGTGAATTTTTAACCACTTGAGCCCCGGACCATATTGCTGGTCAATGACCGGGCCAGTTTTTGTGATTCGGCACGGCGTCGCTTTAACTGAAAATTGCGCAGTCGTGCGACGTGGCTCCCAAAAAAAATTGGCAACCTTTTTTTTTCCCACAAAGAGAGCTTTATTTTGGTGGTATTTGATCACCTCTGCGTTTTTTGAATTTTTCGAGCTATAACCAAAAATAGAGCGACAATTTAAAAAACCAAAAAGAGTAATTTTGACTTTTTGCTATAATAAATATCCCCTAAAATATATATTCTAAAAAATAAATAAATCCCTCAGTTTAGGCCGATACATATTCTACATCTTTTTGGTTCCCAAAAACTCGCAATTAGCGTTTATTGATTGGTTTTGGCAAAAGTCTCCAAAATATGGCATTTTTGTTGTATTTTTTATTTAACAAGTTATTGCGGCGATCATCGATTTTTATCGGTACTGCGACATTATGGCGGACACATCGGACACTTTTTTGGAACCATTGGCATTTTTCTAGCGATCAGTGCTCTAAAAATGCATTGCTTACTCTAAAAATGCCACTGGCAGTGAAGGGGTTAACACTAGGTGCGAGGGAGGGGTTAAATATGTTCCCTGGGTGTGTTCTAACTGAAGGGGGGGGGACTGACATGGGTAAATGACAGATCGCTGTTCATGAAGGGGAACTCCAGACCAAAAAGCTTCCAGCTCCTCCCAGTTTGGTCATTCCACTTCCTGCTGGAGTAGAGAGAAGACCTGTCTTCCAGAGCTCCTGTGTTCCAGAGGATCCAGCCACCAGGACCAGCCTCCAGCCCCAGCCCCCAGCCCCTGGCCCCAGAAGAGGGGAGGGATGGCCTCCCTCAGCCCAGGTGAAGGACCAGCATCCGGCCTCCGGAGTAACCAGCAGCACCTGCCCTCCTCCAGCCAGACGAAGATCAGCAGGGATGACCGCCTCTTCCTGGGCACCCAGCAGGGTCTCTTAGACTGGACTACCACACTACCAGGTGAGACTGAGGCCAAAGCCAGGAAGAGGTGTGATAAGATCAAGTCCCTGCTGGTTAGGATAGCCCAGGCCTGCGTGGAAAAAATGACAGCTCTCGCAGGCCTGAGGGACAAGAGGGACAGGTGCTCTAGTAGTAAGAGGTCGGAGTACAGGGAGGCCATTAACACCCACCGGCTGCAGGTGAAGGAGATTTGGGATTATCTTGGGGGATTTTGTGAACGTGGGGCTGGAGAAGTTGCTTTCCTTGAGGAGCTCAGGAAGACCCTCCAGCAGGCCAGCCAGGAAGGAAGTCAGACGGCAAGGAGGAGCAGCGGGCGGTCGGGGTCCCAACCCTCCAAGCAGCCGGGGAAGTCAGGAGAGCCTGGGTGTAGTGGGGGGGGTGGAAGCTCTGGTGGTGCAGGGCCCAGTAAGGCCATAAAACCTGGGGAGGGCTCCCGAGAGCCGATCCCTCGGTCCGTGAAAAAAGGGGCTGGGGGGTTGGCTATGACAGGGGAGCCCAGTGATCCAGGAGGCCGCAGGGCCCAGGCGCCGCCGGAGGTACCCCCCCGGTGTCTTCGGGTCAGCATGCCCAGGCTCCCTCAGGATGGTCACGCTGCCACAGCTGGGGCCCACCATGTGCCGGCCTCCATGACCCCTCAGCGTGCAGTAGAGCGGGATGATCTGGCAGTGAAAGTGTCAGGGACTGCTCCTGCAGCTGCTATGTCACCGGGAGAGGGGCAGGTACATGGTGGAGGTATAATAACAAAGTCAGCTTCAGGCAAACAGCTGGTGTGTAGTGTGACCAAGATGGCGCCGGCTGCTGGGGGAGGAGCAGCTGAGGCCACATTCCCCAGTGGGAACCAACCCCTTTTCAGGGAAGGGGGATGTGGCCAGCTCCCATCCAGTGCTCGGGACCCGGAAGTGACCGCCCGCGAACCGGAAGTGCACCCCCCGCGAACCGGAAGTGCACCCCCCGCGACCGGAAGTGCACCCCCCCGCGACCGGAAGTGCACCCCCCGCGACCGGAAGTGCACCCCCCGCGACCGGAAGTGACCCCCCACGATCAGAACTGCCCCCCTGCGAATCTGCGGCTGGTGTCACCGGCTTGGAGGACCTGGGGGATGAGAGGCCGGGGGTGCGGGGGTGCCTAGTCCCGGATGCTGCAGCAGGCACCTCCAGGCACCCCCGGCAAGTAATGGACAGCATGGACGGTAATATGGACGGTAACATGGACGGTAAGCTGCCACCCCCCCAGGTCCCCATGGACATTACCACAGGCCCCGAGGGGCTCCCTGCAGGACAGGCGGGGTGGGGGGAATGTCAGGTGGGACCCCTCCCGGTGGACTGTGCAGCTTATGACTTTATCCGGCAGTTGGAGGGGTCCCAGGGGGGCATCCCCCCAATACGGGTTGAGTCCCAAGGGGCTGGTGAGGTCGCAGAGGGGTCTGGTTGGGGGAGTTTGGTGGGGGAGGTACCCCCCTCTGCTGTGGCCCCAGGGGGGGAGGGGCCTGTAGTCAGGCCAAGGGTGGTGGGTCAGGGGGGTCAGGGTAGTTCAGTGGGGGTGGGTGCAACACCACCGGCAGGGATGGGGGCCCCCCCGTTCCCCCCCACTTCTGGGGGTGCTGAGGGGGGTGCCCCGCTTCCGGAGAACATCTTTCGGGGGTCTCCAGAGGCCAACTTATTATCTGCCCTAAAGGGGGGTCGCTCTTTCGCCCAGGTGGCGGGCTCTCGTGCCCCTCTGGACCACCTGTACAGCCGGTTTGGCGCCCAGAATTTCCGCGCCCCCCCTGCTGACCAGGAGAGGACGCAGGGGTCGGCGTGGACGAGGGGTACAGGTGGTCCAGAGAGGAGGCGTAGGAATGTTGTCCAGCTTCGGTACGAGGGTCCGGACCCCTGCCCCGCCCGAGGTGAGGTGGTGGACCTGGTACTCTCCTTGGGTTTTGGGGTGGGTGACCTTTTTGCTGTCATCCACCCCACCAACACACGGGAGTTTGACATCAGTTTTGTCACTCCCGTGTGTATGGAACGCTTCATCACCAGCTTTGGGCTGGTGAGGGGCGTTGACCCTTGGAAGAAGTACAGGCTCATTCCCATCTCCAGGCAGGAGGAGGTAAAGAACATCACCATCCTGGTGAGGAATGAGTCGCTCCCTCCGGAGGACATTGCCACCTGGCTTGGGAGGTACGGGCAGTTGCAAACCCCCCTGAGAAAGAACCTCGATGAGCGCGGGGTCTGGACCGGGGCTTGGTTGGCCAGGATCCGGCTTAAGAGGGAGGGCAACAGTGTTGCCCACCTCCCTGGCAGCGCCTTCCTGGGCAGAGACCGGATCCTGGCCTTCTACCCGGGACAGCCCCGTCGTTGCTTCAAGTGCGGCAGCCCGACCCACATGAGCTCGGACTGCACGGTGGTCAGATGTGGCCGGTGCCACGAGTTTGGCCACCAGTCCGACTCATGTGGGAAGATATGCTGCAATTTGTGTGGTGAGATGGGGCACCCATTCAGTCGGTGCCCCAAAGCATATCGGGGTTCTTTCTCAGGGGGGGGACCTCCCGGGCCGGGAGCGGCCGAAGCCCCCCCGGCGAGTGATGGCCGGGGGGGTGGGGATCCTGGGGCCCCTAATGCCCCTCCGGAGGGACCAACAGGCCCACAGCCTCAAAGAAGGCGGAGCAGGCGTGGGCGAGGGGCTCCCCCCCCGGGAGATACGGGCTCAGTTGGCCAGGAGGCTCCCGATCCTCCGGAAGGTGAAGCCGGTGGGGAGGAGTCGGGGAGGCCTGGGTGTCCCGGGCCTGAGGGTCCGGGGCCCCGGCTTTCCCCTCCTTTGGTTGCAGGGCCGATCCCCCCCCCCTCCACCTGTTCTATCTGCCTCCCCATGCAGCCCCCCCTCATCTTCCCATCCCCGTCCCCCCCCCCCTCGTCCCCCCCCTCCCAAGTCCCGTCCCCCCCCTCCCCCTTCTTCTGCCGATCCCCTTTCTGTCCCCCCCCCTGTCTCTGGCCCCCCTCCTGCCTCTCCCATCCCCCCCCCCTTCTGGACCCAAAGTCTCCTCTGGCCTTGTGGCCATGGAGACGGAAGCTGCTCGAGCCTCATCTAAGAGGGAAATCTCGAGCAGCGGGTCCGAGGAGGGGGGTGGCGTAGTCACCTCAGAGAGATGGCAGGAGTGGGAGCAGGTGAGACGCAGGAAGAAGGGGAAGGCTGTGAAATCTGGGGGCGGGAGGTCCCCTGTGAAGGGTGGGGTTCCCCCAGGGGCACGAAGTGGGGTGTCCCTGGGGAACCCGTTTGGTGTCCTCTCCTCCTCCTCGGACTCAGAGGAGGAGGAGGGAGTGTAAATATGTAAATATGTTTTGGTGTTTGTAGTATGAAGGAGAACGTGACCCTTTCAATCATTTTGATGGCGGTACCCTCTCCAATACGGCTTGCGACCATTAATGTCGCAAGTATTCGTTCTGCACAAGCTCGTTTTATGGCCTTTGATTTTCTCAGCCGTGTTGAAGCTGACATTTTGTTTTTGCAGGAGACCTGGCTGGCATCTGTGGCAGAGATGCATCTAGCAAAGAGGGAGTGGAGATGTGGGCCCTCCCTCTGGTCTCTTGCGGCCGAGCCCTGCAGTGGTGTTGCGGTCCTTTTTAAGACTGGTTCGGTGGCTTGCCGGCGAGTGATTGAAGTGGAGATTGGTAGATGTCTGGTGGTGGACGCTGTCGTGAGGGGGCAATTCCTCCGGCTCATTAATTTTTATGGGCCTCAAACCAAGAGGGAGAGGAAGAGCCTCCTTACGGCGGTTAAGCCTTATCTTTTTACATCCCAGCAGGTGATCTTTGGTGGTGACTTCAATATGATCACTAGGCCCAAAGACCGGGCAGGTGCCGCCAACCCTCTGGGATATGATAGTACTTTTTTGAATAGCGTAGTGAGGGAGGCCGGGTTGGTGGATGTGCACGTTCGTCACCTCCCCAACCTCACTGGTTTCACATTTTCCCGAGGTAGTTCTAAGAGTAGATTAGATAGGTTTTTTTTAAAGGGGGACTCTGCTTGCTCGGCTCCAGAGCTGCAGTCGGTGGAGTTCTCCGATCACTGTATGGTATCTGTGGCCCTGAATGTCGCCGACACTCCTCAGAAAGGGAGGGGTATGTGGCGCCTGAATGGGTCGCTACTGGAGGATCCTGAGGTTAGGGAAGCCTATGAGGTTTTCTTCCTGGACCAGACCTCGCTCCTTGAGGGCAACTGCTCCCGCCTTGAATGGTGGGAAGTAGTTAAAAAGAGGTCTGGTGACTTTTTCCGGGAAATCTCTGGGTACAGGGCAGCTTCCAAGTACCAGGCCTACCAGAGACTACGCAGGCAGCTTGACCGCCTGGTGTCCTCTGGGGGCTCTCGGGAACAGATATCCGGTCTGAAGGCGCAGATGAAGGAGTGTCAGTACGACCGTCTCGCCTCCCTGGTTTTTGAGAGGGATTATGGGAAGTTTATCTCTCCTGATCCCTACAGGAGCTGTGGTGAGGCGGCGAGTTCGAAGGTCGTACACGGCCTGAAGGATGCCTTGGGATCTCTGGTCCGGTCCAGATCAGGGATCCTGGGTGTCGTCAGAGACCACTTTTCGGACCTCCTGAAGAAGCGGCCTCTAGACATGGAGAAAGTCAGGGAATTCCTTGATGAGACCCCACTGGAAGTGAGGTCTGACCTTCCTGACTCTCTGACAGAAGAGATCTCGGTGGCTGAAGTCGAGCAGGCTATCAGCTCTTTAGCATCTAAAAAGTCGCCTGGGCCCGATGGGCTCACGGCAGAGTTTTACAAAACCTTTAAGAGCCTCTTGGCTCCTCATTTGAGGGACGTGTACCGTGAATGTTTGGCCTATGGCCTGCTGCCTCCCTCAATGAGAAGGTCAGCTCTGATCCTTCTGTCAAAGGGAAAAGACCCGTCTGTGGTGGAGAATTGGCGTCCGATCGCCCTTCTTACCACAGATAGGAAGATACTGGCAAAGATCTTGTTTACACGTCTGTCTGCTTTGGCGGGCAGGATGCTGTCTCCCTCTCAGCACTGCACAATTCCTGGCCGGGGCACTTTTGGTGCCGTCCTGAACGTCCGGGAGGCTGTGGAAAGGTGCAGGGCTGATGGCAGCGAGCGGTATCTGCTTGCACTGGATCAGGCTAAGGCGTTTGATCGGGTGAACCATGAGTACCTTTGGCTGCTTCTGAGGAGATACGGTCTGCCTGATCAATTTGTTGATTGGCTACAGGTATTGTATAGGGGAGCTGAGAGCTTCCCTCTTGTCAACGGTTGGGTGGGTCGGGCCTTTTCTGTGGACTCTGGCGTCCGGCAGGGCTGCCCGTTGAGCCCCCTCCTGTACGTCTTTGCGGTTGACCCCTTCGTAAGGAGGCTAGACTGCGAGCGTCTTGTGGGGGTTCCGGTGGGACCTGTCGGGGGTCCGGTTTCGGCAGTGAAGGTTGTGGCCTACGCGGATGACGTCTCGGTGGTGGTATCTGGTCGTGAGGAGGCCCATTATGTGGAATCCCAGATCGGGTGCTACTCTGAGGCGTCAGGTTCGCTGGTCAATTGGGACAAGAGTGAAGTTTTCTGGATGGGGAAGGAGGGGGAGCAGTTCCCCCTTCCGGACGTGTTCCCCACGCCCGTACCAGAGATTCGAGTACTTGGCATTCATTTCGGCCCGGGTGATTATCCCAAGCTAAATTGGGAGCGCAGGCTGGTGAGTGCCACTCGGAAGGTGAAGGCCTGGAGAGGTTGGAAACTTTCCCTGAGGGAAAGGGTATGCTTGGTCAAGACGTACTTACTGCCTGAGTTTCTCTTTGTGAGCTACGTGTGTCTTTTGCCAGCATCTCTCTATGCTCGGGTCTCTGGTCTGTTCTTCCTGCTGTTGTGGGGAAACAGACTGAACCTGATCAAGAGGGAGGTCACATACCGCCAGCGAAGGCAAGGAGGGTTGGACATGGTCAACCCGGTGGTGTTCTTCATCATCATTTTTGTAAAGTACAACTTGCAGTCCATCTTTGTGGACGCACCTTCCTGGTGGGAATGTTCATGCAAGGACTGGCTCTTGCTGTTCCTGAGGAGGTGGGGGGAGGGGGGGAGGCCCGGCGATCTGAGGAGATCGCATGGGTATCTCCCATCCTACGTCCCCCTGGCATTGAAGGCACTGAGGCAGTGGCGGATAACTGCCCTTGAGGTGGGCTCTCTGGGTCGGCGTGAGCTGTACCTGAGGGTCATGGCCTCGGACATTTTGAAGCCCCTGTCTTTAAGGGACTGTCCTAAGAGGGTCCTCACGGAGGGGTTAGCCCTCTTGAATTCTTCCAGAATTCCAAACAAGTTTTGGGATCTTGCATGGAGGTCGTTCCATGGACGACTGTACGTCCGTGCAAATCTCATATATCTGAACCTAGGGGACAGGGGCTGTCCCCGACGGGAATGTGGAGGGACATTGGAGACCATGGACCATTTTCTGGTCCAATGTCCCTTCAACATGGAGGTTCTTACGGGGGTAGGGGGTGCCATTGGCTACCCCCGCCTTCCGGCCCTGACCTATGCTGAGCGGGTGTATGGTGACTTCGGGGTCCGCAGGGGTTTTGAGTTATCGTCACTTTATTTAGTCAGCGTAGTTGTGCTTTACTACACTTGGCACGCTCGGTGTTTGGTGTCCACTAGGGACAAAATCCTGTCTGTGCATGAGGTGGTGGGCGATATCTTTCGGGAGTTGGTGAAGGTGCGGGATCTGGAAAGGAGCAGGGTCGGGCCTGAGAGGTGTGCCCATTTATGGAGGGGGTTCCTCTTCCAGCCCCCTTAGGCCATGACCCTGCCCCTCTCCATGGGTAGGGGCAACTTTCCTTTCTCACCCCCCTTAGATTTTGTTTATAGTTTATTTTTGAAATAAGGCTACAGACATGTCTGATTATCATGTTCTCGCTCATACGTGGGTTGTAGGTATTTGTTGTTCTGGTGGTGGGGTGTGTTGTGGGTTGGCGATAATCTGGACAGTAGTGGTTTTTATGGACTTTAATATTTCCCTACTGTACCAGTGAGCCGTTTTAAGTTGGTTTTGTTCTTTTTTTTTTGTTGGCAATGATCTGGACAAGCTTTTTCTGATGGACTGTAAAGACTTTTTCTTGTACCAGTGAGCCTGTTGTAAATACCCGTTCTAATGTTGTTGTGGTTTTTTTTTTTTTTTCTTTTTTTTTGAGTTATTTTCTTGGAGGGTGGTATGATGGTTTGTGTGTGTTGTTTGTTTTGTGTTATTTAGTTTATTTTGTATATTAACTTTTTTATGGTCGTAGTTTAAAAAAATAAAAATCTCCAGACCAAAAAAAAATAAAAATGTGGGTTCCCCTTCAGGTGCATACCAGGCTCTTAGGCTTGGTCTGGAACATAAGGGGTTAAACCCGCGCCGAAAACCAGCGTGGGGTTCCCCCCAAGATCCAAACCAAGCCCTCATCCCAGGCACGCAGTCTGGCCGGACAGGAATGGGGGCGGGGACGAGCGAGCGCCCCCCCCCTCCTGAGCCGTACCGGACCGCATGCCCTCAACATGGGGGAGTGTGTGCTGTGGGGGAGGGGGGCACTGCCCCCCACCCCAAAGCACTCTTGTCCCCATGTCGATAGGGACAAGAGCCTCTTCCCGACAACCCTGGCCGTTGGTTGTCGGGGTATGCGGGCGGGGGGCTTATCAGAATCTGAGAGGCCCCTTTAATAAGGTGGCCCCCAGATTCCGGCCCCCCACCCTATGTGAAGGAGTATGGGGGTAAAGAATGTAAAGAAATAAAACACCACACATGAATAAATTAATTTATTAGTCTGCCGGGGGTCTTCTGCCGGGGCCCCCCACCACCCCATTAGGCCCCGGGCTTTGCCGTCTTTCACCGGGACCCCCTTCACCAGTGAGGCTCCTTGCCTTTGGGGGAGGGTCCCGGGCTTCGACGGTTTCTGCGGGGGGGTGCACTTGCACCCCACCCCCGTCTTCAGCGCCGTAATTCACCGGGACCCCCTTCACCAGTGAGGCTCCTGCCTTTGGGGGAGGGTCCCGGGCTTCGACGGTTTCTGCGGGGGGGGGGTGCACTGGCACCCCACCCCCGTCTTCAGCGCCGTAATTCACCGGGACCCCCTTCACCAGTGATGCTCCTGCCTTTGGGGGAGGGTCCCGGGCTTCTACGGTGTTTTCCGCCGGGGGGCGACACCCGCGGGCTTCTGCGATGCCTTCCGCTTCTGCCTGTCTCCTCCGCGGAGCACAGGGCTTGTCTCCGCTGTCCTCTCCCTTCTCTTCCATTGGATGTTGACACGACGAGGTCCGGCGCTGGAATGCCGTCTGAGCAGCAGGCATGGACTTATATAGGGCAATGCCACCATGTGACCTCAACCCATGTGACATCACATTCCCATCATGCCCAGGGAATGTGATGTCACATGGGTTGAGGTCATATGGTGGCATTACCCTATATAAGTCCATGGCCGCCGCTGACACGGCATGTCAGCGCGGAACCTCGTCGTGTCCTCATCCAATGGAAGAGAAGGAAGAAGACAGCGCAGACAAGCCCTGTGCTCCTGGAGGAGCCAGGCAGAAGAGGGAGCAGAGAAGACAGAAGAGAAAAGACCGGGGAGTTGGCGCACCCCCGGCAGAAGACCAGGAAGACCGGAACCCTGGCGGAAGGCACCGGAAAGACCGGGGGATAGGCGCCATCCCCCGGCAGAAGACCCCGAAGTCCGGATGCCCCCCCCTAATGTAAAAGAGCTTAAATGGGGTGGGGGCATCCGGCGGAAGGCTCCGGAGAGGACCGAGGGATGGCGCCCTCCCCCGGCAGAAATCACCGAAGCCCAGGGTCCCGGCAGAAGATCGGGAGAGAAGAAACCCCCCCTTGTAAGAGAGCTAAAGAAGAAAGGGGGGGCTCCGGAGCAGATTAATAAAATATTTTATTGTGTGGTGTTTTATTTTACTTTACACTTTCCCCCATGTGAATGGGTAGAGGTACGATGTACCCCATACTCATTCACATAGGGTGGGGGGCCGGCATCTGGGGGCCCCCTTATTAAAGGGAGCTCGCAGATTCCGATTAGCCCCGCCCGCATACCCTGACAACCAATGGCAAGGGTTGTCGGGAAGAGGCTCTTGTCCCTATCGACATGGGGACAAGAGTGCTGTGGGGTGGGGGGGCAGTGCCCCCCTCCCCCACAGCACACACTCCCCCATGTTGAGGGCATGCGGTCTGGTACGGCTCAGGAGGGGGGGGCGCTCGCTCGTCCCCACCCCCATTCCTGTCCGGGCCAGACTGCGTGCTTGGGATGAGGGCTTGGTTTGGATCTGGGGGGGGGCCCCAGATTTGGCGCAGAGTTCCCCTTCATGGCTGAAAACAGCTCGGAGATTCCCGTGCGCCGCGTCACGCAGCGCATTCACGGGTACGCCGCTTGGTATTTACCAAGATTTTCACGGCGTACTGACAAGGCGCACGGAAAGCGCCGAAATTTCTCTCTGCGCATGCCCAGTATGCAAATGAACCTCCGGAGGTTCAGGCGCACTGTGCAAGCGTACGGGGATCTGTTTTCAAAAAACACTTTCCCTTTCAATTCGGCCCGCCAAACACATTCAAACACATGTCACTTCACTTCCCCTGCATCCCCCCACCTCCCCCCTAATAAACTCCCGCCCAAACCCCCGCAATTTACATTTCAATGTGCCGTGCGCCAGGTCTGTACTGGTGCACAATGCACCCTCTCCTGGGCGCACGGAGCACATTAGTAACTAGGGAAATACACTGCACTAGCAGCGTATTTCTTTAGTAAATGTCAAAACGGCTGCTACTCCTGCTTTTACTCCATGAGTCATGGAGTAAAGGCTTGGTAAATCAGCCCCAGTGCCTCTGTGTGCCGCCGATCTCCCTTCCCTGCGACGTTACGACGCACGGGAGCAGAGAACGGAGCCAAATTCAAAAACGTAAACAAACACATTACATACAGTATACTGAAATCTTATAGATTACAGTACTGTATGTAAAAATTACACACCCCCCTTGTCCCTAGTGGTCTGCCCAGTGCCCTACATGTACTTTTATATAATAAAAACTGTTTTTTCTCCCTGCAAACTGTAGATTGTCCATAGCAACCAAAAGTGTCTTTTTATGTCAAAAATGGTTTTAGAGCAGCTAGAAAACAGGGATAATAAATTATAATCACTTGCAGAATTGTGCGATAGCGATTTGTGGGGAAATTCGTCATAAAAAAATAAAAGTAATGACAGCGACAATTCTGCAACTGAGCAAATTTCAGTGATTTTGAGTTGATTACATTATTGAATAATTTTTATTATAATTATATTATTATTTGTTATAATTATTTATAGTTATTTATTAGATTATAATTTATAATTTTGTTTTTAAAAAAATTCATACCCAGGATGCCTACTAGACTCCTGTTTGGTCAGATTTAAGTGAGTTATTTCTAAGAATTACAGGCCTACAGTATAAAATGCCCAATTTCCCCTTCAAATAATGGTACCGCTTTCAGCACCTTTTTTCTGAAAGAATCATACCGCCAGGGAGGTTAATGATAAAGTTGGAAAAAACATAGTTTTTTTCAAGATGCTGAAAAACGTCATTTTTTTACAAGCCGAAAAATGATCATGTGTATGCGGCATCAGTGTTGGAACTCTCTTATAGACAATTTTGGGGTTTTCCAGAAGGATACTATTTAAGTGTCTATCGCTTTTCAGTATGTGCCAGTGTCATATCATTGTTTTTATATTTCTTTATGTATACTACAGTCCAAAATTAGAGAAGGAGCTTCCAATTTATATTGATTTCTATTGATGGTCTGTAATATAGATGTTCTATCCATTTTACTGACAAGTTTGATTTGGTTCTGTACAAATACGTCTGTGTACCCTTCGTGTTTAAACCTATTTCCAATAAGTGTTGCCTGAGTCGTGTAATCTTTATCTTTTGTGCAGTTCCTTTTGATTCTTATTAGTTGTCCCTTTGGTATATTGTATAGCCAAGGTTTAAAATGGTGGCTATTTGTAACAGCACTGGTGAACAGAGTGAACCACAACTGCGGATAGCAAGGACTTGCGATTCTCTTTTTCTAGGTAGATATCTTCCCAAGCACGGGGGTTCACCATGTAAGTAGGATATGAGGGTGAGCACCTTAATCCTATCATTGGGGAAAGTGCGAGGACAGAGTTCAAACATTAACAGTAAAGGTAATAGATCATTTGGACCCTCTTGGTCTAGACAAACTATTTTAAAGCTGGAGTTTGTCTTTAAAGCGGACCTTCAGTAATTTTTTCAGCTTTCCATCTATTCAATCTTCTGCCCTTGTTGTTTTAATTTTGGATAGTAAAACATTATTTTTTTCAGCCAGTAAATACCTTATACAGCCCAATTCATCTTTCTTGTCTGTTAAAAAGCCTAGGCTTATGACATCATGCTCGTGAGAGTTTTCCAGGAAGGGAGGGGGGAGTCATAAGAGGGACAATCAGAGCTGCAGTGCTGGAGGTGTGTCTTTGGGTGTCTGTGTAAATCCAGGAAGTGAACAGGCAGCAGCTTCAGCTGCCCACATTTAAAATGGTTGCAGCCAAACTCAGGGGATGGAGATTTCTGCAGCATATTTGGCAAGTACAGAATCACAGTATATATTAAATAATATTCAAAATGGTTGGAGGGAAGCTTCAGATTGGAAAATATGTTTTTATTACAAATTATGTGAGCAGATTGCAGTTCCTCTTTAAAGAGGATCCAAAGATGGGAAATTCTCATTTTACTCCTCTCAGCAATGTGCACTTCCTCCAAATATAACTTGAGGCATTTGCAACCTCATTCTGATTCCTGGAGGTAATAACCAAGAACAAAGTAATTCATTTGGATCTTTCAGCAAATTGACAAGTCTGGCACAGACAGGGCCGGATTAACATAGGGGCTATTGGTGCTGCAGCTCCAGGCCCCTACCATAATATTGGCTCAATATATTGATTCTAGACACAATTACCGGCCGCCAACCGCTGGCCACTACATTGCCTTGCAGACACCAGAGAGCTGAATTATAGGCCCAATACAGATAGTTAGCCGGCCGGCAGCCACAACATACATTGCCTTGCAGAACGGCCTCTCGCAGCACGGTACCAGTGTGCTGAGTCTGGACGTGCTCCTCCCCTTGAATCCAGCACACTTCCCTGTTGGGTGGAGCTTGACGTCCCGGCTGGCGTGACGTCATTCAGAGGCCGGCTCGAGAGGCTCGATGGGAAAGGTGTGCAGGCGCTGCTGCTGCGAGCAAGGAGTAGGAAGCACTTAACAACAGTAAGCTCTGCATGGGGCTGGGGAATTTGGACAGATGATACATCTCTTTGTGCAGCTTAGTGTACTGGCTGAAGTGGGTTAACTCTTGGGGAGCGTAGGGGGGCTATCAGTGCTGCCTATCAGTGCCAGTGCCACCTTTCAGTGCAGCTCATCAGTGCCCATTAGTGCAGCTCACCAGTGCCACCTATCAGTGCAGCTTATCAGTTCCACCTATCAGTGCCCATTAGTGAAGCTCATCAGTGCCACCTATCAGTGCCCACCTACCAGTGCAGCTCATCCGTGGCACATATTATTGCTGCCTCATCAGTGCCCATCAGTGCAGCCTATCAGTGCAGCATATCAGTGCTGCCTCACCAGTGCCGCCTTATTAGTGCCCATAAGTGCTGCCTACCAGTGCTGCTCATCAGTGCCATTTATCAGTGCAGGTCATCAGTACAGCCCATGAGTGCTGCCTCTTCAGTGACACCTATCAGTGCCCATCAGTGCAGTGCATCAGTGCCACCTATCAGTTCCCACCCATTAGTGCAGCTCATCAGTGCTAGTGCCACCCATCATTGCAGCTCACCATTGCCGCCTATTAGTGCCCATTAGTGCAACTCATCAGTGCCACCTATCAGTGCAGCTCATCTGTGCCGCATATTATTGCTGCTTCATCAGTGCTGCCTCATCAGTGCCCATAAGTGCCCAAATCAGTGCCCATCAGTGCAGCCCATCAGTGCAGCATATCAGTGCTGCCTCACCAGTGCCGCCTTATTAGTGCCCATAAGTGCTGCCTATCAGTGCTCATCAGTGCTGCCTAGAAGTGCAGCTCATCAGTGCCATTTATTAGTGCAGCTCATCAGTACAGCCCATCAGTGCTGCCTCTTCAGTGACACCTATCAGTGCCCATCAGTGCTGCCTATCAGTGCAGTTCATCAGTGCTGCCTATCAGTGCCACTTATCAGTGCCCATCATTGCACCCCTTCAGTGCCGCCTATCAGTGCTGCCTCATTGGTGCCACCTTATCAGTGCCCATAAGTTCTGGCTGTCAGTGCCCATCAGTGCTGTCTATCAGTGCACCTCATCAGTGCAGCCCATTAGTGCTGCCTCATCGGTGCTGCCTTATAAGTGCCCATAAGTTCCACCTGTCAGTGCCCATCAATGTTGTCTATCAGTGCAACCCATCAGTGCTGCCTCATCAGTGCCGCCTTATCAGTGCCCATAAGTTCTGCCTATTAGTGCTGTCTATCAGTACAGTTCATCAGTGCCGCCTATAAGGGCCTATTAGTGCAGCTCATCAGTGACACCTATCAGTGTCTATCAGGGATGCCCATCAGTGCCCCATATCAGTGCTGCATATCAGTGTCTATCAATTCTTCCTATAATTGCCCATCAGTGCAGCTCATCAATGCTGCCTATCAGAGCCCATCAGTGCAGCCTATCAGTGTAGCATCATCAGTGAAGAAGAAAAATGACTTATGTGTAAAATGTTATTTTCTACTTTTTGTTATAAAAAAATACAATAAACTCAATTTTAGTCATACATTTAGGCCAAAATGCATTCAGCCACATGTCTCTGGTGTAAAAAAATTCAATAAGCAAATATTTATTGGTTTGCACAAAAGTTATAGCGTCTACAAACTAGGTTACATTTTATGGAATTTACGCAGCTTTTAGTTTAACCTATCCCATTTCTTGAGGGGTAAAATTACAGGGCAGTACTAACCCCCCACAAATGACCCCATTTTCGAAAGTAGACACCCCAAGGAATTTGTTGAGAAGCATGTTGAGCACATTGAATATTTTTTTTTTGTCACAGCTGATTGAAAAATGACAAAAATAAAACGTTACAGGAAGCTGTCATCGAAATGATATATTGCTCACACATGCCATGCCAAAATACATTTTGCTGCTTCTCCTGAGTATGGAAATACCACATGTGGGAGACTTTCTGGGAGCCTAGCCGTGTACAGGACCCCTGGAAACCAATCACCGCCTTCAGGATTTCTAAGGGCGTACAATGGTGATTTCACCCCTCACTACCTATCACAGTTTCAGAGGCCATGAAATGCCAAGATGGCACAAAACCCCACAAATGACACCATTTTGGAAAGTAGACACCCCAAGGTATTTGCTAAGAGGCATGGTGAGTATTTTTTTAGATCTCACTTTTTGTCACAAAGTTTTGAAAATTTAAACAAGAAAACAAAGCTTGGGGTGTCTACTTTCCAAAATGGGGTCATTGGGGGGGGGGGGGGTTGTGCTATCTTGACATTTCATGGCATCCGAAATTGTGAAAGGTAGTGAGTAGTGTTGCTCACGAATATTCGCATTGCGAATATTCGACTCGAATATAGCATATTCGAGAAATCGCGCTATATTTCGAATTTCGCGGTGAATATTCGCAATTCCGAATATTCGCATTTTTTCAATTTGATTTTTAAAACAGATCACATCCTATCGACGTCTAAAAGCATTGCTGGTATGATTAGAGACCCTGGGCCGAGTAGCTAAGCTGAGGCGATCCTATTATGTTGCCAAATTGAAAAAAAAAAAATTGCGATTTTTCGCTATTGCGAATGCGAAAATGATTGCGAATTTTCGATAACTGTGGTAGGAGAACTCTGATTGTCTCTGATGCAAAAGGGGGGGGCTTTGTGTATGTGTATGTTATGAATATTTGTATGTTTGATATTATTATTTTTTGTAAGAAGGAAAAAATTGCGCATACCTTAAAAAAGGGGAGAATACAGCAGCAACTCAAAAATGTTATACAACATAAATTAATACAAGACAGAAAATGGAGTCGCTCTACAAGAATAAAAAATATGTCTAGTGACAAGACATGTGGGCAAATTATAAAATAAGCAAGCGCAAATAACTTGTGAAATACACAGTGAAACAAATATATAAAGAAATATAGTCCCAATAATAGAAAAATAATCTTTCATAAAAATGTCTTTGATATGTGAAGTGAAAAAAAGTCCAAAGCATGCAGCATGAACGTGTTCAATCTTTAAGGTGTTTGATTGACAAACGGCTGTGACAGATGGATAGAGTAAAGAATCACCACCAATGCAAAACACTTTTTATTTTCTATTGTAAAATATCAAGAATATTCTGAGCCAATCAGAGTGCTCCTTCCGCATTTGCCGAATATTCGCAATTATTTTGTATTGTAAAATATCAAGAATATTCTGAGCCAATCAGAGTGCTCCTTCTGCATTTGCCGAATATTCGCAATTATTTTGTATTGTAAAATATCAAGAATATTCTGAGCCAATCAGAGTGCTCCTTCCGCATTTGCCGAATATTCGCAATTATTTTGTATTGTAAAATATCACGAATATTCTGAGCCAATCAGAGTGCTCCTACAGCATTTCTCGAAATTGCGCAATAAATATCGCATTCGCATGTTGCGATATTTCGATAAAATATCACGAATATTCTGAGCCAATCAGAGCGCTCCTCCAGCATTTCTCGAAATTGCGCAATAAATATCGCATTCGCATGTTGCGATATTTCGATAAAATATCACGAATATTCTGAGCCAATCAGAGTGCTCCTACCGCAGTTATCAAAAAATCGCAATTATTTTCGCATTCGCAATAGCGAAAAATCGCAATCATTTACTTTCGATAAAATATCACGAATATTCGAATTTAGCGAATATATCTCGAATATTCGAATATATATTCGAGATATATCGCGAAATCGAATATGGCATATTCTGCTCAACACTAGTAGTGAGGAAGTGAAATCACCATTTTACGCCCTTAGAAGGCGGTGATTGGATTTTGGGGTCTTGTACACGGCTAGTTTTCCAAAAAGTCTCACATGTGGTATCCCCGTACTCAGGAGAAGCAGCAGAATGTATTTTGGGTTGTAATTCCACAGATACTCATGGCATGTTCTGAGCAATATATCATTTACGCTACTATCTGCCTGGAGTTTGCATGTTCACTATGTGGTAGGTTAATTGGCTTCTGCCTAAAATTTGCCCTAGTATATGAATGTGAGTTAGGGACCTTAGATTGTAAGCTTCTTGAGGGTAGGGACCGATGTGAATGTACAATGTATATGTGAAGCGCTGCATAAATTAATGGCGCTATATCAGTACCTTAAATAATACCTTAAATAATAAATATTAATAAATAATTTAGTGACATCTTTGTGAAAAAAAAATATTATTTTAATGCACTAAAACACACTATATTGGCCGAATGTTTTATGAAATAAAAAAGATGATCTTAGGCCGAGTACATGGATACCAAATACGACATGCTTTTTAAATTGCGCACAAACGTGCAGCGGTGACAAACTACATACATTTTTAAAAGCCTTTACAGCTTACCACTTTAGATTTACAGAGGAGGTCTACTGCTAAAATTACTGCCCTCGATTTTCAACCTCACATGCATGGTGCAATTGCTGTTTACATATGACGCCAGACTGACGCTTGCGTTTGCCTTTGCGCGAGATAAGGGGGGACAGGGGTGCTTTTTTTTTTTTCTTGCTTCCTTTTTTACATTGTTCATTTTTTTTTTTTTTTTTATCATTTATTGTTATCTCAAGGAATGTAAATATTCCCTATGATAGCAATAGGTAGCGACAGGCGGTGGCGTAGTGTGGGTTGTCAGTGCCCGGGCAAGGTAAGTAATTTGCCCCCCCATAACCTGCAGACTTTTCGCACTCCATGAGTCTCTTCCCTTCCTACAATAGTACTGACCTGCCTGATTCCTACACTGACCACTACACTAAACTCTACACTGACCTACCTGATTCCTATACTGACCACTACACTATACACTGACCTATCTTATTCCCATACTGACCCTTACACTAACCCACCTGATTCCTACATCAACCACTACACTACACACTGACCTACCCGATTCCTTTACTGATCACTACACACTGACTACTACACTAGCCACTAACCTACCTTATTCCTATACTAACCACTACACAATACACTACCCACAGACCGCTACACAATACACACTGACCACTATACAATACACTACCCACAGACTACTACACAATACACACTGACCGCTACACAATAAACTATGCACAGACCACTACACACTTAGGAATTCAATTAGGAATCTCAAAAGTGTTTGCACAACGCTTAGCAAGTAAATATTGGTTTCTTAAACAGAATAGAGCTGGGTAATGAGTTTAGCTAACAATCTACAACAGCATGCCTCATAAAGCCTGAAATGTTGTAAAAGAGGAAAAATGTGAACTTGTCAAGTTCACGTAAGATACTTGTTATAGGGTGCCTAGTGCGAAACCCCTTATGGAGTGAGGCAACATGATGGATACATAAAGGCCTGAATAGGCCATGGCTTGTAGCCAGGAGGTCCACCTTTGCTTACATTGTAAAGGAGATCTATTTCAGTCGCCGCCCCCGATTGAAATGTATATTCGATCACCTTTTTTTCTACCCCCCACATTATCACCGCATTCCCATTAGCTCCCATTTTTGTCAAAACCTACACCCACTATACTTTTCCACACACTGCCTCACACATACAAACATACTACAAAAAAAGTTTTTTGTTTTGTTTTTCACATGCACATTTTTTATCTCTCCTTATTTTCATGCATTCAATTTTTTCATTTTACCACACTACCCACTTTCATTCCACGACATCTCATCTTCATCGTTTTTTTTTTCCATTCATTTCATCCCTATCCCGCTTTTTTTTTGTATTTATTTGTTATTCTTCAGTTTTTCTTCACGCACTCCCCTAGCTTTTTATTTCAGCACTGCACATTCAATACCAACACTCAGAACATGTTTTCTCCATTCACACCTCGTTATATCTTTGGCTACACTGACACTCTCTCACTCACACTCACCAGCACATTTCATTGAACTTCAATTCCTATTCACTCCATCTCTCCCAGATCTCTCACTATACATACACATTTCCTCATCTCACACACTTTGCTTCTTTGCATGTCCCCCCTTTTCTCTTCCTTTTCTTCCCCCTCTTCCCTCCTTTTTCTTCCTTTATCTGCTGACTATCTATTTAGAATTTTTTTTTTTTTAAGGTTGTAACCCTTCTTTCATTCATATACTTTTCCAGGTTTTTGGTGGTCTGCTCTTGCTGGGTTCATGCTTCTTCCTTTTTGTCATCTG
Organism: Rana temporaria; assembly: GCF_905171775.1. Classification (NCBI taxonomy): domain Eukaryota; kingdom Metazoa; phylum Chordata; class Amphibia; order Anura; family Ranidae; genus Rana; species Rana temporaria. Next base: position 598,670,844 of record NC_053489.1, on the reverse strand, counting down.
GTTCTGCCTTGCTCCCCTCTGTCCTCCCTCCTCCCATTGCCTTTCGTCCCTTCCCCCCGCCTAGTGTGGGGTCTTTAAGTGCGATTTTCCCCCCCTCATCTGCAGCCTGTTTTTTTCCATCTACCCTTTTATTCTGCATGGTTTTCTGGGGCCGTTTTTTTCTCTGTGATGGGGTCTGTGATGGACCTATGGTTTCAGTTTTTTTACATTATTCTTTGTTAAATATTCCTCACCTACGCCAATATGGCAAAAAAATAATTATATGCATTTTACTGTTAATATTTATGTGTTTGTTTTTTATTTTAACAAATATCATCTATATGTATCTTTTTCCAGAGTTCATGTTTTCAATCTTTTTCCCCCTGAAGAGACCTCCATTATCAAAGGTCGAAACGCGTCGGTTTTTCTAGCACAAGTTCACCTACTTCATTGTTACATGAACTCATATGGTTGTATCTATTCATATGCATATATTTTTAAATTGTATTATGGAACTCATGTCTTGATCCCTTTTAGAACGCCATTACGTACCTTTTCAAATAAATTATTTCTTCAACTTTTGAACTTATCATTTTTTTTCTGCAACTCAAAGCCCTTTGGGGTACCTTTTTCTTCTACTAAGTTGTTATCAGGGGTGTGCAGCATCCATAACCCACAGACACTATCGCCTTCCCTCTGCGAACATACTACAGGTGACCTAGAGGTTAGCCTAAATGCTGGCAGAGGTTGACAACTAAATTCTTTCTTTCATTACTTTATATCTGTATGTAAATAGCTCATCATGAACTTTATTTAAACTACTTATCAAAAAAAAGTGATACCATCATAAAGTTTTGCTTTATGTCTTATTGAAGTACTGTAGATTCTAAAGCTCATCAAGTCCATTTTGTAACATAATCTCTTTCCAATTACATGGTTCGCTAAATTATTATGTTTTAATTTGTTGTGTACATAAAATGTAGAAAATTAACAGAATTATGCACAAAAAAGTTATTTATACCATAAAGCTATGATTTTATATATAGGCTACTTGCAACCACATGCATCTTAAAAAATAAGTTCAGTTAATACGCTGATGAGACATTTTATATTTTATTTTGGTTGAACATAACTTAAGGCTTAAGAGTTTAAGTTAAAGAAGAAATAAATGCAAATGCACACACATGCGTTTAGTCCAGCCACATGTATCCATAATTTGGGGGAGATTTACTAAAATTTGAGTGTGCAAAATCTGGTTCAGCTGTGCATAGAAACCAACCAGTTTCCAGGTTATATTGTCAAAGCTTAATTGAACAAGCTGAAGTTAGAAGCTGATTGGCTACAATGAACAGCTGCACCAGATTCTGAGTACTCCAGTTTTAATAAATCTCCCTCTATATATTTGTAGCACCCTCCTCATTTAGGTGTAGTCCGTCCCTTCTATAGTTATCAACTGAGAAGTTGGCCCAGTCCTCCAGGGGGTTGGGTTCCTGGAGGACTGGGCCGACTTCTCAGTCAATAACCAGTACTATAGATGGGACAGACTACACCTAAATAAGGAGATAGAAGAAGGAAAATCACCGCTCAAGGTGGGTCTGCTATAGGGTCATACACAGGTGTAGGATTCCAAGGGTGCTGGCAATGCACTAGGCAAGCATGGGCGTAAAATGAAGGATGGATGGCCGCACTCCAAACCAAACAGGTTGTCTTTATTTAAACGAACAGCAAAACATACCAGATCACAGCAACAGAAACAGGCGGATAACCGACGTTTCGCACTGACTTAGTACTTATTCATGGCTTGAATAAGCACTAAGTCAGTGCGAAACATCGGTTATCCTCCTGTTTCTGTTGCTGTGATCTGGTATGTTTTGCTGTTTGTTTAAATAAAGACAACCTGTTTGGTTTGGAGTGCGGCCATCCATCCTTCATTTTACGCCCATACCTAAATAAGGAGGGTGCAGATCAGCTGGGAATGAAGATAGCCAAAAAGTTAGAGGAGTTTTTAAACTAGGCGAGGGGGGGTAGGGTCTAGAGATAGAGATAGTCTATGTTGGCGCTATATAAATCCTGTATAATAATAATAATAATAATAATAATAGTCAGCGTGGAACATATTCCAGAGGGTAGTATTAGGGGCATTAGTGGTAGGGTAACCAAAGCACATAAACCCAAGGTAAGTATAGTAGCAAGTCCTAGTTGTAATCTTGGAACACCCAATAAGATTATAGTAAGCAACCGGTCTAAACTACGTGGCAAGTTCACCAATGCCAGGAGCCTGGCAGACAAGGTGGGTGAACTAGAGATACTGTTGTATGAGGAGGATTTGGATTTTGTGGGAATTTCATAGACCTGGGTCAACATCTCTCATGATTGGCTGGCAACCATTCAAGGGTATAACATTTATTGCAAGGATAGAGAGGGTAAAAAGGGGGAGGGGTATGCCTATATATCAAGAATGATGTACATGTGAATGTGAGAGATGACATCGCTAAGGGAGCTGGGGAGGAGGTGGAATCCTTATGGGGAAAATAATACTGGGGGTATGCTATAGGCCCCCTAACCTAAGGGAGGAGGGGGAGACAGATCCCCTATCACAATTTGGATTAGCAGCAAGGATGGGAAGTGTTATCATAAATGGGGATTTTAATCATCCAGACTGGGCGGAGGGAACCATGAGGAACAAAGAACACGGAGGAGAGATGGATTTGCTTTAAGATAAGAGCATATTCAATAAGGGCATTAGCCAATGCATCCCATTGTGTAACACATTTAAAAGAGCAAGCAAAAGTCCTGGATGACTTAACTTCAATGTAAAAATGCATATCAAAGCAAAGGGTACAAGGTTAAGGGATCATCATCAGCATTTAGACTTTATAAAGAATGCAACAAGAAATGTAAGAGTGCAATTAGGGCAGCTAAAATAGAACATGAAACATAGCGGAGGAGAGCAAAAAAAATAAAAAATACCAAAAAATTATTTAAGTATGTAAACAGTAAAAAGGATCGACAGACCATATTGACCCCATAAAGAATGACAAAGGACATCTGGTTACAAAAGATGGGGAGATGGCGAAGGTATTGAATTTATACTTCTCCTCAGTCTTCACAAGGGAATCTGGGGGCTTCAGTAACCAAAACTGCAGTGTCTATCCGCATAACACATCACAGGAAGCACCTCCATGGTTAACAGAGGACAGAATTAAAATTAGACTTGGGAAACTTAACATTAATAAATCACTGGGACCAGATAGCTTGCACCTGAGGGTACTTAGGGAACTCAGTAAAGTAATTGCTAGACCATTGTTCCTAATTTTTACTGACAGCCTACTGACTGGAATGGTACCAGCTGATTGGAGAAAAGCCAATGTAGCACCAATATTTAAAAAGGGCCCAAAATGCATCCCTGGGAATTACAGACCAGTTAGCCTAACATCAATAGTATGCAAGCTCTTGGAGGGTATGATAAGGGACTACATACAACATTTTAGTAATGAGAACGGTATCATTAGCAGTAATCAGCATGGATTCTTGAAGAATCATTCTTACCAAACCAATCTTTTAACCTCCTATGAGGAGGTGAGTTGCCATGTAGACAAAGGAAGGCCTGTAGATGTGGTGTATCTGGATTTTGAAAAAGCATTTGACACAGTTCCCCATAAACGTTTACTGAACACAATAAGGTCCATTGGCATGGACCATAAGATGAGTTCATGGATTGAAAACTGGCTACAAGGGCAAGTTTAAGAGGGAGGTGATAAATGGGGAGTACTCTAAATGGTCAGGGGTGGGGTCCCCCAAGGGTTCTGTGCTGGGACCAATATTGTTTAATTTGTTCATAAACGACCTGAAGGATGGGATAAGCAATGTAATCTTTGTATTTGTGGATGACACTAAGCTAAGCAGGGCAATAACTTCTCTGCATTATGTGGAAACCTTGCAAAAAGATCTGAACAAACGAATGGGGTGGGATACTACATGGCAAATGAGGTTCAATGTAGAAAATTTTAAAATAATGCATTTGGGTGGCAAAAATACAAATGGGGGAGAACCTCTGGGGAATCTAGGATGGAAAAGGACCTGGGGGTCCTAGTAGATGATAGGCTCAGCAATGGCATGCAATGCCAAGCTGCTGCTAATAAAGCAAACAAAAAATTGGCATGCAATAAAAAGGGGATTAACTCCACAGATAAAGTGATAATTCATCTGCTCTACAAGACTCTAGTCTGGCCGCACCTAAAGTATGCTGTCCAGTTCTGGGCACCAGTCCTCAGGAAGGATGTACTGGAAATGGAGAGAGTACAAAGAAGGGCAACAAAGCTAATAAAGGGTCTGGAGGAGATTAGCTATTAGGAAAGGTTGTGAGCACTGAACTTATTCTCTCTGGAGAAGAGACGCTTGAGAGGGGATATGATTTCAATTTACAAATACCGTACTGGTGACCCCACAATAGGGATAAAACTTTTTCATGGAAGAGAGTTTAACAAGACACGTGGCCACTCATTACAATTAAAAGAGGCTTAACCTTAAACTTTGTAGAGGGTTCTTTATTGTAAGAGTGACAAGGATGTGGAATTCCCTTCCACAGGTGGTGGCCTCAGTGGGGGGGGGCATCGATGGTTGCTGCGTGGATACAGAACATGGGGTGTAGGCCTAAGGCACTGGTTCTGTATTGTTGTCTACCTGGCTGTCTTTGTTTTTTGTTGTTTTTTTTGAGTCTGCGGGTCTGTTTGCCTACTGTCCTAGGGTGTCCGGTGCCCTAACCCTCTCTCCCTCATTTTGTTGTTGTGAGCAAAAATCAAAAAAAAATTCAATCTAAAAGTGACTGCAACTTTCCATACCCACCATACCTATGAACCAGCACCCTGAGGTGAAATGTCAGCCCTCTCTGATGCTGGGGGTCAGAGGTGTGCTACATTTTCATACACTGAACTTATTCTAATATTTTATTGTAAATGCTTCAGGAATGCCATTTGTACCCTCACCTCTCTGAGACCCAGAACCGCTGTTTTCTGGCTTGCAGTTCAACTTCTCTTGTCAGGTGCAGTAAGAAATGTCAATCTTTTGATCAATAGTTATCTTGAAAGGTTATTTTTGATCATTGGTCAAGCTCCGTCTAGCCTATTTGAGCAAACGTTTCAAATGTTACCTTGTGGGTGCGCTACCGTGCATAGGATGCATTAAGGTGAAAAAACAGGAGGGTTTATTATAACCCCTTTAATACTGTCTCCTTATTTCCCTAACATTGGGGGGAGGGTTCTATAGTTCACAGAGGTAAGTTATGTGGTGTTCGTAACTCTGCTTTAGATTTCAGTACAACAGAAGCAGAGTGCACAGGAAGTTACAAACTTCGGGATGAATCATCTTTTTTTTTCTCAAAAAAACATTTTTTTTAGCAGATTTAAAGGAACACTAAAGGTTTGTTTTTTATTAGATCAATTGATTGCTGTAAGCTAGAGCATTTAAATATCACTTTCCTCGTTTTTCCATTTGACCTCCAAAATACAGTAATCCAGGTTTGAAAATGCCATTTCCTGTCACTCCTCTTCTTGCTTTCCACCAGCATCTGAGCTGTTTTGCATGGTGGAAAGCAGAATGTGCTCACCCCCTCCCTATGACTACAGCCCTGCGTGAAGATGCTATCTTATCCCTCACAGGCATGGAGGCTAAGCCTAATGGGAACTGTAGTTCCCATTAGGCCCTGATGTAGCAAGAATGAATGCGCACCGCAAACCAGGAAGTCAGTGAGAATAATGATTCAGGAGTGACGGAGGTGAATAAAACAGCTCAATTTCAACTGGTATCAAACTAGTTATAATGCAAAACATTTCTTTTTACTTTATCAGCTACTGTCAGACTTTAATTTAAGAGGAAAATATTTTTGTCTTTACAAACCCCTTTAACAAAACACTTTCAGTGGTATAATTAATAGACCAAAGGAGAGAAATAAGGAACATTCACTGTTTGTATACACTTTAACTTTTTTTTTTGTTTCATTCTTTTTTATTGAGAAAAAGAGATATAAGAAAAGACAGTAACATGGATTGTAGGATGATACACAGCAACTACAAACAATATTACAGCAATTGCAGGATAGTAGGCATCACAAAACCAGTTATGGCATAGTTACGATGCATGTTACAAAGTACAGTAACTAGAACAAAGAACAGACTAGCTAAATCAAAGAACCATTTAGCTAGGTAGATAAGCGAACAAACAACCAAATAAACAAACAAATGAACAAGTAAACAAGTAAACAGCAGGTCTAGGTCGGAAAGGGCTAAGATTGTACATTCAATCACCGATCTTTGGCCCAGAGAACCCATAGTTGCCACTGACGGTCAAAGATGCGTTTTGAGCCATATTTGTAAGCCAGCAAGTTTTCGTACGTAAAGTTCTATTTAACTATATCGATTACCTCTGATACATTAGGAGAGAGGTTATACTTCCACTTCCTAGCAATTAACAACCTAGCGGCTAACAAGATATGGGTGACAATTTTTCGGCAATCTAGGGGAAAAAGATCGATACCTAAGTTGAGAACCGCCAGAGCTGGAGAGGGCTTGGTGAGAATCCCAGTAATATCCGAAATGGTACAAAATACCTTATTCCAAAAACTAGTAAGGTGTTTACATGACCAAAAAACATGCATAATCTGGCCTACTCCCCCACAACCTCTCCAACAGAGTGGGGAGTGTGAAGGCAAGAATTTAGAAAGCCTATATGGGGTAAGGTACCATCTCAAAGCAATTTTGTGGGCTAGTTCCCAATGATTTGCATATTTGGAGGCCTGGTAAATAGATTTGAAAGCTGCTTGCCATTGGCGAGGAGCGTAGGTCTCCCCCAAGATCCGTTTCCCACCTCTGATAAGGGGTGGATTTATAGAAAGTAAGTTTATCTTGGAGTAGGTGGTAGAATAGAGAAGTACCCTTAGCAGAGAGAGAAGGCTCCGAAAAGAAACTCCAACCTTGTCTGCAAAGGGTAATGTCAGGGGAGGGAAGAGATCCTAGAAGATGGGAAATTTGGAGATATAAATAATGATCGGTAGCTGGAATGCAGAATTCCTCTTGGATCTTTGAAAAAGATTTCAGAGCATTCCCCTCTAACAACTGTTGTAGAGTCAGGATACCTCGTCTCACCCAGATAAGGAGAGACGAGTCAGGGATTAACAGCTCCACGGTTCTCAACGGGACCGAAACTTTCTGATTTTGGGATGGGGTCACGGAGCAAAGTATTCTCCATGCCTCCAAGGAAGCTTGAGTAGAAAGAGGTAGGAGGTTCAAATGCCTCGGCCTCCACACGTCAGCCAATAGCAGGTTTTGGAGGGAGGGGGTGGAACTACAATGTCTCTCCACATCAATCCACATCTTGTCCGCCGCAGGTGAAAACAAACTCCTCAGCTGGGCCAACTGGGTGGCGGTCCAGTAATCACGCAAGTCGACCATTCCCATGCCTCCTGCGTGTCTATGCTTCAGAAGCTGGGCATGGGAGCACCGAGGCTTCTTCCCATGCCAAACAAAATCTTTCAATATCTTATTAAGCATAAGCAGGTGCGATCTCTTAAGAGGCACGGGAAGTGTCCTGAAGATATACAAAATTTGAGGTAGCATGAACATCTTAAAAGTGGCGAGGCGCCCTGTCCAGGAGAGTTCACATTTAGACATTTTCTTTGCATCGATCGTAAGTTTATCAATGAGAGAAGAATAATTGATATCTGCTACACGTGTGAGATCAGATACCAAGCGGATACCCAGGTAAGGAATCCCATCCGCGCTCCAAGTATATGAGTATAAAGATTGGAGTTTTTCCCGAAGAGTAGGATCTATTCCTAAATCTAACACTAGGGATTTTGCATAATTGACTTTATAGTAGGACAAGGCACTAAAGGTCTGAAGGATGTCATGAGTTGCTGCTAAGGATTTACTTGAGTTTGTCAAGAAAATGATTATATCGTCAGCGAACAAATTTATAACGTGGGAGGTAGTCTGACCTTTGAAACCATGGATGTGTGGTGAGCTTCTAACGGCCTCAGCCAGGGGTTCAATTAACAAATTAAAAATGGATGGGGACATGGGGCAGCCCTGCCTGGTCCCATTAGAAATCATAAAGGGGTTGGAGAGGATGTTAGAAGTGTACACTCTTGCAGATGGTAAGGTGTACAACGCCAAAATAGCAGTTAAAATAGGCCCAGAGAATCCGAATTTCTGGAGAGCATGGGTCATGTATTGCCAATGGATGCGGTCGAATGCCTTCTCCGCATCCAGGGAGAGGAGCATAGAAGGCACCCGACCCGTCCTAGCCTGATGAATTATACCCAACACTCTCCTGGTAGCATCTGCCACCTGGCGACCGGCAATGAAACCCGTTTGATCCGATTTAATAAGGGTTGGAAGAATGGGGGACAATCTATGTGCGATAATCTTCGCGTACAACTTAAGATCCGTGTTTAGGAGTGAAATTGGCCTATAGTTGGATGGCTGGGTGGGGTCCTTACCTGGCTTTGGTATTGTTACAATATATGCCTGCAACATTTCCTTAGGAAAAGGAGCAGAGGCCATTGCAGCTGCGAACACCGAAGAAAGATTAGGGGCTAGAACATCTTGAAACCGCTTATAGTAGTCATTCGAGAAGCCGTCAGGTCCCGGGGACTTCCCAAGCGGCAACGAATGAATTGCTTTTGCAATCTCCTGGGGAGTTATAGGCGCGTTAAGCGCCCGCAACTGGTCAGACGTAAGAGCAGGGAGTTGCAAAGAGGCCAAAAAAGATTGAATCTCTGAGTCATCAGGTTGCGGGGTATTAGGGTCATCTTTCAGGTTGTAGAGGGAACCATAGTAAGACGCGAAAGCGTCAGCGATATCTTTAGGGTTAGTAATTTTCCTCTGTGAGGATGAGTCTATCAGGTGGCTAATTTTCGTTTGTAATTTCCTCGTTTTGAAACGATTGGCAAGAAATTTGCCTGCTTTGTTGCCGGAGGAATAATATGTTAGTTTAAGGGCCTTCAGAAATTTATCGTGGCGCTCTATCAACATCAGACGCAAATCAGAGCGCAATTTAGAAAGAGCTGTGCACAAGGATTGGGAGGGGTAAGCCTTATTGGAAGCGTCAAGAGATTGGATATCTCTCAGTATTTTGTCAAGCTGCAACGACCTCTCTCTCTTAATACGTGAACACATCTGAATAAAAATTCCCCTTATATAAACTTTATGAGCACACCATACAACATAAGGGTCAGAAACCGATTGAGAGTTAAACCAAAAATATTCCTGAAGAAGGTTAGCAATATCTAAAACATTACGTTCAGAGTTAAAAAGTTGTGAGTTAACTCTCCAGATGTACGCAGGGTTGGGTGTGTGTTCCTCCAGAATTGATACAGAGACTGGAGCGTGATCGGACCACGTAATATCATGTATACTGGAGGAAGACACAGCCTGTAGAAGCACCTTATCCACCAAGATCATATCGATCTTTGAGTATGAGTTATGGCGTGCAGAGTGGAAGGTAAAGTCACGTTCTTCGGCATGTTGACACCTCCAAGCATCGTAGACGTCTTCCTTGTGGAAAAGTGGTTGGAGTGCTAAAGGCAGACGTTTAGGCTTAGAAGAAAGGTCTAAATGAGGGTCAGCAGTGGCATTAAAGTCTCCGCATATCACCAGCTGCCCTCGTCTGAGGTGTGATATTTTGCGGAACAGTTTTCGTACAAAGCGACTTTGACGGGTGTTGGGAGCATAAGCACACACTATTGTGAAGGGCCTGTTGTTAATATCACACACAAGTATCAAAAACCTGCCATCAGGGTCTCGGAAGGAGTCATGAAGGGAAAAGGCCACAGAGTTTTTAACCGCAATAAGGACTCCCTTCCGTTTCTGCGAGGCGGATGCGGTAAATATGTGGGGAAACTGTTTGTGATACAAGGCCGGTAAAGCTGATTCCAGAAAATGCGTTTCCTGCACACAGATTAAGTCACTCCCCAGTTTAAGAGATTCAGCCCAAAGGGACGCCCGTTTAGCAGGGTGATTGAGGCCTCTCACATTAAAGGACGTTATTTTAAATACCATCAGGACAATAGAGCAGAGTGCCTATGTTACCTCCTGGCGTCCCCAGCAGGGCCTCAAGCGGAGCTGCACAGACAGTGGCAGGGCTGTAAAGCCGCACGATGTGGTGATGAGCATCTAAGGGCTGTTCCCGAGCATTTGACCTGCAGTTCAAAACAAAAACAAAAACAAAAAAGAAGAAAAGAAAGCATATCAAACAGGGCATAAAAAAGTGGGCGATTCCAGCCGGAATCTGAGTGCAGACGAGATGCACCAAAGCTGTAGGGGGGTCATTTTGGGCATAACGTCCTAGCGGACCGGGGTAAGAAAGCAATAAGGAGTATATGCTGGTTGGCATATGTGGTTAAGTAGCACGGTTCTTCTGTTTGCGCTTGTAGGAGACAGTCTGCCATACCTCTCGTGTATCGATCTTAGAAGGAGACGTTTGGGGAGCAGGTTCTTTTTCTGGCAGGATATCCCAGGAGCGAAGCAAAGCCAGGCCGCCATCCAAAGATGTTATTACTGAGGTGGAGTTGTTGTATGTGACGGTGAGCTTCGTTGGAAAGCCCCAGCGATAAACAATGTCGTGATTTCTAAGAGCCTTTGTGATCGGCAAGAGTGATTTTCTTTTTTTGAGCGTATATTGCGAGAGATCCGCATACACTTGGAGGCGAGAATATTTCTCTGGGATCTGATTATTTTTCCGGAAGTTAGCCATAAGTTGGTCTTTCACATGGTAGAAATGCACTCTCATAATAACGTCTCTCGGTAAGTCCTCTGATAAATAAGAAGGTTTCGGCAAACGGTGTATGGGATCGACCACTACTTCAGAATAAGGCACAGATGGCAAAACCGCACGGATTAGGTCACAAGCATACTGAGTCAGATGGGTATACAGAACAGTTTCGGGGACCCCCCTAAGTTTCAAATTATTTCGCCATGAGCGGTCCTCAAGATCCGCGATTTTGGCTCTGAGGTCCTCAAGTTGTTCATTGTGATCATTGTGGGAATCTATCAGGGTGTTATGAGAAGAAGCAAATTCCCCCATCTTGTGTTCAATCTTGTCTACTCTGCCTCCCAGCTCCTGCACTTCAGCTTTAAAAGTAGCAACACATTGCACCATGTCTGATTGCAGTGATGTACGGAGAGACAGCAGCATATCTTTGAGTGTAGATTCAGAGACAGGCTGAGAGGTGGCAGGGAAGGAGTTAAAGGTATCAGAGAGTTCTCTTGTAGTGTCAGCAGAGTTGCAGTCCAGGCTTACCTCTATAGGAGATGAACCAACAGACATACTGGGCTTCGATTTGGCAGGGCTCTGCATTGATGGGGTTGAAGCCGCTGGTGATCTGGGCTGAGTAGCCTTAACTGCCGGCGCCATCTTGGACACGCTGTTGATCCACGGGGAGGAAGAAGTGCGGGAGTTTCTGGGTCCCGACGGGTTCTTTCTTCCTCCTTGCCATCGCAGGATGTTCCGCTGCCTGTCACCGAGCCGCGGGGTTGTTTTGCGGTTGTTTAAAGTGCCGCTAACCGCCGAAAGTCCCGGTCCTCTGGTGGAGCTGTGAGCCTAAGCGTCCATCCAGCCGCGCGGTAGCCACGCCCCCCTACACTTTAACTTTTCATCATCTGCTAAACATTGAAATATCACTCCTAGGTGCAATGACCCTCATCCAATCTTGCAAGCACCAGCTTTTTCCCATAAGCATTAATTATCATTCGTCATTTCACTCACTGATTTTATCCAGTGCTTTTCTGCATTGCAAGACAGACCAGCATCATTTTTTTTTACAACACTTGCACTAAAGAGCTTATGCATATTTTTCTTTGACAAAACTATGATAGATCTGTAAAAAACACTAAACTACCTTTCTTACATACTGTATGTATTTTCCCAAATCAACTTAAGGTCTGGTAACATTCATCATTCTTAACAAGAAAAAAAAAGTTAAAAATAATAAACACCTCTACACTGGCAAAGCTGTAACATTAAAGAGTTTTGACATTGCGTTATCGAGGAAATGTCATTGTCCAAATAGCTGATTTGGTTATAACATACTGACCTATGCTGATTCAAAAACTTTAGAAAATAGTGTTTTAAAGCGAATCCATGATTAAATGAATACATTTTGAAAATCTTAGTCCAACATTCACTTCTAGTTCAGAGTTAGGGAAACAGTGGGGGTTATTTACGAAAGGCAAATCCACTTTGCACTGCAAGTGCAAACTGCAAAGTGCACTTAAAATTGCACTGGACGTGCACTTGGATGTGCAGTCACTGTAAATCTGAGGGGTAGATCTGAAATGAGGGGAAGCTCTGCTGATTTTATTATCCAATCATGAGCAAGCTAAAATGCTGTTTTTTGTTTTCCTTGCATCCCCCTCGGACCTACAGCGACTGCACTTCCAAGTGCACTTTGCACTTGTAGTTTGCACTTGTAGTGCAAACTGGATTTGCCTTTTCGTAAATAGCTCCCATTATATGTGTTTGAGCGGTCTGCTATTCCAAACAAGTCCTTCTTTTAGCAGCAATCAATATAAACCATAAGTACAGTATATGTAAGGGGTATTATTGTTAAGTCATCTAGTATCTAAGCAAGACAAAAGTGTTTTCTAAAGTGAATCTGGGATCTATCAGTGTGTCAGGGCTATGGAGAAAATCTAAGGCCGCGTACACACGATCAGTCCATCCGATGAGAACGGTCCGAAGGACCGTTCTCATCGGTTAACGGATGAAGCTGACTGATGGTCTGATGTGCCTACACACCATCAGTTAAAAAAACGATTGAGTCCAATGCGGTGACGTAAAACACATCGACGTGCTGAGAAAAATGAAGTTCAATGCTTCCAAGCATGCGTCGACTTGATTCTGAGCATGCACAGGTTTTTAATCGATGCTTTTGCATACTAACCGTCGGTTTTGACCTATCGGTTAGGCGTCCATCGATTCAATTTTAAAGCAAGTTCTAAAATTTTTGACCAAAGGATAACTGACCGATGGGGCCCACACACCATCGATTTGGACCGATGAAACGGTCCTTCAGTCCCTTTCCATCGTTTTTGACCGGCCTAAAGGGTTAAGACATCCTAAGTGATCCGAAAGAGATATTGGGGAAAATGCATGTAAAGGCCTCAAGATATAAAATATGAAGGAGCTAAGAGAGCAGGGTGAAGAATATATGAGGGTAGGAAATTACTTGACGTAGGGGTGGGGTAGGGGAGGTTGCCAACTTTGGCCTTATGGGGAAGGGGGTGGGGAGGGAAGGATTGGAACAGAGGTTTATCCATCTCTAACACCGGTAGGCTAGAGAATTGCAGAGAGATCTAAGGGCCATATCCACAGCCAGCGCCGCAAATTAAGTTACTCAAAACTTATGTCATTTAAGTTACGGCGCCCTAAGTTGGTGTCGTAATTGCCGTATCCACAGCGCATTTGCGCACAAAATTGCGCTTGCATAACTTAAATTCCGAGGCGTAAGGCGGGGTTATTGCAAGTGGGAAGGAAGTGGGCGTGCTTCATTGTAATGAGCCGTGACCCCATGCAAATGAAGGGCCGGCCGTACTGCGCATGCGTGCACGAATCTGCTTCTCACTGGGCATGTGCAGAACTTTGCTCGGCGCAATCAGTGAGATAGGTAAAAGGCCAAGCGTACTTAGTTTGAGGATCGCCCTGTGCATAAATAGCCCCAGTCAAACACACTTCCCATGCAAAAGTATTTCCCTATGTTACCCTTCCTAGAGCAAGTTGCTTATGCTCTGAATGTTTGTCGGTGTTTGTTGGTGAGTTGTGTGTGATAGAGAAGTTTTGGAGGAGTATTAGATTGTAGTTGGTGTTTGTTTCTGCTAAGTGTATTTTCTGTTTGTTTTTTTCTGAGTGTATTTTTTTTTTTTTATTGTATATTGTGTTTGTTTTTTTCTGATTGTATATTGTGTTTGTTTTTTTCTGATTGTATTTTGTGTTTGTTTTTTGCGTGTTTGTTTTTGAATTTGTAGTAGCTGTCTGCTTGTGTGTTTTGCTTTTTGTGTGTTTCTTCTGTGTGTATTTTTGTTTGTTTGTCCTGTGAGTTTCTTCTTGTTGCTGAGTGGTGTCTGTGATGGCACCCAAGCGCAGGAAGCTCAATTTTAATCAGGTTGAGAAGCAAATCCTTGCTAGGTCCATCGTCCTATATGGGCGCTATTTACATGGGCCTGAGAGCCGGAACACCTCCCCGGCCCAAAGGAAGGCGATTCTAAAAAAGATCACAGATCAGATCAATGCGGCGGGGGGGGGGAGACGAGGACCCCCGCTGGCATCCAACAAAAGATCAACGATCTAAAGAGCGTGGTCCGGAACAAGGTGGCTAAGATCAATGCCCATGCCAGGGGCACTGGAGGAGGGGGACCCTGCCCCATCCGTCTGAGTGAGGAGGAATGGGCAGTGGCCCGGTGTTTCCAGCCAGAGCAGGTGGTGGGCCTGCGTGGATATCAGACAGGTGTTCCTGTGGGGCCAGGTAAGTTTTTGTTTTTTCTATCTGGTGATTAGCATGTGTGGGTGGGGGAAGGGAAGATGTGCCAAGTGTGTGGATCCTCAAACCTGTGATTGTTTTGTGTCCTCCACAGATGACCAGGAGATTGCAGGCCCATCAGGCCAGGAGGTTGCTGGCCCATCAGGCCAGGCTGCTGCACCACCCCAAGGACAAGAGGCTGCTGAGGATTCCCCAGGGGAGGGAAGTGGCCAAACCTCCCCTCATGAGGAGGTTGAGGGGGAGGAGGATGAGGGGGAGGAGGATGAGGGGGTGGAGGAAGAAGATCTTCAAATTGGCCGGGAAGTCCTTTTGGCCTCTGATATGATGACCTTTGAGGATACCCTTGAGGCTACACTCCTCCCCCAACAGGCCGCAAACCACAAGGGTCACTCTCCCCCCTCCTCCCAGGCCACAAGCCTCAGGGGCAGGCAGGATGGCGACCCAGGAGACCAGGGGGGTGGCCGAGCGTCTGCCGGCCAGTCTGCAGAAGGACAATGCCCGGCAGACCCGCACAAGGAGTCACTCGGTGATGTGGCCACCAACTCATTGGCGGTCATCACATGTTTGTGTGAGCTGCAGACCGCCACAACAGGCGTGGCCCAGGAGGTGACTGCCCTGACCCAGGCTGTGCAGGACAATACCCGGGCTGTCCAGGACAATACCCGGGCTGGCCAGGCCAATACGGCTGCCGTCACTGTCTGTCTCACAAGGATAGCAGTGGCCTCGGAGGGCAGGCTAGCAGGAGGACAGACACCAGGGGAGGCTCCTCCTTCCCCTGCTCACTCACCCCCCCATGAAGATACTCCCTCCCCTGCTAACAACCCCCCCATGAAGATTCTCCAGTTGGCCGTGGCCGTGCCCGTGTCCGTGCCCGTGGGCAGCCCAGACGGAGCAAACACCGCCAAAATTAATTTGCAGGGGTACTTTTGATTTTTTATTTTTTTTATTTTTTTTTATATTTTTATGATTTTGTTTTGTATACTGTACTTATGATTTGGTTTATGTGTGTGAATGTGGGGGGGGGGTGGCATTCCTGATTAAATAAGGGTGTCACCCTCAGTTTTGGTGGAGAAGGGATCCCCAGGACCAGGGAGAAGTGATCCCAGGTTCCTGAATGGTGTATGAATGCACAGTAACAGAATTGGAGCCGTGGCGTGGCGTTACTGCTCCCAAGTACCAATGGGGGGGGTACTTGGATCTAATCCAATTAGATGTGCATGTGATATGTCTGTGCTAGGGACCACAGTGGTGTGAATTTATGCATTCTCATTGTGACATAATTAATGTGTGTGTTTACTGTGCAAAGATGCATTCTGCGAGGCGTCTCCTGACTGCTGTTCCCTCAGAAGAGGGGGTACCCTCGGTCACTGAAGTCACTAGTCTAGCTATGCGCATGGATGCCCCTGGCATGTTGGCATAAAGATTGTAGTCCAGCAAGTGTGTGTGCTCAGCTCTTCCTTAATGGTGTTGCTTTAGCTGACCATTACACGGCATGTGTAAAATTAGGGCACCTTTTATAATGTGTAAATTTACACATTGAAACTAACAGAAGTGCACAGGGCGTAATCTACGGAGCACACACTTAATTTTGTGGATCGCCCTATCTCCCTCATTTGCATCTTTGCCTATCAAAACAGCGGCGTTTCTAGCGTAATTTGCGCACAGAAAAGCGCCGGTGTAATTATTTTAGGTAGGACGGAAAAACCTGACCGCAAATATACGCGCCGTGTAAATTTCAATTACGCCGCCTATCTCGAGTTAAGTCGGCGCATTTGCTTTGTGGATCTGGCCCTAAGTTATTTGGCTGGAGAACTTCTCTGTCATTGTGAAATGCTGTCAACAGGACCAAATCTTTCTAAATTTAGAGGGAGTATCTCTCGCTTGGTGGACAATTTGTGACCTTTTTTTGGCAACTATAGCACAGGCTCAACAGCCATTGGAATATATTGGGGCAAAAGAGATTAAAATGGTGGCGGTGGTGTCTTCTATCACAGAAATTGTAGATACATTTTTTTCCAGCTTAATTGCAATTTATATGTCTCTAAGTGGTCTCATTCTGATTTTTTTTAAATAGGATTTAGAGTTGGGAAAAGTTATTTAGATCTTTTTTTTATTTTACAGGAGTTGAAAAAAGCACTGGAGATGCTGCCTAACGACAAGTCCCTGGGGGTGATGTACTCCTGCGTGAAGTATATAAGATTTATAAAGAAATTATTTTCCATCTTCACTGCCTTACTATCTTTCAGCCATCATTTGAAAATAATTTATTACCAGCATCCATGTCTGAAGTAATATTAGTGACTATATTGAAACCAGGTAAAGATGCATTGTATTCAGATTCATATAACCCAATATTTTTGTTAACTAACTAACTAATAACTTATTCCTAATAAGTCTATGACCCTTAATGTTTAAAGATACCTCCAGATAATACAAAAAATAGGGCATTAACATCTTTAGATGCAACTAATGCCGCGTACAGACGAGCATACATGTACGATGAAACCGGTCCGCCGGACCGTTTTCACCGTACATGTTTGCCCGGGGATTTCTGTATGGTGGCTGTACTCACCATCATACAGAAATCCGCGCGTAAACAATACGCGGGGCGTGTCCTCGCCGTCGCCGCGACGATGACGCGGCGACGTGGGCGGCCCTGCCAGTTAAATGCTTCCACGCATGCGTCTAAGTCATTTGACGCATGCGAGGGATGGCGGGCGCTCGGACATGTACGGTAGGTCTGTACAGACGACCGAACATGTCCGAGGGGACAGGATTCCAGCGGGCTGTTTTAAAACAAGTCCGGAAATATTTGCCCGCTGGGAAAAGGCCCGGCGGGCAAATGTTTGCTGGAATCCTGCCCGCTCGGGCCTACACACGACCGAACACGATTGGTTCGTCTGATGAAAACGGTCCGTTTTCATCGGATGAACCGATCGTGTGTGGGCCCCATTGTTTTTTTCCCCATCGGTGAAAAAAAATAGAACCTGTTTTTAAATTTTCTGATGGTGAAAAAAACGATAGAAAAAAACGATCATCTGTGGGGAAATCCATTGGTCAAAAATCCATGCATGCTCAGAATCGCTCGGAAGCATTGAACTTCATTTTTCTCTGCACGTCGTTGAGTTTTACGTCACCGCATTGGACACGATCGGATTTTTAACTGATGGTGTGTAGGCAAGACTGATGAAAGTCAGCTTCATTGGATATCTGATGAAAAAATCCATCGGTCCGTTTTCATCGGATGAACCGATCATGTGTACGTGGCATTAGAGTAAACAATTATCTATATCTCAAATTAAACTATTGTGTGCCACATGTCAAGGATGCCCTTTATCCCCTCTATTGTTTGCAATAGCTATTGAATCACAGGCAGCAATGATTAGATATTCCCCAGATCAAGCAAGTGATTTTCGAGCAAGGTCCTGAAAAAAAAAAATATTAGCTGCGGATGATATGCTTTTATTTCTGGGAGATGCTGATCACTCTGTAGAAAATATTATGGCTATATTTTCCACTTTTGGTCATTTTTCGGGGTCATTAATTAAATAAAGTAAGTATGTGTTATTGCTTATTTGTAAAATGAAATCCCCTTTAACCAACTCTGCCACTTCCATAAACTAAGGTGGTTATATACTTATTTTAAATACTTACTTGTTATCATATCTTCTGTTATAATTTCTTCTGCTTTTAGGCTCCATGCACACTGGAAGCTAAAAAAAGCTATACAAAACGCCAGTAGCTTTGCAGGGAGCCTTTCAAAGTTTTTTAGCGTTTTTGCAATAGCGTTTATTAGCGTTTTTCAGTGTGGCATTTTTTTAGCTTTTTTTTTTCAATGGATAAAAAAAGCTAAAAAACGCTGGTGAGCTGTGTTTTTGAGCGTGTTTGAGCGTTTATTAGCATTTATTAGCGTTTATCAGCGTTTTGTGTTTTTTTTAGTTTTATCCCATCGAAAAATTGCACTTTGAATGCAAATTTATGGCATTCAGAAAGAAGCCCATAAACTCCACTGCTCATTAACACTAAAAAACTTCCATGGGTTAACAGAGTGCAGTTTATGGGCTTTTAAAAAAAAAGCCAAATCGCCAATAAACTACAGTTTATCAGCATCAGTGTGCATGGAGCCTTAAGGAATATCTTTTATTAAAAAGAGACTTGTTTCCACATTTCAGGCACACCGTAAATCATAGTGTAAACTTCCTTTAGCTATAGCTGGTAGATATAATTGTATAATGATTAGTTGGATCTTCTTTTTTTATATCTACTTCGTAATTATTTGTTATGGGTTGCAAAGAACATATTTAAAACAACTAATGCTATGTTTTAGAGACAAGAATATAAGAAAATTCCTACATTATGTATAGAAACACTACAGTACTCAGCATGCATGTCAAGCCCATATTGCACTTGCCCTGTTTGTTAAATATCAATATGGTTTTCATTGTCTATGACTATACTATTAATGGAATCCAAATATATGAGAAGGCTGTGCAAAAATAAAATGCTAAACGTGCTGAAATCAATTTGACAGCTGCTGTGTGAATATCAAAAAAATATTTTTCATACACTCTAATGAATCTGTGTGACACAGCGCTTAGTGCTAAAAATAAATCTAACATGCAAATATAAAAATCCATACTAAAAATAAATTGCTATCATTGCAAAAATCTGTGACTAACTGTTTTAAAAATGACTAGAAAACAAATGACAATGTAAACTTATATTACTCAGTGATTAGTGGTATAAATATAACCAATGTACAGATGGCAAATAACAATCATACTAAGTTTCACAAAAAATTGTGCAAATAGACTCTAACCACGCACAATCCATTAAATATCCAAGTAGGCAGACAAGTATGTGCAAATCCAGATATACAAGATAAATAGTTTCCCTCCACACAGTGGGGAAGTTCACAAAGTTGAAAACAAGTTCATGAGATAGAAAGTTCAAAGCACCAATCTAAGGCATAAACATATTCTCTAATTCTTTCCACAGGAAATCTGGTCCAACATGAATGAATGGTGAATTCTGATCTTCCACATAACATGCTCTGGCAAACCCCCAGTTTGTACCCCCAGTCCCCAATTCCCCTTCAGGGGAGCTACTTCCATCAGGGATTGTGCGATACAAAGTAAATATAGGGGACAGACTCGTAAAGATCCATGTTTACAAAGGCACATTCATGAAAATACTGCAAATTCATGTGCACAGAATATCAATTTAAATGCAATGGGGAATGTTTTGGACCCAACCACTGTGCAAACTGAAAATTGTCGGGGGGTTGTTTACCTACTTTTTTGTAAATCTGGATCCTTTTATGTGGGCAAAATGAGGGTAGGATTTTGGAGGTGAGCCTATAGACATATAAAAAGTATGAGGGTCTGAGACCCGGAACTACCTTTAGGACAACATAGGACCACAATACATGGGGATAAATTCCCAAAAAATGTAATTTGTGATATTAGATTGCATACATCCTAGTCCTATAGGTGGTGATTGTAACAAACTTCTTTTGCAAATGGAACTCAAATGAATTCACAAAATGAATGCCTCACTCCCTGGCCTCAACAAAGCCATCAACTTTAAACCTTTTTTGAACTACTTTATATCTCTCCATATGTCTCCGCCATTGTCAACTACATTTGTCTGCCCACATTTTATAAGACCAGCAAATAAATTGAATTTTGATATTCCATTTGTAAATTTGCTTACATATGTTTGTAAAATTATCTTTTTGGTAAATATCCACCCTTAGTCTTTGATTGTTTTTAAGGATACTGCACTCCTTTGTGTCTGTTATATATGTATATATCTCTGTCTTTTACACATGTTATGTATTTTGTTGTAAATATATGTGCACTGTCACCATTACTTTGTCTGACCACTAGAAGTCTTTGGTTTCAATCAGTGGGGATTTCCCCGGGGCACATGGCATGCACTGGTCCCACCAATTGGATTATTCCTGCAGGTTGTGACTTTTACAGGCCTTGGGAGGCGATGGAGGCATTTTTCCATCTCTGCCAGGATACAATAGGGTACAGTATATTTACAATATGTGTGTTCTAACAAATGTAATTTCAATTTTGTAGATTATGCCATACCTCTTGCAGAGCCAACCCCGAAGAAGGAGCTAATTGGTTGTGAAATGTGTTCGGTTTCATAAGACAAACTCTGCATTTCAAGTTTTTATAAAACAATGTATTACAGTGGTGGTGTAATGTATTTGCATGAAGACACAACAGCCGCCAGACAGTTGGTGTACTTCTGCCATTGAAGTCCCAACCAATTGGGGGATATCCTTTTATAGTTTTTCAATATATATGGGGAATGTAGGTACCAGAGTGAACCCTTGCTTATTCAGGCATCAAAAGGAAGGACATGTTCACCTCCCCAACCATGGGAAACTGCAGACGGGTTCCCCAAACAAATGCTTCAAACACTACTCCCCAGGGCCCATAAGGATCCTGTCATAGATAATCTCATACCAGAGGTCTGCCATCATCTCTAAAATTAAAGACAGCACCTACATCCCATGCTGGCCCTCTGTATTCCCCACTGTATGCCTATTGATTTGTAGCGGGGAGCTGGCTATCTTTCCAGCAGCATCAAAAGACACTCTGCAATATTTTTGCAATAAGACTGTCTCCCTCTAGTGCCAGCTAAGACTCTGTGTCATCACATCCTGTCAGCAGAGTGATTACCATCAGGGAGCAAAGCATAAAGGGAATTGTAGTTACAGGACTCAGGTTTCACATTCAGATTGAACTGTATGGAACTACAAAAGACCAGCATGCTCTGAGGGCAGGAAAGGAAAGACTCCATTTTGATTTTCTGGGGAGAATTCAGACAGCACAAGGCGGAGTACGACCTGATGAGAGGTATTGCCTCCTAGTTGATCTCTCCATGCAATTTAGGCCTCCGTCTCCAGTCAAGACATCCAGCCTGAAAGAGGGAGATCCCAGGTGCACATCCAGACAGTGAAGTGTTCTAGTGTGAGGTGACCAGACGGGTCGCCAGGAGAGCCTGCTTGTTCCAGGACGTTCGTTTGGGCCTTGACCGCAGGATCGGGTGAGGGTGCTTTTGCCCATTTGCAGGAAACAGGGACACTGCACCATATAAGAAGTTAAATGGACACTGTATACAGACACAATTTCTGTTAGTCATCTTGCTGACACTTGTAGTGCCGCAAGGCTAAAAGGATAAGGTCATCCATTTCTAGGGAAACTGTATACAAACACCAGTGTCCTTTTACCTTGCTGAGAAAGATCCTGCCTTCTTCACTTGCTAATCAGGGCAATTTGTGTTGTTTGGCCTTGCTATTTATGAGTTCAAGTGCACCAACAAACGTGGCTAACTGAAGACACAAAGTTTTATCTTTTCTTCAAAAGAACTGAAGTTACTAGGGCCATATGGACCCACACACACATATTCGGGTCTCTGTATATGCAGTGGGTGTGTGGGACAGTTTATCTAGGAAGTTAAGCTATTACATGTTGATTTGAATAACGTTTTTAAAGTTGGGCATGGGGTGCCAGGGGACAGAAGAGAGAGAGCTGACACAACAAGGGTCATTCCTCTGTCTAGACTCATAGAGCTGACCTATGTAAAGGTAACCAATATGGTACTGATTGCTACTGTATATTGTAATTTATTGTTATTTAAGTGTTTGCATCTACTCTTGGTGTTATTCTCAGGTTTTAAATCCCAGAAAGCAGTCTGAATATAGTATTAAGCTATATTGTTTATACGCTCAGTTATAGTTTTCTCATTGCATTCCTTGAACATATATATTGTTACTGTTTGTTACTTTCCATAGAAATATTGCAGTAAATACAATTTCTGTGTTTTATCATAACACGTTTGTTTCTCATTGGTTTTTGCACTTACACTATTACCAGGTGTGCCAGAGGGGGTTGAGACTATTACTGGGGTTGAGAGGCAGAGTAACGGACTGAACAGACTTAAACGGCTCCTCCAGGGGTAGCGCTACCGATTTATCCAGGAAACTACAAAATAATAGGAATGGCACCCCTGTTTCCTTTCTGTCATGAACTATAAACTCTAGGATGCTGTATTAATCCTAATTATTATGGAAAGATACTACAGAGATGTGAAAAAACTATAGAGAACAGTATATTTTATCAATGTCCCTACCGATCCACTGTATATGCTTAATAAGCACTAATATAATTGTGTCAGGGTATTTATTTACTTTCCATTTTGTTATGTTAATGAATAGGGGTTCTAAGTAGACATCACATACTTATGTGTGGAGGGGAGGAGTGGTTATCTGGGGTCCTCTTTCTTTAAAGGGTAATTTCAGATTCTGATAAACTACTGACCTGCAGACCCCCACAACCACTAGGCACAGATTGTGGTGACTAGTTCCTTGTCCTAATAGAGGGGTATTCCCTGGCAAGGTACCCTGCTCATGTAGATAGCATGAGGCCCTGTATGGTTCAGGAGAAGGGATAACATTATTTACCCCCTTCCTTTTCTGGCTGGTCAGTCTGCATGCTTTGGTAAAGGTATCTGGTATCTATTTTGTGGAGAGTCACACTTTTTTTTTTGCTTAAGTACCTCCTTAAAATCCATACCAGACTAAAAGGGTTTGTTATAGAATTTAGGGGATCTCACACCAATATTTATTTTTTTGTGTGTGGTTCCCATTACCATCTATACCAGACTCTCATCTAGGATAAGGGTCTGATATATACTGTATGAAGGGAATCAATACCATTTATTTCAAAACAGAACAAAACATCCAAATGTCAGTTTTGCTGTAGTAGGTTATATAGGTCGTACAGATGTTTCTTCTCATGGACAGGTTCAGGGCACCCGCAAAGCATGGAATTTAGCATTTTTAATGTTTCACATTGAGAATTATTAAAACCAATTTATTTTTATTTGGTACAAGTAACCCAGGACACTGCCCAGCTCCTTATGCCCTTTGTGTAACTTGTTAATTAGCCCGGGTTTCTGAGATTCTGTTGCCCTTGATTATAATAGGGTTTTGACTCAACATCTTAATTTAGGCACAGGCCCAGATTCTCATAGGACTTACGACAGCGCAGCGCCATGTACGCCGTCGTAAGTCCTAATCTGAGCCGTCGTATCCAAACTGCAATTTTTTTTTGACCGCTAGGTGGCGCTTCCGTCGGATTCCCCATCGAGTATGCAAGTTAGCTAGATACGCAAATTCCCGAACGTACGCGCGGCCGACGCAGTAAAGTTACGACGTTTACGTTAGGCTTTTCCTGGCATAAAGTTGCCCCTGCTATATGAGGCGCAGCCAATGTTAAGTATGGCCGTCGTTCCCGCGTCAAAATTTTAAAAAGTTACGTCGTTTGCGTAAGTCGTCCGTGAATGGGGCTGGACGTCATTTACGTTCACGTCGAAACCAATGACGTCCTTGCGACGTCATTTGGAGCAATGCACACTGGGATATTTTAGGGACGGCGCATGCGCAGTGGAGACGCGCTTCATTTAAATGATACATGTCGAATTTGAATTCCGCCGGGTGATTTACGCTACGCCGCCGCAACTTTACAGGCAAGTGCTTTGTGAATAAAGCACTTGCCTGAAAAACTTGCGGCAGCGTAACATAAATTGGATATGTTACGCTGCTGCAGAGGTACTCCCAATGTACCTGAATCTGGCCCTAAGTTTGCAAAATGCACCGCAAATTGAGCCCAGTTACATACTGTCATCATCTGGAACCATGACTTGAGAAATACCATTTAGATAGGAGGGAGTTTTTTCAAGTACCTGCAAAAAGTTCAGCAGCACTTACAGGTGGTTCTCAAAAAATTAGCATATTGTGATAAAGTTTATTATTTTCTATAATGTACTGATAAACATTAGACTTTCATATATTTTATATTCATTACACACAACTGAAGTAGTTCAAGCCTTTTTATTGTTTTAATATTGATGATTTTGGCATACAGCTCATGAAAACCCAAAATTCCTATCTAAAAAAATTAGCATATCATGAAAAGGTTCTCTAAACGAGCTCTTAACCTAATCATCTGAATCAACTAATTTACTCTAAACACCTGCAAAAGATTCCTGAGGCTTTTAAAAACTCCCAGCCTGGTTCATTACTCCAAACCGCAATCATGGGTAAGACTGCCGACCTGACTGCTGTCCAGAAGGCCATCATTGACACCCTCAAGCAAGAGGGTAAGACACAGAAAGGAATTTCTGAACGAATAGGCTGTTCCCAGAGTGCTGTATCAAGGCACCTCAGTGGGAAGTCTGTGGGAAGGAAAAAGTGTGGCAGAAAACGCTGCACAACGAGAAGAGGTGACCGGACCCTGAGGAAGATTGTGGAGAAGGACCGATTCCAGACCTTGGGGGACCTGCGGAAGCAGTGGACTGAGTCTGGAGTAGAAACATCCAGAGCCACCGTGTACAGGCGTGTGCAGGAAATGGGCTACAGGTGCCGCATTCCCCAGGTCAAGCCACTTTTGAACAAGAAACAGCGGCAGAAGCGCCTGACCTGGGCTACAGAGAAGCTCAGTGGTCCAAAGTACTTTTTTCGGATGAAAGCAAATTTTGCATGTCATTCGGTAATCAAGGTGCCAGAGTCTGGAGGAAGACTGGGGAGAGGGAAATGCCAAAATGCCTGAAGTCCAGTGTCAAGTACCCACAGTCAGTGATGGTCTAGGGTGCCATGTCAGCTGCTGGTGTTGGTCCACTGTGTTTTATCAAGGGCAGGGTGAATGCAGCTAGCTATCAGGAGATTTTGGAGCACGTAATGCTTCCATCTGCTGAAAAGCTTTATGGAGATGAAGATTCAGCACGACCTGGTACCTGCTCACAGTGCCAAAACCACTGGTAAATGGTTTACTGACCATGGTATTACTGTGCTCAATTGGCCTGCCAACTCTCCTGACCTGAACCCCATAGAGAATCTGTGGGATATTGGGAAGAGAAAGTTGAGAGACGCAAGACCCAACACTCTGGATGAGCTTAAGGCCGCTACCGAAGCATCCTGGGCCTCCATAACACCTCAGCAGTGCCACAGGCTGATTGCCTCCATGCCACGCCGCATTGAAGCAGTCATTTCTGCAAAAGGATTCCCGACCAAGTATTGAGTGCATAACTGAACATAATTATTTGAAGGTTGACTTTTTTTTATTAAAAACACTTTTCTTTTATTGGTCAGATGAAATATGCTAATTTTTTGAGATAGGAATTTTGGGTTTTCATGAGCTGTATGCCAAAATCATCAATATTAAAACAATAAAAGGGCTTGAACTACTTCAGTTGTGTGTAATGAATCTAAAATATATGAAAGTCTAATGTTTATCAGTACATTACAGAAAATAATGAACTTAAATCACAATATGCTAATTTTTTGAGAACCACCTGTAGAAGCAACAAAGAATAAGTAAAAAGGTGAAAACAAGTATAGTTCAAAAGAAGGCTTCTACTTTAATACTGTATGTGTGAAAAAGCGGAGCAGTATTTTCCCTGCTTCTAAAAGTCCACCTTTTACATAAAATAGTAAATTCATATAAAGCTGCAGGAAAAAAAATTGAATTTATAATTCTTTTGAATAGGATCCGGCAAAGAATTGCACCCAGGATCGCAGGTGCAATGCCAGGCTTCTGTGGACTCTTCCTCCACCTTCAGTAAGATGAAGTATCACTGGACTGTAATTACTACCCTTGTGTTCCAATGAAAACTATAAGTTTGTCTGCCACTGTGGCAGAGACTTTCAGCTCATTCAATGAATGTCATGGCTGTGTCACACTGTAGTTCTCAAAAAGTGATGTTGTGACAAGACTAGACACTTTAGTCCTTAAAGGAAGTACAATGAATAGTTGGATGAATCTAGTGCCAAGAGGTTATAACAAATGTGGATTCAATGTGAATCAAGGGACTTTCTTAACACTATTTTATTTTTTTACTTGTTGAAAGGGGTTGCTCTATAATGAACATCAATTACTCCTTTTTTACTCATTCTGATATCCTCTCATCCTCAACATCCACCTTGTCCTTATACCGTATGAACCAAGCTAAATATCATTAATGCTTTCCTTCAGGACTTTACTTTTAAACCGGTGCAAATTAAATGACGTTGGCATATTTGAATTGATAAAAACACTGATGGAATCAACAGGCTGGTGTTATGTACTGTATGTCTGTCAACGTGAAAGCTTTGCTGATGGCACAGAGGCACAAAAGAATACTTTCAAATATTGTTTCTGCATAAGTGAATCTGATAAAAAAAATATATAAACATCTCCTGTCTGCCAATCAACACAAGAAAATACATGTAAAGCAAAATAAAACCTTTAGAACAGCTCTGAAGTGAATGAAAATAGGAATATGAAAATTAATGTTCTGCCTCAAAAGGTGTGCACTGACTGTATACCGTCTGCAGTACAAAAATTAATTTATTGTATGACAAATGTTGTCAGTGCTGCTTTTCTTGGGTTATCAAAAACATTTTTGTTCAAGGGAAGTGTATAATTTGAAACTAGAACTATATTCAAATAAAAAATACACTAAATACACTTAAAGTCCCAAAGGTACAGTATATAACTGATAATGAAATCAGCAGCCCTTTTTGAATACTTCCATCAGAGTGCAGATAATTAATTCAGCATATCATAAAAGCTCCATAAAGATTTATATATATATATATACAGTGGGGATCAAAAGTTTGGGCACCCCAGGTAAAAAATGTTATTAATGTGCATAACGAAGCCAAGGAAAGATGGAAACATCTCCAAAAGGCATCACATTACAGATTAGACGTTCTTATAATATGTAAAAAAAAAATAGATTTTATTTCTATCATTTACAATTTCACAAAATTACAGAAAACAAAAAAATGGTGTCTGCAAAAGTTTGGGCACCCTGCAGAGTTAATATCTTGTACTGCCCACTTTGGCAAGTATCACAGCTTGTAAATGCTTTTTGTAGCCAGCCAAGAGTCTTTCAATTCTTGTTTGAGGTATCTTTGCCCATTCTTCCTTACAAAAGTTCTTTGAGATTTCTGGGCTGTCTGTCACGCACTGCTGTTTTAGGGTCTATCCATTAGGGATGAGCTTCGTATTCGAGTCAAACTCATGTTCGACTCGAACATCGTATGTTCGATCGTTCGTCGAAATACGAACAAAACGGGTAGTTTGCGCCAAATTCGAGTTAGGTTTCACAGACCATAATTCACTGCGGCATCGCTGGCTGATGATTGGCCAAGCATGCACTATGACCCGCATGCTTGGCCAATCACAGCTTGCAAAAAACGGAGAGCCATAATTGGCCAAAGCCAGGGTGGCTTTGGCCAATTATGGCTCAGGGGATTTAGTACACGCCCCACACTATAAAAGGCCGCCTGCAGGTCGGCCTTGTGTAGTGTGTTGCGGTGGTTAAGAGAGGACAGAGAGAGTGTCATTTTTTGCAGGTAGATAGAGCAGGCAGGCAGGCTAGTCAGTTAATGTTACAGTGTGTAGAGGATATATATACATCCCAGGTGTTGTACATATATTTATACACTGTATGGTTTAGCTAGATCAGTTCTTCCTAATTTACTGGCAGGTAGGTGATTGTGCTAGCTGCAGTATTCTTACATGGTTTATTGCCTGTGTCCTCTGTAGTTTGCACCTAAAGCTACTTGGTGTGTACTGGCCGTGTGCTCTGTAGTTTGCACCTAAAGATTCAGGAGCTGGGGGCGTGGCCAGGCAGCTGATGTAACCGGACGCACTTTCAGCTCGCTCCGCCGAATCTCCTGACATCCATCCTTACCAGCACCCATCCTGCCTGGTTTTGAAGCCCGATCGCTTCAGAACAGAGCCCTGACCACCCCGGTGCCCTCCGTTCCTAGATCCGAGGAGGATGTCGGCGAATAGGAAGCAAACTACGTCCCGGACCGCAGACAGCATGGCGATCCAAGATGGCGCGCAGGCCTCCCGCACCGCCAAAGAAAAGCACAGGGATGGAGCGGAGAGGCTCTTTTCCAGAGTACTGGCTACAGATCCCGGCACTTACCCAGAGAGGCAGAACGAGAGATCCGGGGGTTCATCCGATGCGGACGATACTGTCCCCCTGGAGGATGGCGGAGGCCCGGAATTCACATGGAGTGACGTGAGTACACCTAATGGCAACCCCACTAGGCCGCAGTCTCTCCCCAGTCCTGCTTCTGATAGTGAGCCCTCACTCAGAGACATTTTTGCAGCTATTAACACATGCAATACATCCCTAACTGCCCTGACTGCTGACATCAAAGGGGTTAAGGCTGAAATAACATTTCTGAGGCAAGATGCACAAAAATTGAGGGAAAGAACCTCTGCTGTAGAAGGCAGGATAAGCTCCATAGAGGATGACATGGCCCCCATGCAAAGGGATCTCTCATACAACAACCATCTCCTTACTCAGCATTCATCCCGTTTAGAGGAATTAGAGAACAGAATGAGAAGGAATAACGTGAGGCTGGTGGGTTTGCCTGAAAGAGCTGAAGGAAAGAACCCTGTCGAGTTTATTGAAAATTGGCTGGTGACTGCTTTTGGCAAAGAGGCTTTCACTCCATTATTCTCAGTTGAGAGAGCACATAGAGTGCCTTCCCGGCCTCTGCCACCGGGGGCCCCTCCAAGACCCTTTCTGTTCAAACTGCTCCATTATAAGGATAGAGATGCTATACTACGCAATGCCAGGCTCAAACCTGAAGCCATGAAGATAGATAATGCAAAAATCTCTTGTTTCCCTGACTTCTCTGCTGAGTTACAAAAGCAACGTGCTAAGTTTATAGACATTAAACGCCGTCTCAGGGCTCTGGACATAAAGTATGCTATGCTATATCCCTCCAAACTAAGGGTAGAAGCGCTGGGCTCCGTTCACTTTTTTGACCTTCCGTCTTCAGCCGCACAATGGCTGGACAGAGATGAACGCTCACTCCGGGATGGTCGTATCCAACGCCGCGCTCAACAGGATGGGTGATACACCGATTCAATTACTACTGATAAATACCTGTTTGCTCTTGTTCCAAGGCGGAGAAGCTGCTGATGCTTAATCCATACTCCACTAATTGGGCTATTCGTTTTAGCTGTTGAGAAGTTTGAACGCTTTGGTGCACTTCCACTGTTGCCCCCATGTGGATCTGGCTTAGGCCCCACCTCGCCTACGGGCACATAAGTTTGGCCATGTTGGCCTATGGTTATATGACCTTGTTCTCCCTTTTACTATCTTTTCACCTACTGGACACCCTTGCTGTGGGACCGTTTCTACCCGTCATGTTCCGACCACACCCTGAATTTGTCCTCTCTCTTGTGACTACCTCAAGTACCTATTATATGATGTCCTCTGCCTTATTTTTGCTACCAATGTCGCATGTATCGCATGCACTGTCCGGGTCCATGTTCTCCTTGCCGGTCTGCACTACTGTCCTGCTACTCAGCACTGTAGTACTATCATTCCCATACATGTTTTACCTGTTCCTATACTACAATGGCTGCACTGACTAGATTTATGTCCTGGAATGTAAGGGGATTAAACAACCCGGTTAAACGCCTGGCCGTGCTTCGCACGATCAGGCGGATAGCTGCTGATATTATTTGTCTGCAGGAGACTCACCTCCCCCCGACCTCCACGCCCCAATTTGCGGTAAGGCAATTTAGCCACCAATTTCATTCCACTTTCTCAGTGTACTCGAGGGGGGTGAGTATCCTGGTCAAGCAGGGCACACAGTTCACTGCCCTGAAAACACAAATTGATCCGGATGGAAGGTATATTTTTATCTTATGTTGTATACACGGTACCAAATGCATTTTGGCTGGAATTTATATTCCCCCTCCTTTTTCATCTAGCATATTGAAGATATTGACTGACTTCATGGCCCGCTTTACGGGTATACCTGTATTAGTGATCGGGGATTTTAATAATTGTCTAGATACTGCTAGGGATAGGATGTCTGCGCGGGGAGGGGTGGGGGGGCAGGGAGGGAGTGGGCCTACTCCGTTTGCCCGTTTACTGGCGGAAATGGGTCTCACAGATGTTTGGAGGGTCTATAATCCAGAGGCCAAAGTTTACTCCTGCCAGTCTGCCTCTATTGGATGTCTATCCAGAATTGACCTAGGTTTGGGGAATGATCTGCTTTTACCAATGTTGGAGTCTTCCCAATATCACCCCAGACAGGTATCGGACCACTCCCCACTTTCAATAGACATCAGGTGTGGGGCCCGCAGGGGTAACACCCTCTGGAAGCTCAACCCCTTTTGGCTATCACTTATCCCAGATCCTGACCCTATCCCGGAACTCCTCACAAATTTTCTTGAACGAAACTTGAACACTGCAGCATTAGACGTGGTATGGGATACGACCAAAGCCTTCCTAAGAGGCCAATTTATTAGGGAAATCTCCAAGGTTAAAACGTCTACAAAGCAATGGGAAATGTCAGTGTTAGAGGAGGTGCGATCCTCTGAAGCCAAGTATATTGCAGACCCCACAGACGATAATAGAAGATCGTGGTTAGCGACTCAAACCTTACTTAAAGACCTGTCCATGCAGTTAGCTGAAAATAAACGCTTTTTCCTACAACAGAGTCACTTTGAAGAAGGTGAAAACACAGGCCATATGTTAGCATTACTCGCTAGATCACAACAGTCATCATCTTACATTGCGTCGATCACGAATCACGCGGGGTCCCCTTGCCACTCAACTAAAGAAGTTATAGAGGCCTTTAAACTTTTTTTTCAGGATGTCTATTCCTCCAAAGTTAATCCCACTCAGGACGAAATCCACTCGTTCCTAGACAAATACCCCATTCCGTCTTTGTCTGCCTCGGATGTTGCTCTACTTAATGCCCCTCTGACTGAGGAGGAACTACTAGAAGCACTGGCACACTCGAAAAACGGCCGAGCCCCAGGGGCGGACGGGTTACCATCTGAGGTATACAAAAGATATGCTACCCAACTCCTCCCTGCTTTACTCAAGGTCTATAACCATGCACTTGACACAGGTTTCCTCCCCCCATCCATGAATGAGGCCCTTGTGGTGGTTCTGCTGAAGCCCGGTAAGGAACCCTTGTCACCGGACTCCTACAGGCCAATTTCGCTTCTGACATGTGATGTCAAGCTGTTGGCCAGGGCTCTGGCTAGCAGGTTGGCGAAATGTATACAAAAGGTGATTCACAGGGATCAGTCTGGATTTATTCCAACGAGGTCTACCTCACAGAATCTGCGCAGACTCTTCCTGAACTTACAAATCCCCCCAGATAATGTGGGTAACAGGGCGGTTCTATCGTTGGACGCCGCCAAGGCGTTCGACAGCGTAGAATGGCCCTATCTTTGGGAGGTCCTGGCTCGGTTTGGGGTGGGGCCCACATTTTTGAAATGGGTTCAGCTCCTGTATAGCTCCCCGACGGCGAGAATGCGCATCAATGGGGAAGTATCAGAACCCTTTCATCTCGCTAGGGGCACTCGGCAGGGGTGCCCTTTGTCGCCCCTGCTGTTTGCCCTGGCTCTCGAACCATTGGCCATACATATCAGGCACATGCAGGACATAGTGGGGTTTCAGAGAGGGCCTAGGAAAGATGTGGTTTCCCTCTACGCTGATGACACTCTGATATACCTGGGAGACACAGACAACTCTCTACAAAATGTCATGAACCTGATTGCTGGCTTCGGTCAGCTCTCTGGTTTCACTATCAATTGGAACAAATCTGTTCTTATGCCCTTAGATCCCCTGCCGGGTCCATTGCCTGAGTGCGCAAGGGACATCGCTGTGGTGGATGAATTTCGATATTTGGGCATACAAGTCACGCCATTCCCGCTTAACTACCTAGACAAAAACCTGTCACCATTGCTACAGAAACTCCGCCTAAAATGTTCAGCCTGGAGGAAGTTGCCACTATCTGTGACTGGTAGGGTCAACCTCATTAAGATGGTATGGGCGCCTCAGCTCCTATACATCTTTCACAATTCCCCAATCTGGATCACTCATAGATGGTTTACTCGGATAGACTCTCAGTTTAGGGAATTAATTTGGGGGGGTAAATCACCTCGTATTAGTCTACACTCACTGCAGCTCACAAAAGACCAGGGGGGTTTAGCAGTCCCACACTCTAGATTCTATTTTATAGCCTCGCAACTCCAACATCTTGGCAACTGGGGAGTGGTAGATAGCTCTGACCCGATTAGGTCACTGATGGTCCCGGTGGATTCGGCTCTCCCGGCTCTGGTGTATCTGGAGGCTGGTCTTACCCAGTTCCCTGATACTTTTCCCACAATAGGCCTGTTGAACAAACTATGGAAGTATGTGAGAAGTATTTTTAAACTTAAATCAATCTGCCAGTTCACTCCAATCTGGAGAAATAAATACCTGGGGGAACTCTTTATTCTGAAGGGCTTCGGCTCATGGGAAATTCTTGGGATACATTACGTCACCCAGTTGTTCTCTGGTAATGTCTTTAAAACTTTTGCTGCCATGAAAGAGGACTTTGGCTTACATAACACTCAATTCTATCAATATCTACAGTTGAGACACGCAGTACAGTGCGAGAGTAGACTCTCCCCGTTAGTTGTGACAGCACACCCGTTGATGAGAGATGTGCTCTCCACGGAGGATAGAAATGGCATGATTTCACGGGTCTATGCAAGGCTACTTCAACATACACATGATGCCAGTAAACTTCCTTGTAGACGTGGGTGGGAGCGTGACTTGGGACCTATAGACGGGGAAACCTGGGAGTTGTGTCTGACATCTGCCCCCTTAGTCTCAGTCTCTGCTTCCCAGAGACTGTCCCACTTATATCTACTACACAGGGTGTACAGGACCCCGGCTAGGCTACACAAGTGGGGCTTTAGAGACACCCCCTTGTGCCCTAAATGCACCGCACAAAATGGAGATCTGCTGCATATGATGTGGAAGTGCCCCAAACTATTTCGGTATTGGAAATTTGTTCTGGATACTATAGCTCAGGTGTTTCAGATACCAGTTCTTACTGACCCAATGGTCTGCCTCCTTGGTGCCTTGGAACTACCTGACCTGTCACCAAATGGCCATACTGCAGTGCTACGACTGCTTTATCTTGCCCGCAAGGAGATTGCTAAACTATGGATCACCCCTAGGGTACCAACGGGTGCGCAATGGGTGAAACAGGCTAACAGTATTTTAATACGTGAGAAACTAACATATCAACACCGGGGTGCCTTAAAAAAGTTTTACTCTATGTGGCAGCCATGGCTGGATGTACCGGGACTGGGTCCCTTGCAATTGGTGAGAGACAGATTGCTACAGGGATAGAGTATCTTACTTTAGCGAAAGGGAGTGTGATGGTGCTGCGGGTGGGGAGAGAGAGAGGAACAAGCTACATCATTTATTGGAGAACCTAAAAAGGCACGGAGAATATGATAGAGGTCCACAGCTTTCTTTCTTTCTTTCTTTCTCTTTCTTTCTTTCTTTCTTTCCTTTTCTTTCTTTCTCTTTCTTTTTCTTTCCTCTTCTTCTCTTTTCTTTCCTCCTTCTCTCCTATTTACCCTCCTCCCTTTCCTTCCAACTTTAGTTTATTTCACTTTCTTTTACCTCCTGAGATTGCAGTCGGATGCATCTGCACACAGTCAGATTACGTTTCCCAGGGTGATGCTACATATGACATGCAGTACTGTAAAGTATAACATTTTCTCATGATTGTACTGTTTATGGATATGTTGGATATAGGATTATATCCTGATTCTTCCCTGTAAACTGCAAATAATGTTGATCTGTCTGTGTACAATTATATGATTGTATTCCTATCTGTATACAATAAACTTGCTTTTTGATTCAAAAAAAAAAGATTCAGGAGCAGTGATTTTAATGATGCTTAAATAAAAAAAAAAATATGAAACATTCCTTTAAATATTGTACCTGCTGGGTGTCTATAGTATGCCTGTGAAAACGTCTTTGAGAACCCGGGTCTTGCCCGAGGGAACATGTATCAATGGAAAAAAAGTTTTAAAAACAGTCTTTTTTCAGGAGTCCTAAAAAAACTACCGTCCATTGATACATGTTCCCTGGGGCAAGACCCGGGTTCTCAAAGACGTTTTCACAGGCATACTATAGACACCCAGCAGGTACAATATTTAAAGAAATTTTTCATTTTTTTATTTAAGCATCATTAAAATCACTGCTCCTGAAAAAACAACCATTTTTAAAACGTTTTTTCCATTGATACATGTTTCCTGGGGCAAGACCCGGGTTCTCAAAGACGTTTTACGACAATAACTTGCATATTAGGCTTTAAAATGAGCACTTTTTAATTTGAACATTCGAGTCCCATAGACGTCAATGGGGTTCTAAATGTTTGCGCGAATGTTCAATCTGTTCGAAGGTTCTGGTGCGAACCGAACGGGGAGGTGTTCGGCTCATCCCTACTATCCATAGATTTTCAATTATGTTGAGGTCAGGAGATTGTGAAGGCCATGGCAAAACCAGTTTACGCCTCTTGATGTAATCCCCCGTGGATTTTAAGGTGTGTTTAGGATCATTATCCATTTGTAGAAGCCATCCTCTCTTTAACTTCAGCTTTTTCACAGATGGCATCAAGTTACCATCCAAAATTTGCTGAAATTTTATTGAATCCATTTTTCCTTCTACTAGTGAAATGTTCCCTGTGCCACTGGCTGCAATACAACCCCAAAGAAAGATTTCTCCACCCCCATGTTTAACAGTTGGACAGAGGTTCTTTTTCATTAAATTCTGTGCCCTTTCTTCTCCAAATGTACCTTTGCTCATTCCGGCCAAAAAGTTCTATTTTAACTTTATCGGTCCACAGAACTTGTTTCCAAAATGCATCAGGCTTGTCTATATGTTCATTTGCAAAGTTCAAACACTGATTTTTGTGGTGAGGATGTAGAAGAGGTTTTCTTCTGATGACTCTTCCATGAAGACCATATTTGTACAAGTATCTCTTTATAGTGGAATAGTGTACCACAACTCCAGCGTCTGCCAGATCTTTCTGGAGGGATTGTGCAGTCAAACGTGGGTTTTAAATTGCTTTTCTCACAATCCTGCGAGCTGTTATGTCTGATATTTTTCTTGGTCTTCCAGATCTTGCTTTAACATCCACTGTTCCTGAGGACTGACATTTCTTAATTACATTCAGAACAGAGGATATTGACATTTGAAAATGCTTTTCTATCTTATTATAGCCTTCTCCAGCTTTGTGAGCGTCAACTATTTTCAGTTTCAGTTTTCTAGACAACTGCTTAGAAGAACCCATGGTGCTGATTGTTGGGGAAAGGTCAGATGAGTCTGGGCAATCCACGGAGGATTACATCAAGAGGCATAAACTGGTTTTGCCATGGCCTTCACAATCTCCTGACCTCAACATAATTGAAAATCTATGGATAGTAGGGATGAGCCGAACCCCCCCCCCCCGTTCGGTTCGCACCAGAACCTTCGAACAGATTGAACGTTCGCGCAAACATTTAGAACCCCATTGACGTCTATGGGACTCGAATGTTCAAATTAAAAAGTGCTAATTTTAAAGCCTAATATGCAAGTTATTGTCGTAAAACGTCTTTGAGAACCCAGGTCTTGCCCCAGGAAACATGTATCAATGGAAAATTGAATTTTAACTTTATCGGTCCACAGAACTTGTTTCCAAAATTCATCAGGTTTGTCTATATGTTCATTTGGAAAGTTCAAACACTGATTTTTGTGGTGAGGATGTAGAAGAGGTTTTCTTCTGATGACTCTTCCATGAAGACCATATTTGTACAAGTATCTCTTCATAGTGGAATAGTGTACCACAACTCCAGCGTCTGCCAGATCTTTCTGGAGGGATCGTGCAGTCAAACGTGGGTTTTAAATTGCTTTTCTCACAATCCTGCGAGCTGTTCTGTCTGATATTTTTCTTGGTCTTCCAGATCTTGCTTTAACATCCACTGTTCCTGATGACTGACATTTCTTAATTACATTCAGAACAGAGGATATTGACATTTGAAAATGCTTTTCTATCTTATTATAGCCTTCTCCAGCTTTGTGAGCGTCAACTATTTTGAGTTTCAGTTTTCTAGACAACTGCTTAGAATAACCCATGGTGCTGATTGTTGGGGAAAGGTCAGATGAGTCTGGGGATTTAAAACCTTTGAGATTGACATCACCTGGTCTTCCCAGATGATGATTGAGAACAATCCATGACGCTGGCAGGTCTCAGCTTTGCAAAGGGGGCAGTGCATGCTATAAATTCTGCAGGGTGCCCAAACTTTTGCAGACGGCATTTTTTTGTTTTCTGTAATTTTGAAAGTGTAAATGATGGAAATAAAATCTAACTTTTTTTCACATATTATAAGAATGTCTAATCTGTAATTTGATGCCTTTTGTAGATTTTTTTTATCTTTCCTTGGCTTCGTTATGCACATTAAAACACATTTTTACCTGGGGTGCCCAAACTTTCAATCCCCACTATATATATATATATATATATATATATATATATATATATATATATATATATATATATATATATATATATATATATATATATACTATATCACCAAAAGTATTGGAGCGGCTGCCTTTACACGCCAATTCAATTTAATGGCATCCCAGTCTTAGTTTGTAGGGTTCAATGTTAGGTTGGCCCACCCTTTGCAGCTTTAACAGATTCAACTCTTCTGGGAAGGCTGTCCACAAGATTTAGAAGTGTGTCTATGGGAATGTTTGCCTATTCTTCCAGAAGAGCATTTGTTTGGTCAGGAACTGATGTTGGATGAGAAGGCCTGTTTAACAGTCTCCACTCTAATTCATTCCAAAGGTGTTCTATCGGGTTGAGGTCAGGGCCGCAGATGTGCGCGGCCTGTTGCATTAGGGTGTGCACCTGAAAGCTGAAAGAAACGGTACGGATCTATCACTGTGTTCATTCAGAAAGGGAAGGGGCCAGTAAAGGACATTACCTCTTCCCCCACTCATCCTGAAATATCATCTATGTGTGACCACTATAGTAACAATGGGAGAGGTGGCAAGCCAGACATGCTGTGGGAGGGGACACCGGGCAGCAGGGGGAATCTGCACTGCAGGGAGTGATTAGGGTGTGCCTAGGCACACCTGGCATACCCTGTGCGCACGCCTATGGTCAGGCCAATCAAGTTGCTCCACCAAACTCCCTCATCCATGTCTATTGTAACACCATTGACACTGGTCAAAAGGATTATGTAGAAAAAAAATGGAAGACTATTTTACAAAAAGAAGGCCTTGTTTGTCCTTAAAAACAATATAAGTTATATTTTGTTTTCTTAATGAATTATACCATTATTACTTATCTTAAGTAATCATATATAATTGGAAAGTTATTTCCATATAAACAGGTCTATATTAGAAATGTAAAAATTGCTCTAGGTTCATAGATGGTGTACAGCTGTAGAAGCTGAAGTGGTTAAAGAAATTGTTATTGTTAATGTGAAGAAACTGGATATTTTGAAAAAAAAAGATTAATAAGTGCTATCATGAACTTGATCAGGGGAGAAAAGGCTCGCTGAAAATAATGCCTCATGCGCACAGTATACAGCTGCTGTTTTTGGCTTTAGGAATTTTTTTCCCAGAACTAGTGGGTTTGAAAAGGAGTTTTTCAGCTGTAAAAATGCTCAAACTCTGAAAAACGCAAAAACACAGCTATTCAGCGTTTATGAGCATTTTTGAGTCAAAGGGGCAGATCCACAAAAGGATTATGCCGGCGGAACATTCCGACGGAATGTTGGCTCAAACTTGTGTTGCATACACATGGTCACACAAAATTCTGACCGTCAAGGACACAGTGATGTACAACACTACAATGAGACGGGAAAAATGAAGTTCAATGCTTCCTAGCATGCGTCAACTTGATTCCGAGCATGCATGATTTTTTGAGCGTCGGAATTGCATACAGACGATCGGAATTTCCGACAAAAACTTTTACCATCCGAAAAATTAAGAATCAGCTCTCAAATTTTTGTTGTCATAAATTCCGACAGAAAAAGTCAGATGGAACCTACGCACAGTCGGAATTTCCGACCGAAAGCTCACATCAAAATGTTCTTGTTAGAATTTCCGACCGTGTGTATGGGCATTAGACTAAGATGTAGAAAATGTATCAGAACAAGAAGAAAAACAGTGTGGCCCAGATTCTCATAGGACTTACGACGGCGCAGAGCCATGTACGCCTTCGTAAGTCCTAATCAGAGCCGTCGTATCTATGCGACTGATTCTTAGAATCAGTTACGCATAGATATCCATTAGATCCGACAGGCGTAAGTCTCTTACGCCGTCGGATCTAAACTGCAATTTTTTTTGCCCGCTAGGTGGCGCTTCCGTCGGATTCCCCGTTGAGTATGCAAATTAGCTAGATACGTGAATTCCCGAAACGTACGCGCGGCCGACGCAGTAAAGTTACGATGTTTACGTTAGGCTTTTCCTGGCGTAAAGTTGCCCCTGCTATATGAGGCGCAGTCAATGTTAAGTATGGCCGTCGTTCCCGCGTCAAAATTTTATAAAGTTACGTTGTTTGCGTAAGTCGTCCGTGAATGGGGCTGGACGTCATTTACGTTCACGTCGAAAACCAATGACGTCCTTGCAACGTCATTTGGAGAAATGCACATTGGGATATTTTACGGACGGCGCATGCGCAGTTCGTTTGGCGCGGGGACGCGTTTCATTTAAATGATACACGCCCCCTACCCGCCGAATTTGAATTCCGACGCGTGATTTACGCTACGCCGCCGCAACTTTACAGGCAAGTGCTTTGTGAATAAAGCACTTGCCTGAAAAACTTGCGGCGGCGTAACGTAAATGACATACGTTACGCCGCCGCAGAGATACTCCCACTGTATAAGAATCTGGGCCTAAATGTAGAAAGTGTATCTGGTTTGCCAACTGATTCTGAACTTTACAGTACTTTACAGAAATTTACATATTTTGCAGATGCAATGCAT
Source organism: Rana temporaria (assembly GCF_905171775.1). Classification (NCBI taxonomy): domain Eukaryota; kingdom Metazoa; phylum Chordata; class Amphibia; order Anura; family Ranidae; genus Rana; species Rana temporaria. The sequence continues at coordinate 598,631,433 of NC_053489.1, read as the reverse complement.
GAACAACAACTTGTCTGTTTATAAGAAAACTATTTCTACAATTTTAATTAAAGTGGATCACAGGTACAAGACTCCTACAAACACTGTTGACAGCTCTGTGCTAGTGCTTTTGCATGGGCTGTTGGATTAAGACAGGGGTCTTCAAACTACGGCCCTCCAGTTGTTCAGGAACTACAATTCCCATCATGCCTAGTCATGTCTGTGAATGTCAGAGATTTACAATGCCTCATGGGATGTGTGGTTCCACAACAGCTGGAGGGCCGTAGTTTGAGGATCCCTGGTTTAAGAGATATGGGAAGTGTGAATGAACTACAGGTGCAGGGATCAGCCCACTCGCAGTCCATTGAAAATGCAAGTCTATCTGGCAGACGGGACTTGTAGTTATTTTATTTACAGATCCCTGTGAATTAATGATGCTTCTGTGCGGGCGGAACCCTGTACAGCTGTCATAATTTTAAATGTGACTGAGGCTGCAGGGGAGAGGAACCCATACCCATTGTCACATGGAAGGAGGGCTAAGAAGGAAAGGAGTGTCTGCTTAAACATATTACACCCTAAATACAGATGTAACACGTATCAAGTTCAAAAGGTAAACCTGTCCTTTAAAAGAAGGAATACGGCCAAAGCTCTTTTAACCATAATTCTCCTGTGGATCACAGGAGTGCACCTAGTTCTGCACTCATGTGACCAAGTTTCAGCTGATAATGGACAGACATCACAGAGATGGTCCAGGTTCTGAAGGGATTTGTTAGAATCTGCTCAGGTGCCTGACTGGCAGCTTTCTCAGCATATTTGCACTCTGCTGAAAGCCTGAGTCAGTCACTTGTGCCCCATCCCACAGTTTGGTGCTTCAGTAAGTGCTGGAGGGGCAGAGCACAGAGATGGTGACTGATTTGTTCTCAGATCAGACCCGAGAATTGAGAGATCAGTGGTCTTTGATCACTCAGTTGTCTGGGTAGAGACAGAGGGGGACAGATGCAGCATTGGATTTATACTGCATCCACCTAGGTGAGTATGCATGCATCCACCTAGGTAAGTATGTACGTTTATGTTTTTGAAAAGTTTCTGTTAAAATGCTTATCATGCTCAGTCAGCACCATGGACAGCTCACAATATACAGCTATTCCTTTACAGATAGTGTCTGCTTTAAAAGCTTTCATCTTACAGTAAGCATTCGTGTTACAAGTCAGACTCCAGTCACAATAAAATATTGAGTGATGTTTATACAAAATAAAATATCTGTATAGTCACTAATTAAATTTATATTTGCCTTTGTGGTTGAATTGTAATTTGATGAATTTACACAACAGAGGTATCAGAATGTTCATACCTACAGAACTTGTTGGACAATCTCTGAAAATGTGGCTGCCGTGGATTATACAGGACTATACAGACTATATAGACTTGGCAGACTATACAGATTTATTGAGTGCAATCAATTGATACCATTAACAGCTCCCTTATTGCTTTCACATGTTGCCTGGAATTTCTTTTCAAAGAGCAATCCCATTTTTTTTTACACTTCATTTATAGATCCTTACTGAAATCAAAACATAAACATAAATACATGTCTGTAATATTTGTGTGTGTGTGTGTGTGTGTGTGTTGTATTAGCTATTTGTACTTATCCTTGAGCAAAGTTTGCTGGTCTTAAAGTAGTTAAGCTTCTTTTGTCTTACTTGTTCAGCGCTATAGAGGTTGAGAGGAGGTTTTGTACTGTGTGAATTATAAAGTTCTGGCAGCTGTCACATGCATTGTCTGAGGCAGATGTTATGCCAGAGAACATTTCAGAGCTTAGTAGTATGCCATGCTTTTCACTGTAGCTGTGCCAGCTCCCTTTTATTGCATTAAGTTCAGGGAATACACCAAGAGTATTTGACCATATGTCACTGTGATTTGAGACAGACACATTATCAATAAATTATAATCCACTTGTAATTGTGTGCAAATAATATACATTCCTCTGTTGTTTATTGAAAAACACGGACAAGTGCTACCATTCTACTAACACATTAAAATGATATCATTATGTTGTCTTAAAGAAAAGCCCATGGTTAAGGATGTGGTTAATGCAACACAATGGCATTTTTTTAACCTTTGTTCTAAGCTGTTGCTTAATTCCGGATGATGGATTCTGTCAAAATGATGGTTTCCATGTGCAGTGAGCTCAGCTACCCATTCCCTACCCTGCCAGCAAGCACCAGGAGATCTTAAATGCTGGTTCTGCAATGGTAAATGCTTCTGACAGATGTATTTTTAGTACAATATACTCTGTTCAGCAAATTAATTATGAAATTAAATGAATTTGTACCTACTATGATTTGGGCATTTGAGGGAAAAAATTACCTTAAAAGTAAAGATTCCTTACACTTATTAGATTATTCATAATGTTACTAATAAATATAGTTGGTGCATTTTTTTTACTATGTTATTGTTAAATGCCTGATGTTCCTGCCAGTTTCCCTTGGTTCCTTAGCAAACCGATCACAAGTAGGGATGGGCCGAACAACCCCCTGTTTGGTTCGCAGCAGAACTCCCAAACAGGGGAAATGTTCTAACCTTAACGGCAAACCCAATTGAAGTCTTTGGGAGCTGAAGAGTAAAAATATAAAGTGCCCATTTAGAAGGAATATATTCAAGTAATTGGCCATAAAAAGGGTATGAGGGTTTGGGTACTGCCCTGGGGGACATATATCAATATATATATACAGTTGCCACAAAAAGTATGTGAACCCTTTGAAATTATATGGATTCCTGCACAAATTGATCATAACATGTGATCTGATCGTCATCTAAGTCACAACAATAGACAATCACAGTCTGCTTAAACTAATAACACACAAATAATTAAATGTTACCATGTTTTTTTAACACATATGTAAACATTCACAGTGCAGGTGGAAAAAGTATGTGAACCCCTAGACTAATGACATCTCCAAGAGCTAATTGGAGTGAGGTGTCAACCAACTGGAGTCCAATCAATGAGATGAGATTGGAGGTGTTGGTTACAGCTGCCCTGCCCTATATAAAACACACACCAGTTCTGGGTTTGCTTTTCACAAGAAGCATTGCCTGATGTGAATGATGCCTCGCACAAAAGAGCTCTCAGAAGGCCAACGATTAAGAATTGTTGACTTGCATTAAGCTGGAAAAGGTTAGACAAGTATCTCCAAAAGCCTGGCTGTTAATCAGTCTATGGTAAGACAAATTGTCTGTAAATGGAGAAAGTTCAGCACTGCTGCTACTCTCCCTAGGAGTGGCCGTCCTGTAAAGATGACTGCAAGAGCACAGCACAGATTGCTCAATGAGGTGAAGAAGAATCCTAGAGTGTCAGCTAAAGACTTACAAAAGTCTCTGGCATATGCTAACATCTCTGTTAGTGAATCTACAATATGTAAAACACTAAACAAGAATAGATTTTATGGGAGGATACCACAGAGGAAGCCACTGCTGTCCAAAAAAAACATTGCTGCACGTTTACAGTTTGCACAAGAGCACCTGGATGTTCCACAGCAGTACTGGCAAAATATTCTGTGGACAGATGAAACCAAAGTTGAGTTGTTTGGAAGAAACACACAACACTATGTGTGGAGAAAAAGAGGCATAGCACACCAACATCAAAACCTCATCTCAACTGTGAAGTATGGTGGTGGGGGCATCATGGTTTGGGGCTGCTTTGCTGCGTCAGAGCCTGGACAGATTGCTATCATCGAAGGAAAAATTAATTCCCAAGTTTATCAAGACATTTTGCAGGAGAACCTAAGGCCATCTGTCCACCAGCTGAAGCTCAACAGAAGATGGATGTTGCAACAGGACAACGATCCAAAGCATAGAAGTAAATCAACAACAGAATGGCTTAAACAGAAGAAAATACGCCTTCTGGGAGTGGCCCAGTCAGAGTCCTGACCTCAACCCGATTGAGATGCTGTGGCATGACCTCAAGAAAGCGATTCACACCAGACATTCCAAGAATATTGCTGAACTGAAACAGTTCTGTAAAGAGGAATGGTCAAGAATTACTCCTGACCGTTGTGCACGTCTGATCTGCAACTACAGGAAAAGTTTGGTTGAAGTTATTGCTGCCAAAGCAGGTTCAACCAGTTATTAAATCCAAGAGTTCACATACTTTTTCCACCTGCACTGTGAATGTTTACATAGTGTGTTCAATAAAAACATGGTAACATTTAATTCTTTGTGTGTTATTAGTTTAAGCAGACTGTGATTGTCTATTGTTGTGACTTGATGAAGATCAGATCACATTTGATGACCAATTTGTGCAGAAATCCATATCATTCCAAAAGGGTTCACATACTTTTTGTGGCAACTGTATGTATATTCAGGAGCAGTGATATTATTTATGCTTAATGTGCAACCATAAAAATGAAAAATTCCTTTAACCTCCTCCCACAAAGCCATTGTACATAAACGGCCGGATGAGCCTTTCATCGTTCTGAGTGGACATTCAGGAACATCCCTCAGAAAGAGTGCCCACAGTGTGGCCCCCTAGAGCGCGATCCTGTGATGGCTGTGATCACAGGACACAGCGAAGATGGGATCCGGATATGGGCGCTGTGATTGTCCGTCCCGATCACGTAACGGCTGTGCCCAATCACAGTCTTCACAGTGTAAACTGTGGTGGTGGGACCCTGTGCTACCTTAAAGATTGCTGGTTTACTCCAGATTTTGGAGAGAAAGGCACGCTGATTGCACAGCTGTGTGTTGGGCTATTTAGTTGTGAGTGTGAGTGAGTGAGTGAGTGAATAACTTGTATAGCGCTACAAATGCAAACAACATCGCCTCAAGGTACTTGGTATCCATTTCCTTCTTGTTTAGCCTTCAGAATAGATGGGTCTTAATTTTTTTCTGAAGGCCTGGTGATTCACTTCCGTTTGGATGTTAGTTGGTAACGCATTCCACAGTTGAGGTCCTAGGACTGCGAATCTTCGTTCTCCTTTGGTCTTGTAGCGGGCCTTGGGGATTTGGAGTAGATTTTGGTTAGTTGAGTGAAGGACGCGATTGGGGTTGTGGTATTTTATTTTCTCACATAAATATTGGGGGGCTAGTCCTTGTACACATTTGTGCGTCAGGCAGAGGGCCTTAAATGTGACTTGGTCCGTTATGGCCAGCCAATGGAGGGACCTCAGGGAAGGAGTGATTGATTCCCAGGTTTTTTTTCCTGTTACCAGTCTTGCCAGTGTGTTCTGGAAGACTTGTAGACGAGCAATCTGGTATTTTGGGAGTCCGAGGTAGAGGGAGTTTGCGTAGTCGAGCCTGGAGTTGATAATTGTTCCAACCACTACTGCTGTATCCTCTTTCGGGATGAAGGGAACAAGTCTTCGTAGCAGGCGGAGAAGATGGTGAGATCCGCTGACTACTGATCCTATTTGTGCATCCATCGTCATGTCAGAGTCAAAAGTGACTCCAAGACTTTTGGTGCTTGGGGTGATGGTTTGTCCCAAGATGGGGGGGGTGTCCATGTCGTTCTAGAAAGTATCTTTCGGTTTGCGTGGAGCAGAAGAAGTTCTGTTTTTGATCCATTGAGTTTAAGGTGACTCCCTGTCATCCAGTTGTCTATCAAAGTGAGGCATTGTTCTAGTCCGAGGTATTGGTCCTTTTTGTTGCAGATACGAAAGTAAATTTGAGTGATGTCAGCGTAGGAATGGTAGAGTAAATCCTGATTACTGATAATTTTGAGGAGTGGGCGGAGATAGATGTTAAATAGTAGGGGCGACAGGGGTGATCCTTGAGGGACTATGGCTCAGGGTCCCAACCAACAGACAGCAAGTTTGTGCATGGGAGTCAGGTGGACTCCCATCCCTCTGAGAGGAGTCAGAGGCTGCATGGGCGCAGCCAGAGCACGTATGTCTGCAGGAGGCAGATGTCATTGGTGATAGAGCAGAAAGGCACTGATCAGGAGTAAGTTTAACTCCAGGAAAGTCTTTTGGTCTGAGGAGCAGACCTAAGGCCTAGGCTAAAGGCCTGAAGCATTCATATGGCAAGAATGTAAGCCAGGAGGCTAAAGTACCACTCATACAAGATACAGTAATGGTGGAACCCCCTGTGTGGGCTACTGATACCTTTGTTAACTTTTCTGTCATTTTAAACAAAAGTGGGCTACCAGGCCCTTAAAAATTCAGTTCTGGACTGGCGTACTCACTGAAAATTCACCCACCGCTTGAGTCTGATCACCCCAATCTTACACATGGTGGAGAATATGGGCAGTTTTGGAAGAGTTCCAGACCCTCGCATTCCAAAAACAGTGAGTAGAAAAAAACGGTGTGTTTTGCAGCAATGCTGTGAGGAGCAGCTAATACGAACCAGTGAAGTCTGCATATGAAAGGGTTCTGTTTGCAAGTCTTAGAGACAGTACGCCAAATTTTCCTGTGTTAAAAGGAACTGTTAAAAAACGTTGTTGGCCTGACTGCAGAGATGGGGAGGTCAAAACGCAAAAAGGAAGCAAGGTTTGCTGAGATGAGAGACAGAGCTCTGTGGCTGGAGGGGTTGTTACCGCCTTATCGAACCCCCAACCTGCCTGAACAGAGCTTATCAAGGAGAAAGAGAGCTGGTGTTGTCCCTAGCAACACAGGTGCAATGAGTGCACAGGTGACTGCAAGTATGGAGAGGCCACCAAAGTCTGAGTCTGCAGTGGATTGGTGCAATCGGCACCTTGCAGCACTGAACCAATTTAAAGGGGAAGTTGCCCCTGGCAACGCTGGTGCAAGCTGACCACCAGCTATCAATGTGCAAAGTGTTAAGAACCAAGTGCGCTGTTTGCGGTGCAGTGAGTGGGGGCATGAAGTTTCCAAGTGCCCTTTGTCCCAGACTCCAGCAAAGCAAAGGTATGAGAAGCCTGCTCTGAGTGCAAAGAGTAGCAGATGGGTGCCGTTGCCCATGGCAACAAAGCAGAAATCCGTACAGCGGACTTCATACAGCCTATGTTGCCTTCTGAACATGTGGTTAGACTTTTTGGATGAATTTACAATGATTGCTTCCGCCAAAGGATGGCCCAAAAGTCGCTGGGTTGAGTTGGTGCAACCTTTTCTGATGGAGGAGTACCAAGAGGTGTACCATGGGATGTATCATAACCGAGATGACTACGTCAATTTCCTAGGAGCAATCCAATCTAGAGAGTGCTGGAAAAAAATCAGCGGGTAGAATGTGGTCTCCCATAGCAACCAGAAAAAATATGTTTTTTTTTTTATAAAATTTTCAAAATTACAAGCATATATTGTCAATAAACATAGACATTATAAATAGTAGCAGTTAAGGAGAACACAAGTTAGATATTTACATTAAGCTCCAGTGTTTTTTAGAAGGCAACAACAAAAGAAAAAAAAAACAGTAATTTGAGTTTAACATATGTTGGCCATTATCTGGAGACTTGCTAAAATATATGCTTAGTGTTGAATTTAGTAATTAAAAACCAGATATAGTAATATATTAACAGTGTAAGGTAATATGAGAATACATAAAGAAAAAAATTAAGGGTCATAATTTCTAGACCTTGTATAATGTTGGGGTAATATATAATGAAGATAAACAGGGATTTATTGTATAGACATTAGGTTTGTACTGTTTCAATGGAGCTCTAAAGCTGAAATATACTGATAAATAAAAACATTAAAAAAAAAAGTAATGCTGCTACCATTTTTGCATATAATAACAATATATGCTAAGAAAGAAAAAACAAAAAAAAAAAAAAACTAGAGGCAAGATAGAATAGAGGGAAGGGGAAGAAGAAGAGAAAAAAAATAAAGATAGTACGTAGATAAGATAGAAAAGGTCAAAAGGGTCCCCGGGGTATCTTATTATGTTTGTCTTATGTTATTAGCATATTAAATAGCTATTAGTAGTTATGTTACCAAGGTCTTAATAATGTGATGTCAAAGTTGGGAGGGAAAAAATGAGTCACCCAAGGATTCCAGATTTTTTCAAATTTTGCAATATTATCATTGGTAATGGCTTCCGTTTTTGAGTGGGTCATGGCTTGGTTTATTCTGGTTTTGGTTTCTGAGATCATTAATGTTGGGGTTTTCCACGCTTTGGCGATTGTCTGCTTTGCTGCCGTAGTGATTTGTAGAAGGAGTTTGAATTGAGTGTGGGAAATAGAAGTCGGTTTTAGATTTAGTAGTGCAATTGAAGGGTCAGGTTTTATTGTTTTTTTGAATAAGGTGGAGAGGATTAGAAAAACCTCTTTCCAAAAACATTTTGTAACCGGACATTCCCAAAATATGTGTATATGTGATCCTAGTTCACCACAGCCACGGAAGCAGAGTGGGGAGTATTGCGGAATATATTTTGCAATTCTGACAGGAACCAAGTACCAGCGCAAAAGTACTTTATAATTTGTCTCTAGAGCTATTATATTTTGTGAAGATGATTTTGTAGTGGTCCAAATTTTATCCCAATCAGATGATTCCAACTGAAGTCCAAGGTCTCTCTCCCATTTTTCCACGTATGATGGTGGATCTGCAGTAGGCAAAGTAATAAGGTGTTTATATATTATTGATATGAGACCCTTAGAGTGAGGTTCGCGTTTACATATACGTTCAAATTGCGTGAGTTCATCGAGTTTACTCAAATTTTGTATATATGGCATGAAAAAGTTTTTGATCTGCAGATATCGAAAAAGTTCTGATTGGGGGAGTTGATGTCTATCACATAGTTCAGGAAATGTTTTAAGTGAGGTAGATGTTGACATATCACAGAGTTGAGTTATGTCAGAGGAAATCCATTTTTTAAATGAATTAGGGAATGTGCAGGCTGGGTAGAATAGTGGGTTTCTAATAAATGATAGAAGGGGAACATGAGGAGATTGCAGTCCTTTGATAAATTTAAATTTATCCCAGATGGTAACTGTGTGTTTGGTAATCTTATTTTTAATATTTTTACGATCTGAGGGTTTGGACCAAATTAAATTTGTTATAGAAAATGGATCACAGTCAATTGCTTCAATTGCAACCCAGAGTGGGGTTTCGTATTTTGCGTGATATTTGGGGATGCATGCTATTTGAGCTGCATGGTAATAAGAGGCGAAATTGGGGAATCCTAGTCCACCTTTAAGTTTGGAAAGGTAAAGTGTCTGTTTAGATACTCGATGTTTTAAAGAGCCCCAAATGAACGCTAGTGTTTTGCGTTGAAGATTTCTAAGAAAGTATGTTGGAACTGAAATGGGCAAAACCCGAAATAGATCTAGTATCTTGGGTAAAATGGTCATCTTTATTATGTTTATTTTACCAATCCATGAGATTGGTAAAGAGGACCATTGTTTAAGGAGATTGGTAATTTGCTTTAGTAATGGCGGAAAGTTAGCCGAGAAGAATTCAGTTAAATTGGGAGTAAGAGTAATTCCTAGGTAGGTCAGGTGCGATGTAGACCAAGAGAATGGGAGGGAAGTTTGTGCTTGTTGTAAAGTATGGGAAGGTAAGGAGATATTTAAGGCTGTAGATTTTTGAGAGTTGATAATAAGTCCAGATAGCTGTGCAAAATGATCAAGCTTACTTATAAGGTTGGGAGCAGAAATATGAGGGGAAGACATAAATATTAGTATATCGTCAGCAAACAAACATAATTTGTGCTGATGACCTGCTAAGTCTATCCCTTTGATTGAAGGGTCAGATCGTATAGCCTGAGCTAGGGGTTCAATAAGTAGGGCAAATAAAAGTGGGGAGAGTGGACAACCCTGACGTGTTCCTCTATTTATGTTAAAGCAACCAGATTTATATCCAGCATATTTAATATAGGCTTTGGGATTATTATATAGTGATGAAACCCAGTTAAGAAAGTGAGGACCGAACCCCCATTTTTGTAAGGCAAAATGTAGATAGGGCCATGATACTGTGTCAAATGCTTTTTTAATATCTAACGACAGAAGACACATAGGTATTTGTCGTGTTTTAGCTGTTTGGATTAATAACGTTGCCCTACGTACGTTATCAGCTGCTTGGCGAAAAGGAATAAAACCAACTTGGTCTTTATTTATTAATGAACCAATAATATTGTTCAAACGAGTTGCTAGAATTTTCGCTAGTAGTTTGATATCAAGATTAAGTAGGGATATGGGCCTGTAATTAGCACAAGATGAGTCATCTGAATGAGGTTTGGGGATCATTGTGATTATTGCTGTTAAAGCGGGGGTTCACCCTGTTAAAAAAAAAAAAAAATGTTTTTTTTTATTAGACCATTACATTCGGCATCGTAGCGCGAGCTACGGTATGCCGGTCTTACATTTTTTATCCCCGTACTCACTGTGCTATGGCTCATTGAAGATTCCGGGGAATGGGCGTTCCTATGGTGAGAGAAGGTGATTGACGGCCGGCCCTGGCACGTCACGCTTCTCCGGAAATAGCCGAAATAGGCTTGGCTATTCACGGCGCCTGCGCATAGCCTGTGCGCAGGCGCCGTGAAGAACCGAGACCTACTCCGGCTGTCTTCGGGGAGCGTGACGTGCCAGAGCCGGCCGTCAATCATCCTCCCTCTCCATAGGCACGCCCATTCCCCGCGGGAGTCGGATTCTTCAATGAGCGATAGCACAGTGAGTACGGGGATTAAAAATTTAAGACCGGCATACCGTAGCTCGCGCTACGATGCCGAATGTAATGGTCTAATGATGTGAAGGAGGGTGAACCACCGCTTTAAGGTTTCAGGACGAAAGGATTGGTTGTTCAGAAGTGAATTGAAAGCATCTGTCAGCAATGGCGCAAGAAGATAAGTACATTTTTTGTAATATAGGGCAGAGAAGCCATCAGGACCCGGGCGTTTATTTGGTTTAAGTGATTTAATGGCTAATTCAACCTCAGCAGATGTAATGGGACTTTCAAGATGTTCATGTTGAGTTAAAGGAATCATTGGAAGTTTGATTTGTGAGAAAAATAATTCTGCAGAGGATTGGTCAAAAGATCCCTGATTGTTGTAAAGAGATGTAAGGTGTTTGTGGAAGGTTTGTAGGATTTTTTCTGGATTACTGGTGTAAGTATTATGAGGTAATTTTAATCGAATCGGCTTGTGTGGGTTGTTTAATTTTTTAAGTGCTCGAGCGAGAAGCGTGCCAGGCTTGTTAGCTTTGATATAAAATTTATGCTTGGATTTGCGTATGGTTTTATCTGCGGATTCAGATAGGAAAAGATCAAGATTTAAGCTAGCTTCATCTAGTTGATTTTTTGTCACAGGGGTAGGATTCGCTTGAAAATTTGCGTGGCAAGTGTTGAATTTTGTTTCTAATATTAGTTGTAGCTTGTTTTTTTCTTTTTTAAGATATGATGCTTGGCGTAAGCAGATTCCTCAAAGGACGGGTTTGTGTGCCTCCCATAAGGTTAATGGAGAAATATCAGGGGTTTTATTATTTTTCAGATAGTCTTTTATGGCTAAGTCTGTAGAGTGTGATGGATGGGATAGGGTTGAATCATTTATGTGCCATGTGGGGTCTTGATTTTTAGGTATGAGGGAAGTGAGAGTAGAAAGAATTGCACAATGATCAGTCCATGTAAAGGGTATTACAGAAGATGTGAGCAATTCCGGGGACATACTAATAGAGATTAGTATATGGTCGATACGGGAAAAAGACTTATGTGGATGGGAATAGAAGGAATATTGACGTTTCGTGGGATTGATTTCTCGCCAGGAATCTAGCAAGGAATGTTGTTGTAGAAGTCTTTGGAACCTACGAGATTGAGAATTGGAAGTGATAGGAATTGGGGACTTATCTAAATAAGGGTATAGAACTTGGTTCGAATCTCCACAGATCAAAAGCGTGCCCATTTTATGAGTCTCTATTACCTGGAACAAATGGGAGAGGAATGCTGTTGGATTTTTATTAGGAGCATAATAGGATACTACTGTGATTGGTGTATCACATAGATGCCCTGTAAAAATGAGATAGCGACCTTCTGGGTCTTTGGTTTCTGTCAGAAGAGAGAAGGGTGTAGCTCTATGGAATGCAATTAGCACTCCCCTTTGTTTAGTTTTAGCGGAAGCAGTAAAAACTTGGGGATAAACTGTACCAAAATATTTAGGTGTCGAGGTTTCAGTGAAATGGGTTTCTTGTAGGCAAATTATATGCGCCTTTGAAGAAGATAATGATCTAAAAACTTTGGTTCGTTTTTGTAGAACATTTAGACCTTGGACATTTAAGGTAAGGATATTTAAAGGAGCCATAATGATATTTTATAGAGAATATTATAAGACATATTTAAAAACAATTGAAAATCCATACTTACCCCGGGGAGGAGCAAAGAGAAAAGGGAGAGTGGAGACAGAATGTTGAGAAATAAAGAGAAAATGAGAGTCATTATTAAACAAATAATTAACAAAAACGTTTAGAAAGCAAGAAGGTAAAACGTTGGCGTTCCGGGCGTGCAAAAGTGCAAGCTCGGAGGCACAGAGTCTGACCAGGGAGGCTCCTCACACAAAAAGGTGTGTGGGAGAGTCCAAGGACAGAAAAATGGAGGGAGCAGTGACAGTTTGTCGAGTCCCTCACGACCAAAAATATATCTAGAGAAGAAAAAATATATTATGACACCCATACTGGAAGTAAGCAAAAATAAATCAAATCTAAGAAATATTATAATATTTTCAACATTAGTAGATGTAAAATTTTAATCTAACAATTGTGTTTTATGTTTTCACGGGGAGAGTGTTAGATTATAAATTTTGTTGAATTATACAAATTACCTCTGGGTTGCCAGTTGTAGGAGAGGCAGTAATGTCATTAATAATTAGGATGAGAAGAAATAAAATACCAATTATTAATAATATATTAGTAATATTTACTTCTATTCAGTAAACAGTTTTGTACAAAAATAATATAGAACCCTTTTTGTGGGTAAAAAAGGATCAGGGGAAAGGGGCGTGGAGGAGGGGGTAATATGAGGGAAGTAGAAGGGGGTGAGGCGAGTAAGGATGGGATGAGGAGGGAAGGGTGCAATAGGAATAGGAAAAAAAAAAAATTTGGACAATTTAAAACTTCAATTATCCTAGACCAAATGGGGATAAAAATTGGAATTAAAAAAAATATATAATAATAATAATAATAATAAAAAAAAGGACAATAGCCTGCTTAGGGGAAGTAAATTCAGGATGGTTAAATGACATTAAGTGTTTAGCATCCAAAAAGTGGATGAAAGATCAAAAATATTTAGTGAAATTCAATTTGATATGCAAAATGTATTCAGTCCATTGAGTCCGGAGTATCTTGGTTTGGAGAGTTGAATCGACCCCTCTTCGATGAGCTTTGTCTGGTTCTGTCATTTTGGACTTTGGAGAAATTTTGTGGAGAACTGGATGCTGTACGTCGGCGAGGGCTGGCTGAAGGTCTTTCGCAGAGATGAAGTTTTTGTAGGGTGTTCTGTAGTTCATCAGGGGTTCTGCATGAGTGCTTGGTACCTTGATATGTGAAGCGAAGTGAAAAAGGGAATCCCCATTGGTATGGGATCTGATGTTGTTGTAGGTTTTGTAATAAGGGTTTCATTGAGCGCCGTTTAGCGACTGTTATTGGGGAAAGGTCAGCAAAGATCTGATACGGGTGGCCTTGGAAGATAAGGGATTCTTTGTTTGTATTATGTCGCGGGGGGGACCTTCAGATTTGCGCGGTGCTAATGCTCTATGTATTCTGTCCATTTCCAGTCTCTCAATTGTAATTGACGGTGATAACTCTTAAAATAGGGCAGTAATTGTTGATTGTAGATTAATAATAGACTCCGGTATACCTTGTATGCGAAGGTTTGAGCGACGTGCGCGATTTTCAAAATCTTCTAAACGACTTTGCAGCGAGAAATTTTCATCTTTAAGTGTGTCCAATTCAGTTTCATGAATCATTACATTAGTTTCTATGTCATCCATTCTGTTTTCTAATTCAGCCGTGCGCTGACCTAAGTCACGTATTTATTTTGTTAATTTCTCAGTAATATGGTCGGAGGTCTGCTTTAATGCTTTCTGTAGCATTTTTTCTATTTGAGTTAGAACATTTGGGTGTAAAGAGCCTGTCTGTTGTGGCTGGCAGATGGTGCTGTCCTCACAGTCTGTATCATATAGTTCATGAGGTAACTGCAGCTGCTGCTTGGCAGCGTGAGGTAAAACTGTGTGAGGAGATTTAGGCATTTTACTGGGGCCTCTAGATGAATTATCCCTGTTGGGTTTCATCTTATTTTTTCCCCGGACAGCTCCATAAACCATCTTAAAATGTTCCCAGGGTACTGAGGAAGACCAGGGTAAGCTTTTGAAATAATTACCCTTCCGATCAGGTGTGTATGCTGGCCGTGAAGTCCTGAGAAAAGGGGAGCCTCAGCAGGACATGTCTGTCTCTGTGAGCTCCACGCATGCCTCTCCGAAAAAATATGTTTTGACAAAGGAGGTTTGGCTCAAATTTTGAGTGAAGATGTTGATGCAAAAGTGTCTGTTGCCGCCCCTGGCAACTGTTCTGAAAATTTTGTTCAGCCTACAGGGAGTGGTAGAGAGCACAATAAACCAATGTTTTCATCTTATGGCTGCTTGTGTGAAGTGGTCAGCCTAGAGGAGAGGGCACCGTATCCAGCATCCTGCAAGGGGTATGACCAGGTGTGTGGGTCTGCTGTTACCCCTGGCAACAGAAAATTTGTTTGGCCTGCAGGGGATGTTGGAAAATCCAAGAAGGATGCAATGTTACCCCGTGTCCATGAGGGGGGCATCTGCTTGTGAAAGCACAGCAACGAAGGGACAACACCCTCAATTTAAGCTTTCAACCCCTGCTAAAGAGATTGGTAAGACTGTTCCTGTTAAAATCATGGGAAAGACTGACTGTGTGATTGCCCAGAGGGGAGATCCACTGTTGGTGAAGAAAGGGACTTGCCTCACTGCAGTGCCCTGTCCAGTGGGGAGGTAAGTGTAAAAATTGAATATGGTAATGTGAAACTTACTGAGAAGTATGATCATACTGGTTTTGAGTTGACTAATGCTGATAATGTGATGCTTAATGAGGTAGGGATGATCGCTAAGCAGGATATGCTATTCGCCTTAACATATGTATATAAGGCTGCAGAGGTGTCCTTAGAAACCTCCAGGGAGCTCTGTGTGTTGGAGCCAGAGGTTGCCTGGGACAACTGTGGTGCCGCTCTGACGGATAAAGGGGTACATGACCTTGGTGATGAGAATATGTCAAATGGTAAAACTCAAATGTCTGAAATGGCTTGTGGTGATAATGGGTTACTGCGGTCTGTCACTGCTGACACAAAAAATCATCATGAGTTTAATGAAGCGCCACCCGAGCAAAGTGGTGAAGTTGTGTTATTGCAGCTTGCTGTGTTTAAAAATGTTTTGCCACAAGTTCATTTAAACAACAGCAATATGTCCTGTGTCTTCTTTGGCAGTTGGAGCGGTACTGTATAGTACCTCTGATTGGAGTACAGAGAAAGTAGACTGGGACAGATGGGCAACAAGTTTGTTAGCTTTATTGAAAATAGGATCAGTGTGTAAACAGTGGAGTGGACACAATTTCTGCTGTACTAAATGGAGAGGCTGCAGGGCCAGTAGACACAGGTGGATTGGCTTTTGCAGCAGTTAACCCTCTCCAGTTGGAAGGATCTGAAAAGGGAACATACCTAGCAGAGGTTGTGTCCACAGCAAAAGAGATGAGTAATGTTGAGCATCAAGATATTGGGATAATGGATAGGGACTTGGAAGGGCTCAGTGTTGCTGAAAGTGGATGAGTGTGACGCATGTGATTTGCAGTGCTCATGGGGAGCTGCAAGTTTTGTCAGTTGCCTCTGAGGTGGAGGTCTCTTTAAGTGTCTCAGCCTCTCGTGCCTTAGACAAATGAGCCCCTCCACGTTGTTAGTAAAGGGAATGTCCCTGGAGTTCTGTGTTTAGATGTGGCATGTCTAGAAATAACTAAGTGTAATGTTTGGGGGACCAGCTTGATCGCAGGACACAGGCTTCTTAAATCAAAACTATGGTTTATTAAACTTAAATGGCTTAGCAGCAGCAAAAACAAAAGAAATAACAGTCTCACCGACTTGTACAGCTCAGAACTGCTATCGCAGTTAAACAGTCCTTCCAGGTAAGTCCTTCAGTAGCAGGTTTTTAGGCAGGACACTGCCAAGTCCTTTCACAGCTTTTCATAGCTTTTCATAGCTTCCACAGCTTTCCTTGTCCACCATTCACCATGCATTGGACTCTCCTACACTCCTTCACTCTCACCTGCACTTCCTGTCTGCTTTAAACTACTTCCTTACACAGGTGGGTTAACCCTTTCCATTCCCTTAAAGGCACCACAGTCCAAACAGAGGGGAAATATAACGTCCTTCCAGGACCCAGCCATGGCGTCCTGTACATATCCCCCCCCTGTGCCCCAACGCCAAGGAGGTGGAGGCAACAGTGGAGCTCAAACAATGGACTCGGGAGAGGGCATCTGCATTTTGATGCAGTCTCCCGGGCCTATGCTCCACTACAAACTTAAATTCTTGGAGCGCCAGGAACCAACGTGTAATCCTGGCATTAGTCCCTTTACCCTGCCTCATCCATGTTAAAGGGGCATGATCAGAAATGAGCCTAAACTTCCTCCCCAAGAGGTAATACCTGAGGGAATCCAGAGCCCACTTAATGGCCAGACACTCTCTTTCAATAATAGCGTAGTTTTTCTCCGCTGGTGTCAACTTTCTACTGAGGAAGACTGGGTGTTCCTCACCACAAACAACCTGTGACAACACAGCTCCCAATCCTACATCGGAAGCATCAGTTTGGACAACAAACTCTTCTGAAAAATTGGGCGCTATCAAGACAGGGTGTTGGCACAGTGCTGACTTGAGCACCAAAAAAGCCTTCTCAGCGTCTGCATTCCACTCCACCATGACCGATTTCCGACCCTTAGTCAGATCGGTCAATGGAGCCGCCAATGTGGCAAAGTTGGGTACGAACCTCCTGTAGTATCCCACCATGCCCAGGAATGCACGTACCTGCTTTTTTGTGAGGGGGCGGGGCCAACTCTTTATAGCCTCTACCTTGCTGACCTGAGGTTTCACCACCCCTCTACCCACAATATAGCCCAGGTATTTCACCTCCTCCATTCCCAAAGCACATTTTTCAGGGTTTATTGTAAACCCCTCTTTCCAGAGAGAGTCCAGTACTGCCTGGACTTTGGGCAAGTGTGACTCCCAGTCTCTGCTAAAAATGACTATGTCGTCCAAGTACACTGAGGCATACTCCCGATGAGGTCGTAAAATCCTATCCATTGCTCGCTGGAACGTGGCTGGAGCAGTTTGCAGTCCAAAAGGCATTCTTTTGTACTGAAAACTCCCCTCTGGAGTAGAAAAAGCAGTTTTCTTTTTAGCAGCCTTAGTTAATGGGATTTGCCAATACCCCTTGGTAAGGTCTAATGTTGTGATATACCTAGCTGGACCTAGTCTCTCAATAAGTTCATCTACCCGGGGCATGGGGTAGGCATCAAACCGTGAAACTTCATTAAGCTTCCGGAAATCATTGCAGAATCGCAGAGTCCCGTTGGGCTTTGGTACCAACACAATCGGGCTCGACCACTCACTCTGCGATTCCTCAATGATCTCCAGGTCCAGCATCTTCTTTACTTCCTCTGAAACGGCCTTCCTTTGAGCCTCTGGGATGCGGTAGGGCCTGACAAAAACTTTGACTCCAGGTTCCGTGATAATATCATGCTCTATGATACTAGTTAGCCCCGGCAAGTCTGAAAACTTCTCTTTATTTCTCTGCAAGAACTCCTTTGCCTGCTGACTTTGGTATTTAGATAGGGTATTTGCTACTTGGACACTCTCCACCCCAACCTGTGGCTCAAGCCTTGCACTAGCCAGGGAGGTCACCGGTTCCCTGTCTGTCCAGGGCTTTAACAAGTTGACATGATATATCTGATACGGTTTCCTCTTGCCTGGCTGGTGGACTCTATAATTGACCTCTCCCACTTTTTCCACAACTTCAAAGGGTCCTTGCCACCTGGCTAAGAACTTACTTTCCACAGTGGGAATTAGCACCGCTACTCGATCCCCCACTTGGAAGTGCCTTATTTTAGCAGCCCTGTTATAGACCCGTCGTTGAGCCTCCTGGGCTTTTTGCAAATGCTCTTTGACTAGCGGCATCACGGTTTGGATCCTTTCCTGCATTTGGGAGACATATTCCAGGACACTCTTATGCTGAACAGGTTCACTTTCCCACTCCTCTTTAACCACGTCAAGAAGTCCGCGAGGTCTCCGCCCATATACCAACTCAAAGGGCGAAAAACCCGTGGAGGCCTGGGGCACTTCCCGGATAGCAAACAGGAGAGCTGGTAACAGGCAGTCCCAATCTTTCCCATCCCTTTGTACCACTTTCTTGAGCATAGATTTAAGGGTCTTATTAAAGCGTTCCACCAACCCGTCCGTTTGGGGATGGTAGACCGATGTGCGTAGCTGTTTAATCCGGAACAGCTTACACACATCGGCCATAACCCTTGACATAAACGGGGTACCCTGGTCTGTGAGTATTTCCTTGGGGAAACCAGTCCGTGTAAACATCTGGAATAATTCCCGGGCAATGGCCTTTGAGGAGGTATTCCGCAGGGGTAGCGCCTCAGGATATCGGGTGGCATAGTCAAGAATCACCAATATGTAGGAGTGACCTCGAGCTGACTTTACCAAGGGACCCACTATATCCATGGCTATCCTCTCGAATGGGACCTCAATTATGGGCAGAGGGACCAAAGGGCTCCGAAAATGAGTCACCGGAGCGGTCAACTGACAGGTCGGACAAGAGGTACAGTATCTCTTTACCTCTGCTTTCAGACCTGGCCAGTAAAACCGGTCGGTGATCCGTGCCTCCGTTTTTTCAACTCCCAGGTGTCCCCCTAACACATCGTTATGGGCCAGGTCCAGAACCTTTCGTCTATATTGTTGGGGTACCAACAATTGCTCTACCACATTTTCTCTCTCCTTGGTAACCCGATACAGCAATTCATTATATATTGCAAAGTGTGGCCACCTCTCATTCGCACCTGGCTCTTGGGGAACCCCATTTACTACTACCACTTGTTCCCGTGCATGGGCCAAAGTGGGGTCCTGCATCTGAGCAGTCCCAAATGCCCCATGGGGAACACCCAAATCCGGCAGCGCAGGGGTAGAGGCCACTTCCTCATCCTCTTCCCCCAGCATTACCTGAAGTGGGAAAGGCTCCTCCCCCTTAGTGTTTTGGTAGGTCTGTGGACCACATATCTTGACATCCTCAATAGTATCAACACTACTTTCATCACCATTAACCCCATCATTAGCATTTTCCCCATCTGGGTCCACATTAATGTTTGGCAGTTCAGGGTTATCCCTCTCAGCAGCAGGAACAGGGGGGCTAGTTTCTCCCCAGTCTCTGAACTGTTCTCCTTGTTCCCACAGTTTTGTAAACAATGGACAGTCTCGTCCTATTATAACATCATGCACCAAGTTCTTTATCACCCCCACCTCTTGAGTAACAGTGCCACATGCTGAGGAGATAGACAATGTGATGAGCGGGTACTCTCTAGTGTCCCCGTGAATGCATACCACCCGTAAAGTTTTTCTTACCGGACCGATCTTCCCAATCACTCTAGGATGAACCAGGGTTACCATGCTTCCAGAGTCCAACAAAGCCCGGGCAGGGAGGTGGTTCACTTGGACTTCACACTCAAACTTTTCCTCATCCAGGTCGAGGTGTGTGGTGCACACTTTGTGGGCACAAAAAGACCCCCTCCGAAGAACCCCGCATTCCATGGGCTCCTCTTGCAGTGGGCAGTGTGCCCGGGTATGACCCCAGGAATGACATCGCCAACATTGTACATCCCCTCCTCTCCGAACAGGAACAGAACGCTGCGAAGGTACCGGGAGTGTCTCTTGGCCTTCCGGGGTGTTTGTCCCAGGGCTCCTTGGAACATCCTTTCGAAGGGCAGCAGTTGGTCGAACAGGCCGTGGCAGACTAGGCCCTATGCGCTTGGTAGGTCCGAGCAGGTCCTCCACCACTGTATATTGTTCCACCATCTCAACAAGGAGGTTTGCTGTTTTGGGGTCTCCACGGCTGACCCACCGTTGGAGGTCATCTGGCAGGGACCTCAGGTATCGGTCCAGCACGACCCGCTCCACAATTTGGGGGCCAGACAACACCTCAGGCTGCAGCCATTTTTTTACTAGTTGCACCAGGTCATGCATTTGAGACCGGGGTGGCCGATCTGGACGATATTTCCATTGGTGTACACGTTGGGCCCAAACGGCCGTAGTCACCCCCAGACGAGCCAGAATTTCTGCCTTTAGCTTTTGATAGTCTTTAGCATCATCTGGTGGCAGGTCAAAGTAGGCTTTTTGAGGATCTCCAGTGAGAAAAGGAGCAATGAGGCCGGCCCATTGGTCCTGAGACCATCCTTCTCTCTCCGCTGTCCTCTCAAACGTAGCAAGAAATGCCTCTACATCATCGCTCAGGGACAACTTCTGTAGAAAATGGCTTGCCCTCACAGTCACCTGGTTGCCAGGGGCAACAGCCGCTGGCTCCTGAACCTGAGACAGCTGTTGCACCGCTTCCTTTAAGGCAGTCACCTGAGCCTGCATAACCCCTTGCTGGGCTGCTTGCTGGGCTGCTAACTGGGCCACCAACAGGCGAGTATTTTCTTGCTGCAGAGCCAGCGCCTCTTTGTGGTAAGTTTGCGCTTGTATGTTAGCCAGGGTCAGCTGTTTAATTAGCTCCTCCATTGCTTCAACTTTCAATGTTTGTGCAGCTTTAACCCAGGACATAAATTCAATGTACTGTCCCTTTAAATGTTAGTTCAATATAAAGTCCAATGCAACAGAAAAAAAAAAAAACGTTTTTTTTTTTCCTCTTCTTATGCCTGTTATTCAGTCCTGCCCGCATTCTCCACCAGTGTAATGTTTGGGGGACCAGCTTGATCGCAGGACACAGGCTTCTTAAATCAAAACTATGGTTTATTAAACTTAAATGGCTTAGCAGCAGCAAAAACAAAAGAAATAACAGTCTCACCGACTTGTACAGCTCAGAACTGCTATCGCAGTTAAACAGTCCTTCCAGGTAAGTCCTTCAGTAGCAGGTTTTTAGGCAGGACACTGCCAAGTCCTTTCACAGCTTTTCATAGCTTCCACAGCTTTCCTTGTCCACCATTCACCATGCATTGGACTCTCCTACACTCCTTCACTCTCACCTGCACTTCCTGTCTGCTTTAAACTACTTCCTTACACAGGTGCGTTAACCCTTTCCATTCCCTTAAAGGCACCACAGTCCAAACAGAGGGGAAATATAACGTCCTTCCAGGACCCAGCCATGGCGTCCTGTACATAAGATATAGTTGGAATTGGTAAAAATCTTTCCAATGTACACCTGCCTGTATCCACAGCAGAGGGGTGACCTGGTACTGCATAGTACCAATCGGTGGACACAGGTGGTACAGGTGTTGTTAAGCAATGTTGATAAAAATTGGTTACTGCACTGTTGGTTACTTTTGTGGAAAGTTGTCTCACAGTTCTCTGCGAGAGTGCTTCCAGCGGCAGTTATGTGCAGAAGGAGCTCAAGGGAACTGCTAGAGGAATCAGAAATAATAGACATAGTGGAAGTCTCTCCGTATGCTGGTGTGATGGGGTGAATTTCTACTGGTGTGGTCCGAGGTGCGGCTGAGCAGTGGTTGGTACATGGCACATGTGCTGTCTTACCCGCTCACCTAATGTAAAGGAAGGGCCCAGAACATAGTTACATAGTTACATAGTTACATAGTTAGTCAGGTTGAAAAAAGACACAAGTCCATCCAGTTCAACCACAAAAAATAAAAAAACAAAAATAAAAAACACAGTAAAATCCTATACACCCAACTCCATTCCCACAGTTGATCCAGAGGAAGGCAAAAAACCCCAGCAGAGCATGATCCAATTTGCTACAGCAGGGGAAAAAATTCCTTCCTGATCCCCCGAGAGGCAATCGGATTTACCCTGGATCAACTTTACCTACAAATCTTAATACTCAAGTTATATTCTGTACATTTAGGAAAGAATCCAGGCCTTTCTTAAAGCAATCTACTGAGCTGGCCAGAACCACCTCTGGAGGGAGTCTGTTCCACATTTTCACAGCTCTTACTGTGAAGAAACCTTTCCGTATTTGGAGGTGAAATCTCTTTTCCTCTAGACGTAAAGAGTGCCCCCTTGTCCTCAGTGTTGACCGTAAAGTGAATAACTCAACACCAAGTTCACTGTATGGACCTCTTATATATTTGTACATGTTGATCATATCCCCCCTTATTCTCCTCTTCTCAAGAGTGAATAAATTCAGTTCCTCTAATCTTTCCTCATAGCTGAGCTCCTCCATGCCTCTTATCAGTTTGGTTGCCCTTCTCTGCACTTTCTCCAGTTCTCCGATGTCCTTTTTGAGAACTGGTGCCCAAAACTGAACTGCATATTCCAGATGAGGTCTTACTAATGATTTGTACAGGGGCAAAATTATATCTCTGTCTCTGGAGTCCATACCTCTCTTAATACAAGAAAGGACTTTGCTCGCTTTGGAAACCGCAGCTTGGCATTGAATGCCATTATTGAGCTTATGATCAACTAAAACCCCCAGATCCTTCTCCACTACAGATCCCCCCAGTTGTACTCCCCCTAGTATGTATGATGCATGCATATTCTTAGCCCCCAAGTGCATAACTTTACATTTATCTACATTAAACCTCATCTGCCACTTAGTCGCCCAATTAGACAGAGCATTGAGGTCGGCTTGTAAATTGGAGACATCCTGCAAGGACGTTATTCCACTGCATAGCTTGGTGTCATCTGCAAAGACAGAAATGTTACTTTTGATCTCAGACCCAATATCATTTATAAATATATTGAAAAGTAAGGGTCCCAGCACTGAACCTTGGGGTACACCACTGATAACATTGGACCATTCAGAGTAAGAATCATTAACCACGACTCTCTGAATTCTGTCTTTCAGCCAATTTTCTATCCATTTACAAACTGATATATCCAATCCTGTAGACCTTACCTTACACATGAGCCGTGTGTGCGGAACTGTATCGAACGCTTTTGCAAAATCCAAATATATCACGTCCACAGCCACGCCTCTGTCCAGGGTTTTACTTACCTCTTCATAAAAGGAAATCAGGTTTGTCTGACAACTTCTGTCTTTCATGAATCCATGTTGTCTGCTGCTTAAATAGTTTTTTTCCTGCAAGAACTCATCCATGTGGTCTTTTATTAAACGTTCCAGTATCTTCCCAACTATAGAAGTTAGACTAACAGGTCTATAGTTACTTGGTAAAGACTTTGTTCCCTTTTTAAATATGGGCACCACATTGGCCCTGCGCCAATCCAGTGGTACTATTCCTGTCTTTAATGAGTCCCTAAATATTAGATACAGTGGCTTTGAAATGACAGAGCTCAACTCACCTAGGATCCGTGGATGGATGCCATCAGGTCCAGGTGCTTTATCCACCTTTATTCTGTCTAAATATTTCTGGACCATATCACTTTTGAGCCATTGTGGATTTGAGGCTGTGTCACTCCCACCCCCATTTTGGACATGAGCTCCCCCATGCTCCATTGTATACACAGAGCTGAAGAAAACATTTAATAAATTTGCCTTCTCTTTGTCCCAGTCACCCACTCTAGATTATTTTGTAAGGGGCCTACATGCTCAGACTTCACCTTTTTACTATTAATATATTTAAAGAATTTTTTGGGGTTTGTCCTACTATCTTTTGCAATCTGTCGTTCGTTTTGAATTTTTGCTTCCTTGATTTCCTTTTTGCATATCCTGTTATATTCTTTGTAACATTTAAACAACACTAGTGTTCCTTCATTTTTATATTTTTTAAAAGCTGCTTTCTTTTTGTTTATAGCTTTTTTAACTTTGACCGTGAGCCACATAGGTTTTATTTTTAGCCTTTTAAACTTATTGCCCATGGGAACATACTTTGCAGTGAGGTTCCACACAGTCTTTTTGAAGAATTCCCATTTCTGTTCTGTGTTCAGCTGTGCCAATAGTCCCTCCCAGTCCAAGTCCTGGAGAGCAGCCCTCATCCTTGGAAAATTTGCTCTCTTAAAATTTAGTGTTTTAATATTTCCTGTATGTATTTCTTGCTTATAGTTAATATTAAATGAAATCATGTTATGATCACTGCTACCCAGGTGTTCCTTTATCTGAACATTAGACGTGGCAGTAGTGGGAATTCGGTCCATCACTCGCAGAGAGGTGCAGTTTGAAGTACCCAGAGACACTCTGGCAGGAAATAACAGTGATGGTAACTATAACGAAAAAGTGTATAAGAAGCACTGTAGAGCACTGTCGGACAACTCAGAGGTATTGGTTGAGGTACCAATGGACATAGAAAAGGTTTAAAAGAGATTGGTGAAGAAAAATGTGGCAAAAAATGTGCGTTGGTAAGGCAGTCGCTATTGGAGTGTTGGACAACAGGGAGCATTGTGAAACTGCGCGACTGTCCCATAGGGAGTAACTGCTTGCCTGTAGGAGGTCCCTCCATAGACACTGTCCTAGCAAACAAGGGGACAAGAGATCCTAATGACAATATTGAGTTGAATAACCCCTTGTGGAACATTGCTATTGAGGTTAAACAGAAGGATGTGGTGTTGATCTCAGATGGTTTGGTTGCCAAGGGTGACCACACAGGGGTTAGTGAACCTGAGAAACGGATGTTGTGGGTTAATGTTGCATCAGGTAGTGAGAGGGGTCAGTCCATGACAGATTTCATGGAAGTGGATCCCCAACAGTTCCGGGAATGTAGGTCTGTGGGAGAAAAAAGGATCATGAGGCCAGAATGTAGAAGGGATAGAGAGATTAGTGGGAACCCACGGTTCAGGAAGAAATTCTGGTGGAAGCACACCCGGAAGAAAATGTGGGTGGAGTGCCCCTTTAGAGAAAAGGTTTAGTGTTGGGCTATTTAGTTGTGACCTGACTATGGCTCAGGGCCCCAACCAACAGACAGGAAGTCTGTGCATGGAAGTCAGTTGGACTCCTATCCCTCTGAGAGGAGTCAGAGGCTGCATGGGCGCAGCCAAAGCATGCATATCTGCAGGAGGCAGATGTCATTGGTGATAGAGCAGCAAGGCACTGGTCAGGAGTAATGCCTCGTACATACAATCATTTTTCAGCATGTCCAAAAAACGACGTTTTCCCAACTTCATCATTAAAATGATGTTGCCTACACACCATCATTAAATGATCTAGCAAAGCGCGGTGACGTACAACACGTACAACGGCACTATAAAGGGGAAGTTCCATTCGCCTTTGAGCTGCTTTAGCTGATTCCGTGTTAGTAAAAGACGATTCGCGCTTTCTGTCTGTTACAGCGTGATGAATGTGCTTACTCCATTATGAACGGTAGTTTTATCCGAACTAAGCGCTCTCGTCTCATAACTTGCTTCTGAGCAAGCGCAGGTATTTTATGTTGTTTTTGCCCACACACGATCATTTTTTACAACCCGAGAAATGTCATTGTTTAAAACAACGTTTAAAAATGCAGCATGTTGTAATTTTTTTCTGTCATTTTTCAGAACCTGAAAAATTTTGTGTAGCCCACACACGATCATTTTAAATTATGTTTTTGAAAAATGATCGTGTGTACGCGGCATCAGTTTAAATCCAGAAAAGTCTTTTGGTCTGAGGAGCAGACCTAAGGCCTAGGCTGAAGGCCTGAAGCAGCCATATGGCAAGAATGTAAGCCAGGAGGCTAAAGTACCACACATACAGGATACAGTAATGGTGGAACCCCCTGTGTGGGCTACTGATACCTTTGGGAACTTTTCTGTAATTTTAAGTAAAAGTGGGCTACCAGGCCCTTAAAAATTCAGTTCTGGACTGGCATACTCACTGAAAATGCAGCCACTGCTTGAGTCTGATCACCCCAATCTTACAAAACATACAGAGATAGAGTGAGCGCGTGTACCAAACTCAGTGTGTGCCACCAACCTAATTGCTCGAGGTGAGAAATAAAGCAAATGGTGAAATGATGCAATGATACAATGGTAAAATCAATGACTTTGAGGTCCATAGAGTTTTTAAATACCAGCTTTAGAAGGCAGCACAGTTGAAGAATAATAAGTTGTCTTCTGGAAAGGCTGAGGATGAAACAGAGGCACCACTCTAAGTGCAATAAATCAAACGTTTTTTAATTTCACATGTACTTGAGGTACTCACAAGGGTAAGATCATAACAGACAAGTAGGCATGTAATGCCGGACGTCCGTGAAGTGTGTTGAATCCATAGGCTGATGGCTGCGGTGTCTGTGAGAAGGTTGTGCCAGTGGTTGCTGACACTTTCTGTCTCTGGAACGCATGCTGGAAGCCACGGGGATGAGGTCACTTCCGGAAAGATTAGCCAATAGGCGACTCGTTTGTGGAGCATGTGCTCCTTCTTCAGGCCTAACGGAGGCTATGATGGGTCAAGGCTTATATAGCCGGCATATACACATATTCGCCAGCACACCAAGGATCATTTAAAAAAACGTCCAAAAATGTATTGCATATTTAGCGAAACAATGGTATGGGTAATACCATATGGGGTGCCATTCGTATTAAATAATGGCAAAACAAAAAATAACATTCAAGTACGTATGACAAACGCAAGAACGGTATACGATTGAAAAGAGAACACTGCCCAAATAAGCCTAATCAAAGGCAAAAAAGGCCAAAGGCCACTGTATAGGGAAGCCCAATGGACAACAAAGCAACCCATCAGTGGTCATCAATGAAGCACGTCAGAGACAAATTGGTGTTCAACCCACCAGGTTGTACTGTCCCTAACGTGCGTATCCAATACGCCTCACGGCGGAGTAGTGATTGATTTCGATCACCACCCCTATAAGGTGCTTTAACATGTTCAATAACCATGCCCCTAAGTTCATGGACCTGGTGTTTGACTGTCACAAAAAGTAAAGCCACAGGTTTGTTCAAATCTACCTGTTCCCCCTTGGCGGTTTTGGTCAGAGCCACCCTAATGTCGCTCCTGTGTTTTTGGAAACACTTTTTAAATGGGCCAATAGTCTTACCAACATATACCAATGTACAGGGACATTTCAAGATATAGACACAAAAGTCGGTGTTGCAATTAAAATATCCGCGTATGGAATAGCGACCTCCCATATGTGGATGTGAAAAATATTCACCACAAATAAGGGAGTTGCATATATTGCAGTTATAGCATCTAAAACACCCGGTTTTCTGGGATATTTTAACTGCGGTCTTAGCGTACTTGTGCCGTGGGTCAGCCTGTACTAAGTGGTCTCGTAACGTTTTTCCGTGTTTGTATGCCATCATTGGTTTGGTCTTGATTTCAGGACCCAAAGATCTGTCTGACTGCAATATTTTCAAATTGCGTTCAGTGGCGCATTTAATTGTACCTGATTCTTGATTGTACGTATGGACTAACATAGGGCAAGAAATGGACCTAGAACTTTTGCTACTACCCGCTAGTGCCTTATCCAGAGCCTGATCCAGAACTGATTTGGGATAACCCCGTTCGAGGAATTTCTGGTACATGATGTCAAGTTCTTTCTTTTTATCATGCTCGTTTGAGCAGATCCTTAAGACTCGGACAAACTGTGTGATCGGTAAATTATGGCGCAAATGTGTAGGATGTGCACTCTGGAAATGTAACAGAGTGTTTCTATCGGTAGATTTAGTGTAAAGGGACGTGGTCATAACACCACCAGTGATGGTGATAAGCACATCGAGGAACGGAATACATTCACCCGAAATCTCTGGGTTAAACACAATCCCTGGGAAAACACTGTTGATATACTCCACAAATCCTACAAAGTCCGTCTCACTCCCTGTCCATATAAAAAAGACATCATCTATATATCTCATCCATTTTTTGACATATTGATGAAAAAAAGGGGATGGATAAATATACACCTCTTCCAGATAGCCCACAAACAGGTTAGCAAAAGAGGGAGCTGCGGAGCTCCCCATAGCTGTCCCTCTAATCTGA
The DNA here is from genome assembly GCF_905171775.1 of Rana temporaria. Lineage (NCBI taxonomy): Eukaryota > Metazoa > Chordata > Amphibia > Anura > Ranidae > Rana > Rana temporaria. Next base: position 598,603,506 of record NC_053489.1, on the reverse strand, counting down.
GTGTACATCGTTCCTTCAAATCTAAAATGATTGTTCACCAAAATAAATTCAAGACATTCAATGATAAAAGCACTCGGTAGCCCAAGGGGACCTTGTTTAGTCAGGAAATATTCAACAGCCTGAAGACCTGCCTCATTGGGTATGCAGGTATATAGTGAGGAAATGTCCATCGTGGCAAGCTTCCAACCGTCATCAAACGTGGAGGAGGGACCAAGTTTGTCAAGGAAATCACCCGTATCACGGATGTATGCTGGTAAATCCTTAACTAGCGGTTGTAGATAGTAATCAACAACCTGGGACAATGGCTGGGTAACAGAACCAGTGCCGGAGACTATAGGCCGAAATTTAAGGGGCGTGATGCCCTTATGTATCTTAGGCAACCCATATATGACAGGCGTACGAGGAAATTCGTTATACAAAAAATCAGCA